>NC_047583.1:3200000-4400000 GCF_011004845.1 Esox lucius
GCCATTTGTGTAAAAAAAATACATGTAGCAGGTAGCTGGTATTTCGTTTTGGTTGATAGTAAAACCTAGCACTACTAAATACATATTAGGCCTACGTTTTAACAGGTCGAGGGCAGCTGTAGGTCCGAGACTGTGAACAATCCTTGACCACGCAACATTGTTTCTTTTTGTCTCGATAGACCTTGAGTGTGACGTTACAGATTCCCTCCTGTTTTTGCACCTGTAAAATTAGCTGTTCGTCCTACGTGTGGGTTAGCTTATGGACTATTCAGTATTGTAGTACTTCCTTTATTCAGCTGTTTCCCACAGATAACTTGGAGAATGGAGGCTTTGTATGTATCACATATATCCAATGCCCTTCTGGTTCATATCCCGCTGCTCGTTCAATCTTGGCCTTCTACCTTGTACATCGATTGAGCTTGCAGGCTCCGAAGCCACCACAAGGAGTCACTAAAGCACAACGAATAAGGGAAGCAATATTTGATTACTAACTGACAAACCTAGAATGTTGGGGCCAATATCACGCCCTCCGTGGGGCTCTTTGGCTAGTCTGCAAGCCAGAATCAAAGCCCTCATCTCACAGACAGCTAAGAAGGTGGTGACATTACGGATGCACCATTCAGGGGCCCCACCATAATGCTTGTGACCTCTGACCTGTGACCTGTCGATGCTTACCAATCTTAGTGAACAGGACACTGCATTACCAAACGGTTAAAGAAATCTATCGTATTAGACAGAAGTTCTGTCGGTTCATGGTGCTTTCTGGAAATCAAAAAGCCTGATGATGAGAAGGGTTTTCAAGTTGTGTGTTGGGCTTCTTTCTTCTTTTACTTATTCATGTATTTTCTTCTATATTTATTTCTTGTGCTTCTAGCTCTTCGGGGGCTGTGTGTGTTGGAGCTGAACGCGACAGGGAGAGTGTAACTCGTGGTTAGCCACAGACCAAAATAACTCTGCTGTTTTTTTTTTTATAAAACACATGTGCACCCACCCACACACATGCACACACATACACACACACATTGATACACAACACTGACACACACGTAAGTACACACACACATGCACATAGGTCCTTCATGCCAGGCCACAGAGAAGAAGTCCTCTGCAGGGGTGAGGGAGGTGAGACAGTGGACCGAGACAGGAACACTATTAAACTAAACCACCAGTAAAACCAGCAGTAATGATGATGATGATGATGATGATGATGACGATGATGATGACGATGATGATGACGATGATGATGATGACGATGACGACACTCTCTCACGTACACACACGTACATACGCATACATGCGCATACCCATGTACACATTCATGTGTACACACACATTCAAGAAACACATGTACACAGACATACACACACAAATACAGCTTGAGAACTGTCTGTTTATTTCTTTTTGTGGACAACAAAGAGCTCCAACTATCTCAGCAGCATAGTGTCAATGTACTAACCCCCGTCAATGTACTGATCCCCAACATGTACTGACCCCCAACATGTACTGACCCCCAACATGTACTGATCCCCAACATGTACTGACCCCCAACATGTACTGACCCCCAACATGTACTGACCCCTGTCAATGTACTGACCCTCGATATGTACTGACTTCCGACATGTACTGATCTCCAAAATGTACTGACCCCTGAAATGTACTAACCTGCGTCAATGTATTAACCCCGTCAATGTACTGACCCCCAAAATGTACTATCCCGCATCAATGTATTAACCCTGGTCAATGTGCGATCCCCTGTCAATGTACTGACCCCCATCAATGTACTAACCCCCGTCAATGTATTAACCCCGTCAATGTACTAACCCCCGTCAATGTATTAACCCCCGTCAATGTACTGACCCCCATCAATGTACTGACCCCATCAATGTACTAACCACCATCAATGTACTGACCCCATCAATGTACTAACCCCCATCAATGTACTAACCCCCGTCAATGTACTGACCCCATCAATATATTGACCCATGTCATTAGTAGTGAGGGATTATGTACACTTCATTGTCATTAGTTGTGGAGGATTATGTACCCTTCATTGTCATTAGTAGTGAGGGATTATGTACTCTTCATTGTCATTAGTTGTGAGGGATTATGTACTCTTCATTGTCATTAGTAGTGAGGGATTATGTACTCTTCATTGTCATTAGTTGTAAGGGATTATGTACTCTTCATTGTCATTAGTTGTAAGGGATTATGTACTCTTCATTGTCATTAGTTGTGAGGGATTATGTACTCTTCATTGTCATTAGTTGTAAGGGATTATGTACTCTTCATTGTCATTAGTTGTAAGGGATTATGTACTCTTCATTCTCATTAGTTGTGAGGGATTATGTACTCTTTATTGTCATTAGTAGTGAGGGATTATGTACTCTTTATTGTCATTAGTTGTGAGGGATTATGTACTCTTCATTGTCCTTTGTTGCACCTTTCTTCTGTCCTCTTCTCCTCCTCCTCTCTCCTCCTCCATTTCCCTTTCTCCCTCCACCCTGCTCCCTCCTTCCTCGCTTCCCCTCATCTTCCTCCCTGCTCCCTCCCGCTCTCCTCTTCCAGTGTGCCTTCTCCCTCTCTCCTCCCTACCGTTTCTCCCTATCATAGTGTTACTCTAGAAAGCATTGGATCAGCTAGACCAGCCAAGTTGATCCTGAAATTAAGAGGAGCCCAACATATTATGCAATTATAGGCCAATATCGAAAATCCTGTTCCTCTCAAAGATCTTAGAAAAATGTGTTTCCCAACAACTGAGTGCCTTCCTGAAGACAAATAACCTTTATGAAATACTCCGGTTTCAGATCCCATCATAGTACTGAGACTGCACTCATGGAGGTAACAAATGACCTTCTAATGGCCTCAGACAAAGGTTCTGCCTTCGTCCTGTTGCTTCTTGATCTTAGTGCTGCTTTTGACACTATTGATCACTCCCTTCTCTTAGAGAGACTGGAAACCCATATTGGGCTACGTGGACATGTTCTAGCCTGGTTTAAATCTTATTTATCTGAAAGATATCAGTTTGTTAGTGTGGATGGCACATCCTCTGACAAGTCAAAGGTATACTTTGGTGTTCCTCAAGGCTCGGTTCTGGGCCCATTAGTGTTCTCACTATATATGCTGCCTCTGGGCGATGTAATCCGAAATCACAATGTACATTTTCACTGTTATGCTGATGACACACAGTTATATATTTCAATAAAGCATGGAGAAGCCCCAAAATTAGCTACTTTGGAAGCATGCGTCTCAGATATTAGGAAGTGGATGACAGAGGACTTAAACTAAAGAAAAACAGAAATGCTCGTTTTAGGACCCAAGAAACAAATAGCGTTGTTAGCAGATCTCACTGTGAACCTCGACGGCTGCATGGTCGTATCCCAAAAAACTGTAAGAAACCTTGGCGTTACCCTTGACCCTGACCTCTCCTTTGATGAACATATAAAATATGTCTCAAGAGTTGCTTATTTTCATCTTCGAATCTTTCTATCAAAAACTGATGCAGAAAAACTAATCCATGCTTTTGTTACTTCTAGTCTAGATTACTGCAATGCTTTTCTTTCCGGTTACCCTGACAAATCAATAAATAAACTTCAATTAGTGCTGCACACGGCTGCTAGAATTCTAAATAGAACAAAAAAATATGAACACATTACTCCTGTACTAGCCTCTTAACACTGGCTGCCTGTTAGGGTTATGGCTTATTTTAAGGTTTTACTGTTAACCTATAAATCAATACATGGACTTGCTCCTACATAACTTGCTGAAATAATCCAGCCATACACATCTACACGTAACCTACGATCGCAAGATGCAGGCCTTTTAATTGTACCTAGAATTTCTAAACAAACAGCCGGAGGCAGGGCTTTTTCTCATAGAGCTCCACTACTGTGGAATGATCTGCCAATTAAGGTTAGAAATGCAAACTCTCAAGTGTCTACTAAAAACTCATCTCTACAGCACGGTTTATAATTAAGTGTAGCCTGGCTCGGGGGCGTGAAGGTGGCCAGTAGGCTTGATACTGTCCACCCTTGCCATCTTGCCAGGTGGGCTCTCGTCGCCATTGGGATGCCCTCCCTCCAATGCCTTTTGGGGGAAGAGTCACTGGCTTGTTGTTGACTCTCTGTTGCGCACTTGTGCAATTGGGCTGTACTCTGCTGGCAATACTAGGCCCACATTCAGGGTGGTTGCGGTTGGTGGGTGTCCCTTTGGTTGATGCCTGGCAATGTGAGTGGATTGATTTCCAGCCTATTGGGCCCTGTCCGGGGCCTCCTCCGGGTAGGGCCACAGTGTCGCCGGACCCACCTGTCTCAGTCCCAAGGTCTTACGCTGCTATATTATTGTGCTGAGGGATTGGGTCAGTTCTCCTTCCCCACTAATGTCTTCTTCTCCACTATAAATCGTTGTTGATATGAGGAATGCATTTTCTGAATTTTCCAGGTCTCCTCCCTTTTTAAACTTTAGGAGGACATGAGGTCCTGGTCCACACCTGTGGAATACCTGGTTTGGGGGGCCTGTTGCTGTCCCTGTCCTTGTCCATCTGGTCATACTTCTGACCTAGTCTAGAATCAAATAGGCTCTGGATTTAGCCCAGAGAAATGTATTAATTATTCCAATTGGACTCTTAATATCTCACCCGGCACAGCCAGAAGAGGACTGGTCACCCCTCTTAGCCTGGGTCCTCTCTAGGTTTCTTCCTAAAATTCGGCCTTCTTAGGGAGTTTTTCCTAGCCACTGAAATTCAACACTACTGTTGTTTGCTCCTTGGGGTTTAAGGCCGGGTGTCTCTGTAAAAGCACTTTGTGACAACTGCTGTTGTAAAAAGGGCTTTATAAATACATATGATTGATTGATTGATTGATTGAAGCCCAAGCCTCCTGTTTGGAAGGGGCTGGAATAAAGATGGCACAGTCAGCTCTCATATTCATGGCTAGGAAACAAGAGAGATATTTGGGCAAAGCCAGGAGGTACAATATGACTACCAGCAGAACTACCCAGAGAATGCTGTTAATCTTTGACCAGGTTGTTCTTGTTTTATCTAAATAAATTGTATCGGTCTTGTAAAAGAGCTAGCCAAAGGGAAATGCCCTGTTGCTCCAAATAATTAAATGCTAAATAAAACTTAATCTCTCTCACTCTCTCTCACTCTCTCCTCCTTTCTCTCTCTCTCTCTCTCTCTCTCTCTCTCCCCCCTGAAAGGAGGAAGACTGTCTGCTCCTTCAAACTCCCTGTCACCCTGGCATAGTGGCATCATTCTAAAACTGGTATTAGGCATTTCCTGCTGTGTCCGTTGGCGGGTGGAAGGGTGTGTGTGTGTGTGTGCGCTTCTGTATGTGTGTGTGTGTCTGGGCGGAACGCACCTGGTCCACGCAGCTGTGAGGATCCTAGCAGGGGGGAGATAGAGGAAGAGAGGGAGAGAGAAAGAAAGAGACGTAAAAGAGAGAGGTATAGAGTAAACGAGAGAGGGGAAAGGAGAGGGGTATAGAAGGAGAGAGGGATAGAGAAAGGGAGTGAAAAAAGAGGGAAGGATGGATAGAAGGAAAGAGAGAGAGAGAGAGAGAGAGAGAGAGGGGGTTGGGAAGACACGAATGAGGCCCTGATTGTTATTATGGCGCCTTGAAAGCTCTATCTGACAGAGAGACCTCAGTAATTAGAGTATGTGTTCATATCTATTGATGCTCTTACAGACAATTCCACATCTGTTGTGTTTCCCTTTGAATTCGATAGACTGTAATGTCAATACTTTCAGCTTATAATACCTTTACACAGCATGCAATACCTTTACACAGCTTATAAAACCTTTACACAGCTTATAATACCTTTGCACAGCTCATAATGCCTTTACATAGCGTATACAACCTTTACACAGCTTATAATGCCTTTACATAGCTTATAATACCTGTTGATTAGTGACTTTCTAGACAAACTCAGCCGTGAGATTGACAGGTTGAAGGTATGCCAACCAGATGCGTCTCTGCTGGGACTCAGATGGGTCAGGTTGGTCCTGTCTTGGGACCATAATCCCTAACAGGAACACAACACGCTGGGACCTCCATCCCTAACAGGAACACACCACGCTGGGACCTCCATCCCTAACAGGAACACACCACGCTGGGACCACCATCCCTAACATGAACACACCCCCTCGGACCTCCATCCCTAACATGAACACACCACGCTGGGACCTCCATCCCTAACAGGAACACACCACGCTGGGACCTCCATCCCTAACATGAACACACTCCCTCGGACCTCCATCCCTAACATGAACACACCACGCTGGGGCCTCCATCCCTAACATGAACACACCACGCTGGGACCACCATCCCTAACATGAACACACCCCCTCGGACCTCCATCCCTAACATGAACACACCCCACTGGGACCTACATCCCTAACAGGAAAACACCCCACTGGGACCTACATCCCTAACAGGAAAACACCCCACTGGGACCTACATCCCTAACAGGAAAACACCCCACTGGGACCTCCATCCCTAACATGAACACACCACGCTGGGGCCTCCATCCCTAACATGAACACACCCCACTGGGACCTACATCCCTAACAGGAAAACACCCCACTGGGACCTCCATCCCTAACATGAACACACCCCACTGGGACCTACATCCCTAACAGGAAAACACCCCACTGGGACCTCCATCCCTAACAGGAAAACACCCCACTGGGACCTCCATCCCTAACAGGAAAACACCCCACTGGGACCTCCATCCCTAACAGGAACACACCCCACTGCTTCACATTACTTCCTTCTACAAGGCTCATGCAAGCCAACTGATGCTATCGCTGACACACCTTGCTTTTCCCTCTAAAGTTGTTACTTGACCTCTATCAAGGCACTAACCTCAGAGTGCTCGGCCTATCAGTAGGGGCTGATGACATCATTTAAGGGCATATCGGTGGGGTGTATGCAGGACGGAACGACGGCGTGAAGGCAGAGGACTGCTAGCTGACCTGTTGCGCTGAGGACGACAGTTGACCACTGGACTGCAGTTCCCAGGGCCCCCTGCAGAGGGAGCAAGGCATTGTGGGAAATGGGGAATGCAACAACGGTAGGGAACCACTTCAACGCCGACCAAGGGAACTCCTCCAGAGAGAACCTGCATTGACCTGAGGCCAGCAAGGCTCTCCAAAGTGTCTGCAAGAACTGTGTTTAAGCCGCTTTGGTAGTCACAGTGTAAAGGGCCAATGTTGATGTGCCTGTTTCCTGTCACATTCCCATCGGGGGTCAAAGTGCGTCTGTGTGTAAAGGGGATCAGGAACTATTGTGGTGTGACTGTGCCGGCGTAGTGTGTCAGTAGACAGGTGTTACGCCCAGCTGGTTCTGTGACCGCTCAAATTTGTGGTCAATTTGTGGTTGATCGACTCTGAGCCCTGTTTCATAGCTTGGTGAGCAGACTGTTCACTGGGGCGGGGGGTGGGGGGTGGGGGGTGGGGGGTGGGGGTTATGTGAGCTGGCCCAAAGGTCACCGTGATGTAAAACAAAACTGAGGGCTGTAGAAGGTCACCTGCCATGTGACATCACTTGAGTGTTGTCAGTAATCTCCTGATGGACACACAAACACACACGTAGAGAACGTGTCACACACACATGCAAATATGTTTTAGATGGGTAGTGTCTGGTGTTTGTGATGATTCTACCAAACACCACGCCTGTAGACGGCCCCCCCACCCCCCCACCGCCCTGAAACACGATGTAAGTGTTTTCACCCACGACTTGTTTTCAGAACTCCACAGAGACATCAGCTCACCTGGCCATCACCTCACCTGGCCATCATCTCTGGCGATGGGTCATTTGAAAAGGCTGTGGAAGGTCAACATCAAACAGGAGCGAGGACAGAGAGACACCTTCATTTCAGAGAGCCTATTTATAAAGATTCTAGTTGGATCCAGCCGAGGTCAATTCAAACAGAGGACAGTCAGGAGTCTGAATGGTGTTACAATTCAATTAGAGTAAAAGATGAGTTTAAGTAGTTTTTCTCTATCACTGACAGAAATTACTGACTCAAACTTCCTCTCTAGGTTTCTTCCTAATTTTGATTCTACTAGGGATTTCTTCCTGGCCACTGTGCATTAACTGTTGTTGCTTTCTCTTTGGGGTTTCCGGCTGGGTATCTGTAAAAGTACTTTATGATAACTTCTGATGTAAAAAAGGGCTTCATGAAATAAATGTGACTGTTTGATTGAAACTTGTCGTGACCCCAACCTCGATGATGATCAGCCGTCACTGAAAGGAGCGTGTCGCCTCCCTCTGCACGTGACACCACTTGAACATGAACATCATGAACATCATCATTCATCGGTGCTCTGAGCATCTTTTAACTGCCTCTCCAGCATCGTTTCACTTTGATTTAGACGGTTTTCAATCCCGGTGGACCTGCTGTCCAAAATAGATTGATGTTCCCCACCGGACGAGAAACATGAATGCGTTTCTCGCCAGCATTCCAACTGGGTAATGTTAGCTTGCAGGACACTCGGGGCTGACTGCCGGGGCTAGAGGCCGAAAGCCCGGGTCTGGTGACGCCTTCGTAGGACTACCTGAGAGAACGACAGGATACGCTGGAGTAGTGGAGAAACATTCCATGGAAACCGGCTGCTTCACTAATGTCCTCTATTTCCTGCCATACAAAGCAATGACACACAGGTTTCTGGGTCTTAAAAGCTGTTACCCTCTCGACCTCTTCCTTCAATATCAACCAACATCCTGACATCCATTTGTTTTTCTTTGTTTGCTAAGTTCTCTGAATTGCTGTTAGTTGTTGTTTTAGTTTTGGGTCCTCAGCGGGATGCCTACATGCCTCCGTCCAAAAACACACAACTGTCTTCTCCCTTATCTTGGCTCTCTGGTCCAATCAAACACCTCGCTGGTCGCCAGGCGCTGGGACACGCGTTAGTGACCCTCGTTTCAATTAGCCCCTCGACACGGAGCCCAATTTCACGGCTGTAACCCCCCTGCCAGGCCCCCAGCTGGGTCCGACACAGCACATCCATCGCTGGCACCCCCTTTGAAGGGGACAAGATGGTGAATGGGGGTGTTGGGATGGGGGTGGGAATGATGGATGTCTCATCAGATAGTGAGAGCAGGCAACCTTTGACCTGGCCTTGCTGACCGTTACAGACAGAGACTTTTGTCTTTATTGGTCCATTTGCTTCATCATTAAAGGCTCAATTTACAACATACAGTAGATGAAACAGAATTAGAGAGACTGAATGAGAGAGAGAGAAGGGGCAGGGGGGTTAATGGGGCGCTGCTGGTGGTTTCCTTCCCTGAATGTGTGGATACCTGATTTGTGTTGAGTGTTCCCTGGGATAAAGGAGCAGGGGCTCTGGCCATGGAAGGAGATCTTCTGTTGTCCACAAGCTAAATAGTGTTTTAAATGAGCCATCAGCCCATACATTCATAGTGCGTTTGTGTTTGTAAAGTGTTTTTGTGCGCATGGTGTCGCGTGTGTATGCGTGTGTATGAACAAAGCTCCCGCGGAGGGAACACAGGTCAGTGTTTGCGGAGTGGAACAGTCAAAACAACATCCCTGTTTGACCTGCTGTGAGGTCGTCTGTTGTCAACAAGCTGTCTGACAGGCCATCAGTTTCAGACTCCCTGTCTGCCTTACTCAAGTCATTTATCCACACGCACACAAACGCACATACACACACACACACGCACAACATGATTTAAAGGCCTGACTATTCATTATTCCTGACATGCAGCCTTCTTTTCGATGTGTAAGTAGAGATCTGCCCTGAGGGATGACATTACATTTAAATAACGCTTCATGAAACACAACAGCTACCGTGAGAGCACACGATGGCTTGACCAGGAGACGATGGCTTGACCAGGAGACGGTGGCTTGACCAGGAGACGGTGGCTTGACCAGGAGACGGTGGCTTGACCAGGAGAACCACACTAAAACAACTGTGTAGGATCATATGTTACCTCCTTCTTTCTCCCCTGTTTCTCCTCCCTCTGTTTCTGCTTTCCTCTGTTTCTCCTTTCTTTCTCTCCGTTTTCCCTCTGTTTCATTACCTTCCTCTCTGTTTCTCCTCTCTTTTGTTTCTCCACGATCTGTTCCTCCTCTTTGTTTCTGCTCCATGCTTCCTCCCTCTGTGGTGTAACCCTAATAGTATGTCCCTCTTCCTCTTCTCTCTCTCTACTACACCATTTTCTCTCTTTCCCTTATAGCAGTCTATATTGCTTTCTTCTTCTCTTTTGTTTTTGTCAATTTGGTTGCAGTTCCTTGTTCTTCTCGTCTTCTCTCTGCATCTGTTTCTACTGCTTCTTCACTTTCCATATCAAATGGGACACTTTTCCCTATGCAGTGTACTACTGCCTATTCCCTATGCAATGTACTACTCCATATCCCCTATGCAGTGTACTACTGCCTATTCCCTATGCAGTGTACTACTGCCTATTCCCTATGCAGTGTACTACTGCCTATTCCCTATGCAGTGCACTACTCCATATCCCCTATGCAGTGTACTACTGCCTATTCCCTATGCAGTGTACTACTCCCTATTCCCTATGCAGTGCACTGCTCCATATCCCCTATGCAGTGTACTACTCCCTATTCCCTATGCAGTGCACTACTCCATATCCCCTGTGCAGTGTACTACTCCCTATTCCCTATGCAGTGTACTACTGCCTATTCCCTATGCAGTGTACTACTCCCTATTCCCTATGCAGTGTACTACTGCCTATTCCCTATGCAGTGTACTACTGCCTATTCCCTATGCAGTGTACTACTGCCTATTCCCTATGCAGTGTACTACTCCCTATTCCCTATGCAGTGTACTACTCCCTATTCCCTATGCAGTGCACTACTCCATATCCCCTATGCAGTGTACTACTCCCTATTCCCTATGCAGTGTACTACTGCCTATTCCCTATGCAGTGTACTACTGCCTATTCCCTATGCAGTGTACTACTCCCTATTCCCTATGCAGTGCACTACTCCATATCCCCTATGCAGTGTACTACTCCCTATTCCCTATGCAGTGTACTACTCCATATTCCCTATGCAGTGTACTACTCCATATTCCCTATGCAGTGTACTACTGGCCTACAAAGTACAGCCCTATGTAGGAGGATAGGGTTCCTTTCTAGGACTCAGACCTGGTTTCGGGTAGTTCTGCTGTGCCACGGCATTGGGGGGGGGGGGCTAAGTAGGAAGCTTTGTGGGTGGGGGGTGGAGGGACAGCCCACAGAGCCCTCTGCCCTCTCTGTCTCCAGCCAGTCTGACTCTCTCCCATCCCAAACATCTGGAGCTTACATCGGGCCTCCTCCGAGATGAGGGGGGGCAAGGAGGAGGGAGGGGAGTGGGAAGGTTAGAGGAGGGAGGAGGGCAGGGAATTGAGGAGTGGAGAGGAGAGCTGGATGCTGGGTCAAGCAAACACTCAGGGACGGTTCTGATGAAGATGGAGCCTAGTCTAAAAAGCTCACGGTCAATGGAGTGGAGGAATTGGCCTTCAGGCTTCTATCATCATATACAAACTGTCCCTTAAACAGACACATACAGCAGTTAACACACACATACACACATTTGTGAGTTTTGTTTTGCAGATTATTAACTGATAAATGACATTTTGAATGTGTGTGTGTGTGTGTGCGTGTGCGTGAAAATGTGTGTGCCTGTAGTTGTGTGTGTATTATCATATTTGTGAAAAACAAATGTATCTGCTAGTACAGTAACCCATGGTAAAATCTGACTAGTAAGGACATTCTGACGGTCCTCATTATATATATTATTTTTTCTATTTTCTATTATTTTATTTTTTTTATATATATATAAGTTTCTATTTTAGGCTTTGAGGACAGTTAAGGTTAGAGTTCTAATGGGGTGTGAGGGGTTAAGGTCAGGGATTAGAAAAGATTGAGTTCTCCCAAAAAATCTGTAGAACAAACAAATGTGTGTGTGTGTGTGTGCGTGTGTGTGCATGTGTGTGTGTGACAAATCGAGGTCAATCAACACAGAGATAGTTAAATCTAACAAATCAGTACCCCAAAGTTTTTTTTTTTTTGTCCCGACTAGGAGAAATGTGATTTCCCATTTAGGTGTTGTTGTTTGATGTTTGAATTTAGGTTACTTTTAGGCTTTGGCATTACGGGTTATTAATGTCTGAGTTAAGCATTAAGACTCTGCATTAAGGTTAGGTTATTGATGTTAGGGTTAGGTTTAGGTTATTGATGTCAGGGTTAGGTTTAGGTTATTGATGTTAGGGTTAGGTTATTGATGTTTGGGTTAGGATTAGGTTTGGGTTGGAATTCGGGTTAGGGGATAGGAACATTAAGTTCTGGATGTCAGGTCCCCACAAGGATAGAAAAACCAATGTGTGTGTGTGTGTGTGTGTGTAATCTTCCAGATAGCTGGGAGAACACACTGGTTAACTGCTGTGGTAACAAAGTCACTATGGCAGGAAACACCACAACCTGTGATCTCTGCAAACGCTAATGGAAAATATACTGAGCGCAACCACTGAGTGAGAGAGAGAGAGAGACAGAGAGACAGAGAGAGAGAGATGCCCTCTCAATGCCTTTTTATAGGCCTCACTAAGGCACTTCCAGCTTGTCAACCCTCTCTATGAACAGACAGAGACAAAGAGCTCTGACAGTTAAAAACACACATAACATAAAATGAAGCCCCTGGAGAATTTCTAACGTTTTTTAACATCTTTGCTGCACATCTCCTTTCTGAAGAATTAAGCCACATTCGGTCTGACACAGCAGGACTCCCATGGTGCATCTGGTCCAACAGTCTGATAGGACGGAAGTGATAAGACGCTGAAAGGAAATTGCAAAATTGCCATTTTTACAACTTCTGTTGTTCGTTTTCAGGTGCCACAGGACACTGTCAACATATCAGCTGGGTAGCGTTCATTAGTGTACACCTGAGCAAATAGTTGTGCAACAGAAAATAGATTATTGGAAACATGCATGTTTTAGTTTATTTTCTTTCATTTTGTGACAAGTGAAAACCAATCTGACTCCCCCAGATCTGTGCTGATCATTAGTTATGGTGTTGTTAGTTAAGATCCTGGAGGGATGCATTTCAGCACTTTGTAAGGAAGTGATCCTCTCTTTGTAAGGAAGTGCTGCTCTAATCTTGTACGATTTGTTGAATGCGATAGTTCACGTAATGGTCACGTGGAGACAGCAGATACTGTGCCTGCACGCAATAGAGCATTGAACAGCAGATAAATTGATTGATCACATGAGTTTCATATTTCTATTTTTGATGTAGAGCATTGCTTGAAATCTGATCTTAAAGCAGAGTCACACATCTTCGATCATTCATCAGCCATACTAAATTAATGGCTCAAACATGCCCACTGAGCAGTTGATTCATTTAACCAATCAGTCAATGACAGAATAAAAAAGGATTATTCCATTGGCCCGATTACATACAGTAATATAAAACATGCATAACATACAATTTTGAAGGCAAATACCACAAAGAAATGTTCCAACAGTAGTCCACTGTTGAACCCAAATGTTTTGCATGTCAGCAATCAGGTAATAGTGTCACCATCTGCTGTGTTTTAAGAATAATGGACACAAGCGGAGGAGCAGAGAGGGGAGGAGATGAAAGACAAGAAGAGGAGAAAGGAGTGGTGAGCAGAAGAGGACAGGACAGCAGAGAGGGGAGGAGAGGAGAGGAAAGGGGAGGAGGGGAGTGGAGTGGGGAGGAGAGGAGTGGAAAGGGGAGGAGAGGAGTGGAAAGGGGAGGAGAGGAGTGGAGAGGGGAGGAGAGGAGAGGAGTGGAGCGGGGAGGAGGGGAGGGGAGGAGGGGAGTGGAGAGGGGAGGAGAGGAGAGGAGTGGAGCGGGGAGGAGGGGAGGGGAGGAGGGGAGTGGAGAGGGAAGGAGAGGAGTGGAGAGGGGAGGAGAGGAGTGGAGAGGAGTGGAGCGGGGAGGAGAGGGGTGGAGAGGGGAGGAGAGGAGTGTAGAGGAGTGGAGCGGGGAGGAGAGGGGTGGAGCGGGGAGGAGAGGAGTGGAGCGGGGAGGAGAGGAGTGGAGAGGGGAGGAGAGGAGTGGAGAGGGGAGGAGGGGAGTGGAGAGGAGTGGAGAGGGGATGTTCCTGACTGTGGCATCTCCACCAGCTGTTTCTCGGCTCCCCCGACCCACCAACCCCCACCTCATCTCCTCACAATGAAACCAATACAAAAGAACAGGAAATGCCTCTCGTTTACTAGAGTCCAATCAAAGCCGCCATTATTCCCTGTGTCACAATTTTTACAGGAAATAGCAGCTCAAAATATAGCAGCTGTGTGCAAGCGCCAGGCGTAGGGGGGTTCTTCTTTCCCCTTCATCCTTCTGTTTCCGAAGCGTGTGACAAAGAGGGAGTAGACCCAGTGTCAGCCAACGCCACCATGCGCATGACGTTACCGTGTGGGGACAGGGAAAGACAGAACCACATTCTCCCTGGCTTCATTATTGTGCAAGGTGAAAAGGGGTCCTCCTGTTGGTTCTGTCATTAACTGGCCGCGTTGTGCTAAACCCCAGCGAGCAGGAAAGTAGATGATTCACCGTCCTGATGGGGCAACAGTGCTGGCTGTTGCTCTGACTTCCCAGCAACAGTGAGGCAACATTCTAGGGACCATGAGTCTCACCTGGATCCTCGTTTAGGCTGTAATCGGAGGTCTTACAGATGCTGAACGGAAAGTGGAAAGTACAGAGGGCCTAGACACACAAACACGCACATACTCTTATGTGCGCACAGCCCTACACACACAAACACACACCTACGGTGAAGTATCTGCAAGATCCCACACCTGAGCTGAAGACGATGAAATTACTCCCCTGACCTCAACCCACAACATTGTAATTAAATAACTTTAAACCAATAACATTATTCCTAACTTAACCCTAAACCAATTCCATTTCCTGTCACCTAAGCATAAAACAATTACAAAACTAATCCACCACCGTCAACTAATCAGAGCTGACAACATGATGGAACAAGAAAAACTTCTCTGCTAGTTATTTCGAAAACCTCTTATCTACTTTTTATAAAGATAATTTGGAAGACCGCATCAAAGACAACATTGTCCCAGCTTGTTCGGCGTTTGCCCTTTGACCTTTTCTTCAGCATGCCACTAGAATTTACTCTGCCTCACTCTTTTCCTCTCTCTCCCCCGTCTCCCTTTTTGGTCTCCCTCGTTGTCTTTCCTTTTCATCTCGGCCTCTCCTTCTCTGTACTCGTCTGTCTTCCTGACTGTCCATCATTATCTCCTCCATTTTGGAGACCTCTGAGTCGGTCATTAACTGAATGTGTTGACACAGGTGATGTGAGCCCCCGTTGGAGTTGTTTAGTCATTAGAGGGACGTCATGAGGAGAATAAACACACACACACACACACACAGGTACAGGGCCGGCCCTAGGCATAAACGACATAAGCAGCCGCTTAGGGCCCCCGACCACCAGGGGGCACCGGACAGCTAGTGAGCCCCAGACCACTAGGGGACAGGAGGCCCCCCAAATAAAATTTTGCTTAGGGCCACCAAAAGGCTAGGGCCAACACCGCACAGCTATCCTAACAGGCACCTAGAAACATATTGCTGATGACCACCTCGTATCTAATATAGGACTCATTTCACACGGCACATGCTTAGTTGTTGAACATATGTGAACTGTAGACCAATTAAACACAGGCAAGAGTTAACTGGCATTTAACGGCACACCCAATACACACTCATCACACTCGTACACACTTTGTGCACACACACGCACTCACTCATAGAGAAGCAAATAAATAACAAATGAACACAGCCTAAGACAGCATGAATACATGTCCAGACATTACATTGACCCCCTCGTTGTTTGGGGGGGCTTCTATGTCCAATAGTTGTGTCTTTGTGAGCCCGTGAGTGTTCACTTGTTTGGACCTATCAGGGGGTTGTTTTACTTTCAAAGGAGCTGCCTCATCCTTCACTGTGTGAATCTTATCTGCCTGTTTGAACCACTTGTCTTTATCTGAGCTCTGTCTGTTAAGGTAATCGGAATCTGTTCTGTTCTTCTCTGTCTTAAGCTTTTTTCCTCAATCTCCCTCTCATATCTCGCCATTTGTAGGTCGGTCACTCATTCCTTCTTTGTTTAATTCTTCCTTCCTTGTCTGCATCATTATTTTTTTTTTCATGTACATTTTAACTGTGAGAGCTATACTAGTTTGTGAGAATGTTTTGTTCAGGGCTGTTCCTCTTTTGGCCGTGTGTAGACAAGAGATGAGAACATACCATTTGAGGAATTTTGAGAAGCCAGTGACCCTCAACCAAATTGAAAAGTGTAACTGTGTGGTGAGTTGGGATATTTTGAGCCAATTACATAGTGAAGAAACTATGTTAAGCTAACAGGAAGTGACCACATACAAGAGAATACACAGACCTGAAAGTAGGACTATGTCACAAATAGCATACTATTCCCTAAAAGGTCCTGGTGGTAATATTGCACTATGTGGGGAATAGGGGAACCATTCCATGAAATGTCTATGGCTCCCATGTGAACTCCTGATTGGTCCCCTTGGCCCAGCATTCAACACCAGAAGCAAAAGCACTTTGCGTTTTGTCTCCCTATATGTTGTTTACCACCATCCTCATTACCACCATCACAACCACCATCACCACCACAACTACCATCACTACCATCCCAACCACCATCACCCCCACCATCAACTCAATCACTATCACCATCAACACCAACATCACCACCACCACCACAATCACCACCATCACCACCACCATCATCACCACAACAACCATCACTACCATCCCAACCACCATCACCACCACAACCACCATCAACTCAATCACTATCACCATCAACACCAACATCAGCACCACCACCATCACCACCCCCTCCACCACCATCACCACCACAACAACCATCACTACCATCCCAACCACCATCACCACCATCAACTCAATCACTATCACCATCAACACCAACATCAGCACCACCACCATCACCACCCCCTCCACCACCATCACCACCACCATCAGCATCAACAACACCACCATCATCACCATCACCACCACCAAAACCCCCACCACCACCATCAGCAACACCACCATAACCACCATCACCATCTGGCTGGAAATGATCCAATCAAAAAATTCTTAGAATGGAAGGGTGGGGAGAGTCAGACAAAAAGATGCAGACACAATGACAGACAGACAGAAAGAGAGTCAGACAGACAGATAGACAGACAGACCGACATACAGACAGACATGCAGACAACAGACAGACATTCAGACAGACAGCCACGCAGGCAGACAGCCACGCAGACAGACAGCGTGGCTCACCAGTCCGTACAATACTAGACCTCCATCTAATCAGGTCACTGTGTGTCCCAGACGGTCTGGAAGGGTTAAGGAGGTGGGGGGGATCAGTGACCCAGATTGGTAGAGGGTGAGTGGAGGAGGAGACAAGGAGGTGGTGCAGAAGAGCAAGAGAGGGATCAGCTGTGTGTGTGTCTATCCCACAGTTTCCCTTCATTAGCGATGTGCAGAAGAGATGGGGCGATGGGGGGGTAGAAGAAGTGGAGCTGAAGATGGCTTAAGAATGGGGGGGGGGGGGGGCTGCGGCCTGTCATATTTCTCAGGAACCCCCTTGACCCTGAGACACACTCACACACTCACACATATACAGGTGCAGAGATACACACCAGGGACCTCCTGTCTGAGACCTCACCAGCTGAACCCAAAGCAGCAGTGGGGACCTCACCCCCTCCCCCTCAACCTTCATTCCTTAGCCCCCCACCCCCTCGCTGTCCACCTTCATCCCTCTCCCTGCCTCCCTGCCACTGTTTTCTCTGTCTCCCTCTCCTTCTCCTTTATCTACCTCTTTCACCTCTGTTTCATTCTCTTTCACATCTCCATCTACCTCCACACTCCTTTCATAAGGTGCCCATTGCAGTTTCAAGACAGTTTTTTTTTTCTAAGCCCCCATTTTCTTTCCATTCAAGTTAATTCAATATTCAAGTGCAGCAGGACTTTGGATGTCCCAGATGGGGATGGCTGAGATGTATCTTGGCCCGAATAGCATCACATGGATCTCACAGACTGTAGAAAATTTGCACAAGTTTATAATAATTTTATTACATTTATTACATTTCAGTTTATCCATAGTTACTTTTTCCAATAGAGATTATGGAGACGGATTGTCAGTCAGCAGACAGAGGCTTTGTGCATTGCAAACTGATTACCAGTGGACAAAATGTCTTATTCAAGACTGGACCATAACAACATACCATCTGTCTGTCTGCCTGTCCACCTCCTTCTGAATGTAGATAACCCAGACAAAGGCCTCCACGACTGGACCCACACCACTTTCATCTTCCTGTGTGTTTACACCCGGCAGAAGCTTCATGTCCGTACGTGTGAGGGACACATGGAAGAAACAGACTCTCCGTCCTCCTTCCCAGAGATATGAATCAGGGCGACTGGGCGTGGAGCACCCCGAGCGGGAACAACCGGCTGGTTTTGGCTCAGCTCGAGGGTCACGTTGGGTCCTCTGCTAGCTGCCTTCACCTTGCCTCCTCACCCTGTTTTTCCTGGGGTTCTTCCCAACACGGTGTTTTTGCTAAGAAAATACAGAGGAAGCCCCGTGCGCAGCGACGTCTACGTCCAGGTGCTGGTTCTGATATTTGTGAAGCTACAGGGTTGTCTCCTGAAAACATGATTCCAGCGTTCCCATGGTCTGAAGGTCAACGGATACTACAGTACATTAATGTCCTGGCTCTATGGGGGTACATTCTGATAACGGGCCTAAAATTCCAATGTTTTCCTGACTTATTTCTTACTTACTCCCTCTGAGTTCCGGGAATCTTTAAGACGCCATTTCGGAGAGACCTTGGAGCAAACTCAGCTTCTACAACCACTACGACACTCATCACTTCACGTGTTTGCTATTGATTTTCTATTCCATAATCAAGCCCAGGACAAATCAATAACATTTAAGCCTGTTCTGAACAACATTATATCAAGTATAATTACTGCATTTATATGTCATATACTTTTTTTTTTTTTTTTATCAGTGAAAGTTAGCCTTAATGTCAGCTTTGCTACATGGCTAATTTTGGTAACACTTTATCTTGAGTGTCCGAAACGTGTCTGTAGATGCCCTGAAGATTATTACTAACTATCGGTAACATTTTAACTATCTATTAAGACTAATCCATACTCTAACCTTAACCTTTGTTCTAACCCCAAACCTAAACTTAACCCTTACCCTAAATCTTATTCTAAAAATAACCCTAACCTTAGTGAGCAGTTGCTATTTAAAGAACATCTACAGATGGAAACTGGGGCTCAAAGTGTAACCCTAATTTTAATGCAGTTACATTTGCTGGACATTTTCTTAATGTTGACACCGTGTGTCATTCTCAAATTCTATTAATGACCGTGATATTAGAAATTATCAGATATAAAAGTAAACTATCAGAGATGTCATTATCTAGCGTAGGTCATTTGGGAATTAGATACAGAAGCAAACAGTGGGAGTAGAGATAATTTTTGGGAGCAGAGAGAATTTTTGAGAGCATTGGAATTACTGAACCCTCTTAGAAGCTGAAAAGAAAACTCAAGAGGTTTTTGATGCCAGAACTAGAAGGGAATTTGAGATGGTCCCGGGTGGTCGGGTGACGGCACAACAGATCAAATAATGAAGTTTAATTCTGTTTCTTGTCAGTAAATTACGCAGTAATACTTGTGCAAGAAAGGATCCCCTTTGTCTTCAATTGCCTGCCTTTGTAACTGCTTTGTGTGTGAGACGTGCGGCTAGCTCTCTTCCACGAGAGGACCCTGGACTTCCAGCCAGTCTCTTCTCCGTTGTTACCAGAAGAAGAAATAGAGAGTCTTTGTTGAATGCGGATTAAGAAAGAACGCCTTGAAAGGTTTTCTTTGGGTGGAGGCGAGTCGACAGGGGTTATGAGGTGGAGAGGGGGCGGGGAGGGCGATGCTAATTATGCATGGCGATTGTTGATAGCTTGATTGTCTGCGTCCAGCTGCACGGAGAACCGGGGGAGAGGGAGAGGGCGGGGATGCGGAGCGAGGCAGACTCACTGACGCCAGTCTCGAAATTCTCCCATCCATTGAAAGAGAGCCTCGATTGTGTCGTGGCCTTTCCGACAGCGCGGCGCGAGGGCACCTGATCCCTGCCCAGCCGCACCAGTGTCACACGGATTCAGAGCTCTGGAATCTGCAAATATGCAATAATAAAAAAAATCCCGAGTGCCATGTGAATAAACTTGCAAGCTTCGGCATGCGCAGAACATCCGAAATTGCAAAAGTGTAGTCCGTCAAAGTGGAAAATTGTTGATAATTTTCCAGCATGTTTTCGAATGTGTATAACATCAGTACTATGGCACTTAATCTTATTATTTATTATAGGCCCATTTATTTCTCCCCATATTTTTTAAAGATCTTGTGTGCAGAAATAATTATTTTCCCAGTAGTCCAGTGATTATAGTCAATATTGGTCTACCCACACCCCTTGACATATTTAAGAAACATATTTGAGGTCTAAGTCTTGTTTGGACAACGTTTATTTTTAAAATAGCAATGGACTGAATTCTGGTCACACGGTGTAGCATGAGTGGTTCGCTCTTGAGTGAGGTCGTTGCATGACTTGTAGTCATTAAGGGTCAACGAGCGTGGGGGAAGGCGAGGGGGGGTTTCCAAGGAAGGAAAGCATTGGTTAGTAGCCTACACGCTGACATGAACATCTGCGCCACCGCTGGAAAGGGGCAGGCGGTTGGACCATGTCCACTAGCGCATATTTACGAACCGTGAATGCTGATTGGCTAAAAGACAAAATACATCACACTGTTCTAATTTTGTTGGTAGCTGAGTTGTAATGACAATAAGGCACCTCTGGGGATTATGTATGTTCAAAATACCACGGGAGTGGGCTGTATCCAAGCTCACTGCGTTGTGTCCATTCTTTACAGTTGATATATTGGTCAAATACCATAACCCCTTTTGGGTTAGTGCTTTAAATATATTAGGCATTTCCAGCAAAAAACAAATAGTCTAGCATATTATTTCTACATTATATCAAAATAATTAATACTCATTCTTAAATATTTCCTTTTCTGTGTGACTTGTAAGTAAAGTTTTTGGCCTACTATTCCTGGGTTTTGCCAACTGATGACAAATCGACTGCCTCTTTTATCAGATTATGCGTGCATCAACCCCAGTGCCCTAAGCGTTATCTTCCTAATGTTGACTTTTTAAAGATATGTTTGCGCTGACAACGAAGAGGAACCAAACCGCTTGCATTTAGGGAGTCAGCATATTCTCATTCTCATGCATCGGAGGTCGGGACAAACCTCAGTGGGCAGCGGTAACAGTGAGAAAGGGGGCAGGTCCTGGGCTTTGACTGACGGATCCAGTGAGCGAGCACCGCGAGGAGATTCTGGTCAGGGCGGGCCGTTTGCCAGAGGGGCGCGTTGGAGCGGGTGAATGGATGACGTCGGGAGACTGGCGCCAGGCTGTCTGGGACTGGCGCGTTAGATCAACACAGCTGGGGTGGAATAGAACACAGCTGGCGCGAGGGTGCATTCCTCCACAAAACAGGATTGTGAGAAAAGGGGAAAATAAGACCAAATTGGAACAGAGGGGTCCCGCTTTCATGTAAACTAAAAACGCAGGGGTTAAAAAGCAAGAGGGCAATCTAGAAAGTAATTTGAAATAGGATTCATTCCGAACTCAGGGGTAGTATCTGGATTTTAATCTTTATTTTATTGAGATGACAAATGTCAAGGAGTAACGTTTGAGAGCGGCTTTGGGATATAGGCAGAGTCCATGCAATAGCAAGTTTATTTTATTACAATGATAATACAATTATAAGCTAATGATAACGAATTAAAAACTGTTACTCACAATGGCATTTGAACTTTAAAGAACACAAGTATGATGGTAATGTAATTTACTAGGCATCATATTTCTATCCTTACCCACTACTTGATGAAGAAAATGTAGAAAACCATCTCCTCCTTTAATAAATATTAGGACAGGATTATTAAGTGTATCTTATATGCTTTGTCTGTCTCTTGACCACTCTTAAAACCATGTGACACCAGATGCCAAGGGAGGCACAAAAATGATTCCCGACGCAAAGCCTGCGAAGTCACGAGAGGAAAAAAAGTCGTAATGGTAACATGTGGCTTCAACTTGATAAGGGACCCGGAGTGCAACCCTAGATGTCTGGGCACAATCTATGTAAGTGATTAGGACACTAGTTGAATCTATTAACCATAGCCGACGTGTTCTAATCACTATTCAATGCTCAATGCAATATGCTCTGTTGTTGTTGCCTAATACCTGAAAATAGCAGTCTAATTGCTGGTCAATCCCTCCGTGTCATAGTTTGACTTCCTCATTCACTCTGTCACGTTTGAACAGCCAATGATGAACTCCGAAGTCTCTGCACTGGCTAATCAGAGAACGAGGGTTTATTTATTTGTAAGAAAGGGGCGGTGACTGGCTGACAAACGTGTATAAAGCAACTTCACGCAGAAGGCTAAGTATTTAATCTCGTTATTGCCTCAGTGTGATTAGTCGACCTGTTACCGAATTGAAAGACAACACGTCTCGGCGAATTTCCAATTGAATACAATAACTGCAGGCCACTTTTTAAACATGAAAGCCATCAGTCCCATGAGATCCGTCAGGAGCTGCTACGAAGCTGTGTGCTGCATTTCGGAGCAGAGTCTCTCCATCACCCGGAATAAGTCGTCTATGGAGGAACCGGCGGGTGCGCTGTGTGATATGAATGACTGCTACTCCAAACTAAAGGAGTTGGTACCGAGCATCCCACAGAACAAGTCCGTCAGCCAAGTGGAAATTCTGCAGCACGTTATCGACTACATCTTCGACCTGCAAATTGCGCTGGAAGATGAGTCTTCGGCGACGACCGCGCCTGACTTGGTGCTGTCACTAAAGGTAACGGTGGTCATCCCGCTCCCGCTATGCCGTAGGTTCTGCGTGTATCTTTCCTCGCCGTTGTATGCAATGGACTGGAGAAATAGACGAGCATGTGTGAATGAATACATGTTATTTCTGAGTTGGCTTGCGACGCTGTAAATGCATAATACGAGATTTTACACGGTAACAGGACAAACATGAAAATGTGTATGTGTCAGTGTGCCGTGTAACCACAGCGGATACACCCCGTGCCTTTATTTTCAGGTGCTGCTATTCTTAGTCCGAAGTTGGTGTTTCGTGTGACTAATATTTATGTCCTTTTTTTCTCTTAAGACTGCAGACCTTGCTCGTAATTTCTCCCAGGAAGACGGAAGATTGTGCCACTAAGGAGAAGGAATATGACTACCAGTAATTGGTATGTATCTATAAATGTCCCTATATGTTTTTACTGTAGCGTTACATGTATCTGGTATATCCAGTTGGCTGTGATCTGGCTGGCAAAAGCAATGCTCTGTTTAGTTTTTTTTGTTGCTTAAGACTGCTTAGAAGCAAGTGTATGAGCTAACGCCATACCTGAAAAAACATATGTATGAACTTTCCAAGATTTCTTTATTGTCAATAAATAGCTATATCAGGGCAGTGTTCTTGGTACTGAAGGGGGGCATTGATATGCAGGGGAAGAGTGCAGTCCCCCTAACTCCTCATCCTCATACCCCCCCCCCCCCCCCCCCCCCCCCCCCCATCCCCGTGGCTGCCAATTAGCCAAGCCAGTGAATGTGTAGCGGATTCATTGCTATCAGCCCGGGGTTAGTGAAAGTTCCACGCTAGGCGCCAGTCTGTCTGCCCCCTCTCCAGGGTGGAGTGGGGGAGGAGAGAGGGAGAGAGCGTGAGAGAGGCAGAAAGGGGGAGAGAGAGAGAGAGAGAGAGAGAGCACTGACTTAACTTTTTCTTTCTTTCTATGTGTGTGCAGGTGCAGAGAAACACATGTCTCCACTTCACTGTGGGCAAGAGGACAAGAGGGGCAGAAAGAAGGGGCGGGAGAGTTGTTTGGAGTGGAGGAAAAGAGGACTCTTTTTTTTTTCCCCTTCAGTTCTCCATGGATGGACGGACGGATGGTTCGACCACTTGTTTTCTACTCAGTCCTTTCCAGTCTCCGTCTCCAGACATGACATATAAAACACACCAAAGCAGAAAAAGATTTGAATGGACACCCTTTCTCTGGTCTTCTCTCGTTTGTTTCTCTTAGTTGGGTTTGTGTATCCATATGAGAGACATTGAACATTGTGGATGTTTTTCTTGTTACATTCCAAACCTTTTGGATAAGCCTTCCTAATATTTTGTTACACCCCCCATTCTTCTTTCCATGCTCTCCTTTCTTCTCCTCCCCCCCCACATGATTTGTCCTTTATTGCACCTATTCTAGAATCTGATATCTTAAAGAAAAAAACCTCCCCACCTAAGTTGAATTGTGTACATATCTATTTTGGTCTGATTAAAAGCTTTGGGCGAGATGTGTTAGAGCAGAGTGTGAGGTTGGTTAGAAACAGAACTCTATACTAGAGTTGATTGTAAATGTTTGTAGGGATTTTGTATTTCTACGGACAATGTCAAATATTTGCTGAGTTTTATAAACTTTTTACAAAATGTGTGCTTTGTATGTATGTAATTATGTAATAAAATGGCAAGATTTTCTGAAAGTTCTGAGTAGTAGGTCTTTCCCGTGGGTTAATAACAACTTAATGATCGCTTTACAAACAGCATCCTATTCCCTGTACAGTACACTACCTTTGACTCTTATAAGGCACTTTATTGGGAATTGGTGCCATTTTCTTTGCCTTGAATCTCTGATGCTTTTTCGGTGAAGTATAGTGAGTGATCAGCTTGAGTATCACATATGATTGAATAAAATACTTTGAGATGACAGGATGTTTTCAGTAGAAGCGTGAGGTCTCGTGGTTGGAAATTCAATGACGAGTGTTTCCTGTGTCTTTCTCAGTTTTTCCATGAACACAAGGCTCTAGTACGAGCAGACGCCTTTCTAGGTGGTAATGATGATGCTCTTCAGGGGGAGAAAACACCTAGTTACAAGTAATAAAATGTTTATGGCATGTTATAAACTGGCTAGTTTGGCTTCTAGACACTGTTCGGCCGAAAGCGGCAGTGGGATCAGATAAAACACTGGATAATTGCTTGTTTACTGGTATCTATGTTAGTAACTGGTTTAAAATAGCTAAGGCATCCGACAGATCTGAGGTGTAGACACTATGCCTTATGGCTATAACCTGGCACTCTGCATTTTGTAGTGCTTAAGAACAGCCCTTAGGCATTGTAATGTATATTGGGCAGTTATAACACTTCATTAGGCCTAATCCACCCAAACTATTACGTAATGAAATGTTATTTTGGACACACTTGAGTCGGTAGCTTAGCCATGACCATCTCACCTATCCTACCGCAGCTGATGGCTTTGACACAAACAATATTTGTTTCTTTAAGATAATTTGGCAGACTACATTTTCCAGAGCAACGTACGATACGAGTATGCACCTTTTCATACTGACCCGTGGTGGGAGTTGAACCGCCCTGGTGTCGTGAGTGCCATGTTATACCATCTGAGCGACACAGGGCTAACCTACACATGTAGCTTTTGTGAGAGAAAATCTGATAATAAATTATAACATAAATATCAAGGCCATTATTCTGCATTAGCAGGGAATAACCTTTCGGTTGCAGAATCTGTCACTTTAGAGCCCCATATATCCATGTTTTTTGTAAGCTTTGTGATCTAGACATCCTCTCATTTCTAGGTAGTCAGGCTAGCTATCAAGAGCCCCATTTATGCCTGGTGCTAAAATGTTTGATATATCCTGATCTCGCCCACATTCCAAATGTACCTTTTAGACAGGTGTAAATGATTAAAATGTGTATAGTGATCTGATTGTGATAATATCTCAAAGGTCTAATCAAATGAGATCAAGGGAACTCAGGACAAGAGTCATACTGCATACACTATGTCCCAAACATGTCTGATAGGGTCATTTCAAAGGACATTTGCACACTTTAGTACACAATGCATGCAGTTTGAAACAGCAATTTTATAATATTCTTTTTTTAATAAGTAATGATAACAATACCCATTTGGCTGGTTACTGCTCTAATAATAACCGGGACGGGTATGTCACAATTACTCAGACGTTCTTATCTGCTGGGGGATCGATCTGAATGAACTGGGCCTCTCCAACCAATTTCTCTTCATTTGTGAATAAGCGGTGACACCTAGTGGTAAAACATAAAATGGTATGCTGCAAGTGTAATGGAGATTATGAATGCACAGGGAAGTCAGTTAACAGTCTAGCTTGAAATGTCAAGAATGAAGCCATCCACAACATTGTCAAGGAAGGTGTTGTTGGAAAGCCGAGGAACAATGGTTTTAGACCCTGCCGGACATTCGAGAGAGATCTTGTTGAGCAGTGACTCCTACAATTTTTTAAAAATGTTACAGAGATAAAAGTATTCCAAAACAGCAGTATGAAATCATAGAGAGCCACATTATTGGCATCCTTCAAGTCACCTGTGTTTCCCAAAGTTAATTTATCGATCCCTTCGCGCTGAGGTATACTACTCTCGAGAAGGGCTGATTTGGACTGTAGTACCTGAACACACCAGTGGGTGGCAACATCTTCATATTCTTGCAATGGGAGGGAGGAATGGTGAGCGTGTGGTAGGAAATCAAGCAAACAAGCTTTATTTATATAGCACGATTTATACACATAAGCAATTCAATGTGCTTTACAACGAAAATAAAAATATAAAAATTCAATAGAATGAAAAACAGCCAGGTTCGTGAGATAATCTCTGCATCAATGTTTTACCCGGCTGTCTCCAGAGGGATATTTATACCTGTCTGTACATGGATTTTATATTCGTCCTCGATGCATTACAGTTCCCAGAACTGTTTACTGCACCACCCTGGTTTCTCAATGCTCACGCTCCTGCGCTTGGATAAACTGGTCAGTCCTTTTGAGAGATAATACCCTGCATCGATGTCTGAACAGCAGCACAAGAACTTGCATTATCCGTCATCAGCAGATTGTTACATTTGCACAGCGATTATTCCACTGATAGGACCAGAACTTGCATTACAGAAAAAAATAAAATAAACGATTGGTAAAACATCGAAAAATAGAAATAGAGTAAAAACAAAGAAAGAGAAAAATATAAAAATAGAATAGAATAAAAACTAGAAAAACAATAAACAACAATAAAACATCGAATAAGAAAATAGAAATATAATAAAAACAAAAGAAATACATAACTGGTAGATTCTGTAGTATACTCATGAGGAAGCTATAAAAGCTGTAAGGCTGAACAGTGTGGTAAAGTTTTAGGCTCAGTAATAGGCACGTGAAAAGAGAAGTGTTTTTAACCTGGATTTAAAATTTTATATGTTTGGGCCACATCTAAGATCTTCTGGTAGTTTATTCCAATTGTGGGCAGCATAACTGCTAAATGCAGCTTCGCCATGTTTAGTTTGGACTCTAGGCTCTACTAGCTGACCTGATTTCGCCATCTTTAGTTTGTAGTCTGGGCTCTACTAGCTGACCTGAGTTAATGGATCTAAGAGTCCTGCTCCGTTTATGATCTTCAAACATATAAGAAATGTATTCGGGGGTCTAAATCATTCAGTGATTTATAGATTAAAAGGACTACTTTTTATGTGCTCTATAACGAGACACAGTGAGTCAATTGAGCTGTTGTCATATGGTTCGAGAGTCATATATATTTGAGTATCATCTGCATAGCTGTGGTAGTTAATGTTGTTGTTCTGTAGAATTTGGCCCAGAGGTAGCATATTATAGAGATTGAACAGAAGCGTTCAGAGAGCTGATGTATGGGAAACTCTGCATGTCATAGCCATGTCATGATTGCCATTGGTAACAAAGTAATTTCCAGGATTTCTGTCTTGCCCCTGAACTCCACCGGCCTGTCAATAATTTGCACGTCTACAATCTCACCAATAGCACATTTTCATCTTCTCTCTCTCTCTCTCTCTATCGTGTTGCTTTAGCTTTAACTTCCTTAAACCTTTTTTTTGCTTTAATTGTCTTGATTTTGGTTTCACCATAGTAATGGGTATAGGGTGGGCTTATCGCTGTGCTGGATGCCATGTTTGTCCAGCAGGTGGCGTTGCAAGCATGCAACATCTGTCCAGACAAGCACCCGGACCACTCCAATGTAAAGGAGCCCAACACACAACACTGTGACAACCACAGGGAATCTATTACACCTGCTCCCACCCATCCAGGACACCACCAGGTCCCTCACCCCTACTCCCACCTATCCAGGACACCAATGGGCCCCTGCTCCCACCCATCCAGGACACCAACGGGCCCCTGCTCCCACCTATCCAGGACACCACTGGGGCCCTGCTTCCACCCATCCAGGACACCAACGGGCCCCTGCTCCCACCCATCCAGGACACCAACGGGCCCCTGCTCCCACCCATCCAGGACATCCTGCAGTGCCAGACGTGTCCCCCTGCTTAAGCCAGTACATGTCCAGGCCCGTCTGCGGTTTGCTAGAGAGCATTTGAATGGTTCAGAAGAGGATTGGGAGAATGTCATATGGTCAGATGAAACCAAAATAGAACTTTTTGTAAAAACTCAATTTGTCGTGTTTGGAGGAGAAAGAATGCTGAGTTGCATCCAAAGAACACCATACCTACTGTGAAGCATGGGGGTGGAAACATCATGCTTTGGGGGTGTTTTTCTGCAAAGGGACCAGGACGACTGATCCGTGTAAAGGAAAGAATGAATGGTGCCATGTATCTTGAAATTTTGAGTGAAAACCTCCTTCCATCAGCAAGGGCATTGAAGATGAAACGTGGCTGGATCTTTCAGCATGACAATGATCCCAAACACACCGCCCGGGCAACAAAGGAGTGGCTACGTAAGAAGCATTTCAAGGTCCTGGCGTGGCCTAGCCAGTCACCAGATCTCAACCCCATAGAAAATCTTTGGAGGGAGTTGAAAGTCTGTGTTGCCCAGCAACAGCCCCAAAACATAATTGCTCCAGAGGAGATCTGCATGGAGGAATGGGCCAAAATACCAGCAACAGTGTGTGAAAACCTTGTGAAGACTTACAGAAAATGTTTGACCTCTGTCACTGCCAACAAAGGGTATATAACAAAGTATTGAGTTTAACTTTTGTTATTGACCAAATACTTATTTTCCACCATAATTTACCACTAAATTCATTAAAAATCCTACTATGTGATTTTCTGGATTTTCTTTCCTCATTTTGTCTCTCATAGTTGAAGTGTGCCTATGTTGAAAATTATAGGCCTCTTTCGTCTTTTTAAGTGGGAGAACTTGCACAATTGGTGGCTGACTAAATACTTTTTTGCCCCACTGTATTTGTACCAGTGCCTTGGCACTGTGCACTCCTGTATTTGTCAATATGTTACCAGTAATCATTGCGAAACTGCTCATGCTCTGCCAAGTTCATTGCATCCTTAACATAACCTTTTTATGCCTTAGCCAACCCACCGGTCATTAACATGCAAAATGTGAATATGTTGACAAGTGAAAGCGTGTGCAGTTCTTTTGGCTATTGCGGCATACCTACAATGCCTCACCTAAACAAAAGAGGATATTTGCATAGCCTGTCAATACCTGCTGGGTAGCTGTCTCTGGTCTACAACACTGTGTGACGTGTATTAATTAGACTAGATGTAAAAGTAGATCAACCAGGCATGATTCGACGTTTAGCACAGAAATTGTTTAGCTAAAAGTGCTATTAGTACTTTTTACGTAAACACTGTCAATTTTAGACTGTTGATTTTGTTGGCTTTCTAAACAATGACGTTATGAATCAGATCAACAGGTACTTTGAGCTTAAAGCACAAATGTATCTCTGTATGCTATTTGGGTCACAATTGTGAGATCTTTAACACAATTGCAATGAGCCAACAAGCAAACAGGTGCAAATGCAAGAGCAGATGACAAACACACAAACAGACACACACATACTCTCACACACACACACACACACACACACAAACAAACACACATATACTCTCTCTCACACACACAGACACAATCATACTCTCTCACACACACAAACAGACACACACATACTTTCTCACACACACAAATACTCTCTCACACACAAAAACAGACACAAACATACTCTCTCACACACACACACAAACAGACTCACACATACTCTCTCACACACACACAAACAGACACACACATTCTCACACACACACACAAACAGACACACACATACTCTCTCACACACACAAACAGACACACACATACTCTCCCTCACACACACAAACAGACACACACATACTCGCTTACACACACACAAACAGACACATATACTCTCTCACACACACACAAACAGACACACACATACTCTCTCACACACACAAACAGACACACACATACTCTCTCACACACAAACAGACATACACATTCTCTCTCACACACACACAAACAGACACACACATACTCTCTCACACACAAACAGACACACACATACTCTCTCACACACACACAAACAGACGTACTCACACAGAGCTGCATCTCTCCCTGGGTAACACATTGACTCCTCCCTAGCCAAATGCATGCAGCTGTTTACAATGAGGTGGATTCCTCTCTTGAATCATTTGGCTGTTGTTTTTCTCTCTCTCTCCACTTTACCATAGAGCCGATGGTCTCTACTCTCACTGTGTGCTATAAAACACACATGATTAGCAAATTACACGAAGACATTGTCGCATCACAGAAGACGTTATCAACTGTTTGGCCACGTTTGGCTGAGTTTTGCTGAGTTTGGCTGAATTTGACTGAGTTTGGCTGAATTTGACTGAGTTTGGCTGAGTTTAGCTAAATTTGACTTTTGGCTGAGTTTGACTTTGGCTGAGTTTGGCCCAGTTTGGCTCACAGTATTATTGGAAGGTGACTGCATCGAATGTAGCTGAGACACCTGGCCTGGTCCTGGACCTTTTTGCGTTGTAATGCTAACTCACATGGCTGTTGTCATGACGGCACAAGCAGGTCTAGGACAATGCTAGTCCAGTATGGCTTGGCTCTAGGACAATGTTGGTCCAGTATGGCTTGGCTCTAGGACAATGTTGGTCCAGTATGGCTTGGCTCTAGGACAATGTTGGTCTAGTGAGGCTTGGCGTTGGCTCTTAAAACACCCGTCTTGTTTGTTCACTTCCGGTTGGGGACGAGTGGGGGGATCAGTACACTCACCACTGTGAATCTGTCAAGGCGAGGGTTGACTAAAACATTGCATTTCCCCTTGATGAACATGGGAATGTGTCATTTGTGGAGGCTTGAGGGGGTTCGTGTGTTGAGGGGGTTGGGCATCTATCCTCAGGATTCCTCCTCTCTTTGTAATCTGGTGAACAGCAGATGCCATTCAAAGATACTTATTTGACCTCAGATTGCTTGTTTGTAATATAGCTTCACTTTGATTGAGGTAAAGCCATGTTGGCTATATAAAAGGCTCAATGCTGAATGGAGTGTTATATATATTTTGAGAGTGAAGCTCTCTTATAACACAGGGCCTGACAAAGCATATATCAGTTTGCTCTATAGAGTAAATAAAGCCATTTATAAATGTGTTTTGTGCTTGTAACATCGTGCTGCTTATTAGTAAAGAATGTAAATGCATGTTATTGTTCAAATGTACAAGCAGAAATTGGTAACATTGTCCTCATTATGACCACAATGGGACATACTGTTCCTTTAAGAGTGGGTACGCCCCGCGCCAACTGTTTTATTCATAATTTGCATAATATATGCTGAATGTAACAATCGCAAAGCGGTTTGGACCAATCAAAGGCGAGTTCTAACCGCGGGAGATCCAAATTTCGCGGGACGCAATTTGGCGCTAAAATAGCAGTTCTTCAGAGTTTCAAGTCCCTTGTATCAAAAGCAAATGTTTTTTTTCCGGACAGGGAACCTGACAATAGCAAGTATCTCCTCCGGAAAACCTGAAAAATCCTACTAAAGCTCTTGGCTTTTCCACAGATTTTCTTTTAAAGACTACAACTTCAGAGTTTGCTGATACTAGACTTTCAAATATCAGGACTACTTGTTTGTTTATTTATTTACCAAATAGGCAACGTTTACGTTTGGTCTTTACCCTCTACCGGACAAAGGAATATTCGTTGCAAAGCAAGTACTCGTTACCTAGAAATATAAAAGCAAGTAATATATTATATTTAAGAAAAGGATGTATGTATTTTGCACATCAATTAATTTAATAACAATTTAAAGGAATAATTTGTACTGTTTGCAAGCAACGATTTGAGAACGTTTTGAATTCGTAACGGAGAGAAAACAACTTCTCTTATTCACGGTCGTGAATACAGATTTGTTAGCTACTACTGTAGCTAGCAAAACTTTTTTATTTGAACATACGTTATTTTTAATTCAGTAAAATGATGCGGATACCCAAAGGCATTTCCCCGGCATCTGGTCGAGGTTCTGTGGGAATGTCGTGTTCGCAGAAGAAAGTTTTCTCCGGAGTAAAGACAGAGTTCTTTAGCACCGGACTATCCAGTCCGCCGTTGAACTCGGTACCGACTGGGTACTTCACCCAAATCTGCAACACTACAGCCGCGGAACAAAGCAGGGCAAACTGTCTATATGCTACCCCCCACGGACCCGAAGCTAAACCCATCAGGTCATCATCCGGCCGTCTCCCGGTAAGACTTTGTAAACACAAAGGGTGATGCAATGCTCACCAATATAATACAGCTATAACCTGATAGTTAACTGTTATTAACCGTGTAATAACCCCTAATAGTATTGCCAAACTATTCATTAATTCCAACTGATGTGCATACATTTATTGGAGTGGTGCAGGGCTTGACATTAGCTAGCGTTCAAGCAACGTCACTGAGACCCATTGCAATTTCGTGTCAATGAGTGGATTGTCATGTTTTCGCGCGGCTTGAGAAGCAAGCCTGTGTCCGTGACATTTGTCCCGCATCCCAGCTGGAGAAGACACAGCGAACTGGGTGTAGGTTGTGTTGTGTGTGTAGAGGGGGAGGGGGGTCTGAGCTATGGGATATCATCACTCAATTCAACAATGCCCTTGGTTAATTTAGCCCCTGTTCTGCGCTGCGGATTTCTCGCTCGGAATGCCTGTTTACAGTAAGAGGAATGAGGAAATCGGGACAAGGAACTTGTTTCCTAATACCCAATCTGGCTGTACAGGTTGTTTTAACTAAATGGCATTTGGTTAAAACGAGGTGTATTGCCGTGGCCCCCAGCTGTCGCAAAGCCACATCCCCACTGAATGGCACCTGTCTGCACCCGCTGTGTAACCCCCGCGCAACCTGTTTGCGTCCATCCATTAAGGTCGCGGGTCACAGCTGTAGACCAGCTCACTTCCAGAACGTGACGTCATTTGTATGTTATAGACACATGGGGGACCACTGTCTAATGTGATAATGACACGTAGCTGATTAACACACGCTCACACTCCCAGCTTTGTAATGTGTGTCTGGACTGATAATGGGTTAAATAATGACTGGGAAGAACAGGGGGACTACTCCTATGCTTGGCGCCAATTCAGTGACATTAACTGCACTAGTCACGTTAATAAACTCATGTCATTGTGTGCTGCTCATTGTTGACATGTCCACCTTCCTATTCTAGGAGAAGTCTGATCAAGGCACTATTGGATCGGACAGAAAGGTTTTCATCTTCCCTTTCTAATGGGCAGTTCCGGATCAGACGAATATTGTCATTAAACGATTTCCTGACGTTTTGCACCTAGTTAGCATCTACAGCTATGAATTAATTGGTCACCCCAGATCCCAGTTAACATGGACAACAGAATGTCAGCTGTGGTCGGCCAGAAGTTTCTCGTAGTGTCTGGAAAGGAGACTGCAGACTGACAGCAGTCACTAGTGTCTGGAGAAGTGAAAGAGGAAATGGCAGTCGCACCCTGTCCATCTCCTTGTGAACATGTCCAGTTGTGAGGTGAAGGAGTCGTTTCCTCATGGCCGCCCTGTCACAAGATGCCAAAGTCACTGTCATCGGGCGGGAGAAAAAATGCACCACGCCCACTGGCTCTTCGCCAATTATTGGCAGAGGCCCAGATGCAAATGGGTCACGTCCCAAACCCAACCCGGTTCCTCAGACCAGGGCCCAGTGTCACTCAGGACAGACCTGTATCATATCCCGTAGTGAAAGCACATTTCCAGACAGGGAATGGACGAGAGTAGATAACATGGAGAGCATGAAGTTTCAGCGGCATTCTCGCCACTTTGAGAGATTGGCAAGTCATGCCTGATTTGCCTTGTCCCTGTCACTGGGCTTCCGGTGAGGATGAGACGACGTGTCCGACTGTGTGACTGCTCAGCGTTGCTCTACCCCCCCCCCCCCCCCCCCCGGCTGGAAAACAGGAGGGAAGGACAAAGAGCGCACCTGGGTTTCAGTTTGAGTTTCACTTTGACACATATGTTGAAGGTCACGCTGGGCGTTGTGCCTTCTGCGGGATGTTAGAGTAAATACCGATCGCTGCTCGAGTCGAGATCTTACAACTGAAATGAGTTGCGCAGCTGAGTAGAATTAGCCCAACACTGGCCTTTTCTCCTCCTGGAGTAACTCTGTGCCATGGATTGAGACAAGTTAAGGGTTTCTGGACTGAAGCATAATTTGTAACCGTCGAGTCTTTTAGATGTATTCCCCCAAATAACGAACAAAACAGTTATGGGCATGTCATTCAATTCTCAGGAATGCAGGCGTGGGCCTGTCCACGGAAACGCCCCCCCCCACACACACACACATACACCTGCACCATAATCACACACATCTACCCCACTTCTGCCCTGATGCCCCCCCCCCCCGCAACCCCCATGAGCCTCTATTTAGACCAGGGCTTGGCTGTGAGATTGCCCACTCAGTCTGTCGTTAACACTCCAGTCAAGCTCTGCCTTTTTCCCTTCCCCCTTGTCAGTCTGGCCTGCCCCACACACCTCTGGCCTGCTCCCCACAATGGGTCTGTTTAGCATTTCTAAGCACCCCCCCCTAAAATGGACCCCCCCCTCTTCTCTCCTTTTTCCCTTCAGCATCATGACAATATCATCAGCACTGCCACTCAATCTTTCCCTTGTTTGGGGGGGGGGGGTAGACTATGAATGGCTCTTTTTGTGAGACAATTGTCTACCTGGGAAATCTGGTTCTGTCTTATTGAACTGTGCCATGTTCATTGGGGCAAGAAAACCCAACAACTTCCCTTTTTATTGGACACGTTCATGTTCTCAGTCGAGCGGTTGCGTTGGAACTAGCGAACGTGAATATGTTGAAAGGCTTTGCTCTTCACGTGACCAGGATTTTGTGAAATGCCTCTGGAGAAAGTCTGCTCGAATGTGATGTAACGGCGGGGGTTGAAGGTCAGGGTGGGGGGTCGTGGGTGTGGGACGGGAGAACTAAACTTGCGTGAATGTCTGGGGTGTAGCAGAGTCACTCTGAGGTAATAATAGCTGTGGGTTGAAACGCTAACTCTCTGTGTCACGTAGATAAAGAGCGGATTAGCAAGTAGGGAAAGACAGCAGGATGTGTCTGTGTGTGTTTGGGTTATACCTCGTTCAGTTCTGTGTCTCAATACAAGACTTTGTGTTGTTAGCGTTTGGTGGTTGGCTGAGTTCTTTTCTCTGTGGTATGCTAGCTCACATGTAGCCTTTGGATTTTCACACGCCGAAACATTTGCAAAATCGCTGACTCGCCATTCAGTATCACCCTGCATACACAAAACCACAAGTCTCAGATGAGACCCTGCACAGCTGAACTGAGCGTAGGTGTTCAAGGAGGAGCAGAGGGTCATGGCGACCTTTAACAAACTGCTGAGGTTTGTGTGTTTGACGGTCGGGCTGGCATTCAGACTCATCTCTGGTCGATGACAAAGCCTATGTATCCCTGAGGTAGCCTGAGAAGGGTTTGAACATGAGCTCAGTCGGTCAGTGCAATTTTACAGTTACTCCCTCCAGCTCCCAACCTTTTTATTTTAGATATATTTACAACTGCTAAGTTGTAGTAAAATAAAGCAGAACAATGTTCTGAACATTGAGTCATGATTACCTTTACACAGCGACTCCTTCATGTTGGTAGTTCGTTTGATCTGCCGACTGCATTTCAATCTACCAGTGCAGTATGCTGTCTTTTCCCACGGTACCTGTGTTCTGACGTCGCCGGTCTCGTTCACACCGAAAAATAGGTCACAATTCGAAAAGGATTAGTGAAAGCACCCTGGTGCTTTGTCAGAGTTCGGGCCCAGTAACTGAAAGGTCGCCATAAAAAAAAAAATACAACCCCATTTCCAATAATTTTGTGAAGCTGCGTAAAATGTAAAAAAACAAAAAAAAACAATGCAATGATGTGAATTGAAAATAGTACAAAGACAACATATCAAATGTTGAAACTGAAACATTTTATAGTTTCTTTAAAAATGTATGCCCACTTTGAATTTGATACCAGCAACATGTTTCAGAAAAGTTGGGACAAAGGCAACAAAAGAAAAATGAAGAAATGTTGTGTAATGGTAAAAAACTAAACCTGGAATATCACACAGCTAATTAGGTCAATTGGCAACAGGTCAGTAACATGACTGGGTATTAAATTATCATTCCAATTTTGGATGGCCGTGATCTTTGGGCCCTCGGGTGGCACTGCATTAAAAACAGAAGTAAAATCACTACATGGGCTCAGGAACACTTCTGAAAACCACTGTGTGTGAACACAGTAAAAAGACTCAGGCCGGACCTGCTGGTAGTAATGTAGAGTAGAAAGTTGTGTGTTTAACCCTATCCCCAACCCTCTCATGGCCAGCTGCTCTGAGGGGCTGTTCCTCATGTCACTGACTGACAGGTGGACAGAAGCTGAAGACTGGGAGGCAGTGTGTCTCTGTGTCTCTAGTCCAAATCCACATGGGGCTCACGTTACATTTTTAGAAGTAAACTTATTGAAAGCGGCTTATTCATGCTCAACCGCCTTGCTCAAGGGCACAATCTTCGATGCATTAACCACCCGGTTTTACCTTAAGGATAATGACGAGGAGCCCGGGGGACCTGCTCCTCGATCTGGGCTCCTCGGAGAAGCCTTCTCCTCCCAGGCTGACCTAGTGACGCGTTGTCCAGGGTCAGGAGTGTCACGACAGGAGAAATGCCCGGGAATGTCCCGGTACCCCTGCCAGTGTTGGCCGTGTGATAAGACTGTGGCCTCCTGGTTTGAAGTTTACTTACGTTTACAACATGGTGAGGACAGAAAACCGGTGCAGATACGGTTAGTAATTAACATTACTGTAATTAAAACAACCGTTACTAATCAGTATTGCAGTAATTTAAACTAAAACTGCAGCTAGTAATTAACATTTAGCTAATTCAAACTATAAAACTACAGGTGGTAACAAACATTACCGTAGTTGAAACGACAGTTTGTAATTGACATTACAGCAGTTTGAACTACAGTTGCTTATAATTACTGTTGTTAAAACTACAAAACCCTACAGCCCGGCTTCCTAGCTGAACTCCGGACTGGGCCCGTTGGCGCCTCAGGTCGTGACAGGCCTCACGTTCCTCGTCGCATGGTTGGATCGGTGTGTTCAGGACAGGTGGCTCCAGAGGCTCTTGTCAATCTGAAAGCGGAGCACAGTTTGATTTGACACGTTACCTCACCAACTGTGACCTGGTGTGTGTGTGTGTGTCTTGAGTGTGTGAGCATATCTGAGCATGTGTGTCGGCGTGCGTGCGTGCAGCTGCAGGGTAACACTCCTTCCCTTTCTTGCCGTGTTCCTCCAGTGGTGGCTCTGGTGGCGCCAGGGCCGGCATTCAGGGTGACTTCCCTCGCAGCAATGCTAACTGAACTGTGGAAAAGCTACACAGTGTAGGGCATCCATGTTGTCGTGACCGCCCCACCAAACTAAAAGGCCCCCACCAAACTAAAAGGCCCCACCAAACTAAAAGGCCCCCACCAAACTAAAAGGCCCCCATCAAACTAAAAGGCCCCCATCAAACTAAAAGGCCCCCATCAAACTAAAAGGCCCCGACCAAACTAAAAGGCCCCGACCAAACTAAAAGGCCCCGACCAAACTAAAAGGCCCCCACCAAACTAAAAGGCCCCCACCAAACTAAAAGGCCCCCACCAAACTAAAAAGCCCCCACCAAACTAAAAAGCCCCCACCAAACTAAAAGGCCCCCATCAAACTAAAAGGCCCCCACCAAACTAAAAGGCCCCCACCAAACTCAGTTTTTAGTTTTTAAAGGGAACAAAATTGTCTGGAGTGGAGCTTAAACTGGCATGGCATATCTCTGTGAGACACGTATCGGGGTCCCCTAAACTGGCATTGCATATCTGTGTGAGACATTTTGGGGGGTGTATTTGCCCCAAGCAACTAGTAATTACAATACATAGTCCACCACCGCATGGATGAAGTGTGGTAGGCCTCGTTATATTGGACAGTTCGGCCAGGAGTGTGTAGGCCTTGTTACATAGTCAGCCAGGAGTGTGTAGGCCTCGTTACATAGTACAGTTCGGCCAGGAGTGTGTAGCCCTCGTTACATAGGACAGTTCGGCCAGGAGTGTGTAGGGCTCGTTACATAGGACAGTTCGGCCAGGAGTGTGTAGGCCTCGTTACATAGGACAGTTCGGCCAGGAGTGTGTAGGCCTCGTTACATAGGACAGTTCGGCCAGGAGTGTGAAGGTATGTCGTCCGTAACAGAGTGTCTGTGGTTCCAGTAACAGGTGGGAAATAGGGTGTCATAGCTGTGGAGGTGTGAGGGGGTCGTGGAGGAGGAGGGATGCAGTTAGTCAGGAGTGAGCCCAGGTTCTCCTGGTGTTGTCTGAGCACTGGGTTGGCAGGCAGTTCGACACTCTTCAGGTCTCCACTCGGCTTTTGTCTCTGCCCTTGAAGAGCTTTTACAACCTGGCACTTTCTAACAGCCACCAATTGTTTCCGTGAGGCAGCGCTAATTAATTCCACTTCCTCACTAAGCGTGCCCACGTTCACTTCCCTTTGAAAGGAAATTACAGGTTTAATAATGACTGATTTATCAGCCACGGATTTCACATGGCTGGGACCGACTGTTTTTAACCTCACTTCCCCCTCAATAGGCCAAGAGAAAGCTGGATCTGGAGGACCCCCTCTACCTCCCAGACTTCAGGACCCCAAAAGGAAAGGGGTGCGTGGCCGTTGCCAGGCTCTCAAGTCCCAAAAGTGAGTGTCTGCATTACCTACCTACCAAAGAAAAATGACATATGCACTATCTAACCGCCTGTCCACCTATCCAAATGTACACCTCAAAACCTGAGCTTAATGCAGATCCCACATCTGGTTAACATCATCTCCTTCGATCCGCTCTCACCTCCCCTCTCACTCATATGACCTTTGACCCTCAGCGCCCAAGTCCCCCGGGGAGCGGACGCGCTATGACACCTCCCTGGGCCTGCTGACCAAGAAGTTTGTGGGCCTGCTGAGCGAGTCGCCGGACGGCGTGCTGGACCTCAACTGGGCCACCGAGGTCCTGGAGGTGCAGAAGCGACGCATCTATGACATCACCAACGTTCTGGAGGGTGTGCAGCTCATCCGCAAAAAGTCCAAAAACAACATCCAGTGGATGTAAGTAGGACACCTGGGAGAACTGGACAGGGACAATTGGGAATAGTGGACAGGGACAATTGGGAATAGTGGACAGGGACAATTGGGAATAGTGGACAGGGTCAACCACACAGGATTCCATTTCCTAAGTCCTTGGGTTAACAGTATGTCCATACGGTACATTCTGGAGTCTTGGTTATGGGGCGACCGGTAGGTTAGCGGTTAGAACATCTGACCAGTAACCGATGGAAACCCAGAGCCGATAAGGTTACAAAATCTGTGATTCTGCCCCTGAACAAGCCAGTTGATCCCAAATGCGTAGTCAGCCGTACCTACCTGATTAACAGGGGTTGGGGAAAAAACGCCCTTGAGTCAGTTTATTCAGAATACCTTCAGTGTGTTTGAGGCCGGTCAGTAGTTACAGGGATTTCTCCAACTGAAATCCGAGACGTGCATCTAGCGCAGTGTTCTGCATAACGCAGGGCTGCAAGCCGGTGGCGGCCCCCGCTGGAAAACTAGAGGAGTACTGGTCTAGAGGCACCTGGTCGAAAACTAGAGGAGTACTGGTCTAGAGGCACCTGGTCGAAAACTAGAGGAGTACTGGTCTAGAGGCACCTGGTCAAAAACTAGAGGAGTACTGGTCTAGAGGCACCCGGTGGCCGATCGGTTGAACTTGAAATGCGGGTCTTTTTTCCTCCCAGGGTTGGCAGTGTGTTTGAGGGCTCGGCCAGCGGGGGGGAGGAGTCCCGTGCCCTGCGGCGGGAGATTGGAGAGCTGGACAGGGCCGAGAAGGTCCTGGACGACCTGATCACATCCAGCAGCACCAACCTGAAGGAGCTGACCGATCACCAAGACAACCAGCGGCTGGGCTACGTCACCTACCAGGACTTCAGGTCTATAGCCGGCCTTCAGGACCAGACAGTTATCGCCGTCAAGGCCCCGTCAGAAACCAAGCTGGAGGTGCCAGAGTCCTCAAAGGTGAGAGGTCGCCCAGAGCTAATCCGGGTTGTGTTTTGGCAGCAGGGCTCAGGTTCAGTGAGTACCTGGCCGTTTCAAATTGGTTTCTGGCCATTGAACAGCTGCACAATCAGTTAACTCAGCCAAAGCACAGTAAAAGACAGACGTTTATATGAGGACATGGTTTCTGTGCTAGACGTTTTGGGTTCCCTATAAAATCGTCCCCACACACTTACTAAGCCAGTAATTCAGTAGGTGGCCAGGCTCGTATAATAAAGAAATGTCTCGTATTACCAATCCCATTTTCATTTCCAACTCACTCAAGTGTGTCATTCACTAACAAAATAGGTTCTACACAAGGGGTTTGTCCCTGACTGTATGTACTGTAATTCGCAAAAAATCTGCGCAAAGTCGCTTTCATATTGTGTCAACACACCTGGCTGTTACAACTGTCGTTTTCTAACGGCGAAGTTAAAGACGGTGCTAACGCGACTGTCCTCGGCCCCAGGGCTCCCAGCAGATCTACCTGAAGAGTCAGAACGGACCCATTCAGGTGTACCTCTGTCCCGAGGAGGGCCTGGAGGACGCCAGCCCTGTCAAGAGCGCCGCAACGCCCGGGAAAGAGTACCCACGCCGCCCTGGGGCTCACTCCGCCACCCCCTCACCCGCCAAAGCACATACGCTGTACACCACCGTGAAACTGGAGCCCCAGTATAACGCCGCCAAACAGGAACCACGGTGTACCGCTGTCAAACTGGAGCCCACAGAGGGTGAGCTGCTCTTCTACTCAATGCTTTTCTACTCAATGCTTTTCTACACAATGCTCTTCTACGCAATGTTTTTCTACACAAGCTCTTCTACACAATGCTGTTCTACACAATGCTGTTTTACGCAATGCTCTTCTATGCAATGCTTTTCTAGACAATGCACTTCTACGCAGTGCTGTTCTATGCGGTGCTGTTCTATGTTAACATTCTGTAATGTGTCATAATAAGCCTCGCCCCTTTCACTAACCCCCTCTCCGTCTTCAGCCCCGCCTCCTGTGGTGGAGTTCTCCAGGCCTGCACCCACGGTCCCGGACAACTCCGCCCCCTCCGCCACCACCCTCCTGGACGTGGAGGGTCTCCTGGGCCTGCCCCCCAGTCTGCTCCAGATGACGGAGGACCAGCTGCCGGGGGCCGGGTTCGCCCCCGATCCCAGCGGCCCGTTCGTGAGCTTCTCGCCACCGCTCGACCACGATGACTACCTCTGGGGGATGGAGGACGGCGAGGGCGTGTCCGACTTCTTCGACACCTACGACCTGGGCGACCTGCTCCGCAGCTGAGGCGGGCAGAGATTGAGACTTGGGCTGTTTTGTAGCGGGCCCAAAACACATTTTTATGCGGGTACGGTGTGACTAACTGGTCTAGACATAGTAATAGTTATTATTTATTCATGACCCAAGGTGATCAGGCAGCAGTCGTTACGACCCTCCCAAACACGGCTGTTGAATCCCAGAACAATCTCAGTCCGAAGCCTAGAGGGGCGGGGCTACGCGTTGATTTGGGATTTTAAAGGGGGCGGGGCTAAGAGTTGATTTGGAATTTTAGAGGTGGCGGGGCTAGCAGTTGATTTGGTATTTAGCGGGGGGTCACCTGCACCAAAAGGGCCAGGGGTTTTTGCTCGCAGCAGTGGGTGAGTCGTTGTGCGGAAGCTGTGAACCTGGACAGAGTCAGTAAGTAGAGTGAGTAGAACTAGTCTGTAATTATGTGCCTGTGAAAACCTTCGCCTGACACGGGAAACCTCAAGGTCACAGTAACTATTCAGGCTGTGCACATATAACCCCTGGTCGTATTTGTGAAGGACGCCTCCTCGCTAGAGGGATTTGGGGGGTCAATATTACAGTGATACACTAAGAAGCCATCAACCTTAGCTTTAGTCATGTCTATTCCAGATGAATGACTTGTGTCGGAAAAACAGCGTGCCGCTTTGTGTAATTTGTACATATATTTTATATTTTTTTAGGGGGGTTTAGACTAAGTCCTGGATATGCACTGATGTGTTTGTGCTTTTTTGTGTCCAGATTATGAAGCTCTTGGTGTTATGGTTTGTGTGTTTGTGCTGGGTGCAAATTTAAACTGCAAATTTTTTATGCACATCTTTTAAGCACAACAAAACAACTGGGGCATTGTGGGGGGTATTATATTAATTACTCTCAGGAATTCTGTCTTTTCCAGTCAATGTTTATAGTACCTCTCTTTGGCCACTAGAGGACAGGATTATACTACTTCAGCTGTATCTCTGAAGTTCTGCTGAGTTGAATCACATCACTGTACATGAAGCTAAACTAGGGTCGTGTTCATTAGGTCGAAAACGTTTTGAAACGGAAGTCATGCAGGTTTAGTACAACCTGGTAACTGTGCCCGTTGTAAAATGTACTGAAACATGGCCCATGCTGAACACGACCCAGGGCTTAACCTTGAGTCTCTGGCACAGTGAACTTTCAACAAGGTGTAGGATTGTGGGTAATGTAGTTGTTGGGTATTCCCAAGACATGTTTTTATATCAGGGGATTGACCCAGTCACTGTCTTTGTCCTCATGGCTTCTGGAAAGGTGTCGCGCTGTTTGCTCTTCAAGTTCACTGTTGTGAATCGTCGGGCTGGGTTACACCACATCCGGAAGCTTCCTTATTGAGATGTTTTAAATTATTTTTTTAAAATAAATTAATGACTTTGTTGTATCGAGTGACTAAGCATTTCCATGGAGGTTAATGCTACAACATCTGGACTTTTAATGTGTTTTCATTTAGACATTAAGATAATCTGAAGGGCATTTTTCATTTAGTCAGTGATTAAGATAAACTGAAGGGCATTTTTCATTTCCTGATCTAATGAAACTAGATATTAGATGAGCGTTGGCCATGCCAAAACAGAGGACGTAGTATCTTTCTGTGTGTGTTTTTTATTAAAGACTTGGTCCCAACATGTGTAGCTGTTTAAACCTGCTAGAAAGAATGGAATGGCAGCCTCATAGTTGAGTCTCCTGTCTTTTAGACTGTATTTTATTCATGAGGCAACGAACAGAGAGACTATCTGCATATGGACCAATGAAAATACAGTCATTTTTGTTCTTTTAATGCAAAGTGTTTTTAAAAACTTTTTCCACTTTCTACTAATGAAGACCATTCTAAAAGTTTAAAAGATTCAGAAATCTCTGACGATTTTATTTGTGAATCCTGTTTGCATTTTCTGCTTTTTCCACAATGGAGGTTAAAGTCAATTGTCCTGTCCTACCAAACTTGAAGATTTTGTGTGGGTGTGATTTTTGTGTGTGTGTGTTTTTTGCGTGTGTGTTTTGTGTGGAAGGTTGAGAAACCTTTGTTTTTTTTTAAGCTGCAGATTTTTAGACAGCATGTATTAAAAAAAAGTCTAGTTTTCTTTAAATCAAGCCTTATTTTTTGTAAATGTACAGAATTGATTTTGTATTTATAAGTTTTCTTCCCTGTCATTTGGAATGTTTAATACTGACCCTTGTAAAAAAAGAAAATATCAACTGACTGTGACATGCGGCACTTAATATGTTGTGATATTCTGGTCTGTTTCAAATTAATAAAGTATCGAAGCCATGGTGTAAACCTTGCGATTACATCCATTTCCTATCACATAATTTCTTTCCCAGGGCAGGCGGTACCAGTCTTGGCACACCCCCAGTCTTGGTCAATGCTAGACACTTTGTTTTCATTGTTTTCGTCTGCCTCTAGAGCAGTCCACTTCTTTCTGGGCCAGGGGTATTCAGGTCCGGAGCCTGCAGGTTCCCTGGTGGGGCTTGGGTATGCTGTAGGTCAGTTGTTAAGTGGGCGGGGCTTGGGTATGCTGTAGGTCAGTTGTTAAGTGGGTGGGGCATGTGTATGCTGTAGGTCAGTCGGTAAGTGGGCGGGGCTTGGGTATGCTGTAGGTCAGTCGGTAAGTGGGCAGGGCTTGGGTGTGCTGTAGGTCAGTTCAGTGGGTGAGGCTTGGGTACGCTGTAGGTCAGTCGGTAAGTGGGCGGGGCTTGGGTACGCTGTAGGTCAGTCGGTAAGTGGGCGGGGCTTGGGTACGCTGTAGGTCAGTCGGTAAGTGGGCGGGGCTTGGGTGTGCTGTAGGTCAGTCGGTAAGTGGGCGGGGCTTGGGTGCGCTGTAGGTCAGTCGGTAAGTGGGCGGGGCTTGCGTGCGCTGTAGGTCAGTTGGTAAGTGGGCGGGCTTGGGTGCGCTGTAGGTCAGTCGGTAAGTGGGCGGGGCTTGGGTGCGCTGTAGGTCAGTCGGTAAGTGGGCGGGGCTTGTGTGTGCTGTAGGTCAGTCGGTAAGTGGGCGGGGCTTGGGTGCGCTGTAGGTCAGTTGGTAAGTGGGCGGGGCTTGGGTGCGCTGTAGGTCAGTTGGTAAGTGGGCGGGCTTGGGTGTGCTGTAGGTCAGTCGGTAAGTGGGCGGGGCTTGGGTGCGCTGTAGGTCAGTTGGTAAGTGGGCGGGCTTGGGTGTGCTGTAGGTCAGTCGGTAAGTGGGCGGGGCTTGGGTGCGCTGTAGGTCAGTCGGTAAGTGGGCGGGGCTTGGGTGCGCTGTAGGTCAGTTGGTAAGTTGGCGGGGCTTGGGTCCGCTGTAGGTCAGTCGGTAAGAGGGCGGGGCTTGGGTCCACTGTAGGTCAGTCATGGACTCCAGTTTGCTCTGGAGAAATTACTTGTACAGTTCTGAGCCAAAATGTCACCACTTTGGAAACACTATCAAATCTGATTTAGAGTGTGACTCAGGGACAGAGAACATGCATCAGTCATCCAATAGAGCAACATAATCGATGAGCAGAACACCAGAGAAACTTACTCCGAAAGGAGAAGAAAACAAAACAGCCCCCAAGTCATTGGTTGAATGTTGCCAGGGTAACCAGCAGACAATAGACAGTGGATGAAGCTAAGGTCAAGGGGTCAGGGGTTGAGGCTCAATGGAACTGAACACAACAATGGGATTCACCCGCCACGACAGCCAAGTAACCTTCCTTTCACTGCTAACAAAGCATGTAGATGAAACAGGCATTTGATTGGTGTCGTTCTTTGTTGGTCAGAGGCCTGACTTATTGTCCCCCCCCCCCCCCCGAAGACAACAAAAAACATCCAAACACAGATAGAAGTTCAACTTAAATTGTTTGTTTCCATTGTGTTTCAACTGTGTCTGTTGTAAGTAAAGCATAATGAAGCCTGCAGAGTGAGCCATCTGCCTAGCTTTAAATGGCTGACAGCTAGTTGACCGACTGAATAACGAAGACAAGTCCTGGCGTGTTTGTCTCATTAGTGTGCAGTAGAGAGGATGAAGGCGAAGAACAACATAAAGGAGAAGCCCAGAAATAAACTGCAACGGAATTCCCTGAGGTCCTGTTTTCCAGCCATGTATATAGACCTATCTGACAGTATTTTAAAGATGAAGAGGACAGCCTAGAAGACTTGCATTGGAACAACTATAATTAGGTTTGATGTTTGGGCTGAAATGCTGCATTGTGACCTTAAAGGGTGTTCAAGTAAACTGATATCCTGGAATAGTGGGATATCATCACCCACAAGTTTGTCCTCAACATTAGAATCTCTTCCAAACTCTGATTGGCCCCAGCCTAGTGGAGTAGTCACCCACTCACACAGAGTAGCCGTGGATACAGCCAGCCTGCATCGTCCAGACCCATTCCCGAAATAAATACATTTAAAATGTCAATTAATAAAGTACATTCCAAAATGTTAGTTAATAAAGTACATTCCAAAATGCACGTGCAAACATGTTCGTTAAATATATTACATGGCAATATATTTATTTTTGACCATTCATTGATGGGTACGCAGTATGCACGAGGAGCTTTGTAAACACCCAGTGTGAAACTCCAGCGACCAGGCTAATCCAGACATGTCACAGGTTGTACATATGACGCCAGCTGTGAATCAAGGAGGCCTGACATTCTGTTTCAGGTTTGGACAAACAGGACAGACTGGTTCTCAAACTTTTTTTGTAAAAGGCTTAACCATACTTCCTATTTCTACCACAATCTTAAAGGCACTGGCTTTGGGTTGTTAGTTGGAAATGTGTCATTTCATTTGAAGACAGGAACGGGATTGTTTAAAAGTTGTCAGCCAGAACCTAAAGTGTCGGGCATGTAAGGAACAAGAGTTAGTTAGGCGTTCAACCCCTCTGACAGTGACACCTTCCCGAAAGCAAAGCCAATACAACACAAGATCTGACATCAGCTGACAACCGCAGAGAATCCGGTTTCTGTTTGTATGACATCATCAGCATATTACCTCCCACATGCACGCCGAATGACCAATCGCTGTCCGTGGTTCGTACCATACGGTAGAGGTTGCCATGACGTAGATCAGTGATAGATGATTGACAGTTTCGTGTGTTTGACACCTTGTGAGTTATTTGGAATCCGTTAGATCTGGTTACATGGAATCTACTGAAAACATTATGTGGTTGAGTCTTTCTGCAAGCTACTGTCGATTCCTGTCGTGTCCGTAACACAACCAACTAAAAAGCAATGCAGCCCAAGAACTCATTGGTTTTGGTCCTAACAGTGGCTGACACATGTCAAAACTAAGCCACATTATAAGTCACACTAGATGATTTTCTCAGGAACATTCTGACATCCCCTAAGTACAGTGGATATAAAAAGTCCACACACCCCTGTTAAAATGCCAGGATCTTGTGATGTAGAAGAATGAGACAAAGATAAATCATGTCAGAACTTTTTCCACCTTTAATGTGACCTATAACTTGAACAATTCAATTGAAAAACTAACTGAAATCTTTGGGGGGAGAAAATAAAAAATCTAAAACCTGGTTGTATAAGTGTGCACACCCTTAAACTAATACTTTGTTGAAGCACTTTTTGATTTTATCTTCTTCTGGTGAAGTCATGCTTTTGTGGATTTGGATGTGTGCTTTGGGTTGTTGTCGTGCTGAAATATGAACTTCCTCTTCATCTTCAGCTTTCTAATGGACGCCTGAAGGTTTTGTGCCAAAATTGCCTGGTATTTGGAACTGTTCATAATTCCCTCCACACTGACTAAGGCCCTGGTTCCAGCTGAAGAGCATGATGCTGCCACCACCATGCTTCACTGTAGGTATGGTGTTCTTTGGGTGATGTACAGTGTTGTTTTTGTGCCAAACATACCTTTTGGAATTATGGCCAAAAAGTTCAACCTTGGTTTCATCAGACTAACACATTTTCCTACGTGCTTTTGGGGGACTTGATGTTTGTTTTTGCAAACTTCGGCCAGGCTTTGATGTTTTTCTTTGTAAGAAAAGGCTTCCGTCTTGCCACCCTACCCCATAGCCCATTCATATGAAGAATATGGGAGATTGTTGTCACATGTAGCACACAGCCTGTACTTGCCAGAAATTCCTGAAGTTCCTTTAATGTTGCTGTAGGCCTCTTCAGTTTTCTTCTCATCTTTTCATCAATTTTGGAGGGACGTCCAGTTCTTTGTAATGTCTCTGTTGTGACGTATTTTCTCCACTTGATGATGACTGTCATCACTGTGATCCATGGTATATCTAATGCTTTGGAAATTCTTTTGTACCCTTCTCCTGGTTGATATCTTTCAACAATGAGATTCCTCTGATGCTTTGGAAGCTCTCTGCAGACCATGGCTTTTGCTCTGAGATGCAACTAAGAAAATGTTAGGAAAATCCTACTAGAACAGCTGTTCTTCATTTGTGATTGATCAGAGTCACTTTAAAGGATGGCAGGTGTGTAATGACTTCTATTTAACACGAGTTTGAATGTGATTGGTTAATTCTGAACACAGCCACATCCCCAGTTATAAGAGGTTGTGCACACATATGCAACCAGTTTATTTAAAGGTTTTTATTTTTCATTTTTCCCACTTAAGGATTTCAGTTTGTTTTTCAATTGAATTGTTCACATTATAGGTCACATTAAAAGTGAAAAAAGTTCTGAAATGATTTATCTTTGTCTCATTCTTTTACATCACAAAAACATGGCATTTTAACAGGGGTGTGTAGACTTTTTATATCCACTGTAAATGTTTCCCCTGGGAGATTTAATAGATGTGCTTGGGAAAGGTCATTAATCAGTAGAGAAATTTAGAAGAAATTATAGCTTGGTTCAACCCGGGTAACACAGGAAATGAACTAGAGGTGGCGCCAGAGGTGGGCTCTGCACTGAATAAAAATACTGGCCTCTTCAAGACCTGAATAGGATTTTTTTGTGAAAGTGCACTATGATATATTTCAGTATTAAATATTTTTACACTGGTGGACAATTGGCGCCGTCGAGTTGAAATGGTTCCTAAAACATTGTGGACTATACATGCAAAAACAACCAGCTCAAAACGTGAGGTTCTAAATTATTTCTTGTTATCTGTGAAAGTCCCAGACTGCATCTCTGTTTTCTGCTTGAGTGTTCTGCTTGAGTGTTCTTCTTGAGTGTTCTGTTTGAGTGTTCTTCTTGAGTGTTCTGTTTGAGTGTTCTTCTTGAGTGTTCTTCTTGAGTGTTCTGTTTGAGTGTTCTGTTTGAGTTTTCTGTTTGAGTGGTCTGTTTGAGTGGTCTGCTTAAGTGGTCTGCTTGAGTGTTTGGTTTCTGTGTTTATCATACTGAACCTCAAACACGAACTGATCTTCCTTGATGTTTTCTTGAACTCCCACCTTTATTATGCATTTGAAACCGTACTTAATTTAGATTTAAATACCTGCTATTAGTTTAAATCAAAATGTTCATACTTTCAAACCAAATTAAAACTGGGTCAAGGACCAAAAACGTTTTGGAGCTCATAATCTAAACCACAAATTTCTTGAAATGGAAGCCAGATCAGCTGAGACAATTCTGTTTCTTTTCTTTAAGAACGAGTCAATCATTTTTCATCATTAATGTTGCCACACCTCCCTGCATCTCTCTTTCCCTCTCATCTTTCCCCCTCTGTCTTTCTTCCCCATCTTCTCTCTCTCTCTCAGATAAAATCCATACAAAAAAAGGGTTATATGGTAGACCTGGGGGCCCTGGACTGACGTCCTTGACTCCCCCTGTAAATTAATAGGTCATCCCGCATGCCTGAGTCAACAGGCTGGGAGGATGGAAAGGCAGCACTACCTCTGCTGGGAATCGGGGGGAGTCTGTCTCTGAGGAATCCTTTACTGGCATCCGTGGCTAAGACCTCGAGGCTCCAGTCACATACAAGAGAGGAAACATGATCCCCCCCTGCCTCTCTGCAGAAGGCTGACTGAACACAAGATGCTGAGATCGGAAAATGTGCCATATCGTGAGAGGTAGAGAGAAAGATGATAGCAGTACCGTGAGAGGCAGAGAGAGAGAGAGTGTGACATTGTGAAAGAGTGGTATTGTAACAGAGAAAGGGAAGACGGGACAGCGTTTTTGTGTGTGTGAGAGGGAGAGTGATATTGAGACAGCGAGAGAGGGACAGAGTCTTATTCTGAGAGAGGAAGAGAAAGTGAGAGAGTGTAATGCCACATATGATTGAAAGAGTGGGTCTGGGATATTAAGGAAAAGAGGGAGGGAGGGAGGGGGGGGGGGGCAAAGCCAGAGGGAGTGAGTCACTGCAAGTTTGGATATAAACACAAAAAAGACAATCAACTTCTGTAAACGTTTTCTAAATGGTCTCTTTCTATCTTCTTGTCTCTTAATCAATCTTTCTCTCTCTCTCTCTCTCTCTGTATGTCTGCTATATGTTCCCTGTGTGCGTGTCTGTGTGTGTGTGCACGTTGCGTTGGTGTGTGTTTGTTGTGGTGTGAGTGTGAGTCTCAGTGCGCGCGCAATGAGACCAGCTCGCTCAGTCACAATAGGACCCCAGCAAACGCGGCAGCCAGACAAAGGACCCGCTTCATGGTCCGGCCCGCATGTTGGCTGAAAGAGGGCTTTGTTCCATGCCAGCAGAGTCTACGCCACGTCTGCATTACATCAACACTAACACACAGAGCCAACACAGGCCACGGTCAGACAATGAGCATAAATTAGTCTGGCAAATTGGGTCAGCGAACCAATTAGTTAAATTCCCCACTGTGACATCGAACGCGTCCTCTGATAACAGCGCTGGTTAGCCGTTTTCCTACTCGTGGGGAGAAGTCATACTACATTGCACGCCAAAGAATGTCGACCTTCAAGGTAGCATTTTCCCCCAAAGAGTCCCACTTTGTTAGATCTTGAATAGAAGCAGTAGCCTCAGCCAAAGAATTTCTGAACATTTATTCATACCAGCATTGAGGTCATTCCATGGCTTGCATCTGAAAAAAAAAAAGAATTGAACAGCTTGGTGCCTAGTACAGCTTTGGTGTACAAGAGACTTTCCTTCAGTGCATGCCTGACTGAGTGCAAACTCATCCCGGGTTACCTCGCAAAGAGAAAATACAATGCATTTGTCAAACACTGCTGTGACCTCCCTCGTTAGATTAGGTGGAGTGTGTGTGTGCTCACGTGTGTGTAGTTTGTAGAACATGAGATTATGAGGATATGCAAATAAAAGTGTCAGTGAATGAGTTATCGTGTATGGGTGGAGACCTACCAATACCACAACATTGTGCCAGAGAGCACCGCGACCGATCTCTGACCACGCTACTCCTTCAGGATTGTCCAGGAAGTAACCTTGAGTTTGTTTGAGTTGGCCGGGACATCGCGTTAAAATGTTTTCCCAACTGATTGTATCCTCTAAGCAGGTAAATATATGGTTTAAAGGGCGAATGTAGTCCCCCGTACTCAGCTTGGCTGCAGAGGCCTTGGACTTGGAGAGTAACGGATCCAAACCTTTTCAGTCTGAACCATAAATCCTCTCAGGTTAAGGGCTCGGTTTTTTCTCCTTTTTTCCCCCCTTTCCTTTCAAGTTGTGGCATATTGTATGAAAGGAGGAAGGAGGTGTCGGGTACCCAACTACACACCTGTGAGGTGAAATATGATTTCTCCTCGCCTATTTCCTGGACTAGGGTCCAAAAGAGTGATCCGATAAACAAACCCGAATTGATCGGAGGGGCTGAGATGTTTTTTCCAGGGTACAGACAGGGTTTACCGCTAAATGCGCGTGAAATACTTCAATGGAAGGCGCAAATACGACTGTTTAAGTCACACATGTTACGCTTCAGGTAGATTGACCTTTGAAATTTGGTTGGAATTAAATATTAGAATATCGCTAGGCTTTCAAATAACGTAGCCTATCTTGAACGTTCAGGGTGAATCCATTAATGTGTGCAGTCCAATGTTTTCACGACCCACTAGGGTTTACCATGGAATTGAGGGGAAATGATTTACCGCAAGAGACTGCGGGTTCATTCTTCACCCTCTCCGTTCAGTGGGACAGGCCCCGCCAGAAAGCACAAACATTCCCACGTGATGATGGAATTACTCCTTCCCTTAAACGCGCGCTCAGAGCGAGCAGTGGAGCGCTCGTGAATCGCACGCTGCAAAAAGTAGATCAACTCCGCACCGCACACTTTCACTCACATGGACTAGTCGTGAATTTGGGGATGCTGTCGCGGGGAGTTTTACCTTCTGCCGTAGCCCTTTCCAAGAAGGACAACGAGTGTAACATGAGTGTTTGACGCTTTAAAAAAACAACAACAACATTGTTTTCAATTGGGCCCTTTAACTTGGAGAGAATCATGCCGGAGCGTATCAGTATTTCGGATTTCGTGGCTGTGACAAACGAGGACTTAAGTTCACCGGGTACTTCGAGTTTTCAGTCAAAAATTAGTGAATGTAGGAACACGGTCGCTGCTGTTGAAGAGGTAAGACGTGGGGTACTCGTGCAGGTTAGTTCCGCGCCACTGCAGAGGGATGTCGTAGTACGCATTGGTGTTTACCTGTCAGTAGGTAACTTGTTGACAGCGTCGGGTGGTACAAGGATTGGTGAATGTCTGTTTTTGCCTTCACGTCGTCCAAGCAAAACTGTTGTCTGGGTTCACTTTTAATAACACGATACGTAGAGACACTTTTTCCATTACATTTCACGAGGAGTGAGATTCATGATGTTTGGATTAATTCAAACATATGGTAGCAATGTTTACGAAGGGTGGCTTTATTTGCGGATGAATTCTGGAAACTGAAAGTATATCGCGAGTGCGGTGGTCCTGGTAGCTAGCAGTAGTTTGTTCATGCCGTCTGAGTTCGGCCAATCTTTGGCCTATTATTGCAAAAGTATCCACAGCGTAAATACTTTAATTCTAGATTTATTGAATTTAGTCCTCGTGTATGCTGTGTTTTAACCAAATCAATGAGTAACTAGCTACGTATAAATTAGTGTAGCCTAATTGAGGGTTAACCAGGCAGAGATGGCTGTGACACTGAATATCCTACTAGGGACAGAAGATTCGCGAACTTTTTCTTGCAGTGATCATAGCCTAGCTTTAACCTGAACACTATTCCGCCCAAAACAGAAAACGTGCACATGGGTTTATGTTTTGCCTGTTGTGTTGTGACTGAATTCCCAACAGTGTTTTGACATTTTCAGCAGGTCAACTGGCCGATACTATCAATTCTAATTACATCACCTTAAGTGGCCTGGAGAGTTAGTAAATTACATATGTTTCGAGATCTCAAGAGGAAATACTTTTCGAATGAGGCTTTATAACTATCTCAGACTTGCAGTATTAATAAACCCTGTTCACTAATAGCCTAACTCTTAAAATCAGCAGAATTGTAAGGGTTTGCTTTGTCCCCAAATCTAGTGTACCCCTCTGCTCAGAGCCTGATTCAAAGACCCTCCCCACCAAGACCTCCATTACCGGATATTAGTCTGTAGTGGTTTTTGTCATCCAGTGTTTGTGTAAAATACGTTAAGATAGGCAGTAATTGTCAACCCTTTGTGAAAATCTTGAGCAATATTTGGGAATGACTGAACATGCAAAGGCTATTCTCTGTTGTCAAGGCTTGTCTTGGCTACCAACTATAACTGAACTGCAATTTCAAAAATACATTTGGATTAAATACACTTCTCTCAAAGGCTGATCTTAGCAACGTGCCTTGTCAGACGTTTGCTGTTCGAGTGAGATTTCGGAGAGGCTAAAATATAACGTATGTTCCTCCATTTCAGCAGTTCTTAAATCCAAGGCTGTGTTAAATTTGCTTCAGCAGCACACTTCATTATTTCCTACCTGCTGTTTTTTTGCGATACAAAATGCTGAGGTTGGATAAAATGCCTGGTAAATGAAGCACAGTCCTGGCTGCAACATGCTTGACTCATGCTGTTCAGACCTGGCATGGCAGACCTGCCACAATGAAGGAATTCCAAGCCCGGTGTAACCAGAAGTGTCCCAAATTTTGAATCCGCTTTTTAAAAAATTATTATTATTCCATCTGGGCTGCAACAAAATGACATTCTCCATTATCGAGAGAGACACTCAGATTTACTCAATGCCACGCCTGCACAGGTTGAATGAATCCCTTATTTTTTTTATCATATGAAGGCTTAGAGGTATGACAGTTTTCACAGACCATAACCCCATCCTCCCCAAACCTTGACTCAGCACAGTGCTGTGGTTTTTCCTCGCAGCCAGTCGAAGAGCCACTCAGCCCAGCTAGACTCCAAGCCCTTGGCTGCACGGCGCACGTCCGTCGACCAGCGCATGCAGAGGATTCCGTCCGAGCCTCTTCACTCGGATCAGTTTGTGTGAGTCCCGGAGGTGGGCTTAGACTGGTGCTCTGTGGAGTGTTACGGGGCTTTGTGCTGGGATGACCTAACTGAGCGCATTAAGGGGCCACCACAAACACACACAGCAGCCCAGCAAGACGGATCTCATTTGGAGTGTGGACCGCTAGGAACGAGGTGTGCGGACGTGTGTATCTGTGTTCATTCCAACGGGTGATTGTGAAGGGACGGCCTATTTTAGCTTTTTGTTTGTGCGTGAGCGAGAAGGACAGTGGATTTAACTGTTGGGATGGAAAAATAAAACAAGATTCTGATACTGTGGCAAAATGTTTTGTCATCTAATAAAAATATGAACTTTTTGAGCCTGAAAGCAATGAGGTTGTTTTTTTTTCCGGCTGTGGTGGCAGCAGCATGTTGTGGGCATATTTGTTACTGTTAGTAACTGGAGCACTTGTCAGGATCGAAGGAAAATTTTGGCGCAATTAAGAAACGCAAATGAGTAATATCTGCTTCCCTTTGCAAGAGAGTTGAAACTGGGTTCACCTTTTAGCATGTCAGTGACCCAAATCGCACAGCCAAAGCTACGGTGGAGTGGCTGAGGAATGAAAAGGTGAATGTCCTTGAGGAGCACAGCACATCCCTGATCTTAATCCAACCGAAAATGTGTGGAATGATTTGAGGATTGCTTTCCATTGACACCCCTCTAGAAATTTGAAGGAGCTTGAACACTCCATGGCCTTTCCCGTTCTGGCTGATAACCATCAGAGTCTGAGTCATCCCCTGCAGTTAGACGGACCGTTTCTTTATACGGCTACTTAGATGTCCTTATTCGTCTCTTACATAGCTGGCCTTGCCTTTTCAGGAGAGGAGCCATTTTGGAATCCAACTTTCATTCCAGACCTTGTTTCAAATGGCAGTTCAAAAAATAAAAATGTTTTCTGCGCTCATTTGACCTTTTTTTTTTTTGCAATAGAAGAGTCCCAAACATGCCAACCACACCCATCTAAATCTTTGTTAATCACAGTAATTAGTGTAAACTCCTATATCAACTTACGTGTGCTCCTTGCTGGCTGGGTGTCAAGGACCCAGTGACCACTGCAAGGTCGTGGCTCTGTGGAGGCCGTGTGTTATGGCTTCAGCGTTCGTGGTTGGCTGTGCCTTTCCATTGCCGTGTTACTCCGAGTGGATAAGGACTGATAACACGGTTTGGACAGAAGAGAAAGGGAAGGGAGAAAAGGAGAGCCAGAGGGAGGTTAGACAAGGGGAGCGAGAAGAAAAGCCGAAAAATTGGCCGAACTCGCAGACAGAAGTTTCTATTTTCTATTATTTATTTTTTTGTGGTGTTTGTGGTTCTACAAATCGGTCCTCGTGCCGTCAGCTGGTTAATCGGCCGGATAGTGGCCCGTTATCCACGGAGCCAGGTATTCCTGTTGTGCTGCCTGACGTGGTTTCTGGGAAACAGACTGGTTGACTCATACGTTGGGGAGTCATCCACATACACAGACTCACACACGGGTGCTTGCTTTGTGTGCGAAGGACATTTTGGGGACAAACGTATTCTTATTCGTGATCTAATTTCCCTAGCGTTAACCGTACCACCCTGAGCCTAACCGCAACTGCTGAATGTTTTTCATCGGTTATTTACAAATGGGTGCTAATTACAAAAGAGATGTTTTTGTTGTAGAGGGATTTGCCATGGGTTAGTTTACTTCTGAGGGCCTGACGTCCTCACTGGGACAAATCTGTGAACATCCCAAACCCGGTAGCAGCTGTAACAACGGAGCTGTCTGAGGTTTGTGAGGCAGACCGTGGTACTGAGGAAGGATGGCGCATGTAGCCGTCGCTGTCGTGGTAACACAGTTATTTATGACTGGAACACTGCTGTTCTTCTCTACAGCGTAGGGAACTCTGGTGTGTGTGTGTATTCGTTCCAGGATGTGTACTTAAATATGGGTATGTGTAACTTGGTTGGTTGTGTGTGTGTGTGTGTGTGTGTGGGTGTCTGTGTGTGTGTACATCTGAATTCCTGCAGTGATACTTCAGACGGGACCCAGCGGTGTGAAACGCAGGTCCTCTGGGCCCAGCCTGGCGAACCACCACTGGACCAGTTAATGTAACACTGGTTATTTAGGGAGGGGGGAGACCTGTATTATACTCTGTGTTATTTTCAGTCCCATGCCATTTCCATTAGACAAGTACTTGTAAGACATGGGAGGTCTGTCTGCTACGCCCTAATGGAAAAGCAGTTCCCGATCAGCTCTGTCCTGGCAGCCGATTGGTGGAACCAGCTTCACCTGTATGCCAGGTTAGCACAGTCTCTGCCCATTATCGGAAAACATCAGGAAAGCCTACCTTCTTCAAGTGTTTGCATTAACTGCAGGTTTAAGAGAAAATTACTATTTTGCAACGCTAAATAAAAATGAATTTAAGCTATAATAATCCAGTATTAAATAGCGTTGATGCCAAAGGATTATCACACTGTTCGTTGGGTTCTTATAAAGCGCTGCATTTAAATCTAGTTCTTAACCAGTTCTAAAGCCCCCCCCCCCCCCGCCCCCCATTTAATTAGAGGCTGTGGGGGCAGTCGACATTAAGGTAGAACAAAGAAGCAGCTCTACCACAGGACAGTACACGGCACGGTTGGATCCCCAATTTCCTTTCAAGTCTAACCGAACCGTGTTGGTGAACCTGAAAAACGACTGGCGAGGTGAGTTCAGGTAAATGGGTGATGTCATCAGTTCTGTGATGTCAAATGCTGCGTTTCTAGACAGACTCACTGCTGATTCACCTGTGGTCTTAGTTTGGGTCTTAAATGGAATAGCGTCATGGGCTTAGTCACCCCGTGGGAAGCACGACCTGAGCCACTCGATGGAAGTGTCTGTCAGGAGATGTTTCGAGGGGTGACATTTCGATTGGGTGAAATCTGGGTGTGACCCCATGGTGTTCTGGGATTTTTGATGAGGTGTCATTGACGTCGACACGTCATAATGGTCTGATAATGTTTTACATATTAAACAGGCGCATTGGTCCTGTTTTGGCCTTTTGGTACCTCAGGGTTAGTGCCACAGCTGTTGATCTGAAGGTAGGATCGAGGCCATAAGGCAGGGGTTGGAGACCCCCGATTCCCCAGAAAGCTTAAGTGGTCTGTTGCTGCCACATGGAATAACCTGCCTTCCTGAAACCTTTTGGGGATGGCAGAGTTTTGCTGAAGAGACCTACACATGGGAGTCTAACCACTAATGTTCCTCTCTCGATCCTTTCTCTTTATGTTTCAGTCTTTGGAGTTCGACCAGAGCACCTTGCAGAGGATGAAGAAGATGGTCAAGGGCATCCACAGCTCTGGACTAAGTAATTGACAGTACACACACGCGCACACACACACACACACACCCTATTGCATGTAACTTCAGGCTTTAAGCACGGTGTCACCACACATTTCAATAGAAAACAGGCCTATTCGGCAGTGTTTTCAACACAGCTTCCCATTTGCTGGGAAGTGACCCTGCCTGTGGGAGGGCAGGGTTGTTTGTTATGGCCCTGTCACCTGACTAGGGTGTGGTACCGGGACGTTATTGGCTAATGTGTGTCTGGATGAAGTGAATGTTGTTGTCTATGGGATATTCTGGCAGAGCCACTCCTCGCAGGGTGTTGGTCTGTCTCACATTAATGACAGACAGTGTGCGCGTGTGCGTGTGCACGCGTGCGATTTTGTCTGTTTACGTTCAACTAACCTAGTGGGGACTCAAAATCCCAGCAAGGAAAGAGTTGGTTTCTGGCTTATCGGCTGTTTAGGCTAAAAGTTACTATTGGGGTTAGGTTTATGGTTGGGGTTAGGTTTATGGTTGGGGTTAGGTTTATGGTTGGGTTTAGGTTTATGGTTGGGGTTAGGTTTATGGTTGGGGTTAGGTTTATGGTTGGGGTTAGGTTTATGGTTATGGAAAAATAATGTGTCCCAGTAATGATGGATATTCCTAAAGTGTGTGTCTATTTCTTGAAGTTGGCTGCCCAGGATGACTTTGTTTGTGTGTCTGTGTGTGTTTAAAACATATAATCAATGTGTAAGTGTGTATGTGTGACCAATTTTAACCTACCACTTGGGGCTTTTCAAATATTGACTTTGTTGGCAGGTTGGTTAGAATGATCAACTCTCTCTCTAGTTTGGCCTGTTAATGTTGTCCAGTTCCAGCAGTGAAGAATGCAGGATACGCTTCACATTTTCTACTAGAAAGGGTGGTTTCATTTGTTATTATGGAGGTTCAGATTGTCTGGGCTTTGGGTACTAGTAATAAACATTATTGTATTCTCTCACAACAATATTCAACTGACCTGAGACATTAACTTTGCCTCTACAGTGATTTTGGTGTTTATGTTTTAAAAATAAAAGGCCAATACATAAAAAAAAACTGCTTTTCTTAAATAAAAAAAAAAAAAGGTCTGTTTCCCATTTTGGGGGTTTGACTGTCAGTTGTGAGTCAGAGAGATGCAGAGTTGGGAAATTAGGTTTGTGTCAGTAAATACAGCTAGCATTTGAGAACACCCCACTATTCTCTTCATACTCAACCCCCCCCCTCTCCCTTCTAACTGGAATCATATGGGGCCTTTTGATTCCAGTAAGCAGGGCCCCTGTTTTCCTGTTCACCATTAGTGGCTGAACCCCTAAATCTAACATGATAGTTGGGGTGTGTGTGTGTGTGTGTGTGTGTGTAGTTGGTTGGTTTGTTGACCACCTAACCCATTCTCTCTTTTCTGTTTCTCCGTTTGTCTTTCTCTTATCCTCTCATGCTACATTCTTCCTCTCTCCCTCTTTATCTCCCGCTGTCTGTTCTTTCCTACCAGTTCTTGCCAGACAACTGAAGCCAAAATGTAAATGCAAAATTTTTCTGATCTGTGACACTTACCTGCGGTTGTTTAGGTGACGTCAAACTGAAGAGTGCCGTACGAAACAGTATAATTCGATTTTGAATCAACCAGTCAGAATATCAGGATTTGCCCACATAGAGTTCTGGCTCTGGGCCGACCCATTGGTTTCTGGACCAATCGGATGTTTGGGTTGTTTTTGTGACTGGTGGGTCTATTCACTTCTGGAGAAGAAACTGTTGTTTGTGGGCATGGCATAGTATTTGTCAGGAGAAAGGAGTTTGGGAAACCAGACCAAATCCCTCCCCGCTTCTCGCTTTCTCTTCTGCCACCCCCCCCAACACAGAGTGGCCTATTTTTCTCAGCTCTGCCAGGGTCCAGTGGTTTGTGCGGAACAGAGAGATTGGTTTTTGCTGGGGGTTTTTAAGGTCCATTCATTATCTTCCCCTGGGAGTTTTAGTCAGCATTCTGCTGCTCCTCAGATGTTTGTTGCTATGAAGACTCCCATGGTTGGTGTTCAGAGCTCAGCTCAGACACACAAACACACATCCAGAGACCCTTACACGCATGCGTAGACCTGTACACACAAACCCGCCAACATGAACCCACACAGACACGTGCAGACACTCACTCACAGCAGACAAAGGCTATGATCTGAAGTAAGCCCTCATATGTTTGGAGTGTCAAATTATACGCACATATGGAACATATGAAGGACCACTTCTGTAAACACCTGAAGCTCAATGTCTCAGGAGACTTCCTGAGGACTTATCAGAAAGCCCAGCATTGAAGGCCCTTAGTATTTCCACCTCCTCAGGATGTCGTAGATGATGTGAAGTGCTGGACATTTTGCCTTCATCATGGCTGTCCAAACACTGGACAAATGTAGCCTCGCTGTTTGAGCTTTGGGCTAGGAAGTGAAATGTTTCTGATATGAAAAGCTTTGGACCTTTTCACTGCGGATCGGAGATGACCAAAAATAATTTTATAGCCTGTTCGGAGCTCAGAACAGCGCTGTTAGCATCTACCGATATTACTAATTTAATCTGCAGCAGAAATATTAAGTCCAACTTCAGCAAAACTGTACTTGGTAGAATGCTGAATCGATTTAAGTCCATGCTTCATTGATCAAGTTATCCTTGATGCCAGGTGAAAAATGGGCCTTTTGTGTTTAGCAGTTATTTCACCAGAGACAATTTGTTTAACTCAGTTCAAATTTTCTTTAGAAATATTTGTTTATGAATTGGCAAAACATTTCTTGGTTTAGCAAATAAATGTTGTCCATGCCAACATTACCAAAACCCGTTTTCAGAGGACAGAACCAACCAGTGTTTCTGTGGTTCTAGGTCACGTGGAGAACAACGAGCAGTACATCGAGGTGCTGGAGAACCTGGGGAACAGTCACCTGACCCAGGAGAACAACGAGGTGTCGACGGGGTTCCTCAACCTAGCTGTCTTCACCCGGGAGGTCACCGCACTCTTTAAAAACCTGGTGAGAGGAGGTGGCTGTCTGAGGGACACCGTTTGCCACAGGGAGTCGGGGAAGACGGGCGGGGTTACAAATGTTTTGCCCGTCTGGGCTTCGTCAGTGTCACAAGGGTTGAGACAGATGGGGGGGACTTTTAGGGATAGGGAAGAGCTTTGGAAAGTAGGGCAGAGGGCAAGAGCAGATAGGCGCTAGGAGACCCGTGAGTGGGAGGTGTTGAGATGGTGTGGATTCATGGCAGTGATGGTGTTGAAGGAGGAGTACTTGTTCAGACGACAACCTGTCAGTCCTGTGTGACGTGTGGAGCTGAGGCGATGGGGCCCTGTGTGTCGGTTGACCTTTCCATCCATGAACCAGTGGCGTTGGGTTCTATCATTGACCTGCGGTGAATGCAGGCTTTACGTCATGCACTGGGAGAGGGACGTTATACCACAGCTGAGGGCTGTGTCGTACTGGGGATGTGCAAATATAGAATAGTCCATGTTATTATAAATTATAGTCAACTTGTAATTATCTGCTCCATCTGCAAAATGTTGGCTAATTCACAATGTATGTTTGGAGTGCTGAGAAGGTTCGGATTTAACTCTAATCTTGTAATTAATGTGTTCGTGAGTCTGTGATTCAAAAGCCATTTATGTGTGTGTCCTTCTTTTACTGGGACCAGAAATCTCAAAGTGAACCAAGGAAACATTCCCATGAGTCAAGGACAGTATTCGACAGCAGTTAGGTTTATGGTTTAAGTTACAATCAGGGTTAAAATTAGGGGTAGGGGCTGGAGCTGAGTGTGGAGCAGAGGTTTAATGTGCCCTAACCAATCAATCAATCAAAGGTATTTAATAAATCCTTTTTACATCAGCAGTTTTCGCAAAGTGTTTTTACAGATACCCAGCCTGAAACCCAAAAAAGCGAGCAACAACATGGTTTAAGCACAGTGGCCAGGAAAAACTTGGGTCTAGATTGTAAGAGTACAACATTATAATAATTAATAATGCTTGTGTGACCAGGTGGACAAGGACAGGGACAATTGAGGTGGACAAGGACTGGGGGGGTGGGGGTTAGGGGCAGCAGGAATCATAAGGCAGCCGCTTGATCTGCAACACAACCAGGAGGACTTTTGACAGGGACAGCTACGAGACATTCTGGCCAGGTAGTCCACATTAAGGTTAAACAGGACAACAGGAAAGTCAGAGAGCGCATTCCTTGGATTCAGAAGGATACTTGAGGATACTTTACAGGCAGAAAAATTATTCTTGCATGCCTTGATCCGACTGATGTCCCAGTTGGATGTGTGGTATGGAAAAAAGCAGAATAGCCTGGCCCCTGGATGCCTAGGAGTTAGACATGCCTTCATATTCAACTCCCCCGAGCCCACTAGAGGTTGTCGTGATGAGATGGGGTTGTATGTACCATTTGGGTGAATTATTATTTTGTTAAATGGATGGTGCGGGGGGGGTTTAGGATGGAATTAGTACTTTTTTGGGTCACCACAAGGATAGTGAAGGCTAGAATGTGTGTTTGGACACTGAGGGAGGTTATTTATGAATTAGTTGCAGTGTGGTCACAGCTGGAGGGTTAAAGGGCTCCTCTTTAGAGGAGGACGGGTAAGGGGAGACCTCGTGTGTGTGCGTGTGTCTGTGTGTGTGTGTGTGTGTGTGTGTGTAATTGTGCTGGGGGAGTTACAACAGCTGCAGTCCGAGCACTTCTCGCCTCTTTGAAAACTATTGCAATCCGGAACCCTCTCACCGATAGTCTCCATGACGATGATAATTCATCCCAGACCTCCATGCATTGGGAGCAGACGGGGCCCCTCCCCCTTCTTTCCCAGCTGTCAATCACCATTCCCCTAGCAGGCTCTGGAGGAAGTTCTCCAGGATACTGAGGAAACGAATCCAACCCACTGCCACTGTTTGATTTAAGACCTTTTACAGTAAACTGTGTGCGTGTACGTATGTGTGTGTGTGTGTGTCTGTGCAGACAGAACCCAAGGCCTTTTTCCATTCACTCAGTTCTTGGAAGCCTGTCAAAACAATCAAAGCCAAGTTTGAACTTTCAAAGCTTTGGGTTAATTTCTGGCAGAACCTGAGTGTGAACTCAGTTGGTTGAAGTGGTGGTTTTGTATCTAGCTACAAAGCTGCTTCAGTGCAGGACGTGTTTTAGAAACTGGATGGTCGGTCAGTGTGTTGTAAATTAATAGGATCTACACAACATTTTAGTTCTCTTTTACCAACAATTGAGTTGTTGGAACAACTCAGTTGTAGTAGTAAGTGGAACAACTCAGTTGTAGTAGAAGTAGTAGTAAGTGGAACAACTCAGTTGTAGTAGTAGTAGTAGTAAGTGGAACAACTCAGTTGTAGTAGTAGTAAGTGGAACAACTCAGTTGTTGTAGTAGTAGTAGTAAGTGGAACAACTCAGTTGTTGTAGTAGTAGTAGTAAGTGGAACGACTCAGTTGTTGTAGTAGTAGTAGTAAGTGGAACAACTCAGTTGTTGTAGTAGTAGTAGTAAGTGGAACAACTCAGTTGTAGTAGTAGTAAGTGGAACAACTCAGTTGTTGTTGTAGTAGTAGTAGTAGTAAGTGGAACAACTCAGTTGTAGTAGTAAGTGGAACAACTCAGTTGTAGTAAGTGGAACAAAGAAGTAGCCATCAGTGTTACTATGGAAATGTTCCATCAAATGTTTGGCTACTGGGCCTTTGACATGTACAGTGGGCATTTCCGGGCCTGTCCTTGTTCCTCAGTGGTCACTCTGTAAGAGCAGAGATGAATATAATGAAACAAGCTTTCATTTTCATGGAAATGTCTTGCAGTTATCTTGTAGTTGTGTTGTCGAGTAGAGTCACTGCATAACAGAAAATATCTCAGCGTGAGATAACCAGGAAAGGATGGGATACAGTCATTCCATCTGAATCTCATTTGATTTGGCAACACACCCTAAAGCCCACCAGCGTTATAATGTACCTTGTGGTTCTCTCAGATCCATGTCCCTCCAATGAAATGTGACTCAACAAGAAAACTTGGAACAACTTTAAAAGGACTCAAGAAAACAATACAGTCGCTTTCTCCCTCCTTTCCCTCTTCCTTTCTTTCTTTCTTTCTTTCTTTCCTTCTTTCTTTTTTATTCTCTGTTCTTCACTCTGTATTTGTTCCCCTGTCCTCCAGGTCCAGAATCTGAACAACATTATCTCGTTCCCCTTGGAGAATGTCCTGAAGAGCGAGCTGAGGGACAGTAGAATGGTGAGTACCACACAGTGTCTCTCCCTGTGACCGTTGTTTCCCCCTGAATAACCTCACCTGATGTACCTACCAACTTGACAGCTTCTTTTTATTGTCGGTCTTTGTGTCTGTAGCGGTACTGTTTGCTATGGTCCATATATGTTTGGCTAACCCAGGTGAGTCTGAGTATAGGAAATCATTAAAATACCTGGTACAGCTGGGTCGCCCTAAGAATATTTTTTATGACTTGATCAGTCAAGGTGATCATCAGCTTTAACAGAGACGCCACGTCTGGTGTTTGAACCCTGCAAAAACCTCGGCTCTGTGCTACAGATCTACTGTCCAATTCCACTTCATGGCCAACAGCCTTTTTCCGTATTTTTTTTTTTGCCAGTCAGTTAAAGCTTTACAAAGTTGAGTTGCTTTGGACGATGGTTTGGTCAGCAGGTCACTGAGTTTACTTCTCAAGTAACCCTGTAGGCTAAGTTCAAAGGTGTTTTCCATCCATGTGAATCGACCAGGATTGTCCATCGGCCGGAGTTATGTTGGTAGTTTACACACACACACACACACACTCTCTTGAATATTTGACAGTTGGCTTTTATAATTTTCAAATTCTTAGCACAGTTCAAGCTATATTTCCAACTGTTGACACATTCAGGTGAGTAGAGGAAGCTGAGCCTGCTGGTTGGGGAGCCGTGTGTTTGTTTAGTGTGTCTCAGGCGGTGGTGGCCATGGGCAGACAGACTGACTCTCAGCGTCTATGGACTGAGAATTTAACTACTAGGGCCCGGAGTATAAGCTGACTGGTAAAAAAACAAACAGTCTTGTGTTGAAGTTGATTATAAGGTGAGTGACTGGGCCTGTTGGACAATGTCCTCTGCCTGTCCACAGTTTACATGATCTAGGCTGGGGGCAATGTACTTGTGCTATGTCTGGCGTCCAGCCCAGCCAAACTCAGGCCTCTATTCTGTTCTCTGAATCAGGAGCTGAAGAAACAGTTGGAGAAAAGCTGGAAGGAATATGACATCAAAGCGTAAGTTGACAGTGAGAATTAAAGCTCTATTTTAGTCTCTTTTAATCTCTTTTTATGAACGCCGAAATCAGTGTATTGGTCATTATAATTTAATACAATGGTTTGAATAATGGAATGGTTTAATAACACTAAAATAAGTATTCACCACACTTGGTTGCACTTTAATGTGATAGAAATGTATTTAATAGATTTATTTCTGTTTTGGAAGAATAATTCTAACCAAAATGTTTGTATATAGACACCTAATTTACTTTAGAACAGTATTCACCCCCTCAATCAAAACGTGTTAAACACTTTTGGCAGCCTTACATCTATGAGTCTTCATCAGAAACTGTTGAACACCGTGAATGTGACTTTCTTTTTCTGCGACTCTTCCCAAAAAGTTTGGAGGTTCTGTCCGTTTGGATCATGGCTAAACCTAAATGTTCAAGTCTTGCAATAGATATTGAAATGGAGTCAAGTCGTAACACTCCCTGTATTCTTGGTAAACGACATCCGTGTTGATTGGAGAGTGTTGTGCGTTATTATCCTCTGAAAGGAGAATTCCTCCACCAGTGTCTGGTGGATATCCGACTGAAACGGGTGAAACTGAAACGGGATTCCCTATCAGATCTTCGCTGTGTTTATCTGCATCCTGTTTATTTTTTATCAGATAATCTTCCCCGTCTTTGGTGATGTCAGTCATGCTCCGTCAATGCTGCAATCAGTGCTTGAAAAAGGGCTTACGCAGTAATATGTGGTTTTGTTCTCCCCCAAACTTAAGGCTTTGGATTTAGAGTTTATTTTAGGTCAGTATTGCGTTGTTGAATGTAGGATAAATGTTTTGGAGTGTTCGTTATTTGCCTCACAGATGCTGTATGGATGTTGGTCAGAGGAAGAGTTAGTCAGCTTAAAGTCCCTGTCTTACTTATGTGATGTGTTAAGCTACATCGGACTCTTACAACTAATTTAGGCTTTCCTAAACGAAGTGGGTGAATACCACTGTGTTATATAATGTATGGGAAGGGTTTGGATGTCCGTGGTGTTCACTGTCCTTCCAACTCCTCGCCCACCCTTACTGGGAAGAGGCAGTGTGTTAAAGGGGTGTGAAGATAAGAGCAGTGAATACCTGTTGCTTTCATGTGAATCCTTATGGGGCCTGAGACCTTAAACCCTAACCTGGAAATCCATGCTGCCCATTTCCTAGGCCTAAACCCAACCATACCCTTCCCCTAACCTTAGATACCCAACTTTTTGTCTTTAATATAACCTTAATAACCCAACTTTTTTGCCTAAACCTAACCTAGAGATAAAGCCTGTCCCTATGTGTGGCATATTTTTCAGAATGCTCTTTTGTTTTATTAAGCCCCTTTATATATAACATATATGAGTGTGTGTGAGAGAGAGGGATAGACTTTTCCAATTGAATTTGCTATATTGTCATGCGGTGTAACAGGGTCCTGAACGCCACGTGTCCTTTGAGTAACCAGTCCTACACTACAACATCGTTACGTGGTAAAGACAACCGTGATAATCAACAGGCCAGTTAGTACATCAGTCATCAAGTGAAGGAGCTTAGAGGAAGAAACACAGTTAAAATAGAAAACAATGGCAAAAAATGCCTCTTTTGATGTTCCCATTTGCCCCCTCCTCCCCCCTCTATTTGACTCTCTCTCCCCTGCCCCCCCTCTCTCCCCCCTCTCTCCCCATCCATCCCTTCTCCATCCCCCATCCCTCCCTCCCTCCCTGGCTCAGTGGGAAGTTGGAGAAGGAGAGAAGGGAAAAAACCCGTCAGCTGGGCCTGATCAGGATGGAGGGGTACGACGTGACCGAAGACATGGAGAGAGAGAAGAGGACCTTTCAGTTGCAGATGTGTGAGGTGGGGGACTTGTGACTAGACACGACACACACACCAAATACCCAGGAAAGAAATGTCCAATTACTGCAATAAATAATGCAAGGACTGCTAATAAAAAAAGGGTATTTTGTATTTGTCTACCTGATATGTACTGGACTGTATGTTCAACGATTACTCTTTCGCAAATACGGAAATTCCCGACATAGGATTTGGGAAAAACCAGAGGATTTCTTTACAGTTCCTGTAATTATGCAGTCCTGTGTGTGCATGATGACATGTCCCCTGAACGTCACAGATCTTATCAAGAAGAGGGAGCCCACTCAAATTAGACCGCAAACAATAACGAGCGCTTCGTTGCTAACGCTTTGCCACTAAGACCCCTGTTGGAGCTCTGTCCCACTTCTAGTCCCTAGTAATCCCTTTTACTGGCACGAGGAAGGCGCTGGAGAACCTTTGCCCTTCTACCACACTGTTTTCCGGGCCACATTTGTTCTGGCATTCAACTGAAAACTTTAAAACATTTAACAATGAAAAGCAAAACAGTTTCTTATTGGCTGGACTGTACATCCTGGTTTCAGTCGTTTTGTGCTTAATGAGCTTGACCAGGCCCCAGTGTAGACAAGGAGGTTTAAAACAAGCCTCTTGGATCGGAGACACTGCAGCCCCTTCTCATTTTTTCCACAGGCAGCCGGAGAGTTCCCACAGCTGGCTACCAGGGTTTTCTCCCTACCTTTTTAAAACAACATCAAACAGTTTAAAAAGAGATCATGAAAAAAAAAAAATCACATTCTGAAATGGTTCTGTGTTATTTCATGTTTGGGCTGTGTCTTGAGATCCATATTAATAAATAAACGTTCATATGAAGGATCAGCATTTTTCTTGACCATGTGTTCTGTGCAGGCACATTTCTCGTTCTTATTCCGTATACAGTCCGTTTCCTTTACCGAGATTAATGGTTGACCAGTTGAATCAGCCAAATAACACGCACCTTTTTGAGAACTGGTCTAAATCTCAAGTAATATAACCACATGAACATATACACTCCTATATCCTGCGGTTTTGTTACCATGGTCAGTAATCCACATCTACATTCTCTGGTTTGGGTCCAGTACCTGCTGAAGATCCAGGATCTGAAAGTCCGCCAGGGTCCAGACCTGCTCCAAAGTCTCATCAAGTACTTCCAGGCCCAGCTCAAGTGAGTTCTCATTCCACTGCGCCAAACCGAGCCAGGATTAACAGAGCCCAGCTGTACGGGGTTGGCCCAGTCTAACTACACAACATCCTCAGTTTAACACCACTGAGCCAAGCTGAGCTGCACAGAATAGATCGTGCTCTAGTTTATCTTGTGGAGACCTGCTGGCAAATACAGTGATAAAAGAAACTAGCCAGCTCAGTGCAGTGAGGTTCTGGTTGGCCCATTAACGTGAATCCAAGGTCCTGGACCTATTACGTGTGTTGCGAAACCTTGTAGCTGTTTGGGCTTGTCTTGCTTTTACTAGCTCTGCAGTACTTAAATTTTTTTATGGTTTATGTTCTGTGTCAAGTTTTCTGAGTGTGTTTGTGGAATTTGTATTACCTTTGTGTGTTTGTGTGTCTGCACACTGTGAACCTGTGTTTTATGGCGGTCATCCGTTAACTACAGCGTTGTCTGTCTGGTCTCAGTTTTTTCCAGGATGGCTTGAAGGCCGCAGAGAACCTCAATCCTTTTGTGGATAAGCTGGCAACATCTGTACACAAGGTAACGACAACTGTTAATGGTTTTGCTTTCTTGTTTGTCAGGTTGACCCCTGCTGCTGAAATATACAGACTGTGCAAATATAACGTACAATTAGAAACCAGGCGCTGCTGGTTGGCTGATAGCTGTGGTATATGTCAGCAGTAAGGCACAGCAACGTGAGTTTTATGGCCAGGACTACTGCGTACTGGACCACATCTCGGAGTGGTTTAAGCTCTCATATACCACAGATATTTGTCAGTCAACATTCAAGATTATAAGAGACATAGCACATGTATGAAATGACGTTGCTTTTTACCTGTCTGATTGCATACCTGTCTAAGAGCCATAAGGCTTCTTGGAGGTTTGTGATATAATGCCGATATGCCACGACTAAGCACTGTGCATCCGATGCCTAAGAAAAGTTCTTATCTGTGTTGAATTCCCAATACACCACACCCCCTCGTGCTTTATTGGCCATGTACCACACCCCCTTGTGCCTTATTGGCCATGTACTACACCCCCTCGTGCTTTATTGGCCATGTACCACACCCCCTTGTGCCTTATTGCTTAATTATAGGTCAGCTGTAAAGTATATTAACAGTCAGGTCTTTGTTCTTTGTCAGTCAGTTTTGCCACCCACATGAGTGTTTATATTGAGAGAGGAAAAATCTGTCTTTTTGTTTCTGTCTGTGTTCATGTATGTATGTCCGCTTGTGTTTCAGTCTACCCCACTCTTTTGTCTACTGATACTATGTTCTGAAACAGGTTTTATCTTCAGTATGAGTTCTGCTTCTGGATTTCACTAACTATTTGAAAAATGATATACTGATTTTTGTACATCAATGGAGGGTTTGGTTTTTGGGCTTCTTAACGCACGCACACACACACGAGCGCACACACACGAGCGCGCACACACACTAAACCGTTACCCTCACAGATTTCGGACATTAGTCTTACTCTCCGCTGGCAGACAAGATGCAGCAACTGTCTGGTCGTAGATTCATTTCCCGATAATCACTCTAGCATTCCAAATGTGAAACTACAATATTATTTGCCAAATGCATTGGTGGCGTCACCCCTGGCTCCCTTCTGACTGCCCAGACAGGTTTTTCAATGCTCTTAAACCCCCCCAACTGCCAACCTGGATATTCAAGGTGCAGGAAATACTGTAGTTGCCAAGTTTAACTAGAAGCAGTGTATTGTCTTAGTTGTAGTAAACATTGATGAATATGTAACGTGGGGCGTTGGTGTCTTTTTACTGATATACGCTATGGCCGTTCTGTCTTTTTCTTTCTCTCTCTTTGCACCCCCCCCCTGTATCAGACGCTCTGTAGTAACCTGACTTAGAAGTGTTGTTGGTTTTTCTTGATTTGCACGATTGAAAGTACGGCAAGCTCAGGCTTGTTGTTTCTAAGGTTCAAAAGAAAATATTTTATGGGGAAAAACGTATTTTTTTTCATGGTTCACCAAGCCATTATAATTGGTCCTTGTTAAATCACATGGCAATGTTGATTCAACGAACAGGTGTTGTTGGTGCTAGCCCAATACTTTATCTAGCTGCACAACAGCTAGGCTTATTCCTGTGTTAACACAGCAACCCAGAACCCGAGGAGGGATCAGAACACTCTGTCATTCGATGTTTATTAGCGAGGTCAAGGATTGTTGGCTAAACAAAGGTTGCATTCGGCTAACAAACTGATGTCTGTCTCTCTGCTCACATGCATGTACATATGTGTGTCTGTGTGTTTGTTCTGCAGGTGCGTCAGAGCCAGGAGGAGGAGGTGAGACAACTCTCTCAGCTCCGGGACTCCCTCCGACTGCTTTTACAGGTGGAGGGGAAAGAGGTGCGGCTTACACCCCACACAACCCAAATACCCACAATGCACTTCTGAGCCTTCTGGCCCAAGCCGTTTTCCTCAGGCCAAATGAAGAAAACCTACTCGGTGACAATTTCTCCCATAATGTTATGAAGCATTTTTCCATAAAAAATGTAGCATATTTTCTCTACTCTCCTGTCTTAGGAATACTTGAATAGAAAGAACTCTGGCAACGGCTACAGCATTCACCAGCCCCAGGGCAACAAGAAATATGGCACAGAGAAGTCAGGCTTTCTCCAGAAGAGGAGTGATGGGTGAGTCAGTCAACACACACACACAGCGATGTTGAATAATGTACACACATGGTGGGACGGTTTCCCTGCGATCTAACAGCTGGAGTACAGTCAGAAGGGTTTGTAGAGGGCACCTCAGGGCGGAGGGGAGACATCGAGACGCTGCATTACACGGCCACATCTATCCACATTTTCCCCGACACTGAAGAAGACATGAGACGACAGATCATTTTGTTTAGTAAATTTGCAGACATGGATAGCTTGGGACACCACCCCCCGGGGCAGCGTGCAACACGTTTCCGACAGAGGCTGTCACTCAACTTTCCCCCGATCGACAGCCACATTCCCGCATGGTATATCTCAATGTAAATCCAGACACTATGGAAATGAATATGCACACTAAGATAAGTCTATCTAGCATTTTAATTCTCTCTCGTAATGTAAACAAACCCTGTGAGACACTGGAGAAGGGAAGAAGCCGTGCCAGTCCAGGCAGCTGGTCTTCATTATTCTGGGGTTAGGCCCAGGCAGCAAGGCCCGGCTGAATAAGTGGCTCCAGATTTTCCGTATCTTGCTGAGACAGACATAGCGGAAGGTGTTTCTTATTCCCCCTGTTTGGTCCTGGTTCTCAGAGAGTTAGATAATATTGTGGTAACATAGAGAGTCTGTTGGGAAAACCTACCTGTATTTCTAGAACTGATGAGTGGGCTGGATGTTGCATAAGTGTTATTTTAGACTGTGGTCACCCTCTGTCTCTCTTTCCATCTCTTTCACTGTCTTTTGCGTTTCATGTATTTTCTCTCTCTCTCTCTCTCTCTCCCCCCCCCCCCCCCCCCCCTCCCTCCAGGATTAGGAAAGTGTGGCAGAAGCGGAAGTGTGGTGTGAAGTATGGCTGTCTGACCATCTCCCATAGCACGGTGAGACACCTCCTCCCCTACACGCACCGCACTATTAAAGTCCCCAAAACATACGCGTTGTGTTGCCTCCGTTACCACGGTAACCCTCCACCCATCTAGGGCACCTGACCAGCCTGTCCCATCTGTAATATTTTGCTTATACGAAGGCCCAGAGATTTGGGCGAAATTCAGATAAAATACTACGTTGCTTTTTTGTACTTGCAATTCATTCATTATTTATAGAGATTACACTGCTTCCTAATTCATGTCTTTTATGGTGGAATTATTGGGGGAAATGAATTTTGTGTGTTACCTAGCTACATTACCTAGCTACATTACATAGCTAAATTATAAGGAATAGGGCAATAGTTTATTGGTGTGAATACAATTTAATAACAAAATAATTGCCCCTAGAAAATTGATGCCACCGCTGCTAACATAGAATCTTGTTGGAAACACTGAAATGATGTTTGAAATAAATTTGCCGTATCCGGCCAAACTGATTCAGGAGAAGCTGTGCTGCACTTTACTGGCCTTGTGATTTGACTTGGTGTGGCAGGTGGAATAGTATTTAAGCATCTGACCAAGAGCAGAACAGTTGGTGATCGACTACCAAGCTGAGAAACCGGCAATATAATGAAAATATCAGAGCATTCCAGCTCAGGGTCGCCACGAGCGTGAGCATTGACGTGAGTGTCGTTGGTTCCACAGATTAACCGACCACCTGCCAAGCTCAACCTTCTGACCTGTCAGGTACGACCCAATCCAGAGGAGAGGAGGACCTTTGACCTGATAACACGTAGGTTCAGCCTTCCCTGACCTCTAACCCTTGACCCCTCACCTCTTGCCTCATACGTGTGACGTAAGCAATAGATTTTTTTTTTACCCACACTGACGTGAAGCTTAATGCCCTAGATTAATGGATGTCCTCAACTCTGTTTCCATGGTTGGAAATTCTGACCAGTTCTGTTTTATGGTTCCGGAGCAAGCAGCCATTCACATTGTGATTTATTTGTAATTTTGCAGTGGGGTGGTGGTGTCTGTGCACTTGGGCGTGTGTGTCTGTGTCTCCATGTTTTTTTGTGCACGCGCATGTCTCCATGCCTGTGTGTGTAACGTGTCTTTGTCTGAGACTGTGTATGTAATGGGAAGCAGGTGTGTGTAACGTGTCTTTGTCTGAGACTGTGTATGTAATGGGAAGCAGGTGTGTGTAACGTGTCTTTGTCTGAGACTGTGTATGTAATGGGAAGCAGGTGTGTGTAACGTGTCTTTGTCTGAGACTGTGTATGTAATGGGAAGCAGGTGTGTAACGTGTCTTTGTCTGAGACTGTGTATGTAATGGGAAGCAGGTGTGTAACGTGTCTTTGTCTGAGACTGTGTATGCAATGGGAAGCAGGTGTGTAACGTGTCTTTGTCTGAGACTGTGTATGTAATGGGAAGCAGGTGTGTGTAACGTGTCTTTGTCTGAGACTGTGTATGTAATGGGAAGCAGGTGTGTGTAACGTGTCTTTGTCTGAGACTGTGTATGTAATGGGAAGCAGGTGTGTAACGTGTCTTTGTCTGAGACTGTGTATGTAATGGGAAGCAGGTGTGTGTAACGTGTCTTTGTCTGAGACTGTGTATGTAATGGGAAGCAGGTGTGTAACGTGTCTTTGTCTGAGACTGTGTATGTAATGGGGAGCAGGTGTGTAACGTGTCTTTGTCTGAGACTGTGTATGTAATGGGAAGCAGGTGCGGCGAGACCCGTCTCACTCTGCGGTGGCGGTCGGTGGGCCAGTGGATCCGGTTACTCGCCCTCTATCACACCTTGGTATGTATGGAAGACTGTTGCCCCTCCTTACGCCTCCTCTGTCTCTCCTCAGACAACCGGACCTACCATTTTCAAGCAGAGGACGAGCAGGAGTGCATGATGTAAGAACAACACTCGCACCCCGCAATCACAGAGCCAGTCAGAGTTTGTCCAGAAACATGGAGCCAGTCAGAGTTTGTCCAGAAACATGGAGCCAGTCAGAGTTTGTCCAGAAACATGGAGCCAGTCAGAGTTTGTCCAGAAACATGGAGCCAGTCAGAGTTTGTCCAGAAACATGGAGCCAGTCAGAGTTTGTCCAGAAACATGGAGCCAGTCAGAGTTTGTCCAGAAACATGGAGCCAGTCAGAGTTTGTCCAGAAACATGGTGGTTGAGAATAAGAGAAAGCAAGAGTTACAGCGATGAGAGAGGGACTCAGAAAAAGAGATTGTAACAGGAGAGCCATTCTCCCATTCAGAAGAAAGGCTGGTGTGTATCTGGAGAACTGACCTGTCAGAAAGAGAACGACTAGTATAAAAGACAGAGCGAGGCCAGCTGGTTTGGGGTGGGACCTCTCTCTAGGGCCTGAATAGCTCCTTCACTCCTCCGTGTGTGGGCCTCAGATTCTGCCTTTCCCTTTGATGTCTGTTGGGAGGAGAGAGGAAGGCCAAGAGAGGATGCTGATACAAAGACAACTGAAAGAAAAAGAAAAGGCAATGGGAGAACCTGATGTTTAATGCAGTATATGCCAAGCTATTAGCTGTGGGACAGTAGAATACTTCAGTCAAAGACACTGGACTGTCATGTCATCTTATAGCTGTGGTACAGTAGAATATCTCCGTTAAAGACACTGGACTGTCATGTCATCTTATAGCTGTGGTACAGTAGAATATCTCAGTTAAAGACACTGGACTGTCATGTCATCTTATAGCTGTGGGACAGTAGAATATCTCAGTTAAAGACACTGGACTGTCATGTCATCTTATAGCTGTGGTACAGTAGAATATCTCAGTTAAAGACACTGAACTGTCATGTCATCTTATAGCTGTGGTACAGTAGAATATCTCAGTTAAAGACACTGGACTGTCATGTCATCTTATAGCTGTGGGACAGTAGAATATCTCAGTTAAAGACACTGGACTGTCATGTCATCTTATAGCTGTGGTACAGTAGAATATCTCAGTTAAAGACACTGAACTGTCATGTCATCTTATAGCTGTGGTACAGTAGAATATCTCAGTTAAAGACACTGAACTGTCATGTCATCTTATAGCTGTGGTACAGTAGAATATCTCAGTTAAAGACACTGGACTGTCATGTCATCTTATAGCTGTGGTACAGTAGAATATCTCAGTTAAAGACACTGGACTGTCATGTCATCTTATAGCTGTGGTACAGTAGAATATCTCAGTTAAAGACACTGAACTGTCATGTCATCTTATAGCTGTGGTACAGTAGAATATCTCAGTTAAAGACACTGGACTGTCATGTCATCTTATAGCTGTGGTACAGTAGAATATCTCAGTTAAAGACACTGGACTGTCATGTCATCTTATAGCTGTGGTACAGTAGAATATCTCAGTTAAAGACACTGGACTGTCATGTCATCTTATAGCTGTGGTACAGTAGAATATCTCAGTTAAAGACACTGGACTGGCATGTCATCTTATAGCTGTGGTACAGTAGAATATCTCAGTTAAAGACACTGGACTGTCATGTCATCTTATAGCTGTGGTACAGTAGAATATCTCAGTTAAAGACACTGGACTGTCATGTCATCTTATAGCTGTGGTACAGTAGAATATCTCAGTTAAAGACACTGGACTGTCATGTCATCTTATAACTGTGGTACAGTAGAATATCTCAGTTAAAGACACTGGACTGTCATGTCATCTTATAGCTGTGGTACAGTAGAATATCTCAGTTAAAGACACTGGACTGTCATGTGGGCAGACAGACAAGGGCTTTGAAGTGCATCAGGGGGAAGTTTGTCGTTCCAGTCCATCTACAGTCAGTCTTTACATAAAACACAAATCAGGTAATTTCCAGAAAGAACAACTAAACATGCTGTATATATCCACATTGTGTCTGTAGTTGAACGCCCTTCCACCTTTCCTCCAGTTGGGTGTCCGTGCTGCAGAACAGTAAGGAGGATGCTCTGAACGCTGTGTTGGGAGGGGAACAGCCTCAGCAAGAGCTGGCCAGGACCATCATCACAGAGCTCAGACAGATGCCTGGCAACGAGGCCTGCGCTGACTGTGGGGCCCCAGGTGAGCTGCCTGAGGGGAGAGGAGCTGCCTGAGGGGAGAGGAGCTGACTGAGGGGAGAGGAGCTGACTGAGGGGAGAGGAGCTGACTGAGGGGAGAGGAGCTGACTGAGGGGAGAGGAGCTGACTGAGGGGAGAGGAGCTGCCTGAGGGGAGAGGAGCTGACTGAGGGGAGAGGAGCTGACTGAGGGGAGAGGAGCTGACTGAGGGGAGAGGAGCTGACTGAGGGGAGAGGAGCTGACTGAGGGGAGAGGGAAGGAAATGGAAGAGCAACAAAGAGGAGACAAGGGACCCTGTTTAGGCAGGATGAGGTCACTTCCTGAGGAATTTCAGTGACCATGTAACTGGAGGTGCACCTGAGGGCAACTGGGTGGAGAGAAGATGGGATTAGAGGAGGGGAGGGTGTCAGCTCCAGACACAGACATCTGAGTTCAGCCTGAGGACCTCCCTGTTGTGACTCTGTCATGTTGTCTCCAGACCCCACCTGGCTGTCCACCAACCTGGGCATCCTGACCTGTATAGAATGTTCTGGAATCCACAGAGAACTGGGCGTCCACTACTCCCGGATACAGTCGCTCAAGCTGGACATGCTCAGCACCTCCGAACTCTTGGTAAGACAAACGCACACAGAAACATGCACAAACACTCCAAGATAGACACAAGACCCACAGAGATGTACGCAAACAGACAGATACAAGCACACGTTTTGTTGAGGTCTTTTAGGCGCTGTCTTGGTGTTAGCTCACCTTCTTTGTTTTGAGTTGCAATGGATTAGATATGTGGTTTTGTATTCATGTTAATAATGTGCCTGTCCCTGTCCCTACATGTCCCTGCCTGGCCCTGTGTCCTGCCTGGCCCTGTGTCCTGCCTGGCCCTGTGTCCTGCCTGGCCCTGTGTCCTGCCTGGCCCTGTGTCCTGCCTGGCCCTGTGTCCTGCCTGTCCCTGTGTCCTGCCTGGCCCTGTGTCCTGCCTGGCCCTGTGTCCTGCCTGGCCCTGTGTCCTGCCTGGCCCTGTGTCCTGCCTGGCCCTGTGTCCTGCCTGGCCCTGTCCCTGCCTGTCCCTGGTCAGCTGGCGGTCAGCATTGGTAACACACGGTTCAATGACATCATGGAGGCCAACCTACCGAATGACTCCATCAAACCCCTCCCTCAGAGTGACATGTGAGTTCACGACACCTCCTGTACTTTATCTTCTCCTCACAGCCGCGCCACTCCTAGTTAGAAAAAAAACATGTTGTCGGGGGGGCAACAAAAACTGTCTCCCTCCTAGTGAAATAACAAGGTTTTATGATGGGAATGACGGTTGGTGTCGACATAGATTGGGGTTTGTTTCAGTTGAAGTCTGTTGCATTCTGGAAGTTCAGTCCTGTTTCTGAACGGCCGTGTCTCTGTGTGCCGTGGTGAAACCAGGAACGCCAGGAAGGAGTACATTGTCGCCAAGTACGCAGAGCGCCGCTACGTGCTGCGGAGGGACCGGGAGGACGGCGATCCGTGGCGTGTGTCCCACGCCGTGAAGAACCGTGACCTGACGGCACTGCTGCAGCTTTATGCCCAGGGGGAAGACCTGGCCAAACCTCTGGTACTGCCTGAGGGACAGGTACTATAGGACACACACACACCCTGCTCCCCAAACTAACACTGCCTGAAGGACTGTTACAGCTGTAGGCAGACACACACTACCGCCCAAACTGTTAGCAAGACAGACAGACACTGTCAAATAACAAGCAAGCAAGACAGACAGACACAATCTAAAGACAAAAACCGAGTTGCAGCTTTGAAGTTTTTGCTTTGCAAGTTTTCTTTACAACGCTGTTGCGAATATTAACAACTGTGTAATTATGCCAACAAATGGCAGAGGGTTATCCCTGTCTTTATTATTGAATCGGTCGTAGGGTTATCCCTGTCTTTATTGTTGAATCGGTTGTAGGGTTATCCCTGTCTTTATTGTTGAATCGGTTGTAGGGTTATCCCTGTCTTTATTGTTGAATCGGTCGTAGGGTTATCCCTGTCTTTATTATTGAATCGGTCGTAGGGTTATCCCTGTCTTTATTATTGAATCGGTCGTAGGGTTATCCCTGTCTTTATTATTGAATCGGTTGTAGGGTTATCCCTGTCTTTATTATTGAATCGGTCGTAGGGTTATCCCTGTCTTTATTATTGAATCGGTCGTAGGGTTATCCCTGTCTTTATTATTGAATCAGCTGATGCCGGAAGACTTCATTTAAAACTACAGTGAAACAACCAGAATGGTAGCAAATAAGAACAATATGAAAATGTTAACTGATTGTGTTTGTTTGTTTGCCGGTCCCCATGAGGCAAAAGGCAATTTGCGGCTCAGGGTTTAGGTTTAGGGTCAAACTTACAATTCATTTTAGAGTTAGAATTGCGGTTTCTTTAAGGTTCAGGCGTTGTTGGTTAAGTTTAAGGTTAAGGTTAGGCATTACATCTAGGTAAAGTTTAGGCATAAATGTTACTTTGTTGAGGTTAGGTTTGGTTTAGGGTTTAGATTAGGATTAGGGTTAGGTTAGGGTTAGGTTTAGGGTTAAGATTAGGGCAAGGGAGCATGCATATTTCTATTTTCTTGTCCCCAATTGGATAGCCATACAAACGTGTGTGTGTGTGTGTGTGTGTGTGTATGTGTGTGTGTTTGGGGTTAGAAGTTACTACCACTCCCTCTTCAGTCTATAATCACACTCAGTCTTTCTTCATCCTTTCATTTCTTGTTTTAAGTGTTTAGTTTCCTCTCTCTCGTCTTTAATCATTTCCCCTCGGTCCTGTCTTCTACACAGAAAGAGTGTGTAACAACACACATTTTCTTTGGGTGGGTGTGTGTGTGTCGGCAGGCTCTCGTATTATTTTAGCTTTTCGGGTCAGCGCTCTGTGTCTCTAGGGAGGTGAGGGGAGCAGGTCATTGTATTACTCGGTCGTTACAGGCACACATGGTCCCTTGCGCACGCACACACACAATGTTTTTTTTGGCTTATTGTTTTCTTTAAAAACCTACTCTCCCAAATCTCTAATCCTAACATTAACTTCAGGAACCCTAACCGTTAAGTCCAAACCCTAAACTTTTGGGTCCTGAAAATGTTGGGGAAACAAGTGCTTGTGTGTGTTTGTGTGCATGCGCGCGCGCACACTCTGTGGGAATAACTTTAATGTCTGTTATAGGATCTGAAAGAGACAGCTCTTCATTTGGCTGTGAGGCTGGAGGAGAGGAGCTCTCTGGCCCTGGTTGACTTTCTTATACAGAACAGGTAAGAGACCACGGCCCTTCAATACAACAACAGACCACGCCCCTGCATTACAACTAGAGTAAATTAGCCTCTGAATAAATGAAAGATAATGTATCAAAAAAGCTTGTCCTTGACTTGTCCTATACAAAGAATTCGGTTCCTTGTGGCAAACCCTGACCTTAACCCTAGCTCTTGATTCAATCTGGGGATGGTCAGCTGCTAGAGAATTCTCTGTATACAAATGTATCTGAGCCATGGTGGGTTTGAAAATAAAAACTAAAATGTTAATATTTGCCACACAGAAATGTGTGTGTGTTTATACAGTGGGTATAATCCCCCCCCCTTTAAAATAATCACATTTTGTTGCTTTGCAGCCTGATATGAAAACGGACAAAAAAAAAATTGTTTTATTCAGCTGTATTTACAACTTATAACATCCAAGTGAAAGATATAATACCAACTTTTTCAAAATTACAAATAAAAAAACAGAATCACTGAGTTGGAAAAAGAATAACCCCCCACCTAAAAATGACTTGTAAACCCAACCAGGTGTAGTTAATCACCTTCTCAATAGCACACAAAGCCAACTGACTTTCAGCTGTAGTCATTTTGAATAGCTCAGCATGAAACAAGCTTTGCCTGAAGCATGTCAGTCCTTGGTAGTGCAATTGAAGAAAACAATCAACTATGGGTGGCAAGGCATTGTCAAAAGATCTCCGGGATAAAGTTGTGGACAGGCACAAGTCAGGAGGATGGATACAAAAAAAATTCAAAGGCTTTATCAGTGTCTAGAAGCACAGTGAAGTCTATTATTAAGAAGTGGAAGGTATTTGGTACAACACAGACCCTCCCTGGGTCAGGATGTCGCTCCAAACTGGATGAAAGAGCCAGGAGGAAACTGGTCAGAGAGGCTACAAAGAGGCCTACAGCAACTCTGAAGCAGTTGCAGGAATTCATGACAGAGTGGTCATTGTGTGCATGTGACAACAATATCACAAATTCTCCACAAATGTGGCTTGTATGGAAGGGTTGCAAGAAAAAAGCCACTCCTCAAGAAAGGCTACTGAGCTTTGCCAAAATGCACCTTGAAGATTCTAAGGCCACTTGAAAGAAGGTGTTATGGTCAGATGAGATTAAATTGAATTATTTGGCCTCAACGCCAAACGATATGTCTGGCGAAAATCCAATACAGCACACCATCCAAATAACACCATTCCTACAGTAAAGCATGGAGGTGGTAATACCATGTTATGGGGTTGTTTCTCTGCAGCAGGGTCTGGAGCACTTGTCAGGATAGAAGGAAAAATGGATGGGGCAAAATACTGTCAAATTCTTGAGGAAAATCTGCTGTTCTCTGCCAGAAAGTTGTCAATGGGAAGAAGATTTACCTTCCAACATGACAATGACCCAAAGCACACAGCAAAACTGACCACACAGTGGCTGAAGGAGAAAAAGGTGAATGTCCTTGCATGGCCTAGTCAGAGCCTGGACTTAAACCCCATTGAAAATCTGTGGAATGACTTGAAGACAGCAGTCCACAAACGGTCACCATCAAATTTAACTGAACTTGAGCAGTTCTGCAAAGAAGAGTGGACAAATACGGCAATGTCTAGATGTGCAAAGTTAGTAGAGACCTATCCCAACAGACTAAAGACTGTAATTAAATAAAAGATGGTTCAACAAAATACTGATACAAGGGGGTGATCCTTTTTCCAACTCCGTGACATGTTGGTGTTATCTTTCACTTGGATTTTTTAAGTTGCCCTGAGTAAGTACAGCTGAATGAAACAAAAACTGCCTCTGTCTTCATTTCAGGCTGCAAAGCAACAAAATGCAATTATTTTAAAGGGTGGTGATTATTTTCTATTCCCACTGTATATACATTTGTATTTTATAACTGACCTTTTCTGACCTTTTTATAATGGACTGAACCAAAAAGCCCTCATTAATATCGGAATGTTGCGTACCCTTGAGCCCAGAGGTTTTCCAACCCCTGTTTTAGTCTTTCAATCTATTCCCGGGGTGTTGTTAATTCATCACCAAATAAAAGAAAAGCACCCAGGCAGGGAGGGGATGGCCCTTCCATTGCTAAACGTTCTCCGCTACGCGCGTGCTGACCGGCTAGACTCAGTTCCCGCTACTCTCTCTGTCCCCCTAGTGGCTGTCTGGAGAAGAGGACCGCGGAGGGAAACACCGCTCTGCACTACAGCATCCTCCACCACAAAACCGAGTCCCTCAAACTGCTGCTGAAAGCCAAGGCCATCCTCCACACAGGTACCGCAATGGCCTGGAGCTCCGGGCCTCTCAAACCCTGTGCCCCTTCACGGCCGTGTTTCAGTCCAGGTCACCCGCGGGGGGGGGGACGGTGGGGGGTGGGGGGGGGACATGCTATTTGAAATATATTTTGGAGATGCATTTTAGGATGCATCCAAAATGCTAAGAAAATTGTCTATAGTAATTATTATTTTTTTGTATGAAGCATTGTGAATGTATTTGGAATTCATACATTTGTCCGGAAAGTTATTTGAAGCTCCCTCGTCTCTCTACTCTTTCTTTTGTATCCAGTGAACTCGTCGGGAGAAACAGCTCTGGACATTGCCAGGAGACTCCAATACTCCCAGTGTGTGGAACTGGTAAGACACGTCTGTAGAAACTTACCTAAAAGTCAATTCTCAGAGCAAATATAGACAGTGTCTTCTGCTGAACCTGCTTTGACCCTCTCACATTTCCTGTCTTCCTCAATGGAACAATAGATGACACTCAGTCTTTTATTATCTCTGTATTGTTGTTGAGGGGCTGAATCATAGAAAGTAATGGGAAATACTTGCTGGTTCATTTCCCGCATTCCTAACTTTCATTTACTTTATGATTTATTTTTTTGGAAAACTAGATCCACTCTTTCCTGTTCATCAGAGGAACAGAGCTAATGATGGAGGAGCTTTTTATATCAGTGTTGGGATCAATTCCATTTCAGTCTGAGTCAATTGGGACTAGTTCAAATACACTTTTCATTGGGAACGGGGATTTCAGCGTGTGTGTTTTGAGTTGACGCCCAGTTGGGACATGGTTTTCCTCAGTGTCTAACCTCAGATAGAACGTTCACTCTGTGATTCCCACGTCCATGAACACAATCGAGGCCGTCTGACAGGAGACAATGCTTCAACCAGAGTTTCAATAGGCTTTTGTATTTTTAAAACAACCATAAGGAACTATTTGTGCAGAAGGCAAAATATTTTTTGTTCTGTGTTAAGACTACAGTTTCAACAAATTCTATCTCTGGATAATTCACAAGGTCCTGATAGGAAAGTATGTACGCTTGTACTCTGAACTGTGTGTGTGTGTGTGTGTGTGTGTGTGTGTTAGCTGGAGCTTGCCCAGAGTGGAAAGTTCAACAGTCAGATCCACGTGGAGTATCTGTGGGAGATCCAAAGCCAGGAACTGTACGACAGCGAAGATGACCTCGATGAGCGGGTGGGTGCTTACACGTCTAATTTCACCATATAAACAGGGACATCAACAAAATTCCACTAACCCTAATGTAAATCCTGAAACCCAACATTATCCTATGCATTACCCTAATTCCACTAACCCTAATGTAAATCCTGAAACCCAACATTATCATATGCATTACCCTAATTCCACTAACCCTAATGTAAATCCTGAAACCCAACATTATCATATGCATTACCCTAATTCCACTAACCCTAATGTAAATCCTGAAACCCAGCATTATCCTATGCATTAGCCTAATTCCACTAACCCTAATGTAAATCCTGAAACCCAACATTAACCTATGCATTACCCTAATTCCACTAACCCTAATGTAAATCCTGAAACCCAACATTATCCTATGCATTAGCCTAATTCCACTAACCCTAATGTAAATCCTGAAACCCAACATTATCCTATGCATTAGCCTAATTCCACTAACCCTAATGTAAATCCTGAAACCCAACATTAACCTATGCATTAGCCTAATTCCACTAACCCTAATGTAAATCCTGAAACCCAACATTATCATATGCATTACCCTAATTCTAACTTTTATCCTGAACGTAAGCCCACAATAAATTGCAGCCTTGGGTCAGGAAAGATGTCCCCATAGTTAAGTATCTCTTGAGGTCTAGTTTTTTCACGCCCCCTTTCTGGTGATTATTTGTAAAACCTTTAATTTGGCCCTCAAGCCCCAACGTTTGCGTAGCCCTGGAGTGTGTAGTAGGGCTTATTGTCCTAGTGTGTGTGATTGTGGTTGATTTTGGCTGTCATGGGCATGGCACACTGACCATAACTTCCTTCCTCTCTTCTTCTCAGGTTAGCCCGTTACCGAAGACCAGCCGCTCCCCTCAGTCCTCCTGTGGAGGAGGGGTGTCTGCCTCGCCCACTCGCTGGAGCTTTGCCAACTCCAGTGCTCCGATGGCGTGTAAGGCGTACGAAAACGTGGACTTCCTGTACCGGAACCACCCCATCCATAGCGCTCCGTCCCTCGTCCTCATGCCCCCACCTCCACTGCCCGCCAAAACCATCATGAGGGGTGAGATGTTGGCCTGCACGCACGCACATGCACGCGCACACACACTCTGAGAGACACTGGTGAAGGACTACATCATACCCTGGAGCGACGGAGCCACACCTCGCCGTGTACGCCCTACGATGTCCACACACTGACCCCACACTGACCCCCCCCACCCCAATGTGTCAGACCAATAAAAGAGAGTAACTGTTAACTGTTTAAACACTGGAAGAGGGCCTCGTTTTCTACTTAAGGTCCCGGAGGTACTGATGTGAAGAGAATCAAGGAACTATTCATCGAGAACTGAATGTTTGGAATGGCAAATCCACATCTCCCTGTTACTCATACTATTGGAACTACTACTATTGGAACTACTCATACTCCTACTATTAGTACTACTCATATTATCAGTACTACTCTTATAGGGATGCCACGGTACAGTGGGCCCATGGTTCGGTACGTACCGTGGTTTTGTGGGTCACGGTAGCGGTATGGTTTCTGCATGAATGACACATCAAGTTAGAAGTGTTTTTCGATTCCAGTAGCCAACAGTGGCACAACAATGCTTGCAGTACTCTGTTTACGGTCTTGTTACTCTCGTCATCGTATTGAGCGCTGAATCCAGAATGTTCCCACACAGCGGATTTGAAAGGTGCTTCTTTGGATTTGCTTCTCTCAGTCTCGCTAGCGCTGGCCAGTGGCACATGGGAGCTGAGAGAATACTTGTTTTTAGTTTCCCCTCTCTTCATGGGGGCCCTTTAGGGAGGTTTCCTACTGAGATGTCGTTGCAGATCATCCATTGGTTGTTTAAGAGGGAGGGGTTTAAGAGGGAGGGGTTTAAGAGGGAGGGGTTTAAGAGGGAGGGGTTGCAGACTCTGCGGTTGCCACATTTTGAGACATTGCTGTGGAGTAAAGTTTGAATGTTTGAAATGACTGGCGCATCGTAATTCCGCGATTCGTGTGAACCGTAGGGGGCGTACCGAACGGTTTTACAACATACCGTGTACCGTTACATCCCTATACTCTCATTCTATTAGTACTACTCATTCTATTACTACTACTCATTCTATTAGTACTACTCTAATTATTACTCATTCTATTAGTACTACTCTAACTATTACTCATTCTATTAGTACTACTCATTCTATTAGTACTACTCTTACTATTCTTCTAACTGTTACTCCCAATCTCACTGACCTGTTCTTGTCTCGCCCCAAGGCCGCTCGGAGCCCGAGATCTCCATGTCCACCCAGGAGTTGGGCAACACCCCAAAGCGTAGCTGCTCCAGCCCTGCGCCCCATTCTAGCCCCAGACACGGATCCCCCTCCCCCAAACTGGAGGGTCCGGGGGTGCAGGGTCAGGGGGGGAGGCTGTCCAGGTTACCCCAAGGCCACTTGGGTCCCGTCAGGTAATCCTAATGTGCACCTTTTCTGGAAGAGGGGACGTTCGTTTTCCCCCCCAGAGCCACTAAACTCCGATTGAAGAGGGTGTTGTCGCCATGACGACAGTTCTGGAAATGTCTTCCATGTGCCGCGTGGTTAAGGCGGCTGCTTTTACCGCATTGCAAATGTTCCTCATCTCACAGCGTCTCTGGTAAATGTCCTGAGAAGGTGGACTCACGGAGGATTAAAGATGCATGTCCTACCCCCACAGCTCTGAGAAGACCACGTCGTACCGGAGGACCAGCAGTGGGGGCCAGGGGAAGTGTTCTGCAGCGGTGCCTTCCATGGTGAACTCCCCGGTGACCTCGCCCATCTGTGCGGTGCTGGGCAGTCAGGAGGAGCTGTACTGCAGCTTTGTGACCAATAGTCCTGCCTGTGGAACTGCACTTGGCGCCCCAGCACCCACCTCCTCCTCCCCAGCACCCACCTCCTCCTCCCCGGTGTCCAACTCCTCCTCCCCGGTGTCCACCGCCTCCTCCTCCCCGGTGTCCACCCCCTCCTCCCTGGCGCCCACCTCCTCCACCCCGCCAATCATGGTTCCAGGGCCGCGCACACGCAGAAATGCCATGGTATGTACAATGGAAAACGCACAACATGGTTACATCCCAAGTCTAACCAGGATGTTCTGTTATTACTCACGTGGTCTGACTTATGTGTCGTTCCCGGTGTTTTGGTGAAGTACGGTGACATGTATGAGCACTAGTATGTAGCAGAAGGGACTAACACGGATACAAGTCTGCTTCAGTCACATTCAACTACAAGACAAACCTGTACCTTTATTGGAGCTTGTGTGTAAAAGTGCATGTGTTTGTGTGTGAGGTGTCTCAGCGAAGGCCGGCCCAGAAGAGGGTGAAGGCCCTGGTGGACTGCAGAGCAGTCAGCTCGGATCAGCTGGCCTTCTTCAAGGACGAGGTCATTGTTGTAACAGCCACCGATGACCCCCACTGGTGGGTGAGTAGAACTGCACATTTTATTTCCCTCTTTATTATTATTAAATGTCCACGGGACAGTTTTGCAGGCAGATTAGGCCTCGTCCCTGAGCCTGTGTATCACCTGGTTGGTCCCTGAATCACCTGGTTGGTCGCTGATCTTCACTGTTTTTTTGTCCTACCAGGTGGGTCACATCGAAGGCTGTCTGTCCAGAAGTGGGTCTTTCCCAGTCAACTACGTCCATAAATTAGAATCACCGTTGTGGAACAGCCCTACGCCCTAGCCTACACCTACGCCCTAGCCTACACCTACGCCCTAGCCTACACCTACGCCCTAGCCTACACCCTATGCCCTAGCCTACACCCTATGCCCTAGCCTACACCTACGCCCTAGCCTACACCTACGCCCTAGCCTACACCTACGCCCTAGCCTACACCTATGCCCTAGCCTACACCCTACGCCCTAGCCTACACCCTACGCCCTAGCCTACACCCTACGCCCTAGCCTACACCCTCGCCCTAGCTTACACCCTACGCCCTAGCCTACACCTACGCCCTAGCCTACACCTACGCCCTAGCCTACACCTACGCCCTAGCCTACACCCTACGCCCTAGCCTACACCCTACGCCCTAGCCTACACCCTACGCCCTAGCCTACACCTTCGCCCTAGCCTACACCTACGCCCTAGCCTACACCTACGCCCTAGCCTACACCCTCGCCTACACCTTCACCTACACCCTAGCCTACACCCTCACCCTAGCCAAACACCCTATGCCCTATGCCCTACACCCTACTAAAAAGGCTGGAGTGGACCCACTTAAATGTAGTGCATTTAAAGACAGACATTGCTTGGGCAGTATAGGCTGGTTCATCCTCTGTTCCTGTTGACTGGTCCTAAGATGATATTGTCTGACATGTGAACACAGCACATCTGAGCACGCACGCACGCACACACGCCGTCCCTCCTCAGACCACGGACCAGGATCTTAAAGGAAGTGACAATGAAAGTAAGGAGGATTTAAAGGAAGCATTTTAACCCCCTCCACAAATTAAAACAATGGCAGCTCCCCAAACTGGAATAACATGTCAGACTGAAACTGCTGGATTACCTGAAAACAGCTTACACACGACTGATGTCTAGAGGAAGGAGAATGTGTTCCCCTACGGAAGCCCCTGGATGCCCTACGGAAGCCCCTGGATGCCCTACGGAAGCCCCTGGATGCCCTACGGAAGCCCCTGGATGCCCTACGGAAGCCCCTGGATGCCCTACGGAAGCCCCTGGATGCCCTACGGAAGCCCCTGGATGCCCTACGGAAGCCCCTGGATGCCCTACGGAAGCCCCTGGATGCCCTGGAAACCAAGGAGGCTTGGAGGTTCATGCCATACTTCACGCCCAAACCTGCTCGGTGCCTGTCGGGGGTGATGTCAGGGACTGGAACCAGGTTGCAGAACGAGAGACACGGAAAGCTCCTCAGCGGTGGCCAGCCAGTCTCCTGGGCGTCCCAGGCTGTTGGGCCTGCTGCTGTGAAATGGAAACCAGTCTCCGTCCAAGCTGTTTTTTGGGCCAGACTCCAGGCTTCGATTGGTCGGCTTGTCTGGAGGCTTGGTGACTTGGTTGCCGGGGGCCCATGTCTGCACACAGGTCATTAGGGGAGCGGTAGCCGGTTAGACCAGGCGACGCTACGCTGAGTCCTGACCTGATTAGGAGGCGTGGCATTATTCAATAGGGACCAAATGGACCAAAACAGGACAGAACTATCTGAACTGTCCATTTTGGTTTTCAGTTATCATCCGGGTTTTTATTTGTCTTTCATATAATGAACACGACCCAGATCAGTCAATTTTCTAACAGATCAGTAGAGCTCTGTATCATGGCTGTCGCACCAGAGATGGAGGAAGAGAACTCTAAATGGATATTTTAACATCATGCAATATTTACAATGGTTTTGGTCAAATAGATGTTTGAAATGCTTATTTCCGACCGCTTGGGAAGAGGTGTGGTGACAGAAGGAATTAATATCCCTGAACCATAAGCTAGACACCACAGATATTACCTATGTACATCACTCACCTGGATACTCATATTGGACAGCTCACAGCTCCCTCGTGTTAATATTTTACATAGTGCTGAGTCTGAAGTAAAGGCAGTTAAATGTTTCGCATCAAATGTCATGGCGTTTATCAATGTTACGGGAATGTAATACAATGTTAAATAATTATTAATAAATATGGTTTCATAAGTGCTTCTATAACGCCACTAAAGGAGAGTATGTGGGAGACTAGAGCTTGGTATGATCGGACTGTCCAGTGTCTTCTAAAACTGGTTAATCTATCAACAAGAGACTGCTGGTGTTGTGGACAGGAACTCCCTGGCAGCACAACAACATGACCTTTCAGAGCACTAGGGATCTGTGGCGGTTTAGAAACACAGGTGTCTTCACAACTGTTCACATTCCTCTTCCTAGACCAGCCTCTCGGAGGCGCGTATAGCTTTCTCTCCGGACTGAGTCACAACGAGTCGAGCAGGCAGAGGCTTGCGTGACGGCGGGTTGAGAATGGAACCAGGGAGGCGCCTGTATCGGGAGGGGCAACTATTTTGAGCGAATGTCACTCTGTAGTACAAATGTAAATTTGCCACTTGCATGTTGGAAACATTAATGTCGCCCAGTTTTGAACTGTTGCTGGGTACATCAGAATCAATTTGCTCTTTATATATGATATCAAAGTTTCTCATGCACCATAATCTCTCTCGTAGACTCCCAGGGAAGCCAGTGGAGCAGTAAGAAATGGTGCTGGGAAAGCTTTAAGGAAGGGACCTAGCTAACTAAAACTGTTGAAAGAAAGTGAAGGGGTTCCTTGTTGTTCTTCCATGTCTTCACACGAGAGCCATTCATTAAATATATATATATATGACTGTTTTATATTTTACAGTGGAGGTCCTAGGAGTCCATCTCCATGGTTACATCAGTCACGTTGTGCTGGTATGGATGTTTTATTGTATGTCTTCGCTATAATGGAATATTTCTGTCATTTCATTATTACCTAGTTAATGACTTGTCATGTTGCACTCAGTATGTCCTTTATGGGATTTTTTTTTTTTTTTTTTTTGTCTGCCAGCGATTATTAAAGAAGATTGTTTTAACATTTTATTGTGCTGTTCAGTATTTATATTATGGAAAGTTTGGTAAGATTTTTGAAATGAATGTACATGCATTAAACATTTGCTCTCATAGATAACGCCTGAGGGAATTAATTTAATTATTAATGTTCTTCGCCTTCCAAAAATCCAGAGATGAGAGCGGAAGAGGGGGTTGACTGAGATGGAATGATACTGGAAAGAAAAATGAAAATAACATCCTTGTATGACACACTCATTGCAAAACATACTGACAGTACAAATTGCCCGCTAAGGGTGTGATTCAATAGGTGTTGCTCATGTTCAGTGTCATAGACGAAATGGAAAGGTAATCTACATTTTCTGAGACATACGCTTTACTGTTTGTTTTATCAGTAAACACTGCCTTTCAATCACACAGACTTTTTTTGTCCCATTTAGCTGGTGTTTTTATCCAGAGTATCATCCAGTCAGGGTATATATCAATTTCTTATCCAGAGTACCACCCAGTCAGGGTATATTTCAATCATCTTAAAACAGCTGGGTGGGACAACCACATAATCCAGTACACAGTGACGTCAGTACCCGCTAAGTCAGAGGGAAGAGAAAAAAAATATCAATTGCAATAATTTACTCAAGGTAAAGGAATTTATGGTGTAATTAGATAACAGCTTTAGTAATTAAGCACTTAAAACCCTAACTAAATTACAGTAACATTACATTAAATCTAAAATCTATAAATGCTATGAAATGGGGTACCCACAATGCCATATCTCAATACATTTGTGTTTATCCATAATTGTAATTTAATTGATAAAACTGTGGTTCTTGGAGCCTCCGTGAACCACAACATACACTGCTACTTGACCTGGCAGCCAGTCTGCTCTTCTACATCATCTCCACATCAAAATCCCAACCTCAACCAGATTACCTATGAACACAACCAGTGTTTGTGATCTCATCTTGGTGCGCACACACCTGGATTAGACTCATGGGGGGTTGCTAGGGCAACCAGGAAGAAGGCCTGGGCCATACTTTACAGACCACAAGTCTGTTCCCTCTCTGTCTATGTTCATTGACATCTGAAAGTCTCAACAAAAAAAAAAGCACACTTGGTAATTGTATTTTAATAATCACTTTCTTAGAAAACACTTTTTTATGTGACCCAATTCATTTATCATTCATTTACCTGAGCCTCTTTGTGCCTTTTTGCTTTGTTTGTGGACATTAGGGAACAAACGTCAAAGGTCTTTCACTAAACAGACCTCATTTTCAGAGAGCATTTCCTAGAGACCACTCCCTTACCCAGTTAAGCAGTCATAGGTCTATTTTAATCAACTAAAAGTCACCCATTTAACTGGGCTAACCACACCGCAGCCACAATGGATTCAAACAGCCACAGGGCTTAGCTTTGGATATGGTGGGATACAGTACATTATCTTAGCAGCTTAGCTGCCATGTTGTACATGATACAGTACAGGGCATCCTTTACCATAAATAATCCCATCATACAGAACATTCAACATGGTAATACTCAGTGGTGGTAAATATAATGAAATCCAGCAAATGCTTAGTATTGTTGAAAGAACAGTATTACTGTTGGAATAAATGTACTATTTATAAATAAAACATGTATGTTTTATGAATATACCCATTTTAGCATAACACTGCTTGTGTAACCCATCCTCAACCAAATGGAGATAAGGAGTTCATAATGAATACGTTTTTAAAAAGTCTGATTAATCAGACTGCCATTACAGAAGTTCCAGTCACATAACTGACACATTGATCTTTTATGAATTTTTTTTATTATGTTCTGTCCTCCTCTCAGCTTCCATTGATGCACTGTGATGTACCAACACACACAAATGACAATTTCCTGTCAACGTTTATTGTTCAATACATCAAAGGCTCCCTGTGAACATTCAGAACAGAGGAGTTGGAGAAGAGAAGCCATTCAGAACGTGACCACTACTTACATTCTTCAGAGTTGACCGTATAGGCAGAGTGAGATGCACCTAAGAAATAAAGCCCACAGGTCCGTTAAGAATCAAGACAATCATTCAGAAGTGACGCTAACCGATTGGAATGAAGATCGCACAACCCCATTGGTCGATGGGGTCTCGCTTAACAATAGCCACATTCAGCACCACTCAATTTTATAATTGGCTGCTCTAATTAATTAGTGTCTATTAAAAAAACAAGACTTTCATAAAGATCAGAGTGCAGCAGCATAGACAAATGAGGTTCTCAGAAGCCACGTGTGATTCAACCAAGCTGAAAGACCAGGTGTACTGAAGTAAAACCCGACTAATTGGCTCTGTAGAACAGGTGTGGTGCAGTGATACAGGAAAAAGGCTGCCTATTCCTCTCATAATACACACTGCTTCAGCTGCTCCCAGCATTAAAAAGACACCGAAAACGTTGACTGTTGCGTTTACCTCTTTTCAGTGCCTTTTCAAGAAGAATGTTCCAAAAGGGACCCTTTGGACGTATGTGGTCCATATCTCACGTAATCCATTCTCCTGGCTTTCTACAGGACACAGTGTCAACATGTCAAATTAAACACTGTCGCTCACTGTCTGCCCATGAAAGAATAACATGTGACTTCTAAGGGAATGATTAAGAGAATAAGATACACAGGGAAAGAACCAGAGGAATTTAGTTTCACTTTCCCAATTGACCTGAAACGGGGGTAAATAAGTCAGTATAAAAGTCCCTAGTCCACCTCAGCCTTTTCTCTCTTTAAACCTGCAGTATAACAGGCCAAATCTCTCGCAGGACCGAGTAGAAACCATCCTGAATCATGTAAAAAAAAAAAAAAAAAAAAAGTTTATCTATTTTTCATATCTTTAAAGTACATACCTGCCTTAAAGCCTATTAGGTTTGGAGAATCACCATAAACGTTTCTGTATCACCAGCAAAAACATCCCATAATGCAAAGCTTTATGTAAAGCAATAAGCATGGTGTGTTTCTTTTGTTGAAAGTTAAGTATGACATGTTATCAGTAGAGCTTAAAATATCTAAACTTATTTTCAAGGTCAATATGGACATCAATAAACAGATTTAAATTAGTTTGAAAAAAATAAAATACAATTTTGCTTTCCAATTACTGGCAGTCCAATTACTGGCAGTCCAATTACTGGCAAAAGATCAACAATCAGAATCGGACCTGTGTAAACGCAACTGTATGGTATGTCCTTATTTTAACACAATGAAACACTTTCACATCACACAAATTATTCAACAGAATAGATAAATACATTCATATACACAATGGTAAAGTAATATTGTCATAAAACCTTTTTAGACCTATGATTGATGCAGAAAAGTTGTCAATTTGGATTACATTACATTGGCTGTGAGTAGGCCAATATGTTTGAGTAGGCCAAAAAATCTGTTTGAGTAGGCCAATCTGTTTGTGCTGCCTGACAATGACCAAGTTTGGTGAGACATTACTATGTGACAGATGAGGTCAGTAGACTTGGCATAGACTTAAGAACATTTTCTACCGTGTTTTATGGATTTAACACCATGTTAACTCAACATTTAAATCTAATCTGGCATATCGCTAATGAAAGCCTTTGAAATTAAAAACACAGAACTATTTAACTTTCTCAGGGTAATCTTCTTCCCAGACACGTCCGCCCCAATATGCTCGATGCACAAACAGCCTGGGGACGAGGTTTTTCTGTGGGTAACTGTCCTTCAATTATCATAGGCCTTTTAGATGTGAAATGTATCTGAACTCTATTTTGCTGATGAAAGGGGAATTATTTCAATAACCCTGAGGTTAGGACAAGACATAATTGTTTTTGATAAAGGTTTGTTGAGTTGAACAGTATATTAAACTACGGTCCCTAAACAGTTAAGGGGGTGTATGTATATATATATATATATATATATATTTAAATCATCATATATATTTATATACATATATGATCGTTTAAACATTACATTCATTCTGCAAATGGGCCCAGAGCTCTTTGGGAAATGTTTTTGTTTTAATGCAAAACAAACACTTCAGTGCTGAGAAGATTGCAAGTTACATTTTCAATGTAATCCAACCTGGACACGGGTGTTCTGGTCGTCATCATTAGAACAATGGTCATAAATTCCTAATCACACTATTATATATACAGAGGCATAGCATAAGGCATTGAATGAAAAACATGTTATAGGCTTACAGTATAGTGTCATGTAGTTATATATGCACATATGGACAGGATTAAGGTGTTTGAGTCTGCAGCCTTCAATAGAAATTCTGCTTGTCTCTGGTTTCAGAAATAACAGTAACGGACCCTATTCAAGATTATTTACCATGTAAGAACAGAGCAGATGTCCTTCGCATCCCTCTCAAAAAAAGTCGAGCATGCATTTTAGTCCGCTCACCGAAGCTCTTTCAACACATTAGCTTTCTAAAAATAAGAGAAACAGCCCTTGCTTTCGACAAACAATGCCCAGGTGTTACATGCTGACTACCCAATCGCGTCTTCGCCCTTAGCTTTGGCAAGTCGACTGTAAAACTTACGCAGGTCGAAAACGACGCAACTAAGCAGCAGATTTCCCTGACGCAAGACTCAGCTGATTGAGCACGGAGGCTGGCTTCTGCACCCATCTTCGAAACGACGCTGATAAAGTGGACTACAATAGCGTAGCTTGCTGAGCCGAAAAGGTTTTAGTTAGGGCAGAAATAAAGACAAAGCAGTGGACATTTTAGCTGAAAGTCCGTAGCCTATATCCTACATTTTCCTTTCAATAGTTAGCAATAGTGTTGCGAATAGTTGAAAAAAAGGACCGAACAGCAAGGATCCTGTAAAAGTATATAACCTGAAAGTGAGTTGTTCTCATTAAATGACAATACATAGGCATACATTTGATCATTTCAATTACTAGAACGACTCTTAATGGCAGATAATGTGCCAATACGAAATCCTGATCTTGACTTGTACCCCTAAGGACTCAGTCACAGCAACCTGGCATCACCATAACGTCATCAAAGCAAGACGTTGATTTAGCAAAACGTCAAAATTACGCTACAAAAATAAAATAGTGTAGTTTGTTGCCCATTGTCCAATTATGTAAATGTTACATTGCAAACAATATTTAAGCTGTTAAATTGCACCATAAACATTTGACAGACAGTTGAGCAGAATTATCGTGGCGAGTAGGCCTACCATGTCGGGAAGTATGTAAGTTTTTTGCCCACACAATGACAGGTTCATTCTTTTGAAACAAGATTAGCATAAAAGGGTACTAATCATGTTCTACTTTCAGCACACTCACTGTGTATCAGCATCAATTTAACAAGGACAACTCCAATGTCCTGTATTTTATGCATTGTTTGTTCAGTTATAGCATCAGTTTATACAAAACCCTGCCAGAAGCTATCATAGTTAACAATTCATTACAATTCATGTAGCACAGAGATAGCCTGACATAACCTACGACTGATAAAAATAGATCCCCCTAATGAATTGCCTGTGCCTTCGATGCACACACACGCACCCACATACACGGAAGCAAAAAACAAAAAAAGAAGAAGCTGGGTACGGAACAACAGAGGGAGGGGGAATGAGAAAACTAACCGCGTGAGCGAGCGAAGAACAGGCTGATCTCAGTAGAATCAGGTCACCTACACCGAACGCGGATGACGCGCTGTGCGCAGGGAACACAGAACCCCTTTCAAAAAGTTAGCGCTGGCCTCGATGCTCGTCGCGTCCTTCAGTTAACCCTCCTCCCTTAATCTGCCCAACGAACAAAGGGCGTTAATTGCAAGGGGTTACAATGCGATTACGTCAATAACATTAAATGGCTCTATTTGCTCATTGATCTCTCTGGCTGCTTCTTTGACCTCTCCGTCGCTCACGTGACCGACTCAGTTGCCGTAACAATAACAGGGGAGTACAAACAATTACGTTAGACACCCCCCCAGCCTCGCACGTCATCTCCTCCCCCCACAGTCTGTAGGTTCATGCCTATCAGTTACTGTGTCTTTGGCCCTGGCATGACTAATGCAACCCTCAATGAACCATAAAGGCATTAAGAGCTGTGCCAGCAATGCTGTTGTCCATCGCTCAGCAGATAAACATGTTGTTCCAGAACACTCGTTCCCGAAGGACCCAGCATTTCTAGGATACATTCTGAAAGGTTATAATAGGGAGATAGCTGTCACCTGGATTGCCAGGTGACAACAGAGAGGCCACGGGTGGAAGTTTCTTTGAAGGAACTACTTTCTCTCAGAGCTGAGAGAGCTGACGACTCCACTGGGGACTTGATCTTCAGTGCTAAACCGATGAGCTGGACGTTCTGTGGGTGTGCCCCGGGAATCCCAAAGCTCTTCGCTACCCCCTGCGATACCCGCACTCCTCTTCCAGTTAGTCTTTCTCTCACTCTCTGTCCTCCTGGATATATGGAACAATGCAGCAAAACGCCAAAGAAATACCTGTGTCAAACCTTTACTTCCCTTGTTTACCTTCAGCGTGTTGAAAAGGCATATTTTTCCTCTCTCCTCTCCTATAAGTCCCTGCTTGGTTGCATAACCCTCTTATTCCTCTCTGTGTGACTTAAGATCTAAAGAGAAAAGAAACAAGTTTCCTTGTTACCTAACACCTAATACCAGCTCCCTGTCATGACCTCTTTCATGACTCCCACATCGAATTCTTCTTTGCTCCCTCCAACGAGCATCAAAGCAAATAAGAAATAATCTACCAACCACATCAAAGAGATGACATCCCCGCTGCCACACGAGTCCCGTCCGTACATTTGGTACAACAACCTTTTGGCTTCAAACGGCCCTGCTTAGAGCATAGCCCCCCTGTGATTCTGCAGAGGACCAGCCTCAAGGAGCAAACCGGAGCTCACGGGGGGAGCAGGACAGCGGCGGTCTGTGGTCTGCGGGTCATTTGAGCTTGACGGGCCAGGGCAGGCACGTGCGGAGTCCGAGCATGGAGGAGAAGACAATGGTCGGCCGGTGCTTCCGGAAGCGTAGGCCCTTCTTGAGCCTCTGGCTGTTCTCGGCCGTGAGCATCTCCCCTTGCTCGGCGGCGCAGGCGATGCGCGTGACCACCTCGCCGTGCTGCACGGCCTCCTGCTCCGAACGCACGAAGACCTCGCGGAGCTCCTCCAGGCGGCGCTCCATCTCCCGGATGACGCGCTGCCGCTCCTCCATCTCCAGGAGGCGCCGGCGGGCCGCCTCGAACTCCATGCTGGAGCTGGGGGTCACCATCTTGGAGGAGGGCGCGGTGGTGGACGTCGGGGGGTTCTCGGAGCCGTAGAGAGCCGCTGTCACCCGCCGGAAGTCGCCCATGGAGATGGAGCGTCGGGTGGCGGGCGATGGAAGGGGGAGCGCCGGGGTGCCTGACTTGGAGGGGGTCAGGGCTGATGGAGGGTGGGGGGGGGGTGGGGATAGGGGGAGCCCGGACGTCGGGCTGAGGTGGTGGATTCCTGTCGCCCGTGGCGTCGGCGACGTGAGCCTGTCTGTGGCGTTTCTTCATGGCCGGCTCCGTGTGTGTTTTCCGTTGCAGTTTACTCTTCAGCTCCGTGTGTGTTTCCGTTGCAGTTTACTCTTCAGCTCTGTGTGTGTTTCTGTTGCAGTTTACTCTTCAGCTCCGTGGCCGAGCAGCGGGCTGCCTCAGAGACGCTCCATTCATTAATAAGACATCGGAGCTCGGCGCACGGCGCTTCGTAGGGAGGAGCCCACCCGCACCTCATTGGTTGGTTGCTTCGTGGCCACGTCAAATGCTGATTGGCTGCTTACCCCCCTGCTGGCTCCTCCCCCCTTGGTCCGCTAGCCCCGGCTCGCCTGGTGCTTCAGTAGGAACGGGGAGAGATCAGATGTATTCTGTGATTGTATTATTTTACCTCTCTCCTCTTTGGTTGGCTTAGTGTGTGTGTGTGTGCGTGCGTACGTGTTTGTATGTGGTATGAGCCGATTTCCTTTCCACCCCCCCCCCCCTCCCTCCAGCTGGGCTCTATCCTTTCTCCTCTCTCTCTCTGCTCAGCTCGTTGCCCATGGCAACGCAGTCTCTATGACATCAGATGGGAAATAAGAGGAGGGAAGGGGGGTTGTTCAGATTTTAAACACACACACACACACACACACGACCTGAGGAATGATTGTAAAACCCTAAAACCATCTATTCGGTCCATTCCCCTGCTAGCTAATTGATAAAGTTGACTGCTCTCACTCAAGGTTGAATTACTCATACATTTTCATGAGACAAATGAAGCCTCACTGTTGCTGAGAAGCATGTACAACTCCTGGTATGTAGTATGGGTAAATTATTCATTAATAGAAGCACAACATTCAGTGAAGAGATTGTAAAACATTGGAGACACCATTACTCTAAAATGAAAAGATTCTTAGAGGATCCTTTACATTGAAACCATGGGGGAACCGTTAAAAGTTTCACATCAGTGGGAAATATCAATGGTTGTTTTAAAGAACGCCTAATTGTTCCTCATTGTACGATCTGGAGAATCTACTCCATCAAAAATCATCCCCTAAAGGTCATTCAAGAGGATCTTGGAGGAACCAGTCAAATTGGGCTTTTTGAAGAACTCAAAGTTTCAATTTCTAGATCCCCCTGAGGGATCTCAATGAAGCTTTTGTTTTTAGCATGATGGAAACCCAAAGCACACCATGGGGGACAGATGCAAAATCTACTCACTGCCATTACATATTGACATGTGAGGCTGCAATGACAATGTCACTGTTTATAAACTGCATTACACTTAAAAACACATCAACTACCACAATCAATAGTTAGTAATGGCTAGTTTATAGAAACAGGAGTTACAGCCAAGTCTGCAGTAAAAAGGAAATTGAAATCAAATGATTGCTATGAGGTTAAAATTACAGAGTGCACTGTGTATTAGAATTCAATAGATACTTTTTGCTAAACACCAAATGGAAAAACGTCTGTAATATGAAAATCTGACTTGGTAACAACAAACATCCCCTTTGTTAGACCAGAATGGGTCATTTTCCTGTCCGCTGGGGTCGGACTCTCAGAGCACCTCAGACTGATGTGCCGATCCAGATCTCTCCCAGTTCTGGGACAATGTTCAGAGACAAACATAGCTGCTTTACCAAACACGTTCAACCACGTAGACTATTCAGACACAATTTGAAAAAACAATTTAATGTATTATAGTTACTTTTTACATCAAACATTTAGAAGCCACTGTAGCCTTGATGTCAAAGATTTGTCAGAGACCAAACGTGCTTGTTTTAACTGTAGGCCAGCTAGATCTAATGGATGGCGTCTGTTGTTCTTTCCATTTGCTGCTATATGAGCTGTCTAGACAATTATTGACCAACATTGGGATGGCTCTAGTCCTGCCTGGCTGAGTAGGAAATAACACAGAGAGACGGGGGGACATATTGGTTTGTAATGATTATAGTGATAGTGAGGGCAAGAGAGTTACTTCAAATAGCCTCTGTTAAAAGCCTCAAACTTGGATAAGTTGTAGCAAATACCTGAGTGGGTGGAAACTCTGTGGGAGTGTGAGGGGTGTAGAATGGGGGGGAGGGGGAGTGTGTGGCCGGGAGTGTGTGTGTAGGGTAGTGTGTGTGTAGGGGAGTGTGTGTGTAGGGGAGTGTGTGTGTAGGGGAGTGTGTGTAGTGTAGTGTGTGTGTAGGGTAGTGTGTGTGTAGGGTAGTGTGCTCACTTGGCCAAATGCTTTTATCTCTGGATCTGCATTACACTGACAACAATCTACCAACCGCTTTTACTGCTCTTTCTTAAAGGGTCACTCGGATGAAAGAAGAAAAGAAAGAGGCACACTGGGAGAAAGGGGGAAGGAAAAAGAGATGCATACAAACAGGAAAGAGAGAGAATGGAGAGGGAAAGTAAGAAAAAGACAGAGATCGAGAGAGAGAGAGAAACATATTTTAATAGTGTTCATCCGAGTGGAGGAAAAATGTCAGGGTCCGTATTGATTAACATCAGATGGATTTAACTGACTGTTGAGCCCAGGGTCAGAGTCTAGAGACTGTCTAATGATTAGAGGTATGGGTATATACTACAGTTTTTAAGTTTTGGGCTAAATGTTTATGGCTAGAAGCCTGGGTTAGATTTTAGAGGCATGGAATAGATGTTAGAAGCTTGAGTTAGAGGCGAGAAGCATGGGTTAGATGTTAGAGGCCTGGATTAGATGTTAGAGGCCTGGATTAGAGCCTACAGGCCTGGGTTAGATGTTAGAGGCCTGAGTTAGAGACAAGATGCCTGGGTTAGATGTTAGAGGCCTGGGTTAGAAACCAGAAGCCTGGGTTAGAGACTAGAGGACTGGTTAGATGTTAGAGGTCTGGGTTTGATTTTAGAGGCCTGGGTTAGAAACCAGAAGCCTGGGTTAGACACTAGAGGACTGGGTTAGATGTTAGAGGACTGGGTTAGATGTTAGAGGCCTGGGTTAGATATTAGAAGCGCTGGGAGTGAGTAATATTAGGATTACTTGGGATTGGTTGTTGGGCGTTGTGGTGCACATGCTAGAGGCCTGGGTTAGATGTTAGAGACTAGAGGACTGGGTTAGATGTTAGAGGCCTGGGTTTGAGCCCAGAAGCCTGGGTTAGAGGCTAGAGGTCTGGTTTAGACACTAGAGATCTGGGTTAGATGTTAAAGGCATGGGTTTGAGGCCAGAAGCCTGGGTTAGAGATTATAGGTCTGGTTTAGACACTAGAGGCCTGGGTTAGATGTTAGAAGCCCTGGGAGTGAGTAATATTAGGATTACCTGGGATTGGTTGTTGGGCGTTGAGATGCACATGCTAGAGGCCTGGGTTAGATGTTAGAGGCCTGGGTTTGAGCCCAGAAGCCTGGGTTAGAGACTATAGGTCTGGTTTAGACACTAGAGGCCTGGGTTAGATGTTAGAAGCCCTGGGAGTGAGTAATATTAGGATTACCTGGGATTGGTTGTTGGGTGTTGTGCACATGCTACATGGTAGGGTTAAATTCCATTTCACAACTCTGGAGTATTGCTAGTTTAGTGTCTAGGAAGCAACCCACTGGTTTATTTCCAGTCTAACCTCCAGACCAGTTGTCAAGGTTTCAGAAGAACCACTATCAACAACTATGTTAATCCTTGACCTGGTGACAGGGACCGTATTTACACTACAGCAGTGTCATATATTTGAATGGGACTTGATGCCAGATATGTGACTGAGATACATTCGTTATGTCTAAACCGATGAAGATAGCAATTGTGGTCTGGGCCGAGGGCTACCTGGTCATCTGTTTCGCCTTACAGCAGTAACAATGTAAAACAGTAACAATGCTTGTGTGAATCAAACATTTTATTTACATTGAACACACACACACACACACACACACACACACACCAAGGAACCTGATGGAATCACTCCAGATACACTGTAACATTAACAGGTCTTTTTCTTCATCTCTGATATAATCTCTCTCTTCCCCATGTTCACCTCACTAAAACAGTCCTGAAATCCCTCCCTGAAATCCCTTATTATCCCATATGAAAGTAACCATCCTCCATTAACTCCAACCTGTGCTTTAAAATGTAGGATCATTATTTGATCAATATGTAGCAGGTGATATTTATGACTTTTAGGGCCAGTTTTGCCAACACAGAATAAGCCCAGTCCTGGACTTAAAATCCAGCTCAGTAGAGATTCTCCAATTAACTAGATTTTTTTTGTCAAAAGCTTAATCTTTCCATGAAACAGTGTTGTAGCGTTATTAACGCTGAAAAAGGAAATTTCACTTGACTTTGCCTTTTGATATATTTGAATATTTTCCAAATGTTCCCCCCTAACTTTTCTTCGATGTCCCAATTCACAACGTGTCTCGTCGCAACAACTGGCTCAGAGTCACGGCGTCAACCTCAGGGTTACTTTTCGTTTTGTCGTCACTGCAGGATTATTTTCCTGCTGCATCAAACCGGCTCAAATTTCGGTCCAGCACCTGTACTCAGACCAGACCCGTTGGCCAGGATTACTGTAATCCCCTCTGCTTCTGTTTGTAAGTGCTATGGGGAATGACTGACATGGCAGATGCCTGACAGGGGGCCAAGCAAGGAGACAGGTGGCCCAGGAATAGACAGGGTTCAGCGGGCATGCTGGGAATTTGGTAGCAACATTGGCGGGAGGACCAGGATACGTGACGAGTAGTTGTAATGGCTTGTTGTGCAGCCTTGAAAACATCAGCAGAGTGACACGTGGGGATTACATCTCAGCTGTGGTGACACGCGTCTTCAACATGTTAGCTGTCAGTATGTTATGGGGCCCCTTGATGCTGTATCTCAGTGAGCTAAGCAAAAATAGATGTACATGTAATGGTCACCTTCTGCTCCTTGGGATGGTGTAGTGTTGGATGTAGGATTTCAGAGCTGTTATGGCTTAGTTTTACTTTAATGGGCTGGGCTGTGGAGAAGCTGGAATAAGATCACCTGATGAGAAAGGAGGAGAGAATAGTGCATTTAGTGTCTTTTTGTGCTTGTGTAGGCAGTACTGTAATGCTTACAAAAGCTTTCCAGAGGCACAATCAAAACTCAGCTTAGTCATCCAGAAAGGGAAATGAAACCCAGTTGTATGAAAATACATTGCAGTGGTTCAGTAACCTGGTAATATTAGTAAACGTGTATGAACTTGACTGTTACGAGTGAAAAGGGTTAATACACTATCTGCCTTTCTTATCAGCACATCTCCAATATCTGTCGGCCACTCAGATCTCACCGTGCTTTACCGCATTCAGACGCGGTTCATCATCTGCAGTACAACTGACATTCCTGACTAGAAACCACAGCGGGCCACATTCAGTGGACACAAAAGGAACACTCACCAAAACAAAGAGGCAATATCTGTTTTTTCCCAATTAAAAACAATGTATGTTTTCGCTTCCTGAGGTAATGTTTATCGGAGGAACTATGGTCGACCCGACAATGCATTTGATTTGGGACGGATGGCAGGGAGGCTTGCCGTCCCACTGAGTAGAGTAGAGTGCAATAGGAGCCAGATGGAGAGACTGTGCTTCTCACTTACACCTGCAGACAGCAGGACGGATGACGTCGGCTGCTCCTCTCCATCCTCCCGACGGTCCAGCTGCCCATGTCGTTCTGTAATCAATATGGAGAGTGGATAGTCGGCCTGGATGCTTTAACGTCTGGGCTGAGCCAGTGGGAGTGTGTGTGTGTGTGTGTGAAGGGTCATTTACTGCAGTGTAAAGTATGAGTACTCTGACGTGGGAGGTGTCAGAGTGAGTGAGAGAGACCTTCCACGCTCAGCACAGTGTGTCCTTCTCCGCATTCAGTTGTCTGGATTGAACAATTTAAAGGTGCAAAGCATTTCTTTTTATGTGAAACAAAAGGTAATTTTTCAGATTAACTGAAATGTGTCAGTTGGATAAGCATTCACGCCCCTAACCAGAACTTGGTAGAACCACCTTTACCAGCAGTTACAGATACAAGTCTTTTTAGGTTAGTCTCTACCAGGTTTGCACAACTGGGTCCTGAAAATGTTTACTGGTCTTTTTGGCAAACTTCCACAAGCTTACCGTTTGGGTGGGTGTTGTCAACTAACAGCAACTTTCAAGTCCTGCCACAGATTCCAGATTGGATGGAGGTCTGGGCTTTTTAAAACATGCCTCTTTAGCCATGACTGTGGACAGTAGTGGTGTAGTTCATTCATGGTTTGCATGAACTACACAGCACTAACTGTTTTTGCTTAATTTATATGCATGATTAGTTTATCTTCACGAGTAACACAGTAATTGGATCATTGGTTTTAAAAAGGTACAGTAGGATCCCTGTCAGGATTCATACACACCCCTCAAGCTAGGTGCGCACAGCTGTTAGTTGTCATGTATGCTAAGACAAATAGTGCAGTACTCACTCAAATGAACACAACTAGTGTAAATAATGATAATTTTAACTTTATGACACAAATTGATCAGATTCATTAATCCACCTTCCCATCACGATCGCTAAGGATCAGTGATTTGCTGAAAGTAAACCTCCACCCCAGGTAAAAGTCCCTTGCAGAAAGACAGAGGTTTTCCTTTCAGACATGCCGTCACCACCATCCTGCAGCGTGATGCAAGTGTTTGTTATGCACGCACCACACCATTCCAATTTTATTCCTAACAGACCAGAGTTAGGTAAAACGTTTTTTCACTGCGATTGCTTCTCCAAATGTGTGTGTATTTCATGTCTGTTTTTTATTGCTGAAATGCAAAGCTCAACCGTAAGAGACCTATGTCCCCCTACCAGTAAAGGTGAAAAAAGAAATCTATGTACACACGAACAAAGACAGAATGTAAATATACAGAACTAAAATACTTTAGAATATGAAAGATGTTGTTTAGCTGGCGCGTAGGACACAAATGTGTTATAATAACAGAGGGCTAAAGGGCTAAAAACTGTGGTTCACCCAAACACCTAGGTGTGCGTGCGTACAGTAGAAATCCATCAGAGGAGCTAGTCGGAGTACATTTGACAAAGGTGATGACATGAAAGGCTACTCTCAGTGCTGTGGGTTTCTTCCCTGGGTGTCCAAAGGACCGCTCCTGTAAATCGCTAGTGTAGGACAGTGGCTACCCAGGAAATACACCAGGAAACACACCAAAATGAGTCTGCACCTACCTTTGCATTATCTTCACCCCCTCTTCACCAGAGTCTAATGGTATCCTATTTGTGATTAAGATCCTGCTTTATTGCAGCAACTACAAGCAGACTTGGGACAGTTGATGTCAAGATGTCCTCAGGACCTCATCTAAATGCCGTTTTGGGTCATATCATGCTGCCTCCTCAACCAGAAAGTTTAGACCACAATCCTTACACACCCAAAACACTGTGGCTTTCTACCTTCATTGAGCAGGTGACCAAGGTGCCTGAAGGTGGCGCCAGAGCGAGTCTAGGCAGCAGCCATGTTCAGACAATCACAATGGTCCGCAATACCTGTAAAGCAGCGACAATACCACAGTGCTTGTGTCTTGATAATTCCAGACATGACTGTATATTCCGAGTGCAGACCTGCTTTTTAAAAATCTTCCCATCAAAGTCCACATTCAGCCAAGAAGAGACCAGAGTAGAGGTAGCAGGCTTAGATCGGTGCAGAGAAAAGGTCTTTAATGGGAAGGCGTCCAATTTAAACTGACGGAAATCCCACCGCCATGATGGGGAACAGGACAAGTACATGAAGAACGTGACAGTTCCACACGGAATAAAGAATACAGTCAGAAGAACATATACATGATAGTTTCACACCAAATAAAAGTTCCCGGATTAGGGGTTCAAACACGCAGGTAATATCAGCGAAAAAACACAGCAAGAAAGTATTTTCATTGGCCATCATAGGCGTGTGTATTTGCGGTCGGTCACAGTTTATTGGCTAATCTTTTTGCTGCAAGCAGGGGTGGACCCTCATAGATAAAAGAAAGCGACAATTAGAACAGAGAAGAGGAATATATCGTCACAGTAAATTAAAATGTAATCTCGAAATGTCATAGCTACACAAATCTTAACTTTAACAGAATGCATTCCGATTGGTAGGATTCCAACTCAAATATAATGGATATTTTTATTATGAGAAGTCCTGGCCTGTGGTAGACGCTATTCAACCATTCCTTCTTTGCGTAGTTTTGCTCCTAAATAGCGAGTTTCCCTGAGGAAGTGTCATCTTGCTTTGTACAGATTAGCGTCGGATATGCAAGACTAAAGATGACGAAGCTACTGGAAGAGTATTCTTTAACTGTAGACGAGGGGCAGGTCTCCCAGACGAGGGGCGGGGAAGACATTAGATGTTAAGTAACCCACCCTGAAGAGGGAAATAAAAAGAGACTAAAACTGCATGAATGCATACCACAAGTAATGATGACAACTAGTCAAGATGGACATCATTATGACCAGTGCTGTACTAGTCCTGTACCCAGAATGCAGTTCTAGGGACCAGGGCCTGTCTCAGAGCAGAAGGGTTAACATGCTGTCAATTCACTTGAACATTCACCATGTTCCGGAACCATTTCACATGAACAACACGTTACCACTTGAACATTCACCATGTTCCGGAACCATTTCACATGAACAACACGTTACCACTTGAACATTCACCATGTTCCGGAACCATTTCACATGAACAACACGTTACCACTTGAACAGACCTTTTTGGATTTATGTTTGCTCCTATTTGGTGGGTGTGGCTTGAAACAGTGATTGACTCGTTTAAAGGGAAGCAGCCACGCTGAAAGTATTCCCAAACACACAGTCAAACCCCTAACCATTGTCAACTAGTCAATACTAGACTAGTTTCCTTTTCACCATGGACAGATCCTAGATCAGCACGCCAACTCAGATTCATTCTGGATATGGGCCTAGAAGACGTTACAGTCAAACTGACCAGTAGACATTCACTTAGACAAATCAAAATATCACAAAAAACGATAGACTGTGGCCATATAAAAGCCAAAGGTTTTACAGAGACATTTGAGAGTGACCCGTAAAATCCCTCAGACAATCTGTCTCACATAATCTGTCTCTTTACATAACCTTTAGTCATTGAAACCGAGAGGAAATAAAGAGGAGCATTGTGGGAAAAGAAAGTAAATCATGGACACTCCTGACAGTGTGTTTTTGCTTGACATGTCTTTCACAAAAGTACTTTCTAAAGAATTTTTTGGAATGAAAAATAAAACATTACACAATAACAGGCCATAACCAGACAAAGGAGACAGCAAGTCCAAGAAAAAAGAAAGTAACAAAAATTTGGTAATGCCAACATGTCATCTTGTTCAGGGCATAAAAGATAATCTTTTTATTTTTCTTATTTAATCAAAAAATGCTAATTATTTTAATATCAGAATCTGCAAAGTTACTAAGACAACTAAAGCAAAGAGAAGGAGAAAGCAACATGACGTGACAGAGCACCAGACCATGCAAACAACATCCTGCAACCTTCCCTAGGACTATACGCAAGTCATGCGACGGCAAGTGAAAAAGACTGGAAAAAACATTAGCATTGACTACATTACCTAGAATTCCTGGTTCTGGTATAGTCTTAATAACAAGAGGCATTTATGGCAGAATAATCTTTTTTAAGTTCAGTCAAAAAATTTGAATGCATGTGAGGGACTGCTCTTTAGTCCCTTCAAAGCTTTCCATAGAAAAACAAGAAAACCTAGGGATTTGTCGGGAGCCCACAAACATGTACAGATGAACAACTCTAGAAAGAAAGACACACCAAACGGACAGACAGGAGCAGACGTGCAGAAAGCTGAGCAACAGCCAATCCCAGAGATGCTGAGAGGAGAGCCAATCCAAACAACAGAAAGCTTAGTGACAGCCAATCCCAGTCACGCCGAGGCGGGTAGGACAGCCAATCAAAACAACAGAGCTGAGTGACAGCCACTCCCAGCGGAACAGAAACACTACCGAAACATGTTCAAATGTGCCATGAACATCCTTTGCGGTAGCAGGTTGCGTCTCGCAAACTCACACGCACGTGCACGCACACGCCTCTTATCCAAAATATACTGTTAAATCATTTGCCACAACCAGCCCCTCCCCAGCCACGTCCCGTCTCTAGTCCAGTGTGACGGACAGCCAGTGAACATGCCCCCACTGCTGACATCACAGGCAGGGGGAGAGGCCTTTAGCAGAGTAGTCATTGGTCCATGGCTGGTCAGACGGTGTAATACTTGGCTCTTCAGTCCTGAGAGACTTGTCCTGTCCTGACTGGTTAACTGGCTGGCTGGCTGGCCGGGGGAGTTCTAGCTGGACTCTTGGGGCCTCCAGGGTGTCTTTCCGGTGGTCCTACAGAGAGGTTGAGGGGAGTTTCTTGACACGCCGCTGGGCCAGGAAAGATGACTCGATGGGCTTGAGCTCTGGTGTGGGCTGGGAGCTCTTCAAGGCCGAGTAGGTAGCCGCCATCGCCCCCTGTGGTGAGAAGTATTGCAATGTCAAGACAACAGTTTGGAGCACGAACACACATTCCCGAGATGATCAACAGCACGGTTCCCAGGATTGAACAGCGTAGTACCAGTACCTTGACCAGCTTGGCATCCTGGTGCTGCAGCTGGCTGTTGGGAAGCTTGTCTCTATGGACGATCCAGGGGTGCTGGAGGACCTGCATGGCTGTCAGCCGCTGGTGGGGATCCACATGGAGCATCCTAGACACCAGGTCCTATGGTGGGATGGGGGGGGGGGGGGGGGGGGGGGGGGGGGAGACAGTGACGGGGGGGAAACAGAGACATGGGGGGGGAGTGGGGGTCAGAGCAGATTGCTAGTGATCATCGTTATCACACTGAGTCAGTCCTAAAGAAATAAAGACAACTGCTTTTGATAGGAAACACACACAGGAATCTGTTTGAGGTTGACGGTCTTCCACAGCTACAGATTTAATAATACATCCAGAATGAAACGCAGCAAACAAATGACTTTTTCCCTTCCAGGATGTTGTGAAAGCCCGTTCCCATCCCGGGTCAGGCTGGTACATGACACGGTCGCCCGGCAAGTCCCCGTCAGGCCAAACGTACCTTGGCGGCGTCGGACACCGCGTCCCAGTTACCGCCGGTCAGAGTGAAGTGGCCGCTGCCTATCCGGCTCAAGATAGCCTCTGGGGTGTCCTCGGGCCCATTGGCGAACGGCGTGAAGCTGACAGAGGGGACAAGACCACTGAATAAAACCCGCCCATTTCATCAAATTTCTTATGGAGTTGAATGTACAGGGTATTGGGTCCATACCCGGCCAGCATGGTGTACAGCAAAACCCCCAGGCTCCAGATGTCACAGCCCTCGTCGTAACCCTGGCGCTTCAACACCTGGAACACAAACAGTGGAAGTCCTGGAATGGAGTTGCGTTTGTTCATTTAATCGCATCAATGGTTTTCCAGTTCTATTTGTGTGAGATTTTTGAATTGGGTTACTTTTATCAATAAACATGGTAAGCTGAAATATCATTATGTCCAAATATGTTAAAAATTATATATCACTTTTCAGGGGTGTATATACTCTTGACTATATACCAGAACACACTGTATACTATTATAACTCCACCCCTCCCTCCTCACCTCTGGGGCTACAAAGTTAGCAGTATAACAGGGGGTCATTAGCAGGCCGTTGTCAGCTCTCAGCTGCTTGGCGAAACCAAAGTCACAGATCCGGATTGACTCTGGATTCCCCGACTCATCTACGTACAAGATGTTACTGGGCTTCAAATCCCTGTGGACCACCTGGAGAGAGCAGTGATTTGGAGAAGGCAAGGGAGCAGGAAACAGGAGAGATCATTAGTTAAGTAGTTATGTGGAATAAAAATGTATGAAATGTGTGCAGTTCCATTGGACTCTGAGTTAATCAGCTGGTTAACAGTGTTATCTGCAGGTAAACTGTAAGAATACGGGCAAATTTTATGAAACCATTAACATTTTTAAAAGGAAATGCTAACATACTGATATATTGATAATACAAAATGACCATTCAAGTGTCTCACCCCCTTGCATGTGGAGATATTCGACAGTCTTACCCCCTGCACGCAGAGGTATTCTAGTCTTACCCCCTGCACGCAGAGGTATTCTAGTCTTACCCCCTGCACGCAGAGGTATTCTAGTCTTACCCCCTGCACGCAGAGGTATTCTAGTCTTACCCCCTGCACGCAGAGGTATTCTAGTCTTACCCCCTGCACGCAGAGGTATTCTAGTCTTACCCCCTGCACGCAGAGGCATTCTAGTCTTACCCCCTGCACGCAGAGGTATTCTAGTCTTACCCCCTGCACGCAGAGGCATTCTACAGTCTCACCCCCTGCACGCAGAGGTATTCTAGTCTTACCCCCTGCACGCAGAGGCATTCTACAGTCCCACCCCCTGCACGCAGAGGCATTCTACAGTCCCACCCCCTGCACGCAGAGGCATTCTACAGTCCCACCCCCTGCACGCAGAGGCATTCTACAGTCCCACCCCCTGCACGCAGAGGCATTCTACAGTCCCACCCCCTGCACGCGGAGGCATTCGACAGTCTCACCCCCTGCACGCGGAGGTATTCGACAGTCTCACCCCCTGCACGCAGAGGTATTCTAGTCTTACCCCCTGCACGCAGAGGCATTCTACAGTCCCACCCCCTGCACGCAGAGGCATTCTACAGTCCCACCCCCTGCACGCAGAGGCATTCTACAGTCCCACCCCCTGCACGCAGAGGCATTCTACAGTCCCACCCCCTGCACGCAGAGGCATTCTACAGTCCCACCCCCTGCACGCAGAGGCATTCTACAGTCCCACCCCCTGCACGCAGAGGCATTCTACAGTCCCACCCCCTGCACGCAGAGGCATTCTACAGTCCCACCCCCTGCACGCAGAGGCATTCTACAGTCCCACCCCCTGCACGCAGAGGCATTCTACAGTCCCACCCCCTGCACGCAGAGGCATTCTACAGTCCCACCCCCTGCACGCGGAGGCATTCTACAGTCCCACCCCCTGCACGCGGAGGCATTCTACAGTCCCACCCCCTGCACGCGGAGGCATTCGACAGTCTCACCCCCTGCACGCGGAGGCATTCGACAGTCTCACCCCCTGCACGCGGAGGCATTCGACAGTCTCACCCCCTGCACGCGGAGGCATTCGACAGTCTCACCCCCTGCACGCGGAGGCATTCGACAGTCTCACCCCCTGCACGCGGAGGTATTCTAGTCTTACCCCCTGCACGCAGAGGTATTCTAGTCTTACCCCCTGCACGCAGAGGTATTCTAGTCTTACCCCCTGCACGCAGAGGTATTCTAGTCTTACCCCCTGCACGCAGAGGTATTCTAGTCTTACCCCCTGCACGCAGAGGTATTCTAGTCTTACCCCCTGCACGCAGAGGCATTCTACAGTCCCACCCCCTGCACGCGGAGGCATTCGACAGTCCCACCCCCTGCACGCGGAGGCATTCGACAGTCCCACCCCCTGCACGCGGAGGCATTCGACAGTCCCACCCCCTGCACGCGGAGGCATTCGACAGTCCCACCCCCTGCACGCGGAGGCATTCGACAGTCTCACCCCCTGCACGCGGAGGCATTCGACAGTCTCACCCCCTGCACGCGGAGGCATTCGACAGTCTCACCCCCTGCACGCGGAGGCATTCGACAGTCTCACCCCCTGCACGCGGAGGCATTCGACAGTCTCACCCCCTGCACGCGGAGGCATTCGACAGTCTCACCCCCTGCACGCGGAGGTATTCGACAGTCTCACCCCCTGCACGCGGAGGTATTCGACAGTCTCACCCCCTGCACGCGGAGGTATTCGACAGTCTCACCCCCTGCACGCGGAGGTATTCGACAGTCTCACCCCCTGCACGCGGAGGTATTCGACAGTCTCACCCCCTGCACGCGGAGGTATTCTAGTCTTACCCCCTGCACGCAGAGGTATTCTAGTCTTACCCCCTGCACGCAGAGGTATTCTAGTCTTACCCCCTGCACGCAGAGGTATTCTAGTCTTACCCCCTGCACGCAGAGGTATTCTAGTCTTACCCCCTGCACGTGGAGGTATTCGACAGTCTTGGTGATGGTGTGAAGCACGGCACTGGCTTCGCGCTCCGAGAAAAACTTCTGTTTGAGGATTCGATCGAGCAGCTCTCCGCCCCGCATCAGCTCAGTCACCAGATATACCTGCTTCCCGTTATCATAAACCTGGTAGAAGACAAACATAGAAACAATCAGTAACCGTGTACACTAGGACATGTTGAAAAACCAGCAGTTCTCCTTTACATTCTAGAATGACCTTTAGAACACCATCAGCATTCTGGAACAACGAGTTCAAGGTCAGTAATCTGAGTTCCAGAGCACCAATCACATTGATCAGGTAGAGTTTTGAAGATGTTGGCTCACAGCCTCGTCACGGGTTAAAAGTACTTGTCACTGTGCAACAAACTGGAGGAATTAGAATCTTAGTGTCCTACCTGAAATGGAACTTAAGCCAACCAGTTTCCAAAGACAGAAAAGGGGCACAACAGTTAGCGTCAGTACTTACATCCTTTAGGGTGATGATGTTTGGGTGCTGACCGTATCTCAGCAGGATCTCTATCTCCTCTGTTGGATCTGTCATGGTCTTGTCAATCACCTGGTAGTAGAACATGGAGGGCATTAGAAACATTACGGTATGCAAAGAGAGATTCCCACAAAGGCCCCCATGTGACTGGCTTAAAATAAACATCTCACATTCATCTCTCAGACTCACAAAAAGTCATGGTCAAGTGTCATTAACAAGGCTCTCCAGAGTGGAAGGAGGCTACATTGTGCTCAGGTACCTTGGCGGCATATTCCATGTTGGTGGCTTTGTGGACGCAGCGCTTGCAGACAGAGAAGGAGCCCATGCCGATGTCCTCCATCAACGTGTAACCATCGCTGAACACCACATTCTTCCCATGGAGTTGCTGCAGTCAACCGGAAAAAGGGCAACGTTATGAGACGCCCTCAGAGCGCCGCGTTATGAGACGCCCTCAGAGCGCCGCGTTATGAGACGCCCTCAGAGCGCCGCGTTATGAGACGCCCTCAGAGCGCCGCGTTATGAGACGCCCTCAGAGCGCCGCGTTATGAGACGCCCTCAGAGCGCCGCGTTATGAGACGCCCTCAGAGCGCCGCGTTATGAGACGCCCTCAGAGCGCCGCGTTATGAGACGCCCTCAGAGCGCCGCGTTATGAGACGCCCTCAGAGCGCCGCGTTATGAGACGCCCTCAGAGCGCCGCGTTATGAGACGCCCTCAGCGCGCCGCGTTATGAGACGCCCTCAGAGCGCCGCGTTATGAGACGCCCTCAGAGCGCCGCGTTATGAGACGCCCTCAGAGCGCCGCGTTATGAGACGCCCTCAGAGCGCCGCGTTATGAAACGCCCTCAGAGCGCCGCGTTATGAAACGCCCTCAGAGCGCCGCGTTTTGAAACAACTTCAAACCACTTTGTTATTAAACTTCTGCATGTCTGAGTGCTGTAGGCTGACAAACAGTGCCATCTACTGGTTGTATCCTATGTGAGCACGTGGCTGCTTAAACATCAAAGTGAGAAGAAAACATTGGCTACAGCGCTAGGACACACAGGGCCAGGTTCCCAGACACCTGTCCAGCCAAGTCTAAAAAGGAAGCTCAATGTACAGCCTCCCTTTGTTGACAGGATTCTAGTCCAGTTAATCTGTCTGGGAATCTGGCAACTAATCCTAGATGTGCGCGAGAGTGCCCTGGATGTGTGTTTAGGAACAATCATGTGGGAGGGGAGAAGTGGCCTGGTGGGCGTGTCCCATCTGTGACAGACCACTGACCTGGACGACTGGGTGAGGTGAAGGCTTGACCGGTTCTGCTGACCCCTCCTCCGCCAGCATTGCCGGGGCGACAAAGCTGAAGCCTCGGAAGAGCTGGTGGGCTCCGGCACTGGGTGGAACGCCTGGGGAATCTGTGGGGGGGGCACAGGTGAACACAAATATTGTTTACGGTTTATATTCAGTTACATTGTTTACAGATCAGTGTGTAGAGGCAGCATTACCATCTGTTGACAATAACAGCTTGCTACGGTCGTGGTTTGGGTAAGGTTAAGAGTTCAGGTTAGGGTCAGACTAGACTAGAGCAACTGGCTCTTAACTTGGGCGTCTCACCTTTGGGTGTGCGGGACGTGAATTCTGAGTCAAAGTAGAAGGTGTCGTCGGGCCTAGCCACCGCCGGCTTGAATGGGGGAGGGATTTCTCGTCGATACAGTTTCTGAAAGAGGGGGAAAAATTGTTTTAGAAAGGGTTAAAACCATGGTCACCTGAGAATGACACACATTTCCCTCAGCAACATCACCAGCAGCGTACAGCTACTATACCAGGGTTTACTGCTGCACTACAAGCACATTGGTCAGGGTTAGGGTCAATTCATTAGGGAGTCATATGGAAAGAGACGGACGTCCTGACAGGATGACTCACATTCCAGTCGATGGTGGAGAAGAAGGGGTGCCGTTTGATCTCCTCTGCACCATCCGGTCCCGAACCTGAACCCAAACACACGGTAAGTCCACTGGTGAGGTGGGTTTACATAACCAGAACCGACACATTAACCTGAACCCAAACACACGGTCAGTCCACTGGTGAGGTGGGTTTACATGGCCAGAACCGACACATTAACCTGAACCCAAACACACGGTCAGTCCACTGGTGAGGTGGGTTTACATAACCAGAACCGACACATTAACCTGAACCCAAACACACGGTCAGTCCACTGGTGAGGTGGGTTTACATAACCAGAACCGACACATTAACCTGAACCCAAACACACGGTCAGTCCACTGGTAAGGTGGGTTTACATAACCAGAACCGACACATTAACCTGAACCCAAACACACGGTCAGTCCACTGGTGAGGTGGGTTTACATAACCAGAACCGACACATGGCCAAATGGAACATACACTAGTTTTATAAGGAAGAAAAGCAAAATTGCATCTACAGTGATATTTCCTAGGAACTAGTTTAAATTGAAAAACCATTTAATTTGTAAGTGTCAGCCAAAATAACAGATCCAAAATGTTCCAGGTGGGTAAAATTACATCATGAATTACCAACAACACTCCACCATCGGGGCTACATTCCCTGTTAACCAGCCATTATAGACATGTACTGTAGACATGGATCACCCAAGGGTCTAATTGGTGGGACATATTTTGGCGAGAGTTAGCCGTCTCTGGGGGTACCCACCCAGTCTGTTGGATGGGTTCCTCTTGAATAGCGCTCTGAGGAGCGACTGGGCCTCAGAAGTGAGGAACTGAGGCATTCCCAGCCTGGCCCTGCAGGGGGAGACATTGTTGAGTTGAACAGGCTAATTATCAATAGCATGACTAATCATGACCATTAATCAGCACTGTTTCCCTGAACGCAGCGGTCTGTCTGGGTTAAGCAGGCTAAATGAATAGAAGAGTAACGGTGTCCTGTGACAGTAAGAGGGTCTGCCTACTTCAGGATGAGATTCATGGTGTCTTTGCGGTCCTTTCCTTGGAATGGCAGTGATCCTGTCAGCATCTCGAACTGTCAAACAAACACAGACAAGCATCTTTCAAAAACCACGCCTTTGGTAACTAATATTCTGGGGGCACCAAATGGAGGAGAACGCCCTCAAACGGGTAGGAACAACCTGAACTGGTCTGATAAAAAAATTAAATAATAATAAGTTTTCCGCTGCAAGAGCAACCGAAATAAGGATGCTGGCTCACCATCAGTACCCCAAACGACCACCAGTCGGCGCTGTGGATGTGGCCCTGCCGGTTCACCACCTCAGGGGCCATGTACTCCACCGTCCCGCAGAAGGAGTAGGCCTTCTTCTCGTGGTCAACAGCCTCTTTGCACAGGCCAAAATCTGAGAGGATGACATCACAGGTCAGTTACCGTCAGGGAAGCCGCCGTTGCCCCTCACTCTGGTCGTGACGCCCCGAAAATCATTGTACGCCCTACGGCCACCAAGGCCTTTGTGTCCGTGCTACTGTCAAAATCTTGCAGTCAGCAGTCGGTTTGTTTGTTCGTAAGTTTGTGTGTTAAGTGCACCTTAAACCAAACTTAAGTCACATAGTAGTTTGCACAGAATGACAATTTCAGTAAGCAAGCTAGCTAGTTATCGATCGATCGATCGCGGAGTGATATAGTGATAGCTGAATGAAACCTGTTTTGGAAGATGCATACATGAGCAACTGGGAGGTGGGAAAGTTCAGATCTCAGACTGGGAGGATACACCTGAACGCTTTTTGAGTGCTCCGAGAAGTAATGTTTGGAAATTCGGAAATTCAACACTAGGGGTTTGCTCCTTAAGGTTTAAGGCCAGGTGTTTTGTAAAAGCACTTTGTGACTTCTGCTGATGTAAAAAGGGGTTTATAAATACATTTGATTGATTGATTGATGTGGAGTTTGACATCACTCGCCATGGCAAGCGCTTGCATGAAAGACTAAAAAACACGAGTTGCTCCGCACACAAATGAGTCACTACATTTATTTAGGTCGTACTCATTAGCGCTGGTGATTGCAAAAAAAGTATGTTTTCATGTCATGTTTTTTTTCTTCTGATCAGCAATTCAAGTTGTTTATTAATCCAAATCCTCTCACTTTACTCAATGGCCTGTGGGCCCGAAAGTGTTTTGTGTCTCGGAAGGTCAAATGGCCTTGCCGAGTCACATGGTTGGGTAAGGGGGATGCAGCCTCCTTGTGCCATGGCGATTCACCATGGCAACTCAAGGCCCAGTCACTCAAATGTATGCATCACACTGACATATTTCCAAGGTCATCCATGATAGCTGTGTTTGCATGCGTGGGCGTGCAACCGATTGTGTGTGCGCGAATATTCCCAGGAGATAGAGGGAGTGATTACAGAGTTGATAACATTCAGGAGAAAGCAGAACAATAAATAACTTGTAGGTCCGGATACTGGGCAGCTACACACCCGGTACAGATAAGGCTATGGAGGACTGACTAATGAGGAAGAGGAGAACGAGAAGTGTGTGTCTGTGTCTCCTACCTGTTAGTTTGATATGACCCTCTTCATCCAGCAGAACGCTAAAACAGAAAGAGAGAAGAGGTGTCAATGTTTAGTGTACTACTAGAATAAAATCCTTTGTGCTTATGACAAGTTTACAAATCTTTAAACATGCAAGCTTTAGCAGGGAATGACAACAAATGTCTACAATTTCTCTAAGTTCATAAATCTCGAAGTACACTACCGGTCAAAAGTTTTAAAACACCCCGATTTTCCAAGTTTTTTTTCAAACTGAAGCAGTTCAAGTGCAGTGAATAAACTGAAATGTTACAAAGGTAAGCGGTAAACTGCCAGAAGTAGATAAAGTCTTGAAAGATGATGCTAACAGCTTCTTCAGGTGTCCCAACTGAAACCCTCTGTCTGTATAACAGCAGGGTTGGAGCAGACTGTTCCTACTTCGGCATTATTTGGAGAGTATTGTACTGCAAGAAGTACTATATTGCTATCATAATGGCAAGACATATAAAAAAATAAAGGAAGACCATCAAACCATTATGACCCGTAAAAGGTGCAGGTTTTCCTTTAGAGAAATTGCAAAGAAAGCAAAGGCCAGTAAGAACACCAACAGGCACCTGGAAACTGGGGGAAACTGAGGTCTGGCAGACCCAAAGCCACAAGAGAATCAGAAGACAAGTGTCTGAAAGTCAACAGCTTGCATGATAGGCAGCTTCAAACACAGCTTAACACCGGTCGAAAACAGCAAGTTTCTGTTTCAATTCAGAAAAGGAGAGTTTTAAAGTCCACCTTTTCTAACATACCCATAGATTACACAAGCCAACTAGCCATCTATGGGTATGTTAGTAGAGTTAAATTTGTATATGATGTGTACCAAAGTTGACATGGGTACACCAACGCTGTGTTTTCGATGATTTGTTTTTCACATAGTTAATTGTTATTTCAAAAATGTCAATTAGATCCCCTTATTGGCAGGAGAGCAACGTAACCAGATGAAATGGCCCTTGTGTTAACTCCACCCTGCGCCCCTGAGAGAGAGTTGCGTGCAAAGAGACAGTCCAGTTATTACTTTAAGGAGTTTATGAACTTTGATAGTGTAGATACAGAATCGTAGCAATGTTCAATTACTCCCCATCAACTGCTCAACTGCCAACCAAACTCCACAGGGTGGTGCACACAACTGGGAGGAGAGGAGGGGTATGATTATTTTGTGGCTTAAAAACTCTTTGCACATTGCACTTCTCAGGGAGTGGTCTTCTAACACCTGCATGAGGTTGGCCCCCCACCCAACGCAAAACATTGGCAGTATCGGTCTAGTTGTTTGTGCTCCATTTGTGCCATAATATAGGTCATTCTGAGGTCACTCAGTCCCCCCAACATGCCCGAAAATAGTCTTGTTTGTGCTCCGTTTGTGTCGTTCAAAGTTTTGTTTTTGAGCTGCCGCAACATTTAAAAACATTTGACATTTAAAAACATTTGACATTTAAAAACATTTGACATTTAAATTTAGATGATGACGTCACCAAACCCTAACATGCAACTTCATGCAGGTTCTTCTAAGTTAGCTGGCGCTTAAAACCCACGGGACCCTGCTGGGACCACACTGGTAAAATGCCTGAGGACCTACCGACCCCCACACTGCACTCCACCTACTTCTCAGGTTTGAGGTCCCTATAGATGATGCCGAGGCCATGGAGATGATCGAGACCCAGGGCCAACTCTGCCAGGTAGAACTTCACGTCCTCCTCTGTGAACATCACCTGGACACGACAGACACAGGCTAGAGCTTGAGAAAAAAACATGAAAATCCTACGACAGACTCCTGACTATCTAAATGCAATTACGGATTTCACAGCACGCTCGCGTCAGTCTTGTCAAAGGTGTTGGGGTGCACGCAGGACCAGAAAGAGACCTCTTTTGACAGCCTGGTGAAGAGGTCTCCTCCTCGGAGGAAGTCCAGGATGAGGTAGAGCTTGCCCTCAGTCTGGAAAGCTGTCGACACACACAGTTCACACAAGGTTAGCAGACTGGCCAAGAGTAGCGTAAAAGAAACATGATGAATGATGGCAAAGCTAAAATCACCTTAAAGTGTTATGATAAAAGGTAATCACCTTAAAAGGGATTTATCATATTCATATTTATCATATTAACAGTGAGCGTGAAATCTTGATAGCCACTGACTTTCCAGAGACCTGGTGGTTTTCTACCAGACGGTCCACCATCTGAGCGCCTGGTACCCACTCACCATAATGGAGTTTGACTACAAAGGGGTGGTTGACGTCTGCCAGGATGTCTCTCTCCATTTTTGTCCTCACACGGTCTCTCACTACAGGGTGGGGGGGGGTACACCGTCAGACAGTTAGAGCAAAACCATCACACCGCTAGCTTGGAAACAATTAACACAGACGGGACTGGAACCAAGGCCAAAATCCCACCACGGACGTGTGAATACGACACAGCCAACGTGTGAATACGACACAGCCAACGTGTGAATACGACACAGCCAACGTGTGAATACGACACAGCCAACGTGTGAATACCACACAGCCAACGTGTGAATACGACACAGCCAAAAACCAACAAAAAAAACACAAAACTACCAATGTGTACAAGGCAAAACATTACCAATACCCTTCACCACTTATGAACAAAGACATTGATAAGACCCTAACATGGAGGGTCATGTTTATCACACTAATGTTGAGCGATTTAACACATAGTAACACAGCGGTCATAACAACGTAGCTTTTAGCGGTGGTCTCCTCAAGCTTCAGAAACCGGAAGAACACAAACACACTAACCGAAACAAAAAAACGATGTTTTTCTTCACACTACCAAAAGAAAACAAAAGCACACTGGGGCTAAAAGGTTAAACTAGGACAAACAAAATGGGGTGTGGCATGATTGTAAAAGCTTTTAAGCAAATGTTTAAAAAAAAACATGAAAATTGCTTGCTGCTTTTTTTGCGGTTGTAGAACTGTAACCACTGGTGTTGCTGTGAGAAAGAGCTGGGTGTCCTTGATGTGGCATCTCCAACTACACAACATGTTTGCAACCCCACAAGTGTGTAACTGTACAATAGATTCCCATGGTAGACGGTTTCAATTCCTCTTGCCTCCACTGTGTTTGTTTGCGTGCACATGCATGTGGGTGTGTCTCAGAGTACGTACCTTTGAGAGTGGCTTTTCTCAGGACTTTCATGGCGTACAACTCGTTGTTGTCAGGCGGTGTCACCTTCCGCACCAAAAACACCTGCAGGCGACACGAGACAACGTCCAACCCTCAAAATCATCAAAACCGAAGTACTGGAACAAACAGCTGCCAATCCCATGCAAGTCAAGTCAGAGACGCGTCAGTCAAGGGGCTGCGTTTTTAATAGCAAAATGCTCTGCAATGAGGTGTGACTCTTACCTTGCCAAAGGATCCCTGGCCCAGCACTTTAAGTAGCTCAAACTGCCGTGCATCAGCCTTCTCTGAGCCCTCCTTGACCACGTGCGTAATGTTGATCTCCTTAATGATGTCATCCTCCTGGGGGTGTGATGGGAAGAACATAAGTTGGAGCAGAAGTTGGAGCCATCAAGGGTAGTGTTTGTTTTAGTGTGGAGCTATGACATGCATGCGGTTTAGCTTTAAACATATTTCAACTATGAGATAAAAATTAAACAGAAGATACATATAGAATATATACATTCAACTATAATGATAACACATTCAACTAAAATGATAATGTGATAATACTGATACAGTTATAATGTAATAATGTACATTATAATTTGATTAAAGGGAAGGGTTGGGCGACTGATACAGGCATGTGTCTTCTGGCCGGTTTTAAAAAGCACGTACTCAGTCTGAGGAAAAACGCTGAGGGAAAACATATGGACCCAGACTGACTAAAAGAGAACGGAGACAAAAAAAATGGGCCCAAAAAAGAATGTAGTACGGGAAACTCACAACCCCCCGGACATTTTTTGTTTCTGCCAAAAGTGAGGATGATATCGCCATTTACTGTCAGTGATACCAAGAATGGAAACCACAGCTTTGCATAACTATTTTTACCAGGGCTGTGAATTGACCTGGAACTCATGACTACAATATCATTATAAGTCACAGATACCGATGCCATATCTATGGCGATAGTCACGATTTAATAGAAATTCAATTTTCCAAACACTGTGCTAATCATGTCTGCTGCAGAGATAAGTGAAAGCAATAGAGTTTCATCATTCCAGGAAATAAAATAGGCTCTGTATTTCAAAAAAAGATGGAGAACAAGCTATTAAAGAAAAACACAGGAGTTTGTGTGCCGGTTCAGCCCACTTGCAGTAAGATAATATATCAATATTGTCAAAATTCTACAATATATTTTCAAAAATAACAAATGGAATACAAATAAATAAAACAAAACATTTAAATGAAACTACAGGTTTTAGCTTTCACACCAGTGTTGTAGCAGTCTCCTTTACAGCCTAGGCATACATCCTAGAATATGATCACTATCTGAATTACACTGCTGTTAAAACTATTTACAATACTGAAAAAAAGAATGTGTGCATACATATCTTGTACACGCTGTCTTCATGCTTTATTAGCATGTTTGCTGTGACTCGCCCCCCAACTCCAGGACGCTTAGACCCTGGTTATGCAGAGTTCAAATACTATGAGGAAGAGGGATGCTAGGAACGGTCCCAGTTGGAAATGTCCATGCTTCTGAGACCTTGTTCGGACGCGAGGCCAGCGCAGGCTAGCGACAATGTGAAGGAACCCAGCCAAGGAACCAGAGTGATACTTCTTGTGTAAGTAAGCACACTTCTGACCACAACACTTCACCAAAAATACATTTCTCCACCAATCCCAAACACACATCTTAAAACAAACGACTACACCCAAAACAGTGTTTCCCAACTCCAGCCATCTATAATCCCCAGTAGAACATGTTCACGTTCGTAACCTGGAGAGACTCAGAGCCCCAGACAGATTGTTAAACTGTGCAATATTACCAGTATTTCTGTGTTTGAGATCCACAGGGCCATAACATGCTTGGCATAACTCTACTCAGGCATTTACAGGGGCCTCAGGGGAGCGTCACAGGATCTAGATAATGATGAAACAGCTACAGTCAACGGGGAGGCTACCAACCTGTTGAGTCACAGACTGTTATAAACCAAATAAGCTGTCATAAACCATCTCCAGTGTATCACAATGACAGCATAACAGGCCTTCAAGTCACGGCCATGCTCTTACAGTGTACAGGTACATAAAAAACCACTTCTGGCCCATATTGTTCAGTCTGACAACAGGAAGCTACAGCAAAACCTCCTAACTACCACTCAACGCACATCTCCTGTGACTGCAACAGCAAACCCAGATCTTGATCTCTGTTAGCCTTCAAAGTATACTTCCTTAAAACATATATTCCCAGGTTAGCTGACTCAGAAGACATTCCTATTTATAGCAAAAACCCGAGAGCAGTTAAGGTAAAGTCCTTGAGCAAGGCACATCAGATTGTCAAGAAATCCATGATTTCTCAGTCAATGGTCAGACACTGTGACCTCAAAGCCATCTGATGCCCTGAACCAAAGCATGACCATGTAAGAGAACATCTGATGCCCTGAACCAAAGCATGACCATGTAAGAGAACATCTGATGCGAGAATCAGGATTCACCCCAGCATGATGACCACATTACCGTCCAGTGGATCCTGTTGTGATGGTCGGCACGTGAGGTGTCCGTCTTATTGCCCTTCTCTGTGGAGGTGTGGAGGCCTGCGGGGTCAGGGGTCGGGGACGCACTGCTGCTGGCCAAACCCTTGGTCTGACGCTTCTTGAGGTAGTGGGCCAGCCAGCGAATCAACATAAACTCCCTCCTGTCCATCTCAACGTCACCCGGTCATCCCAGACCTCATCCCAGTCCCCCCTAGCTCCAGACAGGGTGGGGCATTTCAGGGCTGCCTGGTAGTGACCCAGGTGCAGGGTCAGACTGGGTTTGAGTCACAAACAAACTGTCTTTCTATCCCTCGGTCTGTTAGCTTACTCTGTCAGCCCGATGTGGTCCTGTCTTTCGCGAGCACTGAAATATTCTGACTGCTGCTGAAGTGAAACAGAGAGCGTGCAAGGAGGTGGCAGGAAGAAAGAGCCTGCAGAACCCACACTATCAGAGAGAGAGACAAACAAAGAGTCAGAGAGAGACACAAACACAGAGAGGCAGAGAGAGAAAGCCTTCCTTTTTTGAAGTTGATGTCACACTTGAGACAACTCCTCCTTCCTGCTGGAGTTGACAGCCCCTCCTGTCCCATCATGCATCTCTTTTCCCACTTCCTTTCAGCTACAGCCAAAAGGCAAGCATAGGGTTACTTTTCTCACTGTCAACAGCATAACAGAGACAATGAGCCCTCATAGCGCTAAACAGACCCAACCAAAACACGAGGAACAAAAAGACAACTATTTGACAAAATATTATTATTTTTTTGGACATACTGAGGACACAGTGGCAGAAAACATGACCACTGTGATTGACCCAAAAATAAGGTGGTAGTCTATGTTCAGACATTGTCTCGCTAAAGACTCACGTTGCCCGAAAAATGGTGGAGGAGGAAAGGGACGTGCACATCGTAGATTCCTGCCGAATCTATAACGAAAATAGAGACATTTCCCCCAGATCGGAGACACCCGCAAATAATTTCAAATTTCAAAATTTCAAACATGAATAAACTCCCATTTCCCAAAATACTGCAATGGCAGTGGCTAGATGCGTGACCTGTTGCCATGGGATAAGGGCAGCCAGTGTAGCACAAACAACACACACAAACAACACACACCAGAAACCAGGCAAGCCTAGTTCAGCCGGCCCACAATAAAAAGAGATGATCTTTGTTGCCCTCCCAGGATTCGACCCAGGTCGCCGACGTGAGGCTGTGTCTTTAACCTTTTCGCCAGAGAGCTACACATTTGCCGGGTGTCGGTATAGCCTCTTGACATGATATAATTCTTTTTACGCATTAACATCCCGCCAAATCTGAATATTTCATTAGACACCATTAAGCATTGTGTTAAACTGAGTAATGTTCCTTATTATATTTACCTCCACCACAAACAGCATCAATGACCTGTATGGGTTTTGCCACGTTTTAACAGCTAATCAGCCATTTGTAAATGACATTGATACAGAATCTATCAACATAGGTGACGATAACTGACTTATTCGTCAAGTGAAAAGACGAGAGAATTGTGTAGTTAGCGAAGTTCTTGCCTATCCTGAACAAATCCTAATACATAAAAAAATCCACCAGAACTAGCCACAAAATAACAGTAAACCGTTTTAATTTTAGGCTTCCTGTAACGTAGCTACCGAAGGTTGTAGCCAGCAAAGTTTGTCTATCCTGAACAAATCCTCTTTTGCCAATGGCCGTTCTAACAGCAAATTAGCCATTCGTGAATGACATTGATACAATATCTATCAATATAGGTGACGATAACTGACTTTTTCGTCAAGTGAAAAGACGAGAGAATGATATAGTCAGTAAAGTGTTTGTCTACACTGAACAAATCCTAATATCCACCAGAACTGTTTTATTTTTGTATTCCTATTACGTGGCTACTGAAGGTTGTAGCTAGTGAAGCTTTTGTCTGTCCTGAACAAATCCTTAGGCATAATGTGTGTAGACTGTGATGGGAGTCGAACACGTGACCTGTTGTTTCGTAGTCTGCGTCTCTAACCACTACCCTATTTACAAGGGGTCAGTCAGACAGGCACTCACTCACTAAGAGACATTCACTCTTCTAGGCCACATAAACCAGACACAAACTCACACAAACCCCACACACAGACAATATGAATCCCTATTTTCCTTTGTCATTCCTGTAACCTGTAACTATTTGCACATTTCAACAAACTGAACATAATGTAACATGTTAAAAACATTCAAAATGCCTTTATGCTTTTAAAACTGGTGGACATTTTGATGATTTTTTTTTGTTGTAGACAGAGGGACAGAAAGAGGGATAAGAGACAGAGAGGATTAAGAGAGACCAAGAGGGGAGAGGGGTAACAGAGAGAAAGAAAAATGTATAGTGACATTACATTCTTAGTATTGTAGAGTTTCACTTAATATGGATTTGTTGTTTTTCACTTGCATTGTCAATGTAAACTAAAATGTTTCCACTTCAGTAAAGAAAATATATATATAAACTTGAATTTAGATAGAGTGCAACCTTTCACATCACAAACATCCAGACTCTGAGGGGACCTTCACATAGCTACAAACACCCAGTCTCTGAGGGGACCTTCACATAGCTACAAACACCCAGTGTCTGAGGGGACCTTCACATTGCTACAAACAGCAGTCTCTGAGGGGAGCTTCACATTGCTACAAACAGCAGTCTAAGAGGGGACCTTCACATAGCTACAAACACCCAGGCTCTGAGGGGACCTTCACATAGCCACAAACACCCAGTCTCTGAGGGGACCTTCACATTGATACAAACACCCAGTCTCTGAGGGGACCTTCACATAGCTACAAACACCCAGTCTCTGAGGGGACCTTCACATAGCTACAAACACCCAGTCTCTGAGGGGACCTTCACATAGCTACAAACACCCAGTCTCTGAGGGGACCTTCACATAGCCACAAACACCCAGTCTCTGAGGGGACCTTCACATTGATACAAACACCCAGTCTCTGAGGGGACCTTCACATTGATACAAACACCCAGTCTCTGAGGGGACCTTCACATAGCTACAAACACCCAGTCTCTGAGGGGACCTTCACATAGCTACAAACACCCAGTCTCTGAGGGGACCTTCACATAGCTACAAACACCCAGTCTCTGAGGGGACCTTCACATAGCTACAAACACCCAGTCTAAGAGGGGACCTTCACATAGCTACAAACACCCAGTCTAAGAGGGGACCTTCACATAGCTACAAACACCCAGTCTCTGAGGGGACCTTCACATTGATACAAACACCCAGTCTCTGAGGGGACCTTCACATAGCTACAAACACCCAGTCTCTGAGGGGACCTTCACATAGCTACAAACACCCAGTCTCTGAGGGGACCTTCACATAGCTACAAACACCCAGTCTAAGAGGGGACCTTCACATAGCTACAAACACCCAGTCTCTGAGGGGACCTTCACATAGCTACAAACACCCAGTCTAAGAGGGGACCTTCACATAGCTACAAACACCCAGTCTCTGAGGGGACCTTCACATTGATACAAACACCCAGTCTCTGAGGGGACCTTCACATAGCTACAAACACCCAGTCTCTGAGGGGACCTTCACATAGCTACAAACACCCAGTCTCTGAGGGGACCTTCACATAGCTACAAACACCCAGTCTCTGAGGGGACCTTCACATTGATACAAACACCCAGTCTCTGAGGGGACCTTCACATAGCTACAAACACCCAGTCTCTGAGGGGACCTTCACATTGATACAAACACCCAGGCTCTGAGGGGACCTTCACATAGCTACAAACACCCAGTCTCTGAGGGGACCTTCACATTGATACAAATACCCAGTCTCTGAGGGGACCTTCACATAGTTACAAACACCCCGTCTCTGAGGGGACCTTCACATAGCTACAAACACCCAGTCTCTGAGGGGACCTTCACATAGTTACAAACACCCCGTCTCTGAGGGCACCTTCACATAGCTACAAACACCCAGTCTCTGAGGGGACCTTCACATAGCTACAAACACCCAGTCTCTGAGGGGACCTTCACATAGCCACAAACACCCAGTCTCTGAGGGGACCTTCACATTGATACAAACACCCAGTCTCTGAGGGGACCTTCACATAGCTACAAACACCCAGTCTCTGAGGGGACCTTCACATTGATACAAACACCCAGGCTCTGAGGGGACCTTCACATAGCTACAAACACCCAGTCTCTGAGGGGACCTTCACATTGATACAAATACCCAGTCTCTGAGGGGACCTTCACATAGTTACAAACACCCCGTCTCTGAGGGGACCTTCACATAGCTACAAACACCCAGTCTCTGAGGGGACCTTCACATAGTTACAAACACCCCGTCTCTGAGGGCACCTTCACATAGCTACAAACACCCAGTCTCTGAGGGGACCTTCACATAGCTACAAACACCCAGTCTAAGAGGGGACCTTCACATAGCTACAAACACCCAGTCTCTGAGGGGACCTTCACATAGTTACAAACACCCCGTCTCTGAGGGCACCTTCACATAGCTACAAACACCCAGACTCTGAGGGGACCTTCACATAGCTACAAACACCCAGACTCTGAGGGGACCTTCACATAGCTACAAACACCCAGTCTCTGAGGGGACCTTCACATTGATACAAACACCCAGTCTCTGAGGGGACCTTCACATAGCTACAAACACCCAGTCTCTGAGGGGACCTTCACATAGCTACAAACACCCAGTCTCTGAGGGGACCTTCACATAGCTACAAACACCCAGTCTCTGAGGGGACCTTCACATAGCTACAAACACCCAGTCTAAGAGGGGACCTTCACATAGCTACAAACACCCAGTCTCTGAGGGGACCTTCACATTGATACAAACACCCAGTCTCTGAGGGGACCTTCACATAGCTACAAACACCCAGTCTCTGAGGGGACCTTCACATAGCTACAAACACCCCGTCTCTGAGGGCACCTTCACATAGCTACAAACACCCAGTCTAAGAGGGGACCTTCACATAGCTACAAACACCCAGTCTCTGAGGAGACCTTCACATTGATACAAACACCCAGTCTCTGAGGGGACCTTCACATAGCTACAAACACCCAGTCTCTGAGGGGACCTTCACATAGCTACAAACACCCAGTCTCTGAGGGGACCTTCACATAGCCACAAACACCCAGTCTCTGAGGGGACCTTCACATTGATACAAACACCCAGTCTCTGAGGGGACCTTCACATAGCTACAAACACCCAGTCTCTGAGGGGACCTTCACATTGATACAAACACCCAGTCTCTGAGGGGACCTTCACATTGATACAAACACCCAGTCTCTGAGGGGACCTTCACATTGATACAAACACCCAGTCTCTGAGGGGACCTTCACATCACTAAACATCCTGTCTGAGACACCGTAGATTCTCTGTTTGCCACTGAAGGCTGACAATTTGACCATATGTGGAGTATTAAAATGAATATACTTCAGCCATGTGAAATGACCAGACAGAAACCTCCAGATCTTCTCTGTATGCAACGTCAGAAAACAGTTTTTGACACCCAGTTAATTCAATAACCTTTGACAGCTTGGAGCCTCTCTGCTCAACCACTTCCCCTTACTGTTTCTTCCGGCGTCCACAAATTAAGCACTCATTAATTATGATTCTGAGTATGGGGAGGGTCACTTGTTTCTGTGCCCAGGGAGTCTCAGGTGAGAATGTATGTAGCTGAAGGCCCATCCAAGTTGGAGAGAGCAAACCTCCTCTGGCTTGACAGGCTTTGAAGATGTGAGCAGCAAGAAGACAAGCACCAAGTTAGATTAATAGCATATCAACAAAAACATTTATATTTTTGGGTGGAGGATTATTTTATACAAACACACAGAAAAATTGTGGACTTCATTCAAGCTTGAAATTGGTGTCATTTTAAAGCTGAAAGTACACAGCTTTTAACAGGAGATGCTGGGAATGAACCCTGAGTCTCTGGTGGGGAACACTGCATGTGACCGCTGTGTCTCCACTACACCATGACTCTGTAAAGACAGCACGTATGTGGAAACACTATTTTCTGAAGCAAAGCACAGAGACAGAGTGAAATGCATTAGCACTCCAGTTTTCAGTTAGACAAGCATAGTAGAGGCTGCTCAGATCCCCAGCAAAACATAGCGTTCGGAAAGGCTCCTGAAGGAGGAATGATCTTACCTTGGTATTAATACCGGCAAAGTCTTTCTCTACCCAGGTAATATGGGACCTGTCCTGTTTAGGAGGCATCAGAAGCAGAAAGGGGGTCAGGTTTGGTTTGGTGATTCATAAAGACACTGGGTTAGCCTTCTATAAGGCTATTTGGCTTTCATTCATTTGACTCTTCTATGAGTAACTGACATGGACATGAGCCACATGGTCCGATAAACAGGATGGACAGGGGTTGGTTTCAACACAAACGGGCAGGAAGCCAGGCTACCTTCCTCTTCTCTGTTCCACTGGGTGAATGATGACACCACAAACTAAGCCTCACGCACACTGGCTTACACACACGTGCACTCTGTAAAGCTATCAGTGAGTGTAGCTCCCTTTTGGTCGGTCCCTGGAAGCTGTAAATTAATGCATTTAACCTGACTCACTAATTCTAGCTCTTCATGGGAATACGGGAACTGTGCTAATCACAAAGGCCACACAATAAAACACAATCACAGGTAAGACAACTAAAGCATTTAGCTCTAATCAAAACATATACACTGACAGATCCAGCTGTTAATCAAACCAAGCGAGAGCACTCTCACACTGCTGGGTCTTGTACATATCTTCAGGTTTGGCAACAGAACAAGACCCTGAACTGGGCCACATGATTAGTGTTAACTCCAAGACCCCCAATTTACAGTTATCCAGTTGTAGTAACATCCTTGGTTAGATTGAGGCCAGCCTGACGAAGCTACAGCAGTGTCTTTACTGACCAGGGCAATGCCGGCCTCATCGTTAGACAGCATAGAGACCAGAGAGTTTTAGAAGGTGTCAGTAGTCGTAAGGCTGTGACAGACCTTGAGACCACTTGGCGCTAGTCTTACGACCAATTGCTAACTCACCTCATGCTTCGTTTTGATGACCACCCACGGCTAGAGGCAAGCACTTAGCGCTTCGTCTTGGTGAATCACTAATCGATACACACCAGCGCTGAGCCAATTAGAAAACAGGCGAAGAAATCTAGTGAAAACTAGTAAAAGTCTACAAGAGCAAGAAGGGGGTATTTCTTGTGCGTGCACCAAACTGATCGTCTACTGCTGGGTAGGGTGAACGCGACATCACTGATCGGTACGAGGTGCTAATTGCTCAGGCATCTCGGTGTAAACCAAGCTGCTAGATTTGCCAGAGGCCATCGCTCCAAATGTCACCATGCCTGGTCTTCGAGTCCAAGTCCATCATGACAGGACTCTGTATGGTCAGGGTCAGAGGAGGTTCTCCAACCATAAAGACACCACGAGATTCTGCACTTCACTGAACCCACACGTCTCTCAAGAGGGGAGACCCATTTCCTCACACAACTCTTCATATTTTCTCTCTGACCACCAGCACCCACCCGGACAGCCCCTAACAAACCCATAGACAGAAAGACACAAACACACACACACACACACACGTTGAGAGACTTGCCTGGAGCCCGTGGAAAACCGGTTTGGTGCGAAATATGTGCCTCCACATCCTGTCGACTGGAGCTTCCCATGTCACACAGTTTGACTTTGACAGAACTCGCAGACGCTGTGACAATCAGTGGATCAAAAAGCTAATCTCACACCCACACACACCCCCACACACACACACACCCACACAGACAGACATATGGGGAAATACATAGAGCATGTAACTGTTGCTTCTCTGCTTAGAAGACAGGGGAAACAGACACTTCCTAAGGAAGCCACATTTCTTAAACTGAGTCACGCGACCAGAAAGAGAAACCACATGTAACACACGGAGACATCCTCACACCCACCGTGTAACGCCCACCGTGTAACGCCCACCGTGTAACGCCCACCGTGTAACGCCCACCGTGTAACGCCCACCGTGTAACGCCCACACACAATGTAGCAGACATTTGCACAGACAAACCCACACACACAATGCAACACACTCTCACACTTTCCTGGACCAAAATGTATTCAAAAAAAGATATATTCTTCTTAACACTAGAACTGACCTTAACCCCAATCATTAATCCCCTCAACACTAGAACTGACCTTAACCCCAATCATTAATCCCCTTAACACTAGAACTGACCTTTACCCCAATCATTAATCCCCTTAACACTAGAACTGACCTTAACCCCAATCTTTAATCCTTTTTCTAAAATGAAGACAGTTTACCCGAACCCTTAACCTAATCACTAATTCTTGACCCTAATTCAAATCCTCGTTATAAACACACTCCAAACCTTAAACCCAAACCACAATTATATCCACTTTTATTAGTCAAGATCAGAAAATGTCCTGACTTCACCAATAATGCCACTGGCTACTATAATTTCAAAGATTTCTGGTTCCTCTCTATAGTAGCAAATTTAGAAATCACTAAGTCAGCTTGGTCAAATGTCACTGCAGACATTCGTTCAGCATGTTGTCTTTCATGACGGCCTTGGCTTAAGAACACCATGGTGATAAAAGAGGAAGGAAGTCAGAGAGGATTCTGTAGAAATGTCAGCTCCTGTGTTGTGTTGCTAGGCAGCAGGAAGGAACAACAGGCTTCACAAGGTACCAGTGGACAGGGAGGACCCACCACAGATTCAGAGCTGGTATCGCGACGTGGTTTAATAGGATCTTTCTGAGCTACTCTGTCAGTGTCTGGTCCCGCTACAGTTACTCAGAGGAAAATTGTCCAAAATGAAGTTAAGCCACAGGTTTAGCCGGGAGTGAACGTCTGCAAGAGAAGGAAGACTTGACACTTTCTCTGCTCGCATTCACCAATACACAGGAAGTACTTACAACACACAGGCAGTGTTGCTGAATCACTGAACAATTTCAGAGAAGTCTGCGTGAGACACTTTCTATTGGTAGCTAAAGTGCCAGTGAATTTTTCTAATCATTGTCTGGCAAGTTCTTTACAATTACAATGAACTAACTTTGATTTCTTCAGTCAGTGAATACCAGTCTCCATTTCATTGTCAGCTGCAATCAGGAAGCCATATTACAGGGCAATAACTTCCCATGAGAGTTACCCAATCCTCTTCCATATAGAATGGCTTTACCTCACCTATGGTCAGGCCCGGCAGAGGAAAAGGTCATTCCAAATCCTTTCATTGGTTGATTTTGACTTGGCACCTTCAAGGGCAGACTAGGCTGCATGGAGCACAGTGGAGTCAAGGGTGCCATTTTAAAATAAGAAAAAAAACATAACCCATTGAGAAAAATAATTGGGGATGAAATCTATAAGCAAATATAACAGCCAATCACAATACTGGTGGGTAATCAATACTGGGAAACCCCATTCCATTATTACTCCATATGTGTTATCTGCTGCAATCGTCATTGGCTAATTAGATTGATTTGACATGTAACGAATTCCCAACACCTCTGGTGAAGTATATAGCCTCAGTGCAAAGATGCCCAAGATACACATTTTATTTTTGACAGGTTAAAATGTTTTATTTATAAGAACACAAATGCATGGTAGTGGTTTAACTACACCCAGTAGATAGGAAAAAATATATATATATATCAATTATGTATTCAGTGGATGTTATATCCAATAGCTTACATTTTTTACTTTGCTACTGTTGACTGTAAAAAAACTAACAACTGGCATGGTCTATGTCTACTCTACAAGTCTACTCTAGATTAATGGTTGTGTTCCAGGGGATCGGAACTGCAAAGTATCATGGGTAAATGGTGATTTAATGGTCTACAGATTTTATGCTGTCATTTACAATGCACAGTAATTTGTAGAGCAGTCAATGTGCAGTTGCCTGTAGACTTCGATCTTGGACACAGACAACATCTCTTCTCAAAAACGATGTTAGACATCGTGTAATAACTGAATGTATAGAATACAGTTACAGTTCAAATAAACGTAAGTACACAAAGGCATGCTAATTTAAAAGACCAGTCATTATTGGCCAAAATTGTGTACTTTAATATGAGATCAGTCCTTATTTGATGCAGGCGTGTTATATGAGCAACAATGAACAATTGTAGACCAAACAGAGAAACGGGATATTTGCCAAATCCACACAATGCGCGACAAAAATGACTTGTGCATTTAATCCAACCTCTCCCAAATGGACACGTTCCAGCAGCTGCCACAATGCGCAGAACGTGTAATCAGGCACCGGGACAACGATATTTTTTTCTCCCCCTGCAGTTTCTGGGACTCCTGACGTACAAGCGTTCTGTCCCTACGATCTGCGTCAATCACGTGCGTTCCGAATGCGGATTCGCCGCTACTGTCCGCACGTTCTGCCCCATAGTTACTGTTGCTACGACTAGAAGACGCGTGCGTGGAGTTCCGGGGAGATGAGAGATTGGGCAAGGAGCTAAAATCCGTAAATCCAGCGACGAATCGCTAAAACGATTGTTAGCAGCCGTCGGATATACTTTTGATAGCTTTGAGTACATCTGGGGATGTTTCTAGCTGACCGACTGTCAACGGTGGGGGCATGCACGTCAGCAGGCAGGAATAAATGCTTGGTAAAAAAAAAACAAAGAAACATCTGGTCCTGAAATTGTACACGCCTACTGTTTAGAGAGATGGAACTGCACGAAACCAACCAGTTCATGAAACCTTACCCACTGAGGTACACAGTACACGGTAATGCTTAATTGGAACCACAGGGGGGCAGTGTAGTTATATTCTCTATCCACTGCAACACTCCAGAGGCTCGGAGACAGCAAAGCATATTAAGACAGATAGGTGCAGCTTAGCCCAAGTATGAACATGTTTCTGGTGTTCCAGCTCAACAAGGCCCACCTCCGGATAGTCCCATCCATCTAGAACCGATCTCGGCTCCAGAGAGTTCCGCCCAAAATCTGTGGAAAGTTTTGTTGGAACAAAGAGTCAAACTTGGCCTTTGTTTGCCAGTAAGTTAGATGTGACAGCTGAGGTGTCTCCATACTGCTGTGGCTGCTGTCAGAACAAGGCAGTTTATACTTCAACAATGAACACGCTTGAATTAAAACATGTTCATTGTGAAAACAAATGTACCATCAGCTGGCTAATGAACAGAACACCTCTTCTGTGATGAAATGGGGAAACTCCGGCTACACGGGATGTAAATGACAAGTGTTTCTGAACTTTGTTTACATAATCCATTGTCAGAAATACCATTTGGAGTTATGCCTCGCAGCATTTCGATTAACTACAGTCAAAAGATGTTTTACACAGCAACAACACAACCATTGGCGTCCGGGTGTCACGATCACCCTTTAGCCATCGAGGAAACACCTCCATTCTAGTCAGTGAAAGCTGCTACACTGTCCGTGTGGCGTTGTGTCCGACTGCAGCATCCCAGCTCAAAAATCAGCAAGGTTTCAGTCTTGATGCGCATATGTATTCCATCGTGTGCATGAAAACATTTCAGAAAATATAATTTGGTTTCTGATGTAGAAGGTGGAGCGTCACACAATGATAAAACGCTGATGGCAAGGCAGAGTAACGTGTGTAGTGAAGTGTAAGCGCAAGGCCACATTTTAATAGTTGTTGTGTCAGACTTACTCAGGGCTGGGCGCAATAGCCTGGGGACAAGGTTAATCTAGGACATCCAAAATAAGACACTGATGTAGGAGTCAGGGTGAGATGAAGACAGATGGGAAGATGACAGGAAGGATGGGAGAGCATGAGACTGTTAAAGGGAAAGTGAGATGGTGTGTCCTCGTCATGGGGAGATGGGGTGGAGGGCCTACAGTGAAAAAACGAAAATGTGCTCTACTCTTGATTACCTTTAGGCACTTTCTCTCCCCTGCAACTTCTCCCCCAGGTACTCATTGTACAAGACAAAGTACAGCACTACATGTCTGCCAATATACCTGGTCAAATAAGGGTGAATTTGTTTTCTGAAATTGTGTCACATTTTGCAAGATCAGTTCTCGGTGTAGAGGACAGCTTTGTCACGTTACGACGCCATCACCACGGACCAGAGGACAGCTTTGTCACGTTACGACGCCATCACCACGGACCAGAGGACAGCTTTGTCACGTTACGACGCCATCACCACGGACCAAAGGACAGCTTTGTCACGTTACGACGCCATCACCACGGACCAGAGGACAGCTTTGTCACGTTACGACGCCATCACCACGGACCAGAGTACAGCTTTGTCACGTTACGACGCCATCACCACGGACCACAGTACAGCTTTGTCACGTTACGAGACCATTTCCTGATTTCACAGACAGACCCCTATGAAGTTAAATCGCGGTGAAGAAAAGTTATTTTACCCACCGATAAAACAACTTCTGTCAGTTTGGTGAGATCCTAAGGGGGTGGATTACCCCTTTATGGTGAACGGGCTACAGTTTAGTTTTTTATTTTTACAAAGGAATAAATGTGGCTAATAGCCATTAATAGTATTAATAGTGTTAAGTGTTAATAGTGTTGGTTGATAGCAGAAGCATTTAGCATGGGTCATATTAACGGTCCCAGACAACGGTGGTAAGAATATACAACTGTAACATTACCCAGGACGGCGGGGGTGTGACGCCCAGAGGAAGGGCTGGACGGTGGGGGTGTAACGCCCAGAGGAAGGGCTGGACGGCGGGGGTGTTACGCCCAGAGGAAGGGCTGGACGGCGGGGGTGTTACGCCCAGAGGAAGGGCTGGACGGCGGGGGTGTTACGCCCAGAGGAAGGGCTGGACGGCGGGGGTGTTACGCCCAGAGGAAGGGCTGGACGGCGGGGGTGTTACGCCCAGAGGAAGGGCTGGACGGCGGGGGTGTTACGCCCAGAGGAAGGGCTGGACGGCGGGGGTGTTACGCCCAGAGGAAGGGCTGGACGGCGGGGGTGTTACGCCCAGAGGAAGGGCTGGACGGCGGGGGTGTTACGCCCAGAGGAAGGGCTGGACGGCGGGGGTGTTACGCCCAGAGGAAGGGCTGGACAGCAGGGGTGTATAATGTGTAGTGGAGGAACTGGATGGGTCGATAGCAAAGGGGGATGTTGTGTAACATAAACTATGAAATCATCCCCAAAGCTCAGCTGGGATTGAGGCTGACTGCAGCGGAAATGTTGAAAGGATATTGTGGTCGAGCACGAGGATGACAAAGCACGACACACACACACACACACACACACACACACACACAAATTTAACCACATGGAAGAGTCCAGAGACCAGCTGCTTCATACCAGAATCAAACTCGTACTCCCTAAAAGAATGCCTCTCCAAATTCCATTAACGACCGGCCTCTACACACAAACACAGAACGCTGGATCTCGGTTCCTTTGACCCAGCCTAGTAGAAAGACACGCCCACAGAGATACAGAACAAATATTTAACCAGCCAGCCCACCCTGTTCTACTCGAGTGGCGCTTGACATTCTCCGCCTCACTGGCTCCAAAAATGAGGGTTGCACGATACTGGAAATAACGGACATTGCAATATTTTGTTTTTCTGCGATATATATTGCGATATGAAAAAAACAGGATGCCTTCACCAGAGGATTGAAAAGTTCGATTTGAGAATAATTAATTAATTCTAGAATTATTTGGGTGATTATGTCACCGCATCTTCACGAACTGAAAATGACTTGACTTATTTTAGGTAGTTTAATTTATTATATTAATTAATACACTGTTTAATTCACCATGGTTCTACTGTATTCATGTAATACTCATATCAATTCAGGCTAAAGTAAATGATCTAACATGTTATGTTATTAATAATGCATGTTGCTTACCCTCAAATAAAGGGGCTCATTTGTGAATGAAGAGGTGTGGTGTCTATAAGGGATCCAGGAGATTACAGGAGGATTTATCTCAGTACTCCAACCAGGTTAAAACAGAGCATTCTCTACAGAGGAAGTTTCATCATTACAATAGGGAATTAATGTGAATGACAAAATCAAATCAAAGTCACTTAACATTTTATTATATTACAAATTAAATTACAAACCTCCTTTTTGAAAATAGAAACAAATCTTTTAATTTAAACCATTTGTAAAATGAAAATGAGCAGGCATACACCCATCCTGAGTGGTTTACAAAAACAAAAGTGTTTATAATACTAATAATTTGTAAGAATAAAAGCAAAACCTAACTAATAAATACTAATGAACTTAACATGAATAACAAATAACACAGAACGATTGTATTTCAAAAACTTTTGTTTTTAAAATAAACCTTTCTTAGCAACAGTGCCAAAGGGAAACAGTATTGATCATCATGGCTAGACAAATACCAGATTTTATACAGTTGAAAAGTTTAATTTAATCGGCTTCTTTCTAAAAAGAGTACCTAGTAATAATAAATATTCACAACTGTAGAATAATGTAGTAAATCTAAATTCTATTCAAATATAATAACTTGACTTCAGGCATGTATACATTGCTCACTCAAACTTGAAGGTTTTTGGCCAAGAATACCAGTCTATTCACCATTACAGACTTCGGACATGACCGTTGGCAAGTGACAATGTTGCCACTTGTACTGAAAAGCCTCTCTGAGGGGGAACTTGTAGCGGGAATGGATAGATACTTGTGGGCAAGCTTGGACAGATGTGGAAAGCTTACGCTATGTGTTTTCCACCATTCAAGTAGATCTTCCTCTTTGTCTATGGAAGGTGTTAGCAGGTAGTTGTTTAATTCTGCTTCCACAGCATCCTTGTGGGTCAGAGAGAGCTGCAGCTCCACTCTGTTTAAAGAAACTTCCCAAGGACTTCTTGGCTTTCTTTGCCTGGGACGTATCAGCAACTTCAGGCTCCACTTCAGTGCTGCTGCTTGACGTCTCCTCCTGGCATTCCATCATTTCTGATGCCTCTCTGGCCTTGACTTGGGGCTTGTTTTCTTCACTGATGAAGTCCATCTTGAACCGGGGGTCCAAACAAGAAGCCACATCTAGCAGCTCCTGAGTAGCTTCATCTCTATTTTTCTCGTTGATGTGGTGCAACATCTCATTTTTCAAGGTCTTGGTCAAGTCTGTGTCTCCCTCTTGTATTAGCAGCACTGAAGTGTCGAAGAAGAGTCGAAGAACTGGCTTCACATAAGAGACACAAACACAGTCTTCTCCTGAGAGTGCATCTGTGAAGTCCAGCAGTGGGCCCAGTGACTCACTGACAGATTCCAGGACATCCATATCTTGTCAGGTTAGAATTAGATGCCGTGTCTTCCTGTCCTCAGACAGGACCTGAGTTAAAGCCTTCTGCTGCTCTAGTATCCTGCTGATCATCTTCTGTCTGGAACCCCATCTTGTTTGGCTTTCTGATATGAGGGAATGTGAAGGTAGATTGAGTTCCTTCTGGACTCTTTCAAGAGCGCTTCTGTCCTTCCAGCTGTGAGAAAAGTGACACACCAGCTTCTTACAGACACCTGCAGCACGGTCAATGCGTCCATCCCTTTTCACTGCATTTTCTAAGGGAAAAAACAAAGACAAAAATAAAGTACTTATTATTACTTTAATAAATTATTTATACAAAAAAAATCATTAAACTGTTTAGCAAATTATTACACAATTAGTTATTTACAGATACAATTTAGAGTTACAGCATGCTTTCTTTAGGTTTTAAAAACCTATAATAAAAAACATTCAACTTATATTTCATGAGTTTAGCACTAACTATTTTACTTAATGATAACCCAAAAAATAGGGGCATTTAATTCCATTGTTTGTTATTGTAAACAAATGCAACATTTAAACAAAGATAGCAGAGATATATAGATATGAAACATTAATGCCATAGGATATCAGCCCTGGCATTCAGAGCTTTGGCTATCAACCTGACAGTCTGTATGCTACATTCCTCCCCAGACCCATCCTCTACAATAAAAATATATGGAACTTATGAAAATTGTTATATTTCAGAACAGGTTGTTAGGTAATAATATGTAACAGTAATAGTATAGCAATAGAATGCCATAGAATGCACAATTGGGCATAACTTACCAACTGCAAGATGCAGTCTGTGTCCAAAGCACTGCAATCTGGTCCACTTGTTCAGAGCGGCAGCCTTCACCATGTTCACGACGTTGTCTGTTGTAATACAGACTTGAAGACTCATCTAGGCCCCAATCAGCTAAAGCTTCTCACTTTTATGATCCTCTGGGAAAAATGCAGTTTGCAAACAGTGACTTTTCAGGTGGAAGTCCTCATTAATAAAGTGTACGGTCAGACTTATGTAGGGCTCCGTTGTCCGGCTGGACCACAAGTCCGTTGTTGCTGTATAATATTACACTTGTGACAGCTCTGTTTCAACTTGTGCCTTACATTTCCCGTACAACTCTGGGATGGCAACTTGACAAAAATAGTTGCGTGATGGCATTACATACCGCTTGTCAAGCGATTGGATAATGTTTTTAAAACCCTCTTTGTTATCCGTTTTGCCTTTGGACAGCATTAAGATGCTTTGCACTCGTCATACGAAGATTTGTGGTGCCGCCTTAAATGATCGAACAAATTGGTCGAGTTGCCTCGTGTTGTGGCAACAATTGCAAGCCACTCTCGACAAAGTATCTGTTTTGGGTCAACATCATCCTGTCTGTAGCTGAAATATTTCCATATAATTGACGATGCATTTCTTTTTGCAACCAAATTCAAAATGTCTGCCTTTTTTACCTGTTCCTCGCTCATCGTTTCATCACGTGCAAGCAGAGCCTGCATGTCAAATAAGTGCAGCAACGAACCATGTTTAAAATAATAACAACAATAAAAATTATAAACTGTGTATCCAATAACCTATAAACCAGAGTAAATGACCTTATATCAGACAGATATAATGCTGGTTTTCCATTTGAAACATATATATATTGTAGACTGATATGTTTAACGTACTAAATCAAACGTTCTGCGATGTGACTATTGGGGATTCGTACATCACGTCGATCCTGAAACGATACATCGTGCAGCCCTGACCTGCATACAACACATCTGACCAGAAGCAGTGCACTCTGAGGAATAGGGTGCCATTTGGGACAGCACCATGCTTTTCACACACTACCTCCACGTGGCACCGACAGCGGAGCCGGTTATCCAGGCCCGAGGCCGAGGACCGGGCGACTCTTTGGCCTGCGTTTCACAGCGAGCGGCCCGTCTGTGGTTCCAGCTTCCCAAGTTCTCCAGTTACTTGCCCACTCTGCTGGCCTCCACTTGGAACTCGTGTGTGCCTCAAGGTCATGGACTACAGAGGAACAAGAGGAGCTTCTCCTCCCCACCCATACAAAGGGGCTGATCTGAAAGGAGGTACATTGACCTACTATAGACCAAGGTCATGGACTACAGAGGAACAAGAGGAGCTTCTCCTCCCCACCCATACAAAGGGGCTGATCTGAAAGGAGGTACATTGACCTACTATAGACCAAGTAGGCATCCTACAGTGGGGCGTGGACTTGGGCGTCGACCCCCCGGATTCCAGGTCAAAAGGTCACTTTCCTAGGGCCACGCCCTTGTATATCAATCATAAGATAAAATAAAAAATGCTTAATAAAACTTCAGAAGAAATGAAAGATACCGAAGCACACGAATGGGGCTGTGGATGACTAAGACGGAAGCTGCAGGCAAGAAACCCCCAGACAGATTTAGCAGCAAGCGCTAACTAGATAGCTAACGTGAAGACATCGATCGGAGGCCTGCTGAGCCTGACCATACCGGACAGAATGAGGGTAGAAGGAGCTGAAGCAAGCTGTGCTGAACCAGGCCTCCTCTCACAGCGCGAGTGTGCTCCAGCTCAAGGCCACAAAGACACGACACACCTGATGCCCACATTCATCTGAGTGACACTCCGGCCTTCACACTTCTCCGCCAAAAACGAATGCATTGTTGAGTGGTGCATTAACGTAACATTCTCAGCGGCGCCGCAAAACTCGAGGGCTACTTGTACGCATTCAGTTGGTTTACAGACGAGCACGCCAACTAAACACTCCCTCCCTGATGTGATGGCTCATGCTGTAAGGGTCATAGAAACTTAGAACAAAATGCATCCCCACTCAATTTTAAAATAGTTTTTATTACTACTATGAAGTTGTTTCAAAGATAATTTTGTGGCAGATGAGGAAAACACCCATTTAATATATAATAGACATGATGGGATGAGACCCAAGTGACAAGAAACCTGACATTCACCATACAGATGAGACCCATGTGACAAGAAAAAGATAAAGGAAAGATTCCTCATTTCTACTACGATCAGTCCCCATTCCTCTCAACTGTTTGGTGTAGCTTGATGATAGATGCATAATAGGTTATGGCCGCCTCGGCATGTGGTTTGTTCGTCATCGGATGTGTTGATTGACAGGGATAGGAAATGCATCCATTTTTTTTTTTTCATTTTTGCATTAGAACAGCCCCCCCCACCCCGGGACGAGTGTGCGAGAGACTGAATCACAGAGATAATATGAATGAGGGAGGGAAACCCCCACGAAACCTACAGGGGGAGGGGTAAAAGAAATGTCTAAGACCATTGAGGAACGGAGGGGAAAAACGATGCAGTAACCATGACAACCCGTCGTTGTGAAGCAGATGGATAAATGGATGAAGGGAAGGATGGAAGCTAGAGAGAGTAAGAAAAGAGTGGAGACTACGAGAGCTTCAAATCTGAACACACACACCATGTATCAATCATTAATAATTTAATTTGTCAACATATTCTCTGAATGAAGGCATGGATTTAGAGCACTGACTGCAGACCCCTGTCAGCATGACTACATTAAAAGGGAAGGTGCAAGATTAAAATATATGTTTTTGCTATATATGCATTGGGTATAGGATGGGAGAACAACAGCATAATAACACAAGACTGTGAAATCTGAAGAGGGCAATGAAATCCAGCGGTTGAATTGGTTTGAATGGGATTGGTTTCTCGTGCTGCACGGACCCAGTGACACAGGGACTGACAGCTCAATTACAGTCAGATGCTGGAGCCCATTGCTGTTGTATTGGATGTGAGTAACACAACGCACGTAAACTATGATCTGACATGGAGACCCAATCCCAGCCAAATGGTATGCTGCAGGGCGGAGCCAGCCAGGGAACAGGGGAAGACACACGGAATCAAATGGTTCAGCTCAGCTTGACCCGGCTCACCTATGGCAGAACCATGGGACAGTCCCGAAATGCTACACCTGGCCTGGCCATGCAGCTGGGCTCAATCAGGGCCTCAGAGCATTTGAAAGGAAACCGGTATCATTTGAATCCAGGCATTCAGCAGAAGAAATAAGCACTTGGTAATTTAGTGCCCTCTTGGAACCAGGCAGCTAATTAGACAGTAAACCACGCTCAGCTGGTCCGTCTCCAGATCTGCCGCAGAGCGCCGACAGCACCAAAGCCACAGCCTGTCCTGCTGCCTACCAAACTTCGACAGGGCCGCACGTCAGGGCCTACGGCGCGATCATCGCAAATCAGCGAAACCACACAAAGACCACGTACAGTCAATCCTTAAACCAGACCTGGAGTAAAACAGACCCACCAAGGCCCCGCGGAGGCAATTAGGGCAGACGCTGGTCCGTTACTGCACATCCTGAAGAGCCATTTCTCTTGCTTTCCAAAGCCCTGCGGTGCGGTTTAATTTGCGGCTGGGTCACGATTCAGTTAACTCCAAGCACTGACTGGTGCTTCATATGAGTCGGCATTAAATAACCCCAGAGGCATGGATTGATGGACGGGGGTCATTCAGTTACTGTAGATGCTCTCTTTGGGTTCACAGAGCCAGAGATCACTTAGTTCCACTCTGCTTAAGTAATCTTTTCCGACTAGAAGTGCAGAGACATTTTCCATGACAAGATGTTGTTCAAAGACTAAGCAGCCGGAAGGGAGGGCAAAAGAAAATACATTTCATTTTCATTTCCTTGACAGAAAGAAAGCATTTCAAAAATCTAGTTATTTTATGAGTTCTAGTTCCATCTGGTTCTGCAATATAGTTCTCATTCAGCATTGCATTGTCAAGGCCACTGCATTGCCAAATATGTTTTTTAAGGGGTTGATTTGGCCTCTCTTATTTATATATTTATTCCATTAAATCACAATGCTTCTGACAGCGAACAATTTAAAAGCTATGTCGATGTCCTTTAAACAGAGTCCTTAAGCTGACAAGTTTTCAGTGAAACTCAAACTCTGACATAAGTACTAAGGCCCTCTACTAAAGGACAACTGTTCTCTTCCTTCCACAATTAAATAAGTCCCTCATTATCTGCCCTTCTAAAAGACACTGATGAATTACTATACCAGATAGGAGGGGAACAAATGGAGAGATTGGACAGAGAGAGAGAGAGAGAAAGGGCATCTTCAAGCCCCAGTGCCTTTTCTCATTTGCTCAATGTCGGCTAAGGCCTGACCGATGGCGCTTGGCGAGAACACGGAGTAGGTTTTATCACACGGCTCTGATGTAATCAACAGCCCACATGCTGCATGACGTTGCAAGAGGAACCAATAAGCTTTCAGCTGTGATCAAAAGCCAGTTAGCTTGGTACGGGAGGAACCAATAAGCTTTCAGCCGTGATCAAAAGCCAGTTGGCTTGGTACGGGAGGAACCAATATGGTTTCAGCTGACATGGCAGGTGACTTCTGCGTCATGACTTAGCTCGGCGGGCGAGGTAAGTCATGTTCTAACTAGTTATCTTTAAGGCCCAGACCGAGGACGTTCACTTGAGTGAACCAATCACAACGGTTCGCAGACACCACGGATGAATTTGCTAACGTTCCGGAATAGGAAAAGGTTTAAATTAAAAACGTAACGACAAAAAAACGACGTCCTCTGGCCAGTGACTGCTAATGCTAGTCATCGTAGAGTCGAGTGTCCTCCACAGAAAACAAGCGAACAGAGTTTAAACAACGCATTAGGATAAGCCAGAGATTACTATAAGAAATACACAATACTAGGGAGTCACTTCATAATGTTGAGCGTATTGCGGTTGTGAATTTAAATCGCGTCTCTCCACCCATAATCAATAGCCATGTGTTCTGTGCTGGCGATCAACGAAAGTCAGTGGTATTAAATAAGCCGAACATAACATCTCCTCCGCGTGGCGAACGTTAAAGGATATTTTCTCTTTTAACGTCAGATGCCTTAGTGCTTGTGCAACAAGGCTTTCACTGGGTCTGTCAGCGTCTGTATATGTAGCCTTGGGCTAGCTTTGAGCACAGGTACAAACCCAGGCATGTAGAGAGGGACAGCAGATGATTCAAAGTGCTTTGTTCAGGGACAGGTAGCGCACAAAGGCCTGAATTTAGTAGCGAGGAATCCACAGCCTTTAGAGAAAGACTGAAAACACTTGGCTTCGAGAAAGAAAATGCAGAGAATGGAGCTTTTTCCAAGGACCAACAGTTGATAAGACTTCTCATAGAAAATATTGAACGTAAGGAAAATAAACAAAAACATCCCTGTCCTGTTCTGTCCGTTGGAAAACATTTATTCGACCTGTAAAAACTAGACATATTACGGCAAGCTCGTCAGATTCATTCTGACAAAACGGGGAGTGACGCACCAGAGTGTGAACTGGCAAACTCTGACTCAACGGTTTGAAACTGAAACATCGTTTGACAGAACGAACACACCCCAAGGTCGCAGTCTTCGGTCCATCTCATTCTGTTTGCCTCATGAACGCAAAGCATTTCATTCCCATACAGTGTGAATAACTTAACAGAACCTAATGAAGACAAGCCATGTAAACGGCTGTCTTGGCCTTTCAGAGGAGCCACTGCCGCTGGACAAGTTCATGGTACTATTTAGTCATTCTAATTTCCTCAGGAGTTCCTCAGGTGGACACAGTGCCAAGTGAGAAGCTGAACGCCCGACAAAATAAAAGCATATTAACAAACATTTAGTCGTACAGAAAAACACATTGGTACCAGTATGTGCGCATGTCTACTTTTAATTCTGTGAGACCAGAACAATTATTCCCCATTTGTCCTACCCCTTAACCTCACTAATCTTAATGCCTAAACCTAACACCTAGTGTGTATACGCACGCACGAGAGTGAGCGAGAGCGTATACATAAACAAGGCCAGGTCTGACTAATCCAGCAGGTGTATTTCTTAGACTGGAGGTTAAATGTAGTTTGGTTTTGAAGGGGTGACCTGTGGGGTGGGAACAGGAGTCCTGTGTGAATGGCGGCCTGGAGTTCTCTCCTGTAGGGGTGGGCGCATCGACCACGCCATGGGAACGTCACACTCCAGCCAGAGGAACATGGATCTGTGGTGCTGAATAGGCGGCGGGCTCCGATGCGCCCACCCTCCCCTAATCTGGGAGATAAATCATTCGGGCTCAGCATCCAGTGGCCTACCCCTGAACCAGGACAAGGTGTCATAACAACTGCTCAAGACGGAGTCTCCTCACTAGCTTGTGGAATGTTCTGCTATGCTGAAACACAGCCAGTATTTGATTTGTTCTCCTACCGCCTCCCCATTTTCAAGTGTGTGTGTGCGCTCTTAAAAGAGCAGCGATAGCAGGAGGCCCATTCCTGCTGGTGGTTGCTCACTCGGTCAATCACAGGAAATAAAAAGACCCACTACTGCATGTAATGACATCCCTGCTGAGACACGGTTGTGGAAAGAGCATGAGGGGGAAAGAGAAAGAGATCGTGTAAGAGATGAGAGTGAATGTGAGAGAGAGAGAGGGAGACAGAGGAAGTTGGATGGATCTAGTTCTCTCTCAACACACTGGCCAGATAGACAGTATTGTCTGCAGGGTCTGCTGCCCTGTAATAGACTCCAGTTTGAAATATTAAACATTTAGGCTGCCAGGACAGCGGCAGACATACCCAGGCCAGCCACCGATCTCTCCCGCTCATCTGCGAGTAGCCAGCCCAGCCTTTTCCTGTCCTTGTCCAGATCCTGTTTTCTATCCCATAACCTTCACAACCACACTTAACCTAGCCCACCGAAATCCAAAAGTCATCCTAATTCGAACACTAACCCCAATAGTAAGTTTCACTCTAAACCTAACCCCCATGCCATGAACGTCTAAACGTGGGCATCAGTAAAATAAAAACACTCAAAACACACCCACACACATCCTTAATGGCACATCCTTAATGGCAACTTGTTTCCAGTCTATTGACACCACCCTCTGTGAATATGACAGAGTCGACCCCCAGCCCTCCTGATTACACAATGTTCCGAGGCCAATCGTCCGGCTGACGGAGTCGCGGTTCTGTCGGTCACTCTGAGGGAGTCGCGGTTCTGTCGGTCACTCTGAGGGAGTCGCGGTTCTGTCGGTCACTCTGAGGGAGTCGCGGTTCTGTCGGTCACTCTGAGGGAGTCGCGGTTCTGTCGGTCACTCTGAGGGAGTCGCGGTTCTGTCTGTCACTCTGAGGGAGTCACGGTTCTGTCTGTCACTCTGAGCGGTTCTGTCTGTCATTCTGAAGTCTGGCCCTTCCAGCTAAGGGGCATAACACAAAGTCACTGAGGTGACGAAGCCATAGTTGCTGCTGCAAGCGATTTATCTTCCTCAACGTCTCAATCTCGTTTCACGGGCCGCTCATATCTTGTGTCGATTTCTAGGCACGCCATTGGGCACGAATGGAGTGACAACGGCTACAAGGTTATACACACGTCTCAAAGAAAGCTTTTGAGTACCACGTACCAACCAGAGTATGGTTCAGGTAATAGCAAAAACCTTGTTTAAACGGCTACATTTCACATTTACAATTCAGTCATTCGGCAGGTGCTTTAATCCAGAGCAATTTACAGTTCAAGCATTCTTTTTAAGAAAGCTAGATGGAAAAGCCACACAACCCAGGAGTAGTAAGTAGAATGTAACGTGTGTTTGCATGTGTGAGAATCAATGTTTGAGTAACTGTGTCAACAAAAGAGTCTTTCCTCAACCGTGTGATTTCACAGCTAATGAACATACAAGACTGTGTTTGGCTAGTGTGTGAAATTAGCATTAGACAACTCCCACGCCCGCTCACTGCGTTGACTGCTACCAGGCCGTCTTAAGGTTCAGATAGCAGTCTAATCCCACCTGACAGAAGCCAGTTAGTGACTCCATCTGACTCTGGTCCGGTGCCAAAGCCAGGCTAAGCCATGCTAGTTTAGACTAGCATGTAGGTGCACTTCGGGCGTTGCAAAAGACACTCCTCCTGCCTGTTGAATTCTATATTTACTTGGTAAGATGGCCTTGTACTTTAGAACACTTAGAATGCAACCAGTCTTCTGAACGAGGCTGGGACTTGCTACATGCCGTCAGCAGAGTTTGACGAAGGAACCCCTGGTTCCCTTCACCGGCATCAATCCCAACGAGGGAGTTCGTGTAACGCAAGAGCTAAAACGACTAGTGCGGCGCAGTCGATCTCAGCCACGCCCTCACCTGTAGATAACGTATCAAACAGAGCTCCACAGAGACTCAGAGGGCATGTGCTGCATAGTGGACACACTGCAAACACTTCAAGAAGCAACTGGAACCCGTCTAAATGCAGATTTGCCCTTGGCTGGAATGGAGGCATTTCACCTCAGTTTAAACGTGTCGTTCGAAGTCAGGTCAAGCCCGAGGGTCCATTCCCGGCCTATTGGTTGCAGAACGCAAATACAGCCAATTGAAAACGATTTGATCCCAGATCCCTTTCTGTGACGATACCACCGGATCCCTGTCCTGACCGCCCCAAGAAACTACAGTTGAAGTATCGTTTAAGGTGTTTCATCCCGGCTGAAGTGTGTGTGTGTGTGTGTGTGTATGTCCGTCCCTACAGTTTTTGGAGAGAAGCCCGTTCCTCACCACCACCACTCCCCACAACTGCAGAGGAATGTGTTTGGCTCTGCACAAAAGGCGTGTTCCAACAGAGCTGATCTAGGATCTGTACTCACCAAACACAAGAGGGGAAAAATATTTTAAAAATACAGTAACAGGCAGGGACTACCAGGTTTCTTCCAATAAGTAACATACATTTTTTTAAATTTCAGTTGCAAAACCTTTTCGTCACAGTGTGTTGTAATCAGCGTGACTCGGGCCATGGAGGAGGATGGGACTCGCTAACATCCGGCGTGCTGCCAAGGGGACGAGCGCAGCTGGAAGCTTATCACTGAAAGGGTGTAAATTGTTGATTAAATCTGCCAACTGAGCAAAGTCACTGGTCCTTGAGGAAACAGTGTAAATGAATATTGGGAACATAAACAGCAACTCTGGAAAAGCCGTCCAGGCCGACTGCAGAGACATTTTCCATTTCTGGCTCTTCTGTTCATTGCCCTCTGGCATTTTAAACCACTGTCAAGCAAGGCCTAACATTTTTAAAACATTCATCACCCTTTATTAAAAAACAGTAGATTTCTGTGCAAACACACACACACACACACACACACACACACACACACACACACACACACACACACACACACACACACACACACACACACACACACACACACACACACACACACACACACACACACACACACACACACACACACACACACACACACACACACACACACACACACACACACACACACACACACACACACACACACACACACACGATCCTGGAAAACAGTAGCCTGAGGAACACACACACACAAACAATTAGGTTAAAAACTCTTTAACATCAAAACCAAACCTTAACATTAGCCTCTACTCCCAACCGCTAAGCCTAAAATAGCCTTTTTGCAAGCAGGGACCAGAAGAATGTCCTGAATTCCTAAACATTTGCCCTGGGTTAGGGACGATCCTTGTTAGGGGCTCAATAATAGTGCACGTGCGCATGCGCACACCTCCTGAGGGGACAACAGTGGAACTCCCAGAAGAGGGTGACGAGTCATGGACAGTAATGACAGCATCGGAGTGTTTCGGTCACTCCCCAGCTGATCCTACAACACAACGACAGGGGTGAACACAGGCGGAGTGAGTTCCAGCCTTTCATTCCACCAGGTAAGTTTACTGACAACGTGAAAACACACCATCATTAAGGTCAACGTCGTGGCGAGTGGTCAGGGTGAACTGCCTCACTCAGGGACCGAAGGACAGGTGTTTCAGGGTCCAGGCTCGGGAATTTGCCCTTGTGGTTACTAGTCCGCTACGTGATAACAGGATCCTGAGTTACTGGCTGCTTTCCCTTAGAGGAAAGGATCTTAAGAAAAGGTGTTCTTATATGGGAAAGAAACCAGTAAGCAATCAACTTTCCACTCCAGACAAGATTTCTGAAAATGAGGAGACACGCCAGCCAATCCCTGACATACACACACACAGAACTACATCAGCCAGCCAATCCCTGACATACATAAAATCCCCACACCAATCAGATGGCGCGTCGATGTGGGGAATTTAGCGTGAGATTAGAGGAGGAAGATGAGGTAGGGGGAGGGCAACCATATGATTTCTAGCGTCTTAATTGGTTTTCCATGAAGAGACACGTGATTTTCTAAGTGTCTCCTCTGCTGACGGTGGTTCAATAGTCCGGCTTTAGAGAGGTCAGGTGTGATTATTCAATAGGCATGTCGCTGTCCATTTATGACCTAACCTTTGACCGGTTTTTACTGTGGTAGGTGTGTGACCCTAGGCATATTTCCTGCCTCTGCTCATTGTTCAGGTCAGGTAGAGCAGAATAAGAGACAGAGTTACATTCCGCAGAGAGCTCCTGACAGGATCAGTGTGTACACACGCTAAGAGCACAGGGGCCTGACGAGGGGACAGGGAATGAGCAGTTGCCATGCCTACACCATGAATACAGTGGTGCGCGCACACACACACACCAAATATGAATGGAGGTCTGCATTAACATCCATTCAAATGGCCCAGCAGAGGCCCAGAGGTCAGACAGCAAATCCCATCATCTCCAATCTGCCGCCCCCCCCCCCCCCCCTTGCACACACACACAGTCAACATTCAATCCATCCTACTGGTAAATATTTAATTGCAACCAGACTGCCTCACAGCAGTAAGCCCATGGGAGTTGGCACAGCCCAACTCCAGACAGAAAAAGAACCTAACGGAGACAATTCAGCTGAACACAGGACCTTGACCTGCTCCGTCTCAGAATTTCTAATCCCAGTGTCAAGACAGGCTCTAGACGGGCCAAGCTGGCTGGCTGGCTGGCTGGCACACACACACACACACACACACACACACGGTGTCAGAGCTGAGGAGCAGTGTGTGTCTTCACCATAAACTTAAGCAGTGCAGTAAACACAGACGAAGCCTGGTGAGCAGCTCCAAGCAAAACATTTCCCCCCCCCCCCATTATACCACTTTAGGAATAACGTTGGTTGAATTTAAACTTATGGGAAAAGCATTACCTACCAGAAAACCCCTGTTCTGGGTCAGAAAGGTGCAAATTCAAGCCCATTTCAGAAACACTTGTCTTTCCACTTCCTTAAGTGCTAACCGACGGCTTGTTATATTTCTCAGATGCTACCGAGGTGGTTAGCACTTCCCTAAAACAAATGCACAGCTCATGAGCCCATCAGCCCATGGTAGGTTCTTTTACTGGTAATCGAACAGGAGTCTACAGTTTTATTGTGCATTATTCCACAGACACACAATCATCCCATCTGTATGACCCCTTATAGACCTGATCAAATATTACACACATCATGGCCACCATGTCAGGTCACATTCTATCCAATGACAGGGATGTGGTTGCCCCCCGAGGCCGTGGAGGGATGTGGCTGCCCCCTGAGGCCGTGGAGGGATGTGGCTGCCCCCCGAGGCCGTGGAGGGATGTGGCTGCCCCCTGAGGCCGTGGAGGGATGTGGCTGCCCCCCGAGGCCGTGGAGGGATGTGGTTGCCCCCCGAGGCCGTGGAGGGATGTGGCAGCCCCCCGAGGCCGTGGAGGGATGTGGCTGCCCCCCGAGGCCGTGGAGGGATGTGGCTGCCCCCCGAGGCCGTGGAGGGATGTGGCTGCCCCCCGAGGCCGTGGAGGGATGTGGCATTTTCCAATTGGGCCGTTGTGGCATCATGGCCACCTAATCCGCCCCCGGCTTGTAATTAGTTTGTTCATCCCCCCTCCTCCACAGGTCTCTGCTGTAAATAGAAATGTTTGCAGTCGACTTCTGTGGTCAAATAGAAAATGAACAGAAATAAACAGCCACGCATGTTGCCAAGCGTCACCCATTGCCATATTGTGGTTGACAGTGCTTCGTCAAAGCCCTTTTTTCTCCTCTTATCGCTAGTTTGAAACTGAAAATTATTAAATTGGCTGTTATCTGCCCTTCATTATTTGAAAAGCTTTTGTGGCAACAAAAGCTTTTCCATGAATGTAGCCATTTACAGAAAGAAACTATACAAGTACTGAATAATTAAATTATGAACCCACTTCAGCACTGCGGTGTTCTCATTTGCGCCGGCTTTTATTGAATGCCATGACAACAAAGCAATGGTATAAAATCAGCCAATCCTGCAAAACATTAGAAATTACCCAATTTCCATCTGACACGCTCCTTTTACAGTGCATCTGTTTGGATAATTAGTTCTTTGAAAGAATAGGTAAGACAAATGGCAGTGATTCTTTTTTTATAAAACATTTAAAAAAAATCTATTGGCATTGCCAATTACACCACTTCAACAAGCCAATTCCAGACACAGATCTGCATGACTCAAGTGAATTTCACACCCCTTCAAACTAAGTCCTGGATAGATGAAACTTCCTTTTCCTGTCAGGACACTGATACCAGGACTAAACGATTCAGGTTAGCTTGGAAGTACAGAACAGTAGTTCTGTAGCTTTATTGCTACAGACAAAATTGCTAGGTAATGTCATTTGCCGCTCATATACGGGCCATCACTTGAGAGGGCCAGATCACATTACAGATGCCTGAAGGAGATTGTTCATTTCCCCAATCTACCATCAGACCTGATTACTTCTTAACTGCCTTCATTGTGCTAGAATTATAGCTCCTTAAAATCTGTTTAAGTTAGGTCTCTGATGAGATAGCAAGATACAGTCATGTGAAAAAAGTACACTCCCTGGAAAGTAAAAAAAAAAAAAAAAATTAAATAAATTATTTGGACATGTAATCTTCACTTTTGACACTATTGACAGATAAAGCAACCCAATTTAACAAATTGCACTGTAAGAGTATACATTGCTATCATCCGATAGCATCAGGCCCGGCACAATGAGGGGGCTTAGCCCCCTCAGTTGAATTTTCTGCCCCCCCCCACTACAGAAAATTATCCCAAAAAAAGATTAGACCCGTCGCCATAATTTTTTGCCCCCTCAGTCAATTCGTCCTGATGCCGGGCCTGGATAGGATAGACATGTGGACTTTGACTCAAGCCATTCCATAACCTTTCATTACTTATTTTTAAGCCATTCGGTTGTAGAACTGCTTGTGTGTTTTGTAGAATTGCATTGGATCATTGACCAGTTGCAAGATCCATGTTCTGGTCGGCTTGTGGGTCTCACTCTCCAGAATAATTCTCTGGTAAAATATGGAATTCATGGTAGACTCAATGTTGGCAAAATGGCCCTGAGGCAGCAAAGCAGACCCAGACCATAATGCCACCACCTCCATGCTCTACAGTTGGTATGAGTTGCTTCTGTTCAAATGCAGTATTGTGTTTTGGCCAAACATGGCGTCTGACATTAGACCTTTGACTCATCTGTCCAGAGCACATCGCTCCAGTAGTCTTACCTATGATTGCTAACTCACCTCATGCTGTGTTTTGATCACCAGCCACGGCTAGCGTCTAGTGCTTAGCATTTTGTGTTGCTGAATCACTAGTGGCTAAACTCCAGCTCTAAGCCAATTGGAAAATGAAAGATGTTGCTAGTGAAGGTCTACAAGTGAGAATAGGGAATTTCGAGCACGTTCGCACATCTGATCATCTATTGAGCATTCTCTACTGAGAAGTAATCAGTGCACACCTGACAACCGTTACACCGGGAAGAGGTGCCAACTGCTTTCACATCTATATGTGCCCAACCCTTGAGAAACTTCTATTAGCATCTTTTGGTTAGAATTTTCTCCATTTGTAATGATCCATCAGACAGTGAAGTGATGTACAAAGTCATTACATTGCTCAAATAAATTAAGGGAACACATAACCATCACAGTATAACACCAAGTCAATTAAACTTCAGGGATATCAATCTGTCCATTCAGGAAGCATAAGTGATGATAGTGAATCAATGTCACTTGTTTTGGTGCAAAACAGGTTCACTGGAGAGGCAACAGCAAGACAACCACAAAAAAGGAATGGTGTTGCAGGCGGTGATCACAGATAATTGCTCTCCCCTTATCCTTCCTGACCAATTCTTCTCTTGTTGTGCAATTGTCTTTGTCACTACTAGTAGCATGAGGCAGTGCCTGCAGCCCACTCAGGATGCACAGGTAGTCCAGCTCCTCCAGGATGGCACATCCATACATGCCGTCGCAAGAAGGTTTAGAGTCTCAAGAGCATGGAGGAGATGCCAGGAGACGGGTCGTTACACGAGGAGAGCTGGACAGAGCCGTAGAAGGGCATCAACCCGGCAGCAGGACCGGTCTCTGCTCCTTTGTGTGAGGAGGAACAATGACCTCCAGTGGGCTACTGGTGTGTATTATTACAATTTGTACTCTTAATATGTTCACCTGGCACAGCGGACTGGTCACCCCTCTGAGCCTGGTTCCTCTCTAGGTTTCTTCCTAAATTTCTGCCTTCTTAGGGAGTTTTTCCTAGCCACTGAAATTCAACACTACGGTTCCTTGGGGTTTAAGGCAAGGTGTTTTGTAAAAGCACTTTGTGATGTAAAAAGAGTTTTAGAAATACATTTGATTGGTTGATTGACTGATTGCATGTCGGACAATATCCAATCTCATGTGGCCAGAGGGTGTAGGCAGTTCCTGGATGACAGAAGCATTGATGGTATTGACTGGCCCTCACGTTCCCCAGCCCAGAATCCAATTGAGAACCTCTTGAGAACCTCTTGGATGTTATGGATCGGTGCATCCAACGATGCCAGGTAGCACCACAGACTGTCCAGGAGCTCACGGATGCCCTGATCCTGGTCTGATGGGGGTTCCATCTGGAAACCATCTTTCGTCTCATCAGGAGCATGCCCAGACGTTGTCAGGAGTGCATACAGGCACATGGGGGCCATACACACTACTGAGCCACATTATGAGTTGCCGTGATGAAATTCACGCAAGTTGGAACAGCCTGTGATTTCAATGGTTTACTTAGATATTCAGTGTGAGTTTGAATCCAGCCCTCAATCGATTGGTGATTTTGGTTTCCACTGACCATTGGTCACGTCATTTTCTTCAACAAATCACAATGTACAGTAAAGACTTTGATCTAAAATATATTTTGTTCATTAAGATAAAATTATACATCGATGAAGTATTCAGGTGTTCCATTCATGTTTTGGAACAAGTGTATTTCTGTATATATTCTACATTCTTAGTATGCTCTTCAGCTGCTGTTCATTTATCTATTTTGTCTGAAACATTTTACAAATATGAATTTTAACTGGTTCCCCCGGTGCTCTCCATCCCCCCCCCCCCCACAACACCCATTTTAATTAACATAACTGTGGAAAGAATTACTCAATTACATTTAATCAATGCTGAAAACAGACTGGATTTACCATCAACGCAAAGGAATTGTCTATATAAAAGGACCGGAATACAATCAAACAAGCCGAAATATTATTTTGTTTAAATGCTGAATTCCTGGTAGTTGACGTGAAATGAGGTCTGTGCCCAAGGGTTTGGTCCAGTAATATGGCCACATAAATGTGTCCGAGTACAATGTCCAATCAAAACGCACTAATCAATATATTGAACTCAGTATTTCCATAGCTCTTAGCCCCGTCCACAGTCTCTGCCAAGAACATGCTTCATGCCCAATAAGCAAACGCACGCTGTCCCCACCTTTCCTTCCAACCGTTTGTTCGATAACGAGCCAGGATGGCGCAGCACAAGGAGGGTCATTGTGTGTGAAAGAGAGTGAACGAGTGTAACGTCTCATTGAAGAGCACTGACCGGTCACTACTTTGACCCACAGAGAGCCTCGTCCTCTTCCCTCAAGCCCTGTCACGACTACCATGAACCACAGCAGGCTGCCTCGGGTACCTCCTCACAATGCCCTGTCCAGCACTGTTACAGGCTGACAATGCAAGCCTGGCACAGCTCCTCTGTGTTCTGCAGAGTGAAAAGGGTATATCGGGTACAGCGTTGGCAGAGAGGTTTGGTCCAGTCAAAAAAAATTAGCTGCTCCTATTTCAAGCAGACAAGGCAAAAAAAAACAACAAGAAAGAACAAACAGGTAGTAGTTCCCTTGAGCAAGCCACTTAACCACAATTGCCCCTGTAAATCGCTCCGAATTAGAGTGTCTTGGTAAATGACTAAAATGTAAAGCTGATGGTCTGGGCGTCTTGGATCTAAAGCAGACTATGACCTCTGGACCACTGGGAGGAACAGTGAGGGCCATGACTGTGGAAGCCAAGGAAGCGTAATGGGATGCATTATCGAACTGGTTCTAACAGGTTTCCCATCGATCTCGACTCCGGTATTGGCTGGTTCATGCGGGTATGCAATCTGGATGACGAATTGTCTCCAATGTCAAAATTGGATATTCATCCATGCAGCTTGAGATTCATGATTGATCCATACTCATATAGCGGTCTGTCCCTTGATACTCAATTAATTTACTGTACATTTTAAATTCAGCAGGCATTTCTGTTTAGCGGAACATCATTTACAAAAAATATATATCTTGATTAGGATTAGCTAACGCCATAGCAACATTTGATCTTCCTGGGGCTGATTTCAGATAGGCTGCGCAAGGTTTACCTTTTGTGTTGTGTTGTCGACTCAAGGCAAGGTGATGGCTGTCAAAACACAGCACATGTCAGCTCAATCACCAGTCCCACCACATTGTTCCAGGACGAAGAAAAATGCTGGTTCTGCCATTTTCTCTGTGCAGGAAATGTGGGGAACCAACTCACATAAAACTGAATGTACTCTGGACTTAATGGAGTGCTTAAGTGAGAAATCACATATTTTGGAGTCAGACAGAGTGTGCAGATAACCGAAAATGGCTTATTCATCAAGGAGTGGACTGTCATGAAAACATTATGGAGTGTGCAGTGTTCCATTTCCCAGAAAGCTTCCATTATATCAATACTGGCCCAACCCTCCTAGGCCTTATACCGATTCAGCACATCGTCAACCGATCATTGCTTAGGGTTTCCACTGCCACACAGTGTATACCACACACCCCCACACAACGTTCTTATTTTCTTCCCTTATCTTTTTCACGCATCTTATAATTCACTGGACAGCTAAGTGGTGCAAGATTTAGCAGAGTTTGTCCAGATTGAGCAGTTTGGCCATATTGGATCTCAATGCTTCTGCAGTATTTGTGCAATGGAGGTGTCAACTTGGCCATGTCGCCCCAGGCCACGTCGGCCCCGCCCCAGGCCACGTCGGCCCCGCCCCAGGCCACGTCGGCCCCGCCCCAGGCCACGTCGGCCCCGCCCCAGGCCACTTAAAATGATGCTCTCAGTGAGGAAAGCAGGAAAATCAAACAAAACATTAGTCAGTACAGCCAGTCAGTCCCAGCAGTATCACCATTATTGACATGAACTGGCAGAGTCTCTTTGCATGCAAGACGATTTGGTCGTCATGTTTGCACTTCCCATAAAAACAACCAGAAGAAATGGCATTACAAACTAGCTATGTGCAAGTGTGTTTCACGGTTAAAGATGGGGATAACAGACAGTTACATACTGGGGTACTGTCTTTTGATACAAAATATACATTTTGTTTTTATGAAACTGAGGAATACGGCACTAGTTTGAAATTGCAAGTTGAATGGAATTCATCACAGAATAAACACTTACATAAATAAGTACGTGTATACATAAATAAATACAAATCTTGTCGGCAACTAAGTGTTGTGATAATACTGTATTGGCAGTGTCCAGGCAATTCCAAGCCCTGTTAAAAAGGTTTCTCTTACCTTGTGACCAGTCGTTGTGAGTCCATCCTCAGCCACGCTTTGCCCATTCTGGGAAAAAGAGAGACAAAACACAGACTGAGCACCAAAGATGGTTCATATGTAAGAGACTGCGTGGGTGGATGGACAGAAAAACTATCTACCTGGAGAATTAGTTTCCATATTCATTCATTGCTCCCTTTGTCCCAATCTGACAAACCTAATAATCTAACGACAAATTGAGTTTCACCTGTTCAAATGGCAAATCACTGTTATTGTTCAACAACGCGCTTAGCCGAAACATCCCTGAGAGCCCTTTACAAAGAACATCTGTGTTAACAGCCATATTATTTCCCACCATAAAGGGCGTGGACGAGAGGCTAAAACACCAGATGAGATAATTGCAGTGTAGCATCAAACGAGGAGGCACTCCTTAAATGTCAAGATGACAAAAGATTCAAGGCATTTCGAATCCCATTAAATGGAAGCCTGGGCAGTTCCCAGTGAAATCATACTGCTATCAAAGAACATGACAATGATGCTGATGATGACTTATGGTTACCTGCTTCAGCTCTTCATTTGAATAACCAACTGTCGCGTTGCTTTCTTTTAAAAAGGCAATATTAACAGTGGCAGAAAGAGAGGGTTAAAGCTACCAAATCCTGGTTGTGGCACTCAGAAGATGGCGGTGCTACTATCCGGTATGTAAAACAGTACAGATAATGTATAGACTCTCAGATTTTTAAGGGCATCTGGGCGCGTTTAGTAATGACACCACATTATCACTGTATCTGATGTCTCACTGCACCAGAAATATTGGGATAACTGGCCTGGTCAAGTGTCTGCGGTTACAGAGTTTGCAGGCCCCAGTATGAGTCATGGATGGGTTAGCCACCACCATTCACAGAAGACCTCCACAATTCATTGCAAGACCAGGGTTCCAACCCTAAGAAGGTCCAGTAACACCTTATGGTGGCATAGGTGTCTGAGCACAGTCAAGGTGATACGCCGGAGTTACCTAGAAGAGTTTTGTTGTTAACTTCCTGGTTCAGTGAGTAGCATGAAGCTGAACGGCACTGAATGTTCCAAAGACACCTTGAAAATGTCTGTCCCAAGTCAACTAGGCGTTGCTGTGATGAAGCAGGGCTTTGATCACAAATTGGATATCATTTTTCAAGACCGGGAGACTAAATGCAGAAGTATAGATTTGGCAACAGATTGTCATAGTTGGATTTGATAAATATTGTACTTTCAACTGCAAAATGCTGTGTAGAACAAGGCAACACTGCTTCTCTCTCTGATGAGACTATGCCCATATTAAAGCCCATGGCAGTAGCATCATGTTGTGGGGATGCTTCTCATCGGCAGGTACAGGAAAACAAGACCGATGGAGCCAAATGTAGGACATTCCAAGAGGAAAATCTCAGGCGCAACAAAAATGCTAAACACACAGTCCAGGCTACAATGGAGTGGTTTAAAAACAGTGTCCTAGAACAGCCTAGTCAAAACCCAGACCTAAATCCTACTAAGAATCTGTAGCAGAGCACGGCTAAATTGTGTAAGAATTGCTTGTGGTATTAATCAGAGACAAAATCTAAGTTTAACACACTTGTTTCAGGGAGAAATAGAAAGTACGGACACGCACATTCACACAAAATTCATTTGGCTTACCAGGATGTTCAGCAGTGACTCTAACAAAATGTTCAGAAGTGACTCTCGCTAACAAAAATAAAACACTAAAATACAGTTAGGACCTGAGGCGTCAATACATGCCCCCAGCCCCTCCCTGACATGTCAAAAGGGACTGAGCTACAACCTTGAACTCTCAGACTTCCTTTCCTATTCCTTTGATGCCCACCAACCCACATACACACCTTAAGTGGTGGTAAAACATAAAGAAAGCTTATTGGAAAACGGAGTGCAGTTCTTTAAAATGGATAGTAGAACTCCACAAATGTATTTCATGTTTTGGATCCCGGGACACCATAACGCCATTCCACAGCGGTAAGCTCGCATCCAACTCGGAGTGGGTCCGAACGTTACACACACCAAACCACGCTGTGTAAACCATGGCCTTAAAAGGAAACCCAAAACAATAATAAAAATGTGTAAGGACCGATACAGGCAGCTGAAGCAGGAAGCTGGTTTATCACTCTTCCTGTTCCGGAACTTGTTTACCTACACACTACATGGACCAACTACAGAACCACACACACACACACGTTTGATGTTTTGCCGGGTCCTCTTGCAGGCTAAACTGGCAGTGAATTTGTTAAAAGCGGTCTACTACCCGGTTGGGATCAGTTTCAGATTTTCTACATGTGATTCTGCAGGCCAGCAGGGTCCTCAGTGATGACTTCCCCTCAACTCGTTCTGCTTCTCTCTACCTTCTTTCCCCCTCCCCCTTAAAGTAACAGTTAGCAAGCACTGGATGTGGCTGGAATGCGGAAGATGCCTTTGCACACAATTTCAGCTTTGTTAGCACTGCACGGCTAATCCAAGTGGCCCAGTTTAACCACTTTCCTGAGCTCCAAACCAGAGCTCGCGAGCACTTAAAATGTACACATATCCGCGCGGTTTACATCATTCAGGATGTATCGTACGCTCAATCCACAGTAAACTTGATATGGATGTAGCTCACTAATAAGTTGAGCACAGCTCAAGTGCTTGGAATGTTCCAGTGGCGGCTGGTGATTAGGATTACTAATTGAACCCAGTGCCGGGTTTAACAATGGAGGAAGCAGTAGCCGCTAAAATAGCAACATGGTGTCCACAAAGAGCACATGAGCCCACACATCACATACAACCAGCCACTCACACACTTAGGTCTCCCAAAAGACAAATACATAATTCATGCAATGTAAACAGCCTTGAAGCACTACTCATGGTGTGTGGTTAAAGGAGAGATTTGCTAATTTTTACCTGTGGCCTTATTTTTCCTCATTCCAGCTGTGCCTTTAGTTGATCACCCAAGTCAAAGACAATTATTTTAATTTATCTTTTGCTGGTTGTCCCATTTTGACTCAATTTACCATTGACTACAATTAATTACAAGCTTCGCAAAAAAAGAACTCCAACCAAACATTATGTTACAATTTCATTCGGGATATTGTCTCTGCAGTCACTATTAGATGAATCCAAGTGGTCACATTTTAGTTCTAGAAAGCATATTGATAATACGCTGTAAAATTTTAAGAAAAGAATAACGTATCACAGTGTAAAACTGCAAAGAGTTTGGAGATTATCATCTACGGCAAACAACATTATTAAAAGATTCAGAGAATCTGGAGTAATCTCTGTATGCAAGGGACCACATTGATGTTGTCTTTGTACCCCATTCATCATGAGCTGAACTCAAAGATCTAAGACTTTCTCTATGTACACAAAAGGCCCATTTCTTTCAAATATTGTTCACAAATCTGTCTAAATCTGTGTCCGTGAGCACTTCTCCTTTGCCGAGATAATCAATCCATCCATCCATCCATCTCACAGGTGTGGCATATCAAGACGCTGATTAGACAGCATGATTATTGCACAGGTGTGCCTTAGGCTGGCCACAATAAAAGGCCACTCAAAAATGTGCAGTTTCAATGTATTGGGGGAGTGTCGAAAACCAGTCAGTATCTGGTGTGACCACCATTTGCCTCACGCAGTACAACACATCTCCTTCGCATAGAGTTGATCAGGTTGTTGATTGTGGCCTGTGGAATGTTGGTCCACTCCTCTTCAATGGCTGTGTGAAGTTGCTGGATATTGGCAGGACCTGGAACACACTGTCGTATACACCGATCCAGAGCATCCCAAACATGCTCAATGGGTGACATGTCCGGTGAGTATGCTGGCCATGCAAGAACTGGGATGTTTTCAGCTTCCAGGAATTGTGTACAGAGAGTCTAATATTTGATGAATTGGTTTGGAGCATGTAATATCAACACTCTGAGAAACCATATATTAGCAAATGTGCCAGGGTTCTCTAATGAAAATATCCCAACAGATTGGGTGAAAATAAGACTACACAAAAAACTGGTGAACTTACCCTTTAAATGTAACCAGCATAACAATTATGAAAAAAGCAGCAACACCACAGGGTGAAAGTAATCAACTTTTTCCCCTCACAAAATACACTGGCAGCAGTCAAACATACATTTGGAGACTAAGCTAATGCTAAAGACTTCTACACATTTTATCAATGCTAGTACTTCATACAGGATGCAGAGACATACAAGAGATGGTACCCACAAGTTGACCCGAAAAACGCTGGATGATGGCGAAACACAGAATTAGCTGCAGGTTGTGCCATCACACGTCCTGGAGCATCCAGGTATTTCAGGAGCTCACACCCAGATTAGCTCAAAGGTGAAGTATTTTGACAAAGCGGTGAGCCAGAGCAGGACAACCGGCAGGGTATGTGGACCGGAACCAAGCCGTCATCCTGTGCTGGCAGGCCACGCCTGACTCAGAGGAATGCAGACCATTATCCCAGATATTAGCACAACCTGTGGCACTTTTGTGTAATCTCCGGCGGTTCTCCACCACCGACAGCCCTGCCTCAGCTTGTCGGCCTCTGTCTTACTATCCCTCGGGAGATGACCCCACTGGTAAGGCTACATGCTGAAACGTTGCAGAATGTTTTGCAATGAAGACTTAATTGGAAGCAAACTTGCATGCATCCTGGCAAGAGTTTCTGGCAAAGACATTTAGTCTTCTGCTTGCGCCATGCTCAAGGTCTTTGTGCATGTTGGCTGGAGGAGAGAGGTAATGACTGCACAGCTGGGAACAACAGAATCATGCGTAGAAGTAGACCTCAGCATCAGGCAGTTGAAGACAGGAGAGAAAATAGCATGTCTGAAGGGTGGGCCTAAAAGTGCCTTAATGTCTAGGCAATGACATAACGGCAAACATGATTTGATACACAAACTACATGCACATTTTTGGGAGTGATCCAATAAGTGTTTATGATCATTCTCTCCTTCGATGCACTTGTTAGGCCAATCTCCAGGTAACTCTGAGGACCAGAGGACTTGCAGACAAACAGATGTTTGCATGTAGCTGTGTCACAGTGAGACCAGGGTTTGAATCCTGCTCCCCAATTGGCCCCCAGGGTCCTGTGCAGAGAGGTGCAATTGGCCAGCAACTGCCTGGGTTAATCCAACAATGGCGGCCTGGCTTCTTGCGCCTCCCTGTGGCGGCTTAGGTCCCTGTGAACTCAATCGTGGTAGAAGGCTGGAGAGTGTGTTCCTTCCGGCGCATAAAGGATTCCAGGATTCCTGGTCGAGCAAGCAACGTGACAAAAAGAAAAAAAACATAGCCGATTGCAAGGGGTAACTGTTTAGTGCTATGTGACTACACATTGGGCTGGATCTGGTTTCAAAACACACAGACCCACTGACAGGAAACTAGCTGGCCATCTGCTGTCATCTGATAGAAGCAGCTCCTCTCAGTGGATGTGTGATGTGTGTGGGACCATCACATCTGTATTCAGATCAGACACCCATATCAAATTAACTGGGGGATTTGACAGAATGTCATTTCCAATGATAGCTGCCGGTTGCCATTGTAAACTAGCATCAGCCACAACGACATACAGAAAAAGACTGACGGTAGAATCTGAACCAAGTTCATACTCTGTCTGTCATAGAGCTGTAAATTAATCTGACCTTGTACAATTATAAAGTAACCCAAAGCCACAACCCTTCAATCAATCATTGATCTCGAAGATCTACTTCAGGTGTCCGAACCAGCGGTGACAGTCTGTCTGTCTGTGCCAGGGCTCTCAGTTTACAGGTTAATCAATCTGTCTGTCTGAGACTGGAGTGGATCCGTGAACCTACGATAGAGGGGCTGTGACAGTAGTGACTTGGAGCCTCGAGCTCAGTGTGAAAGCTCCCAGTGTGACGCATTGAAATAGGCATTAGTCATCCTCTCTCTACATTACTACGATTCTGTTCCCGCCAACGCACGTTTTGTTGGAGAAACAGAAGGCGTTTCAGCTTAGTCAAGGGGAGCTGGGTTTTTTTCATCGCCTTGAGTTTGCTCTGTCATGAGGCATTCAAATATTCAAAGTGAATAGAAGCCTGCTCATGAGGAGGTTCATTTTATATCGTATTGATTAGGCAAGAAGCATTCATTATTTCCCTTTCCGAAAGTGTGTGGACATGCTGTGTACTGCGATCGCATTGATCAAGATAAGTACGTAACATTTAGCAAAAATGGTGAGACTTTCTTCTGGCCGGGATTGTGGAAGAGCCCATTCTAAACACAATACAGCCCTACAGTCAAAACGTTTATAGCGTTGTGACTTGAGACAGTGTTTCTGTCTACAGTACTCTCAAATCTGCCTCTTCAATAATAGTTGCAAGGTCATGACTCATGTAATCCAGAGAATGACTCGTCGTGACCAGTCAAAGTCCTTGTAAGGAGTGACTAGTTGCAAGCACGCGCATGTCAGGTGTTGAGAATTCTGGCCGTTGAGCTGCTGTGGCCAGAAGTTCCCCTCTAATTGAGTATCCACTGAATTAATTCCCAATGATCATTCGCTAAGTGTACTTTTAAGTAATATTAGGCTATTCACCAAAGAAAAAGTGCCAAGACAAAGAAAGTGTTTAAACGGGGGGTGCAGCATACACTAAAAAAAATAAGTAAAAGTTAATAGTTTGAACACAGCAAAGACCATGGGACGCCAACTGCTCCATTTAACAGCATTTGAATTGGGAACAATAAAACGATAGGTTTATATCACAGACGCGTTTCTCCTGTAACAAGCAAGTACACGGTCTAACTTGAAAAAGAGGAAAAGTACAACTGGTCATACATTTGTTACATCAATAAAAAAAAAATATAGGAATTATTGGCAAATGTATTTTACACCGATGAACAGGATGAATGCAGCCTAAGGATATATTTGGCACGCAGACTGACGAAAAAAGCAATTTCAACTTGTTCACGGGTGTCCTTACCTCAGTCTCCAGTGTAATTAGTTCCATTTGGGGCCATGGTTCCGCAAGGTGTGCAAGAGGCATTCTGGCAGATATTTAGTTTCTTTATCTGCTGTGAAATAAAAGTTGAAGTTGCCCCGATTTCTTGGATTGTAGCGTTGCTCTAGGCAATCCTGTTAATCACAATTTTAAGACCGGTCGGTAGAGATGTACTAACTTCAATCAGCGGATAGCCTACTCAAGCGGCGTATCCAGTCGCACCAAGCAGGCGTTTACTACAAACAACTACAATCCCTTTAAAATTACTTCGAATGACCACTTCTTCGGGAAAGACAACAGAAATTCCAACAGCGAATCGTACAATAACAAGAGACGAGGATGCTATCAACTCCAGTGTGTGAATAAAAACGAACCACACAGCATAAGTAGCCTAGCCTTCGGTCAGATATGCAGCAAAAAGCGTTTCCGACTGTGCTTGATCTGCGGGCTGTGCGTCTGTGCGCTTCCAAGCCGTTTAATAGGCTATGCAATTATATTCCTCCGCCAAAAAATGCCTTCCCTTGAGTCCATGTAACCTAATTATTCGACGACGTAGCCTATTATATTATAGGCATACACTTACTCTTTACCCTTGGATTACTCGGAGCGGAGACTTCGTTCTTTCCACGGGTTCAGCCTAGAGATTGTAGCGTAGCAGTTGAGTGTATCAACTCGACCTGTTATTGGCAGACTCCTGACGGATTTCTTCCAGCCCCTTCTTGGTCCGTCCACCCAAATGTTTTTTCGCCATCCTCTGGAAGCTGGTTGAACTGCAGTTTCATGAAAAGGGCTACGTAATGTTCCAAAAGTATAACAAATGCTTTCAGTTGAAAGTCATTCAACTTGGCTGTTGGTTACCCTTCAAAAATAAATTTGCTATGTGACGTATTAGGAGTATATGCGGGTCGATAATTTAGGGTTACAATACACTGATCTGTGCATACACATTCGAGGTTCATTGTGTTATCGTAAACTGTAAGTCTACATGTAGCCATATTCGTATTTGTTTAGAAGTTATCTTGTCCTTTGAAAAAACACTCAATGTTTGCATCAAAGCGCTTTCAAGGCTGCAGACAATAGCGCTCTGCTCAGCCTCCCCTCTCCATCTACTCCATTGACTGGGCTAAGTGGATATTGCTCCTGGCTGCCTGGTTGAATTTGGTTACTATTGGCAACTAGACAGCATTTCCCGTACTGTAGCCATACCAGTGCGGTATATACCTACTGTATTATAGATGCATTTATTTATAACAAAGTGTCAAGGGTATGCAAAGAAAGCCGTCATCAAGGCATACATTTATATTTTTGAAGAATCAAAAATATTAATGTATTACGATTTGTTAACATTTTTTTGGTTGTTACATGACGCCATATGCGTAGCTTCATAGTTTGGATGTCTTCAAAATTATTCTACAATATAAAGTAGTAAAAAGAAAAAATACACTTAAATGCGTAGACGTGTCCGAACTTTTGAATGGTACTATACCGCTTCTGACGGTCACTGTACGAATGAAATTAATCACAAGCTATAGGTATTCTTCGTTGTTTCCTGTGCGATCACAAAAGTCACAATTAATACTGGAAATTAAATACCTGAATAAAAATGTGCTCCGATGCTTGTTTAATTTCACAGACGTCCGACTAACAGAACTTCCGGAAAACTTAGTACATACTTTGCATTTCGTATTCTCAGATACGGTATTGCAACTTAAAAAATACAGTTGACTTACAGTTATCCGGAAATATTTGGACACTGACACAATGTTCATAATTTAGAAATAAAACAACTGAGATGCAATTGAAATGCAGACTTTCAGCTTTAATTCAAGGGGTTGAACAAAAATATCGTATGAAACGTTTAGACATTGCAACCATTTTCATACACAGTCCCCTGAAATAAGGTCCCCTCAAATGAAATTGGACAAATTAATATAATCATAAATAAAATGTAAATTTTTAATACTTTGTCAAGAATCCTTTGCAGGCAATGAATGCTTGAAGTCTGGAATACAAGGACATCACCAAACGTTGGCTTTCATCCTTTGTGATGCTTTGCCAGGTCTTTAATGCAGCTGTCTTCATTGTTGTTTGTTCGTGGGTCTTTCTGCCTTAAATGTTATCTTCAGCAAGAGAAATGCCTGCTTGATCAGGTTGAGATCAGGTGATTGACTTGGCCATTCGAGAATTTTCTGCTTCTTAGCCCTAAAAAATTCCTGGGTTGCTTTCACGGTATGTTTTGGGTCACTGTCTATAAAGTGAAGCGCTATCTAATCAATTTCGCTGAATTTGGCTGAATGTGAGCAGACAGTACATCCCTATAAACTTCAGAATTCATCCGTCTGTTTCTGTCTTCTGTCACATCATCAATAAACACTAGTGACCCAGTGCCATTGGAAACCTTGCATACCCACGCCATCACACTGCCTCCACCGTGTTTTACAGATGATGTGGTAGCCGTTCCAAGCCATCTCAATACTTTTTTCTTCCCATCAATCTGGTACAGGATGACCTTAGTTTCATCTGTCCAAAGAGTGCTGTTTCAGAACTGGACTGGCTTTTTCAGATGTTTTTTGGCAAAGTCTAGTCTTGCCTTTCTGTTCTTGAGGCTCATGAATGGTTTGCACCTGGTTTTGAACCCTCTGTATTTGCTCTCGTGAAGTCTTCCCTTTATGGTAGACTTGGATAATGATATGCCTACCTCCTGGAGAGTGTTCTTCACTTGGCTGGATGTTGTGAAGGGGTTTTCTTAACCATGGAAATGATCCTATGATCATCCACCACTGTTTTCTTCCATGGATGAGCTCACCAGTGCATTATTTTTTTATCTGAATGTACCAAACTGTTGATTTGGCCACTACTAATGTTCCTACTATCTCTCTGATTTATGTATTTTTTTGCAGCCTAAGGATGGCCGGTTTCACTTGCATTGAGAGCCTCTTTGATCGCATGTTCTGGGTTCACAACAACAACATCCAAATAGGAATGCCACACCTGGAATCAACTCCAGACCTTTTACCTGTTTAATTGATGAAGAAATAACATAGGAATAGCCCACACCTGTCCATGAAACAGCCTTTGAGTCAATTGTCCAATTACCTTTGGTCCTTTGAAAAAGAGGGGGCTACATATTAAAGCCCTGCACTTTAAGCCCATATTCCTTATTTAACTGTAACTTTTAACTATTCTGGTAAACTTGTGTCAGTGTCCAATTATTTCCAGACCTAACTGTATGAACTTGGTGTTCCATACCATGCTCCAGACAGATAGGGTGTTAACCCTGTGACATAAGGAGTAGGGATGTTAACCCTGTGACATAAGGACTAAGGGTGTTAACCCTGTGACATAAGGACTAAGGGTGTTAACCCATGACATAAGGAGTAGGGGTGTTAACCCAGTGACATAAGGAGTAAGGGTGCTAACTCAGTGACATAAGGAGTAGGGGTGTTAACCCAGTGACATAAGGAGTAAGGGTGTTAACCCAGTGACATAAGGAGTAGGGGTGTTAACCCAGTGACATAAGGAGTAAGGGTGTTAACCCAGTGACATAAGGAGTAAGGGTGTTAACCCTGTGACATAAGGACTAAGGGTGTTAACCCTGTGACATATGGACTAAGGGTGTTAACCCTGTGACATAAGGACTAACGGTGTTAACCCTGTGACATAAGGACTAACGGTGTTAACCCTGTGACATATGGACTAAGGGTGTTAACCCTGTGACATAAGGACTAACGGTGTTAACCCTGTGACATAAGGACTAACGGTGTTAACCCTGTGACATAAGGACTAACGGTGTTAACCCTGTGACATAAGGACTAACGGTGTTAACCCTGTGACATAAGGAGTAAGGGTGTTAACCCTGTGACATAAGGACTAACGGTGTTAACCCAGTGACATAAGGACTAACGGTGTTAACCCAGTGACATAAGGACTAACGGTGTTAACCCAGTGACATAAGGACTAACTGTGTTAACCCAGTGACATAAGGACTAACGGTGTTAACCCAGTGACATAAGAACTAACGGTGTTAACCCAGTGACATAAGGACTAACTGTGTTAACCCTGTGACATAAGGAGTAAGGGTGTTAACCCTGTGACATAAGGACTAACGGTGTTAACCCAGTGACATAAGGACTAACAGTGTTAACCCAGTGACATAAGGACTAACGGTGTTAACCCAGCGACATAAGGACTAACGGTGTTAACCCTCTGTCCTGGCTACATTCCCAATCTGGCCTCACTGCATCATGTCCACCTAATCGTCTTCAGGCCCCAAATGGCTCATTCATGAGAATGTGTTCTCAGTCAACTTACCTGGTAAAATAACGGTAATTTAAAATAGATGAACTTCACACCTTTTCCCTTGTAGACAAAACGTGTACTTGTTTTTGTCCTTGCAATAAGTGTTGTTACAGTTTAACTACTTATATGTAAGTGCCATTTACTGACTTCACCTTTTCCAGCGTAGTTTTTTTATTCAGTACAATGCAAAAAATTTATAGATGTTGAACTGTGTCCTCATATGTGGAAGCATAAATGTTATCTGTTAGTATGTAAACATTTGCCCTGCCTGGTAGCTTTAGGATCTTGTGGACAACCCCAGCCTGCCTGGTAGCTTTAGGATCTTGTGAACAACCCCAGCATGACTGGTAGCTTTAGGACCCTGTGGACAACCCCAGCATGCCTGGTAGCTTTAGGATCTTGTGGACAACCCCAGCATGACTGGTAGCTTTAGGACCCTGTGGACAACCCCAGCATGCCTGGTAGCTTTAGGATCTTGTGGACAACCCCAGCATGACTGGTAGCTTTAGGACCCTGTGGACAACCCCCACCTGCCTGGTGACTTTGGGACCCTGTGGACAACCCCCACCTGCCTGGTGACTTTGGGACCCTGTGGACAACCCCCACCTGCCTGGTGACTTTGGGACCCTGTGGACAACCCCCACCTGCCTGGTGACTTTGGGACCCTGTGGACAACCCCCACCTGCCTGGTGACTTTGGGACCCTGTGGACAACCCCCACCAGCCTGGTGACTTTGGGACCCTGTGGACAACCCCCACCTGCCTGGTGACTTTGGGACCCTGTGGACAACCCCCACCTGCCTGGTGACTTTGGGACCCTGATCATTGAGTATGGGCAGGGAACAAATGCATGCACCTGTCATTGCTAATTGCTGTTGTTTAGAACCAGGCCAGGCTGGGAGTTTGGGAGGTGCACTACAAGAGGAGTGAACCACTATTACCTCCATCTTAGAAGGAGGTCTGGAGGAGAGGTAATCCTATCTGAGGAAACAAAGTGAAAATTACATTATAGAACATCTGATAGCAAATATTTTATTGCAAGAGCGATTTTTAACAATTGTGTTGACAGCATGGGACAAATTCATCTCTAAAGTCCATAGTCCATAGAGTCCAAAACTTGGAAGACGAAAAAGGTGTTTTGCCAAGCTCTAAGTTTCAATGTAATTCACTTTTCTCTCAGGCTATGGCACCTTTCGCAACTATAGATAGAACAGCTACTGTAGTTGCGGTCAAAGCTGTAAAACAATGTTTTAAATAAACAACATAGTAGCCGGCTAGCTTGGCAGTATAGGCAAATATTGGTTTGTGGTTAGGAATTTATATTTTAGGCTTGTCCTAAACCCGGTATATAACTACGGAGCAAACGACCCATCGTTATGGAAAGCCAAGTGAGTCATAAACATGACATATTTTACGGCATCCGACCATCGTATACACTCTAGCAACTCCATGTAGCAGCTATAGGCGCCTGCGAATTCAATTTTTGCCATGCGCTCAGAAACACGAAGGACTCGTATCAATAGGCTACTATACCAAACTAACCGGAAAATTGCTAAGAAAAAAACATTAAAAAAACAAACTATTAAGCATTTCTGGTTCTCACTACTCGAAAACAAAAACAAAAAAGCCAGCTGAAGAATGTTTTAGGATTTTGTTGTTGTCTATGAACAAGAACACCTTAATAAACAACAATGTTCTAGATAGCACTTTTTTGATAGTGGGATCCAAGAAATCCCCTCAAAGAGATACAATGAAATAAAACACAACACGACCCCACTCAGTTAACAGTATACGCTGATGTCGCCGCTCTTTAAACAGGGTTGCAGACGAGAGCAAATTAATTTTCTCCTTAACGGTGGATCATGCAGTTAGCCAAATACCGATCCACTGTGTGGCAGAGGAATGATTATTAACTAGTCACTATGGCTGGACAGCAAATCAATGCTAAAGAGCATGAACAAACAACAATTCACACAGTGAATGATTGTTAATGAAGATACGGTGATGTGATGTTGTATGGGAACTTGTCATGGAAGACCGAGGTAATATATTTACCCGAGCATCACTAAGAGATCAATATCAACTGATCCCAGACCAGACAGATGTTGAAGGGAGTAAAAGTTGGACTGTTATATGATTACCATTGATTTCCTACATTTACGCTGTAAGTCATTTATACCTACAGTAGTAAGTGCATATTTCATCATTTTTGTACTGGGGATCAAATTATAACCTTTGCACGACTCATACACTATACCAACTGACCTGTACACGGTTTCCAATTACGATGTTTCGTCACTGACTTCTAGCAAAATAATGACGTCATTATTGGGTAAGAAGAGCCTTTCATTTACAGGTTAACGTCAAAGTAATTCAGCAGAGGCTCTTGCCTAGAGTGACTTAATGGATTCATGTTAACAGCTAGATCGGACAACCACTCAACCCACAGATTTAGGTGCAACTTGCTCAATTGAGTGGCTGTCAGCCAAGCCAGAGCTGAAAAGAGAGGTTGCTGCACTGCCTCGTGTTATTTCTATCTCGTATCTTTGCTTTCCTGCTATGGAAAGCGAAGACAATTCTGTTCTGTCACCGTGGTCCCTTCTGTAAGGGTTCAGGAAGAGGAGTTCAGTCGTCCATCTAAACCCTAAACTAGATTTTTCGGCTCCCTAATGGACATCTTTAAAAACATGGGAATAATGTAATTGACTCTGAGAGCATCGAGAGTCTGAACATCACTGACTGGCGCAAAGAGGCCCGTGTACTGTAAGTGGCATGTCGAGACCTGATCTTGTGTCATCGGTATTTAGACTGGGTCGGGGCAGGCCGACGTAACATGAGCAGGAAGAGAGGGTGTGTATAAGCACTGGATGGGCCGAAATCTTTATGTTGGATGTTGAACAGTGCTGATGTACGCTGAAATTTCCAAATCCATAACAGGAAATGCAGCCTACTCTTTTTGCATATATTTATGTACAACAGATGCTAAACAACTGCAAATCCAGTCAATATACTTAATATTGCGCACATTGAAAGACTGTCGACAAGCTAATTTTGCAACGCCTCAGTTAGGATATACATCGTCACCATTCCGTCAGTACTGATATTAAACCTGCATTTGATAGTGGGGGTGCAAATTAGGCGAATGAAAAAACAACACCCAGTTCTGAACGATCTGCACTCTAAAGAGCCGAGTGGACCAGTTCTTCGTGGTCCATTCCCGCTCACCTGCCCTGTTAGCTTCAACAGAGCAGGAGTCACTACTGCCGGTACTGTGAGAAGCGTGTGTGCGGACATGAAAGGAAATATAATAGGGCAAATCAGTGTTTCACGTCAGAGGCGGAGGAGCGTCTCCTATAGGTGTGACGTCACCTAATGGGTGACAACGATGGGGAATAAAACAGTAAATGATGGAAACAATTCAGGTACAAATATTGCCAGGATGCAAATCCTGTTGTTGATGCAGCAAGAGATCCTCATTGGGCTTGAGATGGGTAGGCTTTTCGCTTATTGTAACCCATAGATACGTCCAAAAACCACGCCCATCAACGTTAAAAGATGCGGAATAAAATTATACGAGTCGTCAGTGAAGCTGCCTCTATCCTCTCATCTGTTTGTCTTGAAAGGAACACCAGGGGGTGCCAAATATCAGAGGGCAGTCTTTGATGCCTTTGGCCTTTCAATAAGCTTTGATTTCGTGAAGCACATTCAGTCTCGCAATATATTCTAATGCAGTGGTTCCCAAATCCGGTCCTCGAGCACACATTTTTGTTGTAGCCCTGGATAAGCACACCCAATTCAACTCAACGAGAGCCTGATAATTAGTTGACAAGTTGAATCAGCTGTGCTTGGCTTGGGCTATAATGAAAATGTGTACTGTTGGGGGTACTTGAGGACCGTAGTTGGGAACCACTGTTCTAATGGTTAAGCAACACAACGGATTCTAACGGATACTAACAATTCTAAGCAAAATGTTCAAGAGACTGTTTCCATAAAAATGCAATTATATAGTTATTTTCCATACTAGTACAAATTCTGCAATATTCGATGTGATACATAGATTGGCAAAAATGTTTTAACGGAAACTCCTGTATTGAGAGGGCGTTTAGATAAAACAGTTCCTTCATTGTATTTGGCTGATTTACCAAAGATAAGGACATAGGCCTAGTCCTTAACTCTCCTCCTGAGAAACAATGCATTTTCCTAAAAGTAACGAACCTTTTTTGGGAGAGATTATGGAAGAAGGATTAAATCGATAAATAAAGACCAGCCTTCACAAGGCCGACACTGCTTTCAGTAAATCCCTCATCAAATGATGTAGGGTGAAGTTTCGAAGGAAGTTTTTTTTTCCCCCTCAGAAAAAGCATTACTACCACTCCCACCGCTCTAAGGTGAGTGCGAAGAAAAATATGCCCACGGACAGAAAGCTCCTTGTCATTGGTTCGACGAGGACTTTTACCTGTATGTGGGAGTGCCCAGCATCAACAGGCTGAACTTTTCCTTCTTCTGATCCCCAGTAAAAGCTGTTGAAGAATTCGAGTGGAAATAACTGAATCAACGTTCCGAGGACTCCAAGCATGGAGCCTATAACGTCTTGGAGCAAGGAGAAAGTGAGGGACTGGCTCAAAGGTAAAATCATTGATGGCGCTGTATGAGTCTGCCTGGCACGACAAGATTATTCAGATTGCACACGGGACAGGTAGCCGTAAATAGGAGCGCCACAAATCCCTTTGGAGGGGGGGGTTAATAAGGAAGTGAACTTGATTGGGGCCATTGGCATGGCTAATGGTGTCGTTTCATACCGAGTCGAAAAGTATCACTCCTTTGTATGCGAACTATTGGTGTACTTTGTTGTCAAATTAGCCCTACACTTCAAATTAATCCGAAACACTGGCGATATTTGCGAGTAGAAACTAGTCCATTTACGCAGATATGCATCGGACAGACGCAATCTTCCTCGGTACCTGAGTTTATAGTCTCCGCCCCCGAAACGATCCCTTTTAGGTTCCCATCGGTTCCCATACCTCCGCAAGAGATTGGAAAATGTTTTGTTTCCTTTAGCAGCTATCCCCTTGTACTGCCGTCACGGGTTGTTTTAGCTATTGCAAATTGTTTTACTGAAAAGAAAATGACAGCAACGGGATAGACGTAATACAAATATAGTGAATGTGTCGCTCTTAAAGCAGTCGGAAAATAGTTCATTACTGCAAGTTATTAGTCACATTATTTGGCTACCCCGCACCTACAATCGGGGAATACCTGTTCATCAACATACTATGTTTCTCGACTGGTTTATCACAGGCAATACTGTTTTGTATACATTTCTGAGCGACGGATATCATGGTCGACGACCGAATTATGAGTGGTCTCTGTGATGTGGAAATGACGTTGGCAGTGATGGGCGTAATGACTCTGATGAAGATAGGCGACGAAGACAAGCTAATGACATCGCCAATGATTTTTGTTATATTATGAAATTAAAAGTGCTGCCCAAAGCATGGCTCTTGTTACACCATAACTGTGGGTTTGAGGCCCAGGTAGGGACTCGCTACTGCAAATTGCTCTGGGTATGAATGCCTGCTTGTCAACAATGTTTTTCTAATTTAGCCTATTCACATATGATTTAGCCTATTCACATATGTTAATAAGAATTTGAAAATATCCTCCTTGCTGCAGGCCTGGAAGCACCTCTTCAGCAGTACCCCTTTAAAGAGTGGCAGGTGACAGGATTGGAACTGCTGCAGCTCTCTGCCCAGGATCTGGAGCGACTCGGTGTTCACAAGATTGGCCACCAGGAGCTCATCTTCGAGGCTGTGGAGAAGCTCTGCACCTTGGTGAGGCCTGACTTGCATGTAAATGCCATGTATAGAAATGTCTTGTCTCATCCGACAGCCTCGGGAGGAGGTGAACAGCTGGTCCCACTAAAAGCACATCACTAAACCCACCTGCTTTTCATCAAAATGCTTGCCAACCTGGTACCAATGTGCTTGTGGTAGAAAGCTCCTCTGGCCAACAACCACACTTGAGTTTCCAGATGTGTGACGTTGCTATGCCTTTACAGGACTCGGGCCAAGGCCAGGATGTGAAGCTGGGTTGTAATGGCACCGCTGAGTGCAGTATAGTGCATTACAGCACAAAGCCCCTCTGGAGCCCTGATCTCTCTATCTCTCTCTCTATCTCTCTCTCTATCTCTCTCTCTATCTCTCTCTCTCTATATATATATATATCATGTTTTTTTCTTGAAAACTATTTTCAGCAATATACTGTGTATTTACCATAGGAGGGGTGATGCCTTGCCACGAGACGCAGACATTCTGGGACTATACCAGCCGAAATGAGAAGCTGTTTTTCCTTTTGAACTTAAAAGTACTTCTCTGATACTGAACAAATACTATTTACTGATTACAGCTGAGAGTTGAGCCATTAAGCACAGACTTCCTGCTGTGGTTTATTGTTTTTATTCAGTGTTCGTTCACGTTGCCCGCAATGGGGCCTAACGTGGTGGATGCTGCTGGTGTTTGTGTGTGTCTTTTCCACAGCACATCAAAGGCCTAGACACGCTTCACCTGCAACTAGGGCTAGTTTCCCCCAAAACCCGAGAGGCTAATGCTTTAATACTCACCGTGCAGATTGCTAGGAAAAACGTGGGCCTGTTCTCACAGACAGATGTTTGAGTGGCACTGCTACAAGATGTCGGTGTACATTGTGTGTGCGGGACCTTTTTCCGTTCGCATTGTGTCCTGGCCGTACCTTTTGTTATGGCGGGCATGTGGACATTCTTGCTCTGCAGTTCCACGTTTACAGTAAACATCAGTAGCCAGTAGCCAGTAGCCGGCACGAAGACTACTACAGCAATGAATGTGAAAACTGTCTGTGCTGCTGAATAATTCAGGGGCCGATGACAAATGACACATCGGCTGAAGTTTGTGGCTCCATAGGAAGACCTGATAAAATCATATGAACCAGGTACCTTTCTATGAATTTAGAAGTACAGCAAATACTAAAGGTTATTTTTATGATACAGAATTATTCCAGCGTTCATCAGGTAAATCTAAATTCTGCAACATATCTAGATAGCTTTTAGGGCTACATTACACATTTATTAAACTTTACCCTAAGTAATAACAAGCTGAATTTGATCACTATAATGGAAGTAACTGTACGAAAGAAGCGCAAATTCCTGTGGTGTTTATAATTTTCTTAAATGGCTAGCTGGATCGAGACACTTGTCTAGATGCTGGTTCAGATTCAGACAACGGGAAAGCACTTTTTTTCTTTTTTTTTTTTTTTTTTTGTTACCTCTGCTAATTATTTTAATGGTACGAATGTTGGGTTCGTGTCCATTTTATCAACCTCTAGCAGTAGACCTCAGGAAGTCAGAATTGACCAGTTTTTACGTTACAGTAATGTCTCTCAAGGATCTACATTATCTCGAAGGCTCAAACCTAGACTGTGTTGGGCAGCTTGGCTCTATGGAAGAGCCCCTTAAATCGCAGCTCCGTCTGTGAGGCGTACTAGTTCAGTCATAGTCTGACAATGTATGGTGCAATCTCTGTGGCGTGTTGCATTATTAACCCAATTTTCAAAATCCGGCCAGGGGTGGCTGAGATATTGTGGACAAAGACAGACACACACACACACACACACACACACACACACAGGGTCATTACGGTCCAGAGAGGTGATTAAGGAATTAGTCACATAAACCCACACAGAAACAATCAGCCATTTAGCATTAATTTCACCCTAGTAGATGGCAAGTATTTCTGTGGGGACATTATGGAGTGTTTGGTCTCCTTCTCTGCCCTGAGAGTTTCTGATCTGTTGTTCAAAGTAGAGGACACACTCACTGATGGACATTTGAGAGATCAACGAGGAATCTCTACGTGCACAGACAGACACACACACTCACACAACCCGGTGGGACCTTTACATTAGGTCTATTATTCAACGGGAGACTGGTGCCGTGATTTGGTTTACACACCGATATTAGGCTCGCTCCCTCATGGCCTGACGCTCTTTCTCACAGTTCTCCGTCTTCCTCGACAGACATATGGCATGGGAGGGGAGAACCTGCGCTGCCTGACCGAGAAGCTGCGTCTGGTAGCCCAGTCTATGACAATGGGCATTCAGATCCGCTGGAGGGTGAACACCTACGACGGGCGGAGCGCCACCAAGCTGCCGGCCAGCATTCTGGAGGTGGTGCTGGAGCTCATCACCTCTGCCAAGGGCCTCTTCTCTCTGCTCAACAGGTACAGTACGCAGGCCCCCGGCCACAGCGAGCACAGGTGGTCAAACAACACATTTATTTGGTCTTTTTCACCTGCTGTTTATTGTTTTTTTTCAACTGCTTGGCAACGTTGTGGGTGTGGTTAATAGGATGAACCGTTGTCTTTATGGACATGGGTTTTTAAGTAAGACACAGTTTTCCCGAAAAGGCTTGTTGGGGAATTTTCAGAATTCCTTAATATATTCTACTGGAATATTCCTGTAAAACCTGAGAAATTAGGGAGAGTTTGGGGAATTTTCAACCCTTGTAAAGGGTAATGATATGCATTGTGCTCCTCCCCCTGGATAAGCTGATTGGACAACCTGTGATGAACCCCCAGTGCCCCTCCTACTGGATAAACTGATTGGGCCGCCTATAGAAAACCCCAGTGCTTCTCCCCCTGGATTAGCTAATTGGACAGCTTGGAGAGAACCCCAGTGCCCCTCCCCCAGATAAGCTGATTGGTCAGCCTGTAAAGGAGACGAGCAGTCTGAAGGCATCAAGATATGGTGTCAGTTGACCTCTGACTAAACAAGTTGGGACTTGAGAGGGACGATTCTGTTGGGTCTAATTTGGTTTGGGTGTGTTGGTGTACACATCGAATAGGTGCTCTGTGTGTTTGTCAGTCCTGATTGTGTACTCAGTGTAGGTGTGTGTAAGGCTGAAGTTCATCCTCTACCTGGTCTCACTCTCCTTTTTATACTTTCCTGTAATGTTAACCTCCTTCTGTCCTAGTTACAGTGTGATATGTGGTGTTACAGTTTCTGTCCCTCTTCAGATTTTTTATAACATTGTTTTTTAAACTTTTTAATTCCTTATAGATTCCTTATAGATTCCTTATATATTTAAGTAACCAAAGTTCCACGACCCTGACTGCCATGGTGTCAAATGTACCCCCCCCCCACACTTAATATCTGGCTGTGATTGCAGCCAGCCCTTTCCTGTTGTCGCCGATGAGTGTCGCCCATCGCCGTGGAGACATTTTGGCAAGGTCCTTCATGCAGAACTCAACTAAGAGACACCTGTTATGTTTCATGTTGTTCTTGTACTCCCTGTCTGTGTCCAGGTACCAGTTCGCCAAGCTGAGCGGTGTCACAGCCAGTAAGAACATCATCACCTACTGTAAAGACCTGGGAGCCACTGTCCACAAGGTATGACTCCTGCTACGCTGATGAACACCTGGGTTTGATCATTACTGAACACGATTTAAAACCGTAAAAATGGTCCAGTAGTCTTCCAGTTGGTTACTAGTGTTTACCACTGAGATTCATTCCACTGTCTAATGGTGAACTGATTGGCAGAAAGTGGGACGTGCATCGTTGGACCTAGCACAACACGCATTTCTTCAAAGGAAGCCAAAACCTGGCGGGCCAGCAGTTTGTGGCTTGAAACGCATGCAGCCAACCTCTACAGGGGAGCTGGCAATAAACATTAGCCATGTTTGTTTGGTGTGTGGGTTTTATCAACCAGCCGAGGTATGCTGTTGTGGAATGCTTGTGTAAGAATCTGGCTTCCACATACATTCTTTAACTCCAGCATAGCTGGAATAGTTTAGGTTTTGATACCTCAAAAAGCACAGGTTGACTGCCAGAGGGGAAGTTTTATTTATTTAGAACTATATATATATATATTTTTTTTGTTTTTGCAATGGTTAATGTAAGAGTAGGAGGACATGGACAAATGTATAATGTTAGTTTGAATAGAGGATTACCCTGCAACTTAAACTGCTAACCTGTGACTGGAGAGAAAGACAAGCCTGGATTTGTCATAGATAGTGCTGGGTTGGGGGGGGGGGAGATGGAGTTAGCGAATGTCAGTGGAAGGAGTGAGAGGATCTGGGGTTTTGTGGAAACTAAAGTTGTAGTTGCTTCCGGTCACTTTCTGTGGCAGTGTAGTCAGGCTGAATAGAGGCAGACTGTTGGATAGTTAGACTGGCAGGCAGAGGGAGAGGGAGAGAGAGAGAGAGAGTGCATACAGCAAGAATGGATTAAGAGAGAGGGAGAGGGAGAAAGAGATGGAGGACACGGTGTTCCGGGAGCTTCCAGGTCCCGTGGCGTGATATAAAGAGCTCTTAATTACGACTCTGTTTGCAGCTCTGGATCGTCTCCAGCCGAAGTAGGTACATCAGAGCTCCAGCTGTACTTCTGCTTGCTTTATGTCGTTGTCTTCTGTAGCTGACTCGTCTGGGAACGCATTGGTGTGTTTGAGTACATCTGATTCCTCACAGCTCGTCGATTTAGAAGTAATGATCCAGGATGCAGGGTACTCCCTGCGGAGGAAGTGTCCTCCTGCTGTGTGTTTGTTGTCCACTGTAGTGCCACAGAGAAATGACATGTAGACCCAATGTCTTAACAAATCAGTGCCAAGCCCTGGAAAACATACTCCGAAAGCTCTGCAGTGTGCATACTGGCTACATTAATCGTGCTCAAAGAACTAAGAATAACAGAAGACTCCCTGTGTACGATTACAATGTTTAGTTCTGGTCTAGAAATATGCTGTTTCTATGGTAATACAATGTATGGTCTAGTCGTGCTATTTCTATGGTTATACAGTTAATGTTTTAGTCATTTCTATTTCTATGGTAGTACCATGAATGGTTTGTTTTCTGTTAAGAACCCAGTCCCCTGTCAGAAGGGAAGGAAGTTAGGCTGTGACTGTGCTGGACGTGGCTACACTGGAACAATGTGAAGGGCCCTCGAAGGATGTTGATGCCTTCAAGTCCAGCCAAGTTCTGTCTTGTTGACAGTTAGTAGTTGTTTTTGTAGGAAGGCAGTCCTAACAGCTGACTCAGGCTACTTAGTAAGTGAATCCTGGTCTGACTTTGTCATTTACGCCTGCCTGCTTTGCAGTGGAGGTAATGGTGTTTCTACATGTACTGGCCATTGTTTGTTTGGTTCCTGTTTTCTGGATGTGGTGAACCACCACTGCCTGTTTCTCTTGTGTATTCGTAGGAGTCCTGTGCTGTAGTCATAGGTGAGATGGAGTGGGAGCACTGCAGAGTCGCTGCGCTACCAGGCGTTACGCGGCTAAATCCGTAGTTCTGGTGCGTTTTGTAAGTACAAGTAGTTGGTTCTGGAGGCGAGGCAGCAGAGGTCTAGACTGGGGTTTGGGGGTGTACTTCACTGGATTCAGGGTTTATACGGTTTTGTTTAAATGCTGTGTGGCTGAGGAGTTGGTGATATGCTGTTACACCTACAAAGGACGTCCCGGGTGCGGGGTTGACCACCTGGCAACCAGCTGAGCTCGTCCTTCCAGGTGAGATGGAGTTCTGTCTCGGCCCATCGCTCCACACATCCTCATTGGGTTACTCCTTCTGGAGGGTCAGCGGAAACGCCACCAGCCTCTGCCTACGACCTGTTAGGACATGCCTAAGGAAGGGAGATGTCCTATCTCCTGTGATCTGGTTTCAGAGGAATGGTCCTGTTGTCAGTGTGCTTGTTTCTACAGATGTGGTTGGTTCACCTGTGACAGGAACTAGACTCAGGCAGACTGACTTACTGTAGGTCTAAATAACAGACTTGTCTTTATAGTGACTTTACTTTCTACTTAATGTCAGACCTGAGGGGCCATTTTGAAATCATACTATGGAAGAGAAAGGACTCTTTATTTCCTCCCTAAATGAAAACACAGGAATGTTTGTCTGTCTCTCTGTGTCTGTCTGTCTGTCTGTCTGTGTGGGTTTATGTTTGTATGAATGTGTTTGTGTCTGTGTCTCTTACTTCCCTCTCATGGGGTTTCTCCATTGCCCTGAATGGCTGTGCTGCTCTAACTGTGACTATAGAGTACAGGACGGTACAATAAGTATTATTGGACTATAGAGTACAGGATGGTAATACAAGTATTATTGGATTATAGAGTACAGGACGGTACTATAAGTATTATTGGACTATAGAGTACAGGACGGTACCCCGGGAAGCTGGCATGAGCAACAAAAAGCAAAGTCCAAGAGAGACAGTGCCTGAACTTAAAGAGGGGGAGACTGAGGGAGGGAAAGTTTCATTGGGACATTCTGTGCATCTGAACACAGAGAGAGAATCAAGAAAGGGTTGCTTGAAGTGGTTGTGTTGTAGGACGTGGCAATAAGACAACATTTGGAGAAACGTGGGTATGTTTTATCATGATAGTAAAGTTGATTTTAGTAGTTTTCTGGTCACATTAGTTTTTAGTCAGTGTGGTTGAAGCTGAGATTCTTACGGAAATCCTGTGCAAATTTTTTTTAAGCCGTATCTTCTCAACTGATAAGTATGTGTTCTGACGTGGTGTGCCAACGAGGTGGCTGGTGGGTTGATGATTAAGCGTGCAGCTCCTGATCCGTTGTTGGGCATTAATAACCGACCGAGGACCTGGCTGAACAGACACCAGTGTCAACACCAGCTGCCCTGTGGTGACTCAGCGCTCAACACAATGAAGGGACATGAGACATTCAGGTGTGAAATTAATGGAATGTTTCATAGCCGGGTTGCCAGGCTGTTTCTGCTCCTTGGCCAGACTCCTCAGGATGTCTCGTGCAAAACAGCGTCTTGACAATGGAGTAGGCTGAAACGGAACAGCTACCCGGCTCGGTCGTGTCACTGCAAGACCAAGCTTCCGAGCTGCGAGTGAACATTTTGCCGCTTGCTATGGTGGAGTTCTACTAGTTAATTAACTATATGATTTACTAGTTTGGCTAATAATGTTTTAGTCGGGACATATTGCAAGTCACTCTGAATTGGGACAGGGAGAATGTGAGCAGTCTTTTGAGGAGATGATCCAGATTATCCACACTGGTTGCTGTGGTGCCGGCCCTGGCTTCAGATACTGTTAGAAACTATTTCAAATGATGAATGTGGGTTTGGCTTGAGCTTACCTGACGCGTTGGGAGATATAGAATGGTCACATGGGTTACGTCCTCCTCACTGGGTACCTCATGTAACCGCTAAGTAAATGGATGGATATTAAATACTTTTTTAACCCAGGACTGAGCCGTGACGTGTGTTCTTAGGAGAGGTAAGGAGATCCACTCCAGCTATGTCCCTCTGTCTTTTAATAGGTTGTCCCTATTTGCCCAGAGCCATTTGACCCGTTGGCTAACAGGGAACATTTCATCTAAAGTTCAAGTGGTAAATTACCTACTGGTACAATGTGAATAGGGTTGTGTGCAGAACTGAACTTCAAATGCCGTTTTTTTTAATGAAATAATTTCAAATAATCTAGCTGTGCTCGTTCCCTGTTTTGCTTTCGCGGTGGGTTCAATAAAAGTCCTAAAACTGCAAGCTCAGCCAGCGGGACTGTGGAAAGTCAGTTTAATGCTGCAGTTAAAGTCTCCAGATAGTGGTTGAACCCTGGTCTGATAGAAACCAATGTTCCTGTGTAACTGATTAGTGTAACTCATTATTTTGTCTAAAAATGGCCAGGAAAATTGAACTTCCTTAGTGTCCCAAAACGGTGCTAATGAGATGTTATTCCTCAAATGCCCAAATACGATGGATGCCAGTTAGCGTGCACAGCAATTGTACCACGTGTCCTAGAATTATGCTGTCATTGACCTTTACTCACAAAGTGACCTTTTCTTTGGTGGCTGTTTGTGGAGGCTATTGGGTGCCCACTCAAATATTTAGCCTCAAAGCACATGAAGAAAAGCCATCTTTCTTTAGCCTGCATTAGTCTTCTGCTGCAGCAATGTTTTGCATGTCAGCAATTGATTCAAGTTTTTTTTTAAACAGAAAGATGCGCATGCGTGTGTGTTGAGTGAATAGTGCAGCAAGTTCTTCCACCAGCACAACCTTCCACATCTGTTTCCTAGACAACTACAAATACCACAAGGTTACCCAGAATTCACTGCAGATGAAGTATGTCACTCGACCTACACTCTGAATTGGAGAAGTGAACCTGGTGTTTGAGTTCTGCATGAACTTGCTACCTCACAATGAGTCCAGTCCCCATTGAATGCCAGTCTATAGTCTGTAATAATTGATAACACCGACGTACATTGGTTCATTCACTTCATGGTGTTGTGTATTTCAAGCGAAAGGCTTTACCCTCCGTCTCAAGTCGTTACCAATCATCTTTTATTCATTGTATTAGAAGCTTTGTTACGTTAGGAAGGACGCCCATCAGACAGTGTTCAATAACCGAACGCCTCAGGCAGTGTGAGAAAGCACAAGGGCAAGTTTATTATATAGCTTTTTTTTTTGCTGACATTTTCTGCTTTATTGGACAGAAGAGGCGGAAGGCAGCGCGAGTATTTGCTGAAATAGCGGTGGGTCGGACCGGTCCGGACCAGACAATGTCCAGTTCGACTTTCTGCTGAATGACAGCCACGGTTTGTAACAAGGTCAAGGGAAGACACCATGTAGATGTCCCCCGGGTCTGTTGTCCCCCGGGTCTGTTGTCCCCCGGGTCTGTTGTCCCCCGGGTCTGTTGTCCCCCGGGTCTGTTGTGAACGGAGGCGGCCGGTCGTGGCTGCTCCGCGCCGGGTCGGCCTCTGCCTCGGTAACGGCACCAGCAGCTGAGTCGTCTCTCTGTGGTGGGACACGTTGATGGGGAGGGGCGTGTGCGTGTGCGTGTGCGTGTGCGTGTGTGTGTGCGCGTGTGGAGGAAGTGACTGACAGAAGTGAGCATGGATTTACTCTCCACTCCCACCTGACGTAAGACCACTTTCAGGGAAGAGGTCTGTCTGTCCTCAGACACAAAGGCCTCATCACAAATGGCGCCCTATACCCTGGGTGTGCTACCGTATCCAGTGGGCTAGTGTGTCAGAAGTAGTGCGTTTTCCATTTGGGACACGGGCGTTATACCCTGTCTGTGGTTTCCGAAATACAGAAGAACTGAGGTACCACACGAGAATGGCAGGTTTTCTGTCTGATGGCAACAAGGGGGGGGGGGGTATCAGCCGTGTCAGGGGATGACGCTTGGTTTGGTATCTCCAGCTGTGTGTTGCAATCCAAATGGAGGGAAAGAATCTGCAGTGTGTTCTCTGGCAGACAGAGGGTAATCTGTTGTGGGTTGTAAACCTGTCATTAAAAAAAGCTGAGGTAACCAGCAGTGTTTTATTTCTGGTGCTTTCCACAAACAGGTGTTGGCATCCTTTGAAGCGGGAGGGCCTGAAGCCCATAAATCTGCTCTTGATTTTCAGAGAGTAGTTGAGCTGTTTGTTTCAGTTCTGATCTCTTCTCTAACTCCTGGTCCCAGAGCTTAACCGAGCATATGACCACTTATGCAATACCTTAGTTCTGTGTTTACTTAGACAGGGTCCCCATGTAACCTTCAGATTTATTCTGTGTGTTTTTGCTTATTTCGGGGCCAACAACTGGATCTATCCAACCAGGAATGCAGACTCATCCTGACATTAGACCACCTCTGTGGTCAGAGACAATTGCACAAAGTCAGCTTTTGGCATCTCTCCCCTTTAACCAGGGAGGTGTGACCTGAGGACAGGGGTGTCAGAGTGGTTGGATGTCTTTAGGGGTTTGTTTAGGAAGGTCTGTGGCATGCTGTGGTGCACTGATGGGAATAGTTCCAGGTTAAGCCCCTCTGTCTCTGTCTCAATCGATCCAGTGAATCAAATGAAATGTGTTATATGGAAAAGAAAAAAAAGTTTTACCTCAGCACAGCCTGAAAGCCCAAATAGCAAGCAACAAGGAATTGATGCACAGTGGCTAAGAAAAACTCTCTCTGTGTCCCTCAATCTTAGCTTTAATTAGGCAACTGTAATCCTGCAGCTTATTACTTAGAAGAGTTTATAGAGGACTTTGTGTTTAACCTCCCCCCTACAAAGGGAGTTGAAAAGAGCCTCCCACTTGCTCTGCAATGTTGACATAACGTTGTATCAACATTGCGTGCCACAGATCTGATGGGCAACTCTTCAGGGGCCAGGTCATCCTCCCAAAGAGGACATCCAGTGGCTACACATTGCAGCCTATGGTGTGAGATTTGACTGGGCCAGTATATCTGACCAGCTAAAACACGTCTGATCTCAGTATAGTGTTCTGTTTCGGATTGTGGAGTGAGTTAAAAACACAGTGGGACGAGTTTTCTTTTCAGACTTTCCCTTTTCCAGAGATTCAAAACTTTGCGTTGTTTAGAAGTGTTGGGCTAAATTAGTTATTGCTCATGCATACTGACAATACTAGGCGTTTCTTAACCGAAACATGCTGGAATGTGCCGACATTCTAAAAAGCATCGGAGCTGGCTCATTCTTGGGCCTCTCCTCACCTCCTTACCAGGGTTCTGCCCAATCGGCTTCTCCAGCCTGGTAAATCCCAACAGTTGCTTCCATGGGTTTATTAAGTATGTGTTAAGAATAATGGACTGTGGGGCTAATGTCCCAGTACTTTTGGGTCATCCACTTCCTGGTATCAGGCTTTTTCATCAACGGAAGTGCGATATCCAACTGTCGGAATGTAGAGGTTTTCTTTGCCTCTGTGGGTTGTTGTTTGCTGGTTTAATGCATGTGCCTGATTACATTTTTTTGTCATTGTTCTCTTGACAGGACGCCACAGTTTTTGAAAAGGAAAAAGACATCATCTCTATTGTAAGTAACATCTCTTCTCCGCTGGTAGAGCATCACCTGGGTTGTGGGTTCTTTTCCTGGTTCCACCCTTATGTAATGTGTGTTGAATACCCACAAATGTGGGGTGGTTTTATAGACAAATTATGCCCACTCCTGGACAAAAAATTATCTAGCTTTATTTTTATTTTTTATCTGTGTTTATGAAACCTAGTCCCGTATGTTGCTTTGAATATCGTTTGTTACATGGCATTATTGTGAGAATATTATTTAATGTTAACTAGAAAATTGATGTATAATGAAACCAGTATGTGATTTAGGCCAAAGCTTGAGTAATTAGTAATCAGGGACATCTGGCATGTAATGGATTTGGCTGTAATTTATTTAATTCAATGTTTTAATTATTTATCTTTTAATTATATAATTGAATTATATCCTAATTAGATATGTATGACTTATGAAATTGTCTAATGATTTCTATTTATAATGACAGTAGTGTGATTTTTATACATTAAACTATAGCATGAAAACCTTGTGTATGCATGCATTCACTTATACAGGCCCTCCGGAATGTTTGACTCAATTAAAGATTACTGTGGATATAAAGTCTACACACCCCTGTTAAAATGGCAGGTTCTTGTGATGTAAAAGAATGAGACCAAGATAAATCATGTCAGAACTTTTTTCACCTTTAATGTGACCTATAACATGAACAATTCAATTGAAAAAAAAACTGAAATCTTTGAGGGGGAAGAATCAAAATTTAAACTCCCAATAACCTGGTTGCATAAGTGTGCACACCCTTAAACTAAACCTTTTGATTTTATTACAGCACATTTTGGGTAGGAGTCTATTAGCATTGCAGATCTTGACGCAAATCTGTCAGATTGCGAAGACATCTCCTGTGCACAGCCCTCTTCAGATCACCCTACAGATGTTCAATTGGATTCAGGTCTGGTCTCTGGCTGGGCCATTCCAAAACGTTAATCTTCTTCTGGTGAAGCCATGCTTTTGTGGATTTGGATGTGTGCTTTGGGTTGTTGTCGTGGTGAAAGGTGAACTTCAGCTTTCTAACTGACACCTGAAGGTTTTGTGCCAAAATTGCCTGGTATTAAGGAACTGTTCATAAATCCCTCCTCCCTGACTAAGGCCCCGTTTTCAGCTGAAGAAAAACAGCCCCAAAGCATGATGCTGCCACCACCATGCTTCGCTGTGGGTATGGTGTTCTTTGGGTGATGTGCAGTGTTGATTTTGCGCCAAACATAACTTTTGGAATTATGGCCAAAAAGTTCAACCTTGGTTTCATCAGACCATAACACATTTTCCCACATACTTTTGGGAATGTTTGTTTTTGCAAATTTCAGCCGGGCTTGGATGTTTTTCTTTGTAAGAAAAGGCTTCTGTCTTGCCACCCTACCCCATAGCCCATTCATATGAAGAATACGGGAGATTGTTGTCACATGTAGCACACAGCTAGTACTTGACAGAAAGTTCCTTTAATGTTTCTGTAGGCCTCTTTGAAGCCTCCCTGACCAGTTTTCTTCTCGTCTTTTCATCAATTTTGGAGGGAAGTCCAATTCTTGGTATTTTCTCCACTTGATGATGACTGTCTTTGCGGTGTTCCATGGTATATCTAATGCTTTGGAAATTATTTTATACCCTTCTCCTGACTGATATCTTTCAACAATGAGATCCCTCTGATTCTTTGGAAGCTCTCTACGGACCATGGCTTTTGCTCTGAGATGCAACTAAGAAAATGTCCTACTAGAACAGCTGAACTTTATTTGTGATTAATCAGAGTCACTTGGCAGGTTTGTAATGACTTCTATTTAACATGAGTTTGAATGTAATTGGTTAATTCTGAACACAGCCATATCCCCAGTTATAAGAGGGTGTGCACACTTATGCAACCAAGTTATTGTAAGGTTTTTATTGAAAAAAAATTCCCCCTCAAAGATTTCAGTTTGTTTTTCAATTGAATTGTTCACATTAAAGGTCACATTAAAAGTGGAAAAGTTCTGACATGATTTATCTTTGTCTCATGATTTTACATCACAAAAACCTGGCATTTTCACAGGGGTGTGTATACTTTTTTTTTTAGGGAAAGACTCATAACCATAGGGGAATTATTTGCAGAACGGGGCATTTTAATGAAATCTTTTCATGCGTCACATTTTCACAGTATTCAGTAAGTGTTCCATCGGCCGACTGTTTCCCCTGTTAGATGAAGCGGATTCAACGTGGAAGCATTTTAACGTACGTTGTGTATCTGTCTTGGGCCGTCAGTGTCGTCAGCTGGTGGCGGTGTGTGATGAGATCCTGACCTGCTGTCCGGAGGACCTCCTGGCCCATACTGCCCAGCTGGAGAGTGTCGACCTGGTACCCGTCTCCCCCGGCGACCAGCTGGTAACTGACAAACCAATCAGATCTACAACTGTCTCTGCCTGACCAATCGGCAGGTTACTGGGCTCTGTTTCTCGTCTTTTATCTTTTGCCCATCAGCTCTGCATCTGACATCAGGATACACCTGTTGTTGAGCTCTGCCTCTGCTTCTGCCTCTGCTTCTGCCTCTGCTTCGGTCACTTTTTGTAGAGACACTAGTCCTCACTCTCTTCACCATCTCTTCTCTATTTTCAATTTTTTCTCTCAATCAGGATTTCCAATTTTTTACTCCATTGACTTTTAGTTCCTCCCCCACACCACTCATTTATTTTATATTCTCTTTCATTAAATTTTTTTTTTTTTCTGTATCCAGGGTGATTATTTATTTTTTGGACAGTAGAATGGTCCAAAGTGAAAATATTTCCATAAACCTCACCGTAATCTCACAATGTGATTAATTTTCAAAGGTTTCTTCTACAATGTGCATTATAAGCAGGTGATTAACTGGTGACTTAATTTCACCAAAGTGGAAGTGTCCATTTGTGTTATTTTAAGCAAAGTTTTGCATTAAATCTCTCTGCCAGATAGTAATGAGATTTATGGTGACATTTAACAAAAAATTTGTTTCACTCTTATTTCCTATCATTCTCTGTATGATCAAACAAGGGTCTTTCCATCTCGTGTTTTCTATTTAAAACACACACACAGTATTTCAGCTTCTTTTGTCTTAAATGTTCACTTTGCTGTTTGAAACGGGGCAGGAAATATAAACCTTTTTTCAGATGTTTTAGTTTTTTACCTTCTTGGTCTATTTTTGTCAGATGTAATTAATGGGATGTGCACGTCTTGCATTCATGTTACCTCATTTGCCTCGTTATTGCCATGGAAACAGCACAACTCCAAAACCGCACCGGGAGTGACATTAAATAATACAAGAAAGCCCAGCTCTCTCATTTAGTAGAAAAAAGAAAACGTTTGAAATATTTAGGTTAAAATCAATAACGTTTCTGCCTAAAATAAATTAAGAAAATGGCAAAACCGTATTTTAGCTAACATCAAACATATATAATAATAACAATAATATATTATATTTATATAGTGCTTTTCAGGGACCCGAAGACACTGTACAATAGTGACATGGAACAGAAAACAAACAGAAACAAAAGAAATACTATGAGAAAACAACAGAGATTGAGAGTGTGGGATTTGGCTTGGCAATGTGTAGGCGATTTTGAACAGAGTCTTGAGGCGTTGCTGGAAGATGGGGATAGTCTCAGAGTCACAGATGGTTTTCGGGAGAGCGTTCCTACGCATCTACGCTTTAATGTTCTAATCTAACTATTGGAAATTCCTTTGGGATTCCACTGAGATTTTTTTGTGATACCTGCTGTCTAAACTGCCAGATGTTTGCAGTCCAAATAGTTACTTTGTGTAAACCCGTCTTTCCCTTTGCTGCTTACGGCGACATGGTCCGATGAAGGTCGACTGACTGACTGACCGACCGACCGACCGAAAGCTCACAAACCGTTAAGTACATTCGCGTCAGACCAAGAGTGTTAACAATAATGAACTTTTGAAGAAAAAATCTGTGTGAAAATTAGACTTGAGCCAACATCTTAGATCGTGGAGGCTGACCTTTACAGCCATGTGAACATGAGCGGCTAATACTTTCGAAGTGGTCTTTGAGTCGGAGACATTGTGGTGGACTTCCATTCGATGAGCAATCATTAGAGGCATTGATCGTGTCTGGGCTGGGTATGATCGTGATCTGTCAGCTCCCCTAATCAATCCCTCTTATCAACCAGGACCCTGTGGATGACATAGCATGACAGTCATCAGTAATGACAAAACTACATGACATTAGACTGGGAGTTGATTGGTGTGATATGTTGAATAGGTTGTTAGATGTCTGAAGGCTACAGCACCAACAGAAGAGGCCTTGTTTTGTTGTGAAAGGTTGACAGATGATTGCTGATGCCCTCTAGATTCACAGGCAGTTCATCTCTGTCTCTCTCTGTGTCTCCCTGTGTCACTAACTCTCTGTCTGAAAACACACTCTGTCTCTAACTCTCAGCTTCTTTTTCTCTCTCTCTCACACACACACACACACACACACACACACACACACACACACACACACACACTCTCTGTGTCTCTGTATTGTTCACTGATTTACGAGATGCTGACAGCCAGCCTAAGTCTTCATTATGTGAACATGGTGTGAGCTAGTGGGGAACCATACAATATGGAATCTATGTCATTGAAGATGAGATAAATAAGCTGCTATTCAATTATATTTATTGTGCTTTCTCGGTCCGGTCCGGTCTGCAGGCTAGATATTTCTGTGTGTTAGAAATATACTTTTGTGCCTGTGCCTTTAACGCTTCGTCTCCCTCACAGGGCGTCCAGATAACGTCCACGGGCTCCAGTAACCACTACGTCACAGGCACCATCGCCGAGGTCAGACTCTCTGTCAACCCTGTCCTCCATGGACTCTCACCATCACACTGTAACGTCAATGCACTTAATTCAGTCTGACCTCATAGGGGGGAGGCTGAGTCGGTAGGGCCGGGAGGTTTTCCCTACCACCTGACCATTAATAGCTTAGAAGGCAGATTCACACGGCATTCTCTACCAGCAAAGCCATAGCGGAGCATTGAAGTGATGAATGATGAATGAGGTTAAAGCTGGCAGGCTTTGGTTATACTCTCCCGTTCAGCTGAAAGCTTGCCAGTGACAGCCACAAAATCAGAATTCTGGCTAACCTCTTCCTATTTCTGTGATTATGATTAAAATGTGACTGTAAACCTATCCCTTAACATACTTTATATTTACCAAAAGGAATGTTTTTTAATGTATTTGTAGAGGGCTGTTGTAGAATGCAGGGTTTCCTCTGGGACAGCCTGCCTGTATAAGTTTGGAGTGGTGTTTTTCCATGATGTCAGCATCAGAATATACACTGATTCCCTGGACTGCTACTTGATTCTCTCTGAAGCACTCATGCTGCTTTCTAATTCCAACTTCCCAGTGAGAGCCAGCGAGAGGGAGAAAGCGGGTGGGAAGAGAGAAAGCCAGGGAGGGAGAGGGCAAAATATGCAAGGAGAAAAAACATTCTTTTTGGTTTTCGAAGGTCAAGGATGGTCTGATGTAGTAATAAAAATAAGGGTTCTTACGCTGTAACAGATGTTTCTCTATGTTTATGCTTCTTATCGACTCATCTTCTGCAGTCACCTGCTGAATTCTGTGAGAAGATATTAGCTGGAGACGAGGTGATCCAAGTCAATGATCAAATAGTGGTGAGAGGAACGGCACACACACACACACACACACACACACACACACACACACGACACCGTCTGGCGCAGACACACATGATGCTGATAATGACTATGAGGATAATAACGTTATCTGGCTGAGTGGAGAAATGATCTAATAATAGACAATCATCCTCCTCATGATATCTGATCTGAGGACAGAGGTGGTCCACTCTAGGGGATAGTAGTGTGACTCAAATCAAGGCTGTTAACTGTGACACATTGCTGATATATTTATTTGCTTCCATTTAAAAATAAATCTCATTAATCACAAGGGGAGGTGTGTATCAATATTAGCCTGGTTCTGCTGTGCTTAGATGGGCTTGCCTGACCCAATAGAACTAATGAAACAACAAGTAGTAAAGTGCAGGCACACCCTGACGCACAGTATTCTCTTTGATAGCCATGACCGCTGTGAACTAGAGCCGTGGCACGGTGTCTGTGTTGTCTCCTCTCAGGTCGGCTGGAGCAGGAGAAACCTGGTGAAGAAACTTGAGGAGAACCCAACTGGGGTGTCGCTGGTCCTCAAGAGACTCCCGGTCACGCCGAACCGCAAAGACACGACTCCGCGCTCCTTCCGACAGGTTGGTTATTGCGGTGCAGCGTGAAACAAGTGTCTCCCCCGCTCCTTGTTTGACCAGATACACAAGGTCACGGGGTCAACATGTCGTTCTGTCCATCCATCGCCCTGGCTACTGCCACCAACATACTGAAAGTGGCAACAAAAGCACGTATTGACGGCAGCGCCAACCACACTGTCTACCAGTATTGCATCACACGTTAGAATCATGGGAGCAGAACATGAAGCAGAATTGACTTCTTTAGGGAAACTGCCCTAATGAGTCCTATGTATTTAATTTCCAGGTTATAGAACTGTGGCCTAGTAACAACAGGTGTTTATAGGGCCAAATGTTTTGGTCTGTAACCATGGTGTTGTCTCAATCCCAGCTGGAGTCGGCAGTGTTTACGTCCTTGTACTCCAGGTGTTCATTAGGGGATTCCCACTTCCTGTTCCTGTCACATGGGATCTGTTTTGCGACGCCCCGAAACACAGAAGCGAACACACACAGACGATTCTCCCTCTAATGCACGCACACTCCTGTCGTTCACACACCACTGACTACACCGTCTCCTTGTGACGTGTCCTTCTGAGTCAGAGCTGGCCTGCAGGACACAGAGTTAATCAGTGGTTAGTGTTGATGCTGGCTGCAAGCACAATAGTTTTGTCAATGGCCCTATGACTGATGTGAACATATGCTTGTTTGCGTCCGTTCTATGCGTGTGCGTGTGCGTGTGCGTGTGCGTGGGCGTGGGCATGTTTTACTTCTGGTGACAAAAAGTCAGCAGAACCTAAGTAAAACATGCAGAATTGTCCATGTTGGGATTTCCCCACTAGGGGAAACTATATGTTTTTTGGGGGTTTGGTTTAGAGTGGAAGCAATCAGGGTCAGTGTTTAGGGCTGGAGTTAGGCATTTGGGCTTGGTTAGGTTTGAGTTTAAAGTTAGGATTAGAGTTATGGTTAAGGTAAGGTTCAGGGACCTCATAGGGGGTTTGTTTTTGCGTCCCAAGAAGGTTAGCAATAATAGTGTGTGTGTGTGCGTGTGCGTGCATGCGTGTGTGTGTGTGAGCGTTTGCGCGTGCGCGTGCGTGTGTGTGTGTGCGTGCGTGCGTGCGTGTGTGTGCGTGCGTGTGTGTGTGTGCGTGCGTGTGTGTGTGCGTGCGTGTGTGTGTGTGTGCGCGTGCGTGTGCGTGTGTGTGTGTGAGCGTGTGCGTGTGTGTGCCACGGGTGAGTGAAGGCTAAAGGGAAAAATGGATCATGTGGATAATAAAAGCTGCTTTTGGTCCTGAGGGCTCTGTCCACATGGCATGCTGTGGTTTAACACACACACACACACATATACAGACACTCACTACATGGGAAGGAATTGAGCAGAGCTTCAAACTCCACTATGTCTTTGCCCAACGTGACCAGGGTGTGGGGGGAGTTAACCTTCTGCTGGCTGATTTTCAGAAACGGGAAGAGGAGCAAGAGGAAGAGGTCAGCCCGAGACACTCCATATTCAACAGAGTCACAGCCTCGGTCAGGTCCCTGTCATTCAGGTGAGCGCGCGCACACACACACACACACACACACCGTTCAACACTCCTGGAATTTCTTTTTTGATACTTATAGTAACTTATTTTGGCTATGTTATAATGTTTTTTGTTCAGAAACACTTGTTTTGGCCTGAATGCCTTTTTTGTGTGTCTGCCTTATTTACCAGACTTGGCAGAAACGCTTCCTCTCACTTGACAGCAAAAAGCATGCCCTTTTTTGATCTGCCAATGGTTCTGTGATGAGGTCATGTTGCTAAGGCCGTAAGGTTGTAATTGGCTGTCAGAGGCTGTCATAGACCATAGTCCCACCCACAGCCCACCGGACACTGCCAGATGATTGGTGCAGGAGATTATCTTATTCCCTATTGGAGTTCACACTACTTTAGACTTTTTGGAATTCACCCTGAAATTAGTTTGCTGGTTGTTTTTGTTGTTTTAATGTCTGCAGTGGTATAACATGTATATTAGGTCAGATAAGCCACCTAAAATAGCTTTTAATAATTAAAAAAAAAATATTTCCTGATTCAGGTTTCTTTCAGATACCTTGTCTGTTCTGACTCCTCCCTCACTGACTTGCGTAAAACGTCTGGCCCCTCCCACCCTTGTCCCTCTTTGTTTGTGCTCTGCCCAGGGCCGCGGTTCAAGAGCCGGAAAGCGTCCCGCCCATGGGCCAGGAGGAGTCGGAGCTGTCCGTGGAAAAGGGCGTGGACGGAAGCCTGACGCTTCTCTCAGAGCCGGACCTCCCGGGGGAGCTGTCAAACCTGTCTGCAGGTCAGAACCGTTATTAGCGGGCCAGCGGCCGAATGCAGACGTTTTTTAAAAGCCAAGCTGGCATTTAAACGTGTTTTATAATGTGTGATCATAGTTACCTAATTTACTGCCTGTGTTTTTTATTTCTGTTTTAATCATGCGTCAGTATGTATCATTCAAGTGAGTACCAGAAATAAGTTCTGTATGAACAGGTTTATATGACAACACATCTTATTGCCGTAACGTGTTTCAGTAGGGAACAGGTCCTCTTCCTCTTGGCATCCAGAACGCCAACTGGAAGCCCTTCTGATTTTCAGTGAACCTGGGAGGTACTGGCAGGAATTTAGACAATATAGAAAGGAATTTGTCCCTTTCTGCTTGAAAAATCATCATAACTATGTTATACTGTGCCCAACAAAACATGACACTGGTTAGTATATTTTAGCTGGAGTAGGTCTGTTGTGGGTGAGTTGTAACAGATTAGTGGAAACCTGTCAATTCAGGAAGTCAACTTACGTTTCCAATTCTTTCATTGTAAAATCTATTTTTAGAGACTTCTCAATAAACTGAAATGTGGAAGGTATTTGCCCAAATGAACACCACTTCCTGTAATGACTGCCCTCGATGTGAATTTAACTACATCCTGTTCACTTCCAGCATGGCAGTGACGTTAACAGACGTTACGAGTCACCAGTGCCATATTGACCAGAGTTTTGCTGCTTATTTATCGTGTAAAAAGGTTAAATTGTGTGTGTGTGTGTGTGTCATAGGAGAAGCCGAGGGTTTGGAGGGGTCCAGGCTCAGCCCAGGGTCCAGGGGAGAGGTCTCCTTTCCCCCTGCTAGCCCGTGCCCGCGGGTCCTGCAACTAGGCCGAGCTAGCATCAGCTCCTGCCCTGAAATGGGGCATCATGGGGTGAGAGACGCGCTGTGGGTCTATGTGTTGGTAATGAAAGTGGTGGTTATATATAGAACACTTAGACATTTATTCATGTTCTCTGTTGTTTTCGTCTAGGATGAAAAGGAACCGAAAAAGACATCTGTGAAAGGTGAGGTTGGGTTGTAAGTGCAGTATTTGTACCTGTTTTCACAACACGATACGTCGATGTGAGTTAATGACACCCTCTCTGTTGGTGTGCCGTTTCTCTATCTGTGTCTTTGTCTCTCTTCCTGTCTCTCTGTCCCTTTGTCTCTCGCTGTTTCTCTCTCTTTGTGTTTCTGTCTCTCTCTGTCCCTCTCTCTCTCTCTCTGTCTCCCTCCCCCCAAGGAAAGACCACAGCAATGAGTAGGCGTCGTGTGTCCTGTCGTGAGCTGGGTCGGCCGGAATGTGACGGGTGGCTGTGGAAGAAGAGGAAGGAGAGCAGTGTGTTCATGACCCAGAAGTGGCAGCGCTTCTGGTTCGTCCTCAAGGGCCCGTCTTTATACTGGTACACTAGTCAGCAGGTGAGACCCTCTTGGGTTGTAGCGTGTGTTTCCTGGCCAGTTTACACGGTGATCTGATGCAAACAAGCGATGGCGAGACCAGTGCTAATCCTGTTCACTCTCTGTTGAACCCTGTCAGGATTGTCTGTCCTCCAGTTCAAGGCTGTACACCAGATAATCAGGTGTCATGACTGGAATCCTTTCAGATTTCTTCAATACATTCCGACCTGATACTTCACTGAGTAATCTAGGGTCTAGGGAACGTATTTTCACCCGAGCTCTCTGGTTGGCCGTGTGGAATGACAGCCGGTCCGTAGTCTTAGATTGGCAGGTTAACGGGCTAATGGGCTGGCTAGTCTCTCATCCCCAGGGCTGCTGAGGTGTTTCTGTGGAGGTCAGGGTTTCCCTTGGCAGGGTGACGTGCCCGTCTGCGTCTGTCCCTCTTGGGCTCGCAGTGTGGAGTTCAGTTGGGGATAACCAGGCTGTCCTGGAACCCGCTGGCCGCGGTTGATTGACCTTTGTCCTCTTCTCTGTCACTGCCAGGAAGAAAAAGCGGAGGGCCTGATTCACATCTCCAGCTACAACATCGAGAGCGCAGGGGAACACAAGAGGAAGTTGTGAGTAGCCTTGTCGGACGAATCGGAAATCTGAGCTTACCCAATAGAATTGTCCCAAAAATGCCAAACCCTCACCCACGTTAGACCGCAGCGGGTTTTATTGCCGGCCGTGAATGTGGATCCAGATGTTTTGGGGGGAATCTTTTATCACTATACCAAAAGAATCTTCTGTGCATGCGCTGCTCACGTTCTGCACGTGTTTATTCCTGTCAATACGCCAGTGTCTGCAATATCCTATGTGTTAGAGAACAGGCCACAGATTCCAATCACATAAGGTCCTATTTTCCAGCACCATTTAATTACTACCATTTCATCTGGTCTTCCTGAGTTGGTTTTATGTCGAGCCCTGTGTTGTTGTGGATGATGAGCACAGAAACACATTTCCGAGCAGATGGTGTTTTACCAACATGCCGCCTTGTTGCATTGTCAGGTTGGAAACCCAAGCTGCATGTTCTGAAGAAAAGGGCTCCAAGTGTGTTTTGTTGTACCAAACACCTTTTATTTTTGCTGAGCTTGAATGTTCTTCTGAAAGCCATAGGAAGTGATGACTGAGTAATGTTATCTATTCAGTCTAATTGAGACAGAAACCTTCAAACAACCATTATTCACGCTGATTAATCAGAATGTATCCGCTGAAATGTAATCTCTGCCAGGAGTAGACATGAGCTGTGGGGGTCTGTGGAGGAGTATGTTCCCAGTGAGGGTGTGTGGAGGAGTATGTTCCCAGTGAGGGTCTGTGGAGGAGTATGTTCCCAGTGAGGGTGTGTGGAGGAGTATGTTCCCAGTGAGGGTCTGTGGAGGAGTATGTTCCCAGTGACTGTGAGGGTGTGTGGAGGAGTATGTTCCCAGTGAGGGTGTGTGGAGGAGTATGTTCCCAGTGAGGGTGTGTGGAGGAGTATGTTCCCAGTGAGGGTGTGTGGAGGAGTATGTTCCCAGTGAGGGTGTGTGGAGGAGTATGTTCCCAGTGACTGTGAGGGTGTGTGGAGGAGTATGTTCCCAGTGAGGGTCTGTGGAGGAGTATGTTCCCAGTGACTGTGAGGGTGTGTGGAGGAGTATGTTCCCAGTGAGGGTCTGTGGAGGAGTATGTTCCCAGTGACTGTGAGGGTGTGTGGAGGAGTATGTTCCCAGTGAGGGTGTGTGGAGGAGTATGTTCCCAGTAACTGTGAGGGTGTGTGGAGGAGTATGTTCCCAGTGAGGGTCTGTGGAGGCGTATGTTCCCAGTGACTGTGAGGGTGTGTGGAGGAGTATGTTCCCAGCAGACTTGTGTACGTAGCCCTTTTGTACCCGGCGTCGTATGAGCTTATGGATGCTTTTTCCCCCTCCATCTCTCTCTCTCTCTCTCTCTCTCTCTCTCCCTCCATCCCTCACTCCCTCCCTCCTCGTAGTGTCTTCCAAATGTGCCACCAGCGTTTCCAGACTTTCTTCTTTGCTGCAGAGAACGTTAGTGACATGAGCAAGTAAGTGTGTTAGATTGTAAACACCAGTTTGTACACACACACACACACACACACACTCTGGTCTCATACATGCACTGTGGTCTCGCACACACACATACAAGCCTGTCAGGAAATGTTCATCTGGGGATTCCCCATAGAAATGTCCCAGTGATTGAAATTGCCTGCATCTATTTGGTATCTTCATTGATGTAGCAGTTCGAACCAGTGTTTTGCTCCAAGCGGTGTTGGGTGAGTTACTTATTAGCAAATCCACTGTAAATCCAGATCCCTGTTTCGTGTTGAAATCGTAGAAAGGCTTAGTCGTTTGGTTTTTCAACACGGAGCAGATTGATGGGGGGGGGTGGGGTGGGGGGAGTCCTAAGAGGGGCTGGTAGTCAGTACTAGCGGCGTTGTATATGTAGCAGGAATCCGCTTGCTGTGAAGGTCACCGGTGGCTTGTGGGTGCAGCTGTGAAGGTCACCGGTGGCTTGTGGGTGCAGCTGTGAAGGTCACCGGTGGCTTGTGGGTGCAGCTGTGAAGGTCACCGGTGGCTTGTGGGTGCAGCTGTGAAGGTCACCGGTGGCTTGTGGGTGCAGCTGTGAAGGTCACCGGTGGCTTGTGGGTGCAGCTGTGAAGGTCACCGGTGGCTTGTGGGTGCAGCTGTGAAGGTCACCGGTGGCTTGTGGGTGCAGCTGTGAAGGTCACCGGTGGCTTGTGGGTGCAGCTGTGAAGGTCACTGGTGGCTTGTGGGTGCAGCTGTGAAGGTCACCGGTGGCTTGTGGGTGCAGCTGTGAAGGTCACTGGTGGCTTGTGGGTGCAGCTGTGACGGTCACTGGTGGCTTGTGGGAGCAGCTGTGAAGGTCACAGGGGGCTTGTGGGTGCAGCTGTGAAGGTCACAGGGGGTTGGTGGGTGCAGGTGACCTAGCAAATGTCAGTCTAGTAAATTACATTTAATTTATTGAGATTTTTTAATGGCAGCCATGTAAACCACAAGGATGGTCAGTTTTACATCGAGGTGCCTGGCAATGTGGATGAATGAGCCCTTATTTTGGAAATGGATCTCACTGGGTTTAACTCAGCAGGTGGATATTTCTAGAGAGTGAGCAGCTCTGCAGTACAGCCGGGTTTTGGGGATGACTCTCAGACCCATTCTGGGTGAGGATGTCCGGGGGGGGGGGGGGTCTGACGTTTGTTTACAGGCTGTTGAGGTCGTTGTCTGTTGAGCATGTAGGACTGTCTGCGCTGCCACCTCCTGGTGATTTTTCAGTACTACAACAACAGGCAGATACAGGGATAGTGGATGTGTTGTTGTTGAGTTTTCTAATGTCTACTGTAAATTTGCATGATTCTAGGATGCTTTTTTGTAAAATCAGATTTTTAGAGGAGTACAAATCTAGAATCAGATCTTACACCGCCTAAATAATATTTTTATATGGTCTAAAATGCCAAACCGGGCCTTTTTAGATCAAAATGTCTGCTCACTGAATACAGGCCCTGGAATGAACACATGGTCTTCCTCTCCAGGTGGATCAACTGTCTGATCACAGCCATACAAAAACACAAGAAGAACAACAAAGGACAACCGGACAGCGAAGAGGGTAGGGACTCCATTTTCAGTCTTAAGCTTCAGTTTAATTAAGATTAGATTTTGTCTCCATTTTCACTGTTCCTTTCTGTTTGTTTGTGTCTCGGTCACGATAACATGGATGACTTCGGACATATTCTCAAGGCCTTCAGAGTGCTGGTCCAGGATGATAATGAAATAACATGACCTATCTGTTTGTCTTGCCTATTATTCACCCTGTTTATCGATATTTCTCATTTCCCTGTCTTTTACCCTTTCTATCTATGACGCTTTGTATCTTTTTATCTGCGTTCAGCTATCGTCAATCTACCTGGTCTGGACGAATAGAAGTTCTAATGAAGGTTCATATTTTCTGTTTTCTTTTTTGGACAGAGTGTTATAGTGAGACAGAGTCTGAAGAGGAGGCATCTTATTCTCCTTCTCCGCGCAGAACAAAGATCTACACGGTGAGGAAAGACTCAAGCACCAGAACTCTCATTGTCTGTCTGGAAAACATGGCAAAATATTGTCAACCTTGTTTTCTATACCTGGTGCTCCCTCCCTTAACTGGGTTAATGGCACTGTGCCTTTTGTCTCTGGGAGATCAGAGAGGACATGGGCAGGGGACTTAGACCATCTCTCTACACAGAAATCTTCCATATCCTTGAAAAGCACATTTTAGTGCCAAATCCACCACTGGGGGGTGTGGCCAAATAGCTTAGGAGGTGCCATCACCTCCTTTTGAAGAGTTGCCTATCTTTTAGTTAGTTATCTTTTAATCTTTTTGAAGAAACTAAAAATAAAAGTAATAATCACAACTCCGTCTTTCCATTGGTCTTGCTACATCTCTCGGCCCCTCCTGGCAGGACATGAGCAGGTGAAGCTCCATACCTGTCGGCTCTAATGTTTTGTTTTTTCGTCCTCCAGAAAACCCTGTCCAACACACTGCCCCGGGCCAAGAAGGAGAAGGAGAAGAAGACTAAGACAATTGTTAATCCTCCAACTTTGGCACGCAGTAGGAGTCCAGGTACTGTGGCGTGCAATGCTTCATTTCACCACCAGATGGCAGATGAGTCACAGGCTTAGACAGTAAAAACTCCTTGACGTCAGGCCTTGCTCTGACAGAAAGACTCAGGAACAGTATTTATTATTTACCACAGTAACAAACACTTCAGGGGTTTCCTATGCGCTTACATTGACGTTTTGATCATTGCTGGTGAGTCTCAGAAACTTTACGTTTGGTTGTCGTCTTTGCACTCCAGCAGAAGCTGTTAACTGGGATGCTAACGGTCGTTGACATAAGCTGGAGTAAAAGCTAGCCAAAGAGCTGTTTTGCGATGAGACAAACGTTATGCTAGGTTGGACATACAAGCCAAAAGCAACTATAATCATAATATAATAGTACCGTGAAATGCTGTCATTATCAAAATATGAATGCAGGTGTTTTTTGGGGCTGTTGGTCTGAGAGAAAATCCTGTTTTCTGCCACGCCTGGCATTGACCTCATGTGGCAATGTCAACACATCCAGAAAGGGCTCCATAGGAGTATGAATTACCCAATGTTACATTGACAGATCTTTTTAATTTCTTCCTGATTGCTCCATCCTTCAGGATGTTGTCGGCCTGTCTCTCCCCAGTGTTCTCAAATGTGCCGCTAGCGTTTACAGAATGTCTTTCTCTTTCCCCTTTTAGTGTCCTCATATTTAATTGCCCCCCTTGTCGGTGTGGAAAGCAATGAGCAAATACGCTGCATGTGGATTACATCAATATCTCTGATGAGTTTCTCCTCCCCTGCCAGGAGCTCCGGAGGACGAGATGGGAGTGCTTTTCCACCGGCTGAAGGAGGGCGGGGTGTCCCTGATTGGCAGCAGTCAGCCCGTGACGCACGACCACTTCCGCCGCTCCTTCATCCGCCGCAACAAGAACCCTGTCATTAACGAGAAGGTCCACACGCTCCGGGCGCTACACAGCACCCTGAAGGTGAGGCGCCAACCGCAGAGGCGTCACCCGATGTTCAAGGGGTTCTTCTTTGGGGTTCCGTCTGCAAACGGTCTCACCGTTTGATCGGCGCCGAGCTCCCAATTGTGTCTTGACATTGTTCCGTTTTCCAAGGGCCATCGGGCGTTCCCCTCCGAATTTCCTTGAACCCGTATTGCGTTTCTGGATTTCGTTGCCTTCGAAAGAAGACCGTTCCTGGTTTTCTGTGTCCTAGAATGCGCAGCTGATATATTGTCATTTGAACCAGTTTTACACAGCCAGAATAATCCACCAGGGGCAGGAATTGTCATTTATATGGATAACATTATTGGACATTTCCAGGTTGATTGCAGATTTCGATAAGAGAAGTAAAGTCTGAAAGGGTTTAAGTAGAAATGACAAAGCTAGAATACAACAGGTTTTCATTTTCTGCAACATCTTTATAGGAATGGTTCCTGGTCCTAGGTGACAGTCTGGGATAACTCCTGGTCCTAGATAACAATCAGGAAAAACTTGGTTGTAGGTGACACAGGGAAAACTCCTGGTCCTAGGTAACACAACCAATTTCCTCCAGATTGCTCTAACATCCAATTCGCTGTCCCTGTCATTGTTGAACTTCTTGTAAATCACATCTCTCAGGACTGAAAGAATGTTAATTGGAGTTTTAATGTTGATGTGAGGGACTTTCTGTTGTGAATGTTCTTCCAGGATCGAGAGGCAGAGCTCCAACTCATCAACAAGGTACTAGAGGATCCAGAGCTGACTCCGCAGAAATACCGCCTCTGGAAAGATCACAACCAAGACCTGCACCTGGAGATCCAGAAACTGGCCGTCCAACGGGCTGCAGCCGTAACCAAGGAAACAACGAGGGGGGTGTCTGAAAAGGGCCAGGGTTCTCCCACTGGACTGTCGCCGGGGGAGACTGTTGCCGTGGAGACAGAGGGCGCGTACGGACTGAGCCTTAGCGACGGGGAGATGCTGGTGGACGCGGAGTCGTCGATGTTCAGCTCGGAGGAGAAGAACGCGATGAGTGACTCCGATGTGGAGCCTGCAGAGATCCACCCTAAAGATGCTAGAGCATCCAGCTTGGAGAACTACTTCTACATTTGACTGATCATGGTGGTCTCCATCAGAAATGATAACAGGGCTCCTTTTTCCCAGAAAAACCCATGGCTCTGGTTATGGCTTTGATTCATTTCCTTGTAAGGTCGGTTGGCCAGAAAAATCCCAGGGCCTCTATGTTTTTGCATTTATGTGGATTTGTTTTGCTGTAGGAAAGACTTTTTGTCTCCCCAAGCCCACGTTGTCGCTCCAAACCGGCAGAGATCAAGGGACACATTCATGTGACAAAAACATGAACACATTCAGTTGGTAGATACACCTGAAGGTGTTTTATCATCACAGGACATTATGGACCCTCTAGATTCTAAACTGTTTTAGAATACTTTTAAAGGAGATTTTATGGATAAATAATATCTATTTGTTGTTTATCTCTTATGTACATATAGTTTTTATGTTATGTAACCAGATGAGTTTGGACTTGTAAACTTAGATGGTGTATATTTTTGCACATAATATGGTCCCATTTGACCTGGAAAACATTATGACAATGTTGTTATAGATCAAAGACAATCACTATTTTGAGCAGACAGAGTTTGATTTTAGACTTTCCAGTTATAAGCCTGTGTGTGCGCCTGCGTGTGTGTGCGCCTGCGTGTGTGTGCGCCTGCGTGTGTGTGCGCCTGCGTGTGTGTGCATGTGAGTGTGTGCGCATGTTTTAGGTCCAACTATACTCATGGGGACCAAATGTCTTCATGAGTATAGTAAAACCAGAAAGAATTTGACTCATGGGGACCTTTTGCCGGTCCCCATGAGGCAAAAGTAAATTTCCGGCTCAGGGTTTAGGTTTAGGGTCAAACTTACAATTCATTTAGAGTTAGAATTGGGGTTTCTTTAAGGACCAGGCGCTGTTGGTTAAGTTTAGGGTTAAGGTTAGGCATTACATCTAGGTAAAGTTTAGGCATAAATGTTACTTTATTGAGGTTAAGGTTAGGGTTAGGGAGCATGCAATTTCTATTTTCTGGTCCCCATGAGGATAGCCGTACAAACTTGTGTGAGTGTGTGAAAGATGCAGGTCTATCAAAACATGAGGGGATTCACCACAAGGAAGGTGAAACCTGGCACAATGTTTTCTTTTTTTTCTTTTTTAGCCAGTCCCCACTTGGAAAAAGGCTATTTCCCGGTCAGAGGTTTGGATTAGGGATTCAAGATTGGCATAAGTGTAAGAATTAGGAGTTGAGGCATGAAGGTTAGAGGATGCGATTGGTCCTGGAGAGATGGGATTGGTCCTGGACAGATGGGATTAGTCCTGGAGAGATGGGATTGGTCCCTACAAGCATATAAACACAAAGCAGTGTGTGTTCTATGTCTCTGCACGTGTGTAAAGAATATGATTGAACCAAAGAAATCTCTTCCCACAGTTTTCAGCCGGTCCCACTTGGAAAAGTGCCATTTCCAACTTAAAGGTTAGGTTCATAATAAAACTCTGTGCTAGCTGGAGTGGGGTTGAGCTCTGAGTTAGGGTTAGGGCTAGTGGACAGGGAACATGGGCTTTCTGGTATCCATAAGGATAGAACAACAAATGTGTGTCTGTTTCTGTGAGAGTGTGTAGGTATTTCTGTGAGTGTGTGTGTGTAGGCTTCCTCACTAAATACTGTGACTGGAATGCAGTTTAGAACAAATTATGAAAGCATTAATGTTCAAACAGTCTGGTGATGCCGTTCAAGTGGTCTTTGTTCTCATCACGTAAAACTGGCAATAAAATTGCAATACTATTACAATACTTAAGACATTTCTGTTGAGATTTATTTGTCAGGAAACTCTTTCTAGTTTTTACTAGGACAGTTGGTACCTTCTTGTACTTTGAAAATCAATGTTTTAACGAGCAGCCATACATATTTTCATAATGAACCACCACGAAGTCAGCAAGTCACATAGGAAACTGTTGATCTTCCCGCCATGTTTTATTTCTCAATAAAGGTTAGCTGTGCTGTGAAATAAGGTCCTTCCAAAGATGTTACACAGTTTGAGTGTTGTTCAGTTCCTTCTGTTTCCCCTGGGGTTTCCGAGGTACATGCAGTTGACACATGCCTTACTGACACTCCGGAATGTCATCGGACAAGCGCGTGTGCGTGGATTTTTGGGGTACATTTTCGTCGCTGGAATCCCATACAAAGAAAATCCAATTCTGCCATCACAACAGTGTTGGTTCCCAAAATGAGAAGACCGTTATGACCTAAGTTTACATTGTTTATCCCCGACCATTTGCAGCAATTCAGACTTTATAACTGTGTTTTTGTATAACCACTGCGATCCAGGCCACACAGAAAAAAACATTTGTAATGGTAAACAAATACAAATTCTGTCACTATCTATTTGAATATTGTTATAGCATGGTATATTACCACAACAATACAATATCATACAAAATCTGCTGTATCTGGGGTGAGACGGCATGAAAACATCCACACCTCCCCATATGTTTGTGGTCGATAGATCTTTGGATGACATCAGACTGTTGACAACTAGCATGTAAGCCCTAGGGTCGTACGGTATTACATGAAAGGTTTACTTACAGAAAGTCCCAAAGATTATGTACTTCTGCTATGCAGGTTTCGGTTGTAAAATTAACTTGGGCCAGTCAAGAACTTGCAATGAATGTGTGTTTGAGGTCAGTTTCTGGTATGTTGAATCGGTGTTCAGTGAGCTTGGAGGCATTTGTTTTGACATCAGATGATGTTTCTGTGCATTGTAGAATTCATTCTGCTTTTGCCATTAGCAGTTTCAGGTCAGGTAGCCTTGCCATCTGTTTTTTTTTTTTAATGCTTTGCAGACTGTAGTTAGGCTGGGCAAAGTCTTCTGTGGGAAGCTACTGGGTGACACATCCATGCCTACGTCCTGGAGGTATCTCCTCCTACCTCCACCTACGTCCTGGAGGCATCTCCTCCTACCTCCACCTACGTCATGGAGGCATCTCCTCCTACCTCCACCTACGTCCTGGAGTGTGTGGAGGCGGTTGTTGTTCGTTGTTATCGTGAGCATTCCTCAGTCATCCACTGAGGAGATCTTACCTGGCTGTTGCCATTTCTAAACAGTGAAAACACCATGTAGACCAACACCCTCTAACAAAAGGTACATCATGGTCAATCATTTGATTTCCGAACCAAATTTGTACTAAAGGATTGTGGGAAAGGATTCCAGGTTGTAATAAGATGTAATAATGAAAACCAATCTCTTTTAATGTAATACTCCTAGACTAATGTAATCCACATGGGTAAACGTGTCAAATGACAAGAAATTTGCATGGAAGCTAAAGCGTTCTCTCAGTTGCCAAGGAGTGGATACTTAAAATGTTCCTTCAGGCCCAGTCACAACCATGGTAAATGTCATTGCACCATATTTATGTCTGTCTTTTAGACTTTCTGGGGTGTGGTACTTAACGAAAAAGTCATTGCTGGCAAACAAAACCTTACAGTTTACATACATTTAATGAAAACATATACATGTAGCCGAAACCAACAGAAGTGTGTGCGTGTTTGTGTCAGTGCTGTAGTCTATTGGTGTGTGTGCCTGTTTGTGTCAGTGGTATTGTATATTGGCTTGTGTGTGTGTGTGTGTGTGTGTGTGTGTGTTGCTGGCTTTCAGCCATGGCAGTGTTTATTTTAATTTTAACTATCTAATCATTACAATCTCTGAGAGGTTCATAGTTCTGTCATTCACAGCGGTATGAAGTAGTATCATATGGACATAATTTATAATTGATTATGATTGTTTACTGCCTTCAGTCTTCCACACAATACCCCCATAATGACAAAGCCCAAAACACTCATTTCAAGATTTATTGAACATTTTAAATCTTATGTGTGTAGGAATTCAGACCCTATTATTCAGTACTTTGGAGAAGAGCTGCATTTAGGGGCAATCACAGCTTGGAGCATCTACCAGCTTTTCCCACCTGAATTTGGGCAGTTTCTCCCATTCCTCCTTGTAGATCCGACTGTCAGATGGGATCTTCGGGTCTCCCCCCAGATATAGCAGTGATGTTCAGGTCCGGGCTCTGACTGGGCCCAAGACATTCAAGGGGAGTGTCTGTGTAATGTGATCTACAGGTCTCCCCACAGATGTTCAGGTCTCCACACAGATGTTCCCCAAAGACATTCATTACTTGTCCTGAAGCCACAGCAGTGTTTGCTTTGTGCTTTGGTTTTCTTCAAGGTCCTCTGTATGTTGCCCAGTTCATCCGTCCCCCAGTCCTGACCAGTTTCCCAGTCCCTGCCAGTGAGAAGCATCCCGAAAGCTTGTACCTTTGTTTTCACCAGATGTAGTGTTCAGCATTCAGGCCTACTAGTTTGATTTTGTCCACACCAGACCACAAGATCTATTTCCTAATGCTCTCAGAGTCCTTAGGGCAGAATGTCATATGCTTTTTACTCATAAATTGGCACAAATGTTTAGAAATGTGTTTTCACTTTGTCAGTATGGTGTATTGTCTGTAGATGAATGGCAAATACATATATTTAATAAAGCATGAATTAAATCTACAACACAAAGTGGTGGAGTAGGTGTCTGAATGCCTTCGCATTACTTAAACCATAAACATTTAACGGTCACAGATTTTGTTGTGTAACATATTTTATATAATACTTAAGAGTGGTGGTCAACTTTTGTGTCAATCGGTAAAGAGAAAACACAAATTTGTTTGAGACAAAGGGCAAAGACGTAGTATACCACTGCTGCTTCTACTAATTCCACATCTACTTGGATGATACAATGTGGACACTCCAGGGTTAGCATCTCTAGGTAAACTAAAGCAACATTACACAGCTTCCTTATGATATTGCCTTACAAAGGTCAAAGTTCATCATCCTTCAAGTGATACTCAACAACACTAAAGTCAAATAAGACTCCAGCCACTTAGCCGAGACCACGCAGAGTCCCCTGCTCAACATGGTCTTGTCGAGCCAGACCGCACATCCATGGCGCCGAGATTTTCCTCAGTACATCGTCTTTTCCTGCCTTTCTCCAGTAACTTCGATGGGCACAAACAAGCAGTTGTGTTACCGCCTGATTTGTATTAGTTTGGCTCATAGCAACGACTCGCGGCGGGCGTGATATAGTCAACCACTGTTGTCTTCAGTCCACCACGCGCCGACACACACACACACACACCTACACACACACCCACAGTAGCTCTCTTCCCGCCCCCAACTAGCAGGTGATTTCGTACACCTCCGTGTCTTGCTTGTCCTTGGGCTGGGAGCACAGCCCACAGGAGGGGCACTGGGGCCGAATCCTGAAGCTGAGCAGCAGCGCCGCCCCCCCGAGCACCTGCACAAACCCCCCCACCCAGCCGAAGTAGAGTGACCCGGCCGGGTGCAGGCTCAGCCGGGGCAGCCTGTGGGGAGTCCAGCGCGGTGGCGCCTGCCCCAGCGCCCCCAGGCCGTGCGTGTAAACCCCCACGGCAGTCAGGCTCAGCAGGCCGGACAGCGCCACCAGCGCACCCCCGGCTGCAGCCACGCCCCTCAGGGGCAGGTCAGTCCAGCAGCGCACGCCCACGCTGGCCAGCACGATGCCGGCGCCGCACAGGAACAGGGAGCTGAGCACCAGGCCCTGCGACAGCCGTACCCGCGGGTCTCCCTGGTAGGCCCCCGCCACGGGCCAGCACTGCTTCAGCTCCGACTGCGCCACCTGCAGGCAGCTCTCCCACAGGCCGTCGGAGCGCAGGAGCACGAGGGGCTCGGCGCCGGCCACGCCCGTCAGCCGGGTCTGCCCCTCCCGCCACTGGGGCGTGATGGCCGCCACAAAGACCAGCACCAGGCCCAGCGGGGCGAACACGATGCCCGTAACCATGGAGCCCGGGGTCTGCATGCTGCTGGGTACTGTAGTTTCGGCTTTCCGGTGGCAAAAGGAGGTGATACCTGTTGAATTGGGCTTTAGTGGAACCCCTGGGGAATGTAGTTCAGGGGGGACTCCTGTGTAAGGTGGTTTAGGTGGGCCGTCAGGCTAATGTAGTCACCCTCACGGTGATGGCCGATGTAGGTGGTCCTTGTTCACAGGCAGGAGGGATGTGGGACCTGGGAAGATGGTCAAGCCTGTCAGTCAGACTGTAGATATCGGTCACACCTTGAGGGATGATGCCGCCATGCTACAAGAAGGTGAGAGGAGACACGTTACCTCACCAAGGACAACACTGACTCGACTGACCTGATTTGGTCGATGTTCTGAATTATAATCCCCAGGCCTGAGATGTTCCTACTCTGCTGTTGTAACTGTCTACGTGATTGATCTAGATTCAATATTGACATTTTTGTCATTCAGCAGAGTGGTTCCTAGACTTGTCCTCTGGGACCCAAACGGTTTGCAACTGTTGCTCATTCCACTCAGGTGTTCACACTCCGGAAGAGAGAAAATACATGGACCGACTGGATGTCCCAAAGGAGAGGTTTCAGAACTACTGATTTAGACCACAGTCATTTACAGGAGCATTTGTGGTTAATTGCGTTTCTCATTTTGTCAGCTCCGTTATTTCAACAAGCAACCTTCACTGCCTCAGTGTTGTCACCACTAGGCAATCTACTTTGAGCATTGGGTTCCTGTGTTCTTAATTTGGTTTGGTTAACACCTTCCAATCCTCACTAGGCTGACAAAGACAGATAGTGAGACAGAAAGACAGAGGTCTTGAAGAGGTTAGGAGAATTGAGGTGTCCCTCTATTGCTAAGATAGAACTGACCTGGCCAGATCCACAGCCACTTCATGACTTCTGAAGTCACATTAGTCAACCGGTGTGTGTGTCTTTGTGTGTGTGTTTATGTGTTTATGTGTGTGTGGTTGTGTGTGGTTGTGTGTGTGTGTGTTTATGTGTGTGTGTGTGTGTCTTGTTTGGTAGGGATAGTGAAGAATGAGAGTTGTGACCTTGAGGCCGTGATGTAATTTGGTTGTTCCCCTCTCTGAATGCTGAATGCCTTGATCAGTGACAAGAATGCTCAGCAGGCATACTGACACACACACACACCCATACTTACTGACACACACACATACTGACACACACACACACACACACATACTGACACACACACACCCATACTTACTGACACACACACATACTGACACACACATACTGACACATCCACATACATACTGACACACCAACATACTTACTGACACACCCACCTACATACTGACACACCCACATACATACTGAAACACACACCCACATACATACTGACACACCCACATACATAGTGAGACACCCACCTACATACTGACACACCCACATACATACTGACACACCCACATACATACTGACACACCCACATACATACTGACACACCCACATACATACTGACACATCCACATACATACTGACACACCCACATACATACTGACACATCCACATACATACTGACACACCCACCTACATACTGACACATCCACATACATACTGACACACCCACATACATACTGACACACCCACATACATACTCAATCAAATGTATTTATAAAGCCCTTTTTACAACAGCAGTTGTCACAAAGTGCTTTACAGAGACACCCGGCCCCCTTGTACAAGCATATGATGCATCAGGCTGAATAACAAACACACAGTACGTGTTCAGAGATGCTGTAGCCAAAAACCGTACTGGCATAAAATAAATAATGAAAACAAGCATGTACTTTTGCTCAGCTCCATTTAGTTCCTTAGAATTCTCAGTGTTCCTTTTCTCTTTTTGGCGCCAAATGAACAACCGCGCAGCTCTTTGACGCCTGCTCCCAACAGAGCGGCCCTCTTTGTTGCTCTAAGGTGAAATAAACAGCAACTTGATGCTTTGTCGCTCAATGGAATTGAACATGTGTGATTTGGTCCTTTTGACGTGTGAAGTTACAGAACGTGTCAGTTAAACAATATTTGCATTGTGCATGTCAGCATCTATGTGGCGACTCCCACAGAAATACAACTACTAGAAGGAAAGCGCTCCTTTATTCAGGACAATCAGGCCTTAATATGTACAGTAAGGCTGTAATGACTGGGGCAGATGCTAAGCTGTAATAGCAGGGGCAGATGCTAAGCTGTAATAGCAGGGGCAGATGCTAAACTGTAACAGCAGGGGCAGATGCTTAGCTGTAACAGCAGGGGCAGATGCTAAGCTGGGGCACATGCTAAGCTGTAATAGCAGGGGCAGATGCTAAGCTGTAATAGCAGGGGCAGATGCTATGCTGGGGCAGATGCTAAGCTGTATTAGCAGGGGCAGATGCTAAACTGTAATAGCAGGGGAAGATGCCAAGCTGTAATAGAAGGGGCAGTTGCACATGCTACCCTGCTCCTTCGATCTGCATTGATTGCAAATTCAGAATGCCATTGAGAATTGCCACAACTATTTAATACTTTTTTTTATTCTGCACTCCTCAATTTTCAGACACAAACTGCCTTTCGTTGTACTGTACGTGTACATGTTCAATGACAATAAAGTTAAATCTAATCTAAGAAACACATCCTGGTCTGTACCTCTTTAATCATTCCTCCGCCTGTCTGTGTGTGTCTGTGTGTGTGATTCTGGTGTTTCTATACAGGGAGACACAGTAAAAGATCCCCTCATCACCACAAAAGTAAAGGCTAATTCTGACAGAGGTTAAGGGGGAAACTAACACTTGGGGACTGTTTTGGAATTGATCTTAGTTTAAGAATTCAGTACAGGTAAGGTTTCAGTTCAGGCCTTTTGTTTAGGTTAAGTTTAGTCAAAAGGGTTAAGTTACTGGGGTTAAACTTAGGGTTAGGGGATCAGGAATACATTTCGTGTTCCCCAGAAGAATGGAAAAACAAATGTGTGTGTGACATCTTCATCCCCACTAGTGTGAAATGACATCTCACCTTGTGTATCTCTCAATCCTTTAGTCCGAGCGTGGGTCCGAATGTGGGTCAGAATAACGGGGGACTGTCTTTCCTGGGAACACTGGCTGCTGGCTGATCCGTGGGTTTGGATGCAGGGGGACGAGATCCCTCTGAAACAGGAGATTTTCCGTTGCCTTGATATTTTAGATTTCGTGGTGATTCAGACTAGTGGGGTTACAATAGATTAGTCGTCTAAACAAAAAACTCAAATGACAATGAGGAAAGGCCTTCATCCCTCAGTATATAGTAGAACTACCTTTGACAGCGGTTGCAGCTTTGAGTATTATTGGGTTGATCTCCTGATCTCAAAATGTTCAACAAAATCTGTGAGCCAGTTGCTGAACCACATTTACATGTCTTGCCAATGATCTTCATGTGTTCTTTTGGTCATTGATGTAACAACAAATGTTGAGACACATTCAATGCAACTCAGTATACACTAGATATGGCCTTGGGTTTTTTAGTTATTGTCCTGTTGAACAATGTGTTTGTCCTTAGCGTCTAGTGGAATACAGACGGGAACAGATGTTGACTGTTTAGCTGCAATCTGTTTTTGTTTTCATCCTGAAATCCCCAGTGAGTGCAGGACGTTGTCACTCTGCTATTGGGTTGCTCTGATGCTGATGCTTTCATCCTGAAATCCCCAGTGGGTGCAGGACGTTGTCACTCTGCTATTGGGTTGCTCTGATGCTGACGCTTGTGCAATAGTTAACTGCGTGCGATGGTAAACTACGCTCAGCTTAAAAAAAACGTATTTCACCAAAACATTCTGGTTTTCTGTTGCGGCGCATTACAACTGTCATTACAATAAGAGGGAAACCCTAAATCCCTCGTGTCCTTGCTACTGCAGATCATCATATTTTGTTTCAAATATTTTCTTTTTACTCTGTAAACATTTACTCTGTCCAAATCACATTGTGGCTAAAATATCTATAAATGACATTGTGACATAGAGGGTTTTTATGGGTAGGTCAGTGACAACTAAACATCTTGTTTTTTTTAAGATATTGTAGGTAGCTTTAGGATATGATGTTTAGATGTTTTATATTTATATACAGTGGTCAAAGACAGATTAAATTTGAACAGCCTCAGAACAGGTACATACTGAATATAGATACTGAATATAAATACATACTGAATATAGATAACTAGCACATGGAAAAAAATTCCTCTGGCTTTGTCACTTTCATTTATCTTTGGTCCTTAACTGTCACAGAATGACCAATGATTAAGGTTCCTGATAACTTAAAGGTTCTTCCTGAAATCTTAGTTGGGGGATTCTGTATTTCCTCCAAACTCTCATTCGATTTTGGGATGCTTTAAAACCAGGATTTTCAGAATGCCCTAGAAATCCTGGGAAAGCTAGAGAAATCTTGCAATCATGGAGGATATTCCACAAATGTTCCCCATGCAGTATGGCTGCTTCTGACCTACATTACACTTTCCTCAAGACAAGTAAAAACAAATTATCAAGCTTAAAATATTGTTTGACATGATACAAAGTCAATCATTTTGTATCATGGAAAATTCCCAGACTCTTTAATTGAATGTAAATGAATGACCTCGGTCAGACTGCTGTCCAAAGATCAGAATTTGACTGCCTGTGTAACTGTGGCCGAAAACACTGAGCAACAGGAACGTTCTACGTTAGTGTTGTCATAGCAACTATGAGAACAATAATCACGCGAAACAATTAGAAATATAATAAACGACTGAACTGAAAGATTGCGACCCAATTCTCTCTCTAAGCGCGCGTTGTTTCTCTTCAATTCGGCGATGTGATTTACAAACAGACCAACCGCTACACCGAGGCCCTTCGTCATTTTGACACTGATAGCCTTGTCTAAGGACACACTTACCATTCAGATGAGGTAGTGGCTCTGCGTCTGGTCTGCTCCTATTCCTCTGTCCATCTGCGCGACTTACTTGCTCCCTCTCTTCCAGGATCCATCTCTCTCTCTCTCTCTCTCTCTCTCCTCCCCTGTTTCTCTCCTCTCGATCTCGAGCCACAGGAGGATTGGTCTGTTCGATCTCTGAACGTGCTTTTAGCTCGTATAACGCTCCATCTCCTGTTCTTTTTCTGTCTCTTTTAATCTTCTTCTTTCTCTCCCTCGCTCTTTACCTCCAAGATGTACAGACACTCTCAGGCTCTCTTTTTCGTGTCCAACATTACTCCCGTTTGTTCTCTCTCTCTCCTTCTCCATCTCTCCCTAACTCTCCCTTGCTCTCTCCCTTGCTCTTTCTCTCCCTCTCTTTCCTCTTTGCCATTGGAAGATGGAATGCACAAATGCTATACGTGTGCTGCTTGGCAGACAGGTTGTCCACTCTGGAAGCAGCTTGCACACTGGACTTTAACGTTAAGGGAATGAGCAGATAAAGTTTATTTTCTTTTTTTTTACATATTTTTTAGATCTGCCATGTTCGAGCAGACATAATCTGTAAACCATCTATATTAGCATCATTTCAGCTCCGTTTTTATAACGTCTGTGCTGTACTCCCCATACAACCACGTCAGACAGACACAACCTCTGCCAACAAAACAAAAACTATCGTGGACTGCGATCCGCAGTAGGCACCCCCACCCCGGGACAGTTTTATGAGGCTGTGGATCGGTGGCATGCCTGACTCAAGGGGCAACATTAGTCTGCATAAATAAGGCCATACCTTGTTCACTGGGGCATCACAGGCCTGCAGAGCAGTGTTCTTCCTCATTAATTTATTAAAACTAATTAATTGTCACATTTTCTTCTTTATTCATCACACTGTGGTTGAGTGTGCGACCTACTTATGTACTGTATACAGGGTGGCTAGGTTACTTTTTAAATGTAATCCATTACAGTTACAAGTTACCTGTCCACATTTGTAATCAGTAACGTAACTTTTTGATTAATCAAAGTCATCTGATTTACTTTTAGACTACTTTCATATTAAGAGGCATTAGAAAACAAATAGGAATAGCCTATAACCAACTGTACACCTTTTGCGGGATCAATCAATGTTAGAGTTTACATAGCTGGCCAAAAACGGAATTTGCATTTTACCTTATGGGTTGTGGAGGCTACAGTGCCTTTGGAAATGGGTTTCTAAACCATTGCTTTTTACTTCAATATGATTGGGCTACATCTCTACATTACACAATAAAGGTCTGTCAGATATTCAGTCATTCCAATTAATCCAATAAACCTTGATCTCCCAGAATCTGACTTTTTATCTGAACACAAACCCAAAATCTATATGCTTAAGCCTGTTCTGTTATTTGTGTTTTATTCATGTTTTTAATTGCTTCAAAACATTGTTGAAAAATAAATGGCAATTACTCAAAAAGGGTACTGACATTGTTGTACATAAATATTTTAATACATTTGCGCATAAACTAAATCTGCAGTAGTCTGATGATTTGCTCCACAACCAATCCCCGGCACGCAAATGCACGTTTGCAATCGTGAACACCCGCATAGAAATAAGATTTATCCACCTTTGCGCTCATGACCTTCTGAGGCACACAACTGAGGCACGCAATTCATATTTTGGTTAAAATAACGATATTTTTATAACATTAAATAATAAACTCAAACATACTATGGCGTGTCATAATTATTTCGCGCGCCTATTCTTTTTCAATTGAAGTAATCCAAAAGTAATAATTTTTTTTCTAAAGTTACATAACTGATTACAGTTACAGTTTTTTAGTACTCTGTTACATGTATAGGATTACTAGTAATCTATTACTCCCCAACTGACTGTATATGGTCTGTGGTCGTCCTTGTAGGTTTTGACCTTGAGTTCGATCTCTGCTTTCCTAACTTTCCTGTCTACTCCGGTACAGCAGGCTTGACAATAACTCGGCAGGATCCCCTAGGAGACTGGTTAGGAGACTGGTTAGGAGACTGGTTAGGAGACTGGTTAGGAGACTGGTTAGGAGACTAGATTTTGTCCACAATCATCACAAATGTCCCAACTGCATGATTTTTCTTAGACTTAGCCACTTTAGCCACTTTGTGTGGGCCTGAAGCACACGGGGGTAGTTTTGTGTAAAGCAGTAAATGGTTAGGGTTACATTAATTTCCAATTAATCAGTTCAGATTTGGGTAGGCCAACTGTGGCATTGGACAAGACTGGTTGCCCCATGAGAAGACTGTCACCAAACCAGATGTGCAGCAGTTCTGAAACAGAGAAGCTAAGACGTGTAATGGATCTGGTGGTGGCTGCCCCCTGGAATGGGATGACCTCCACAATGATGGCACGCAAGAACCCAAAGAAGTTAGCTCCTGTTTGTGACATCTAGCCTGAGCAAGCCAGTTCATACTACCAGATAATATCTTACAACACTGTTTTTACATCATTATTTACTATGTTTTGTTAAGGAGGAAATGTTTTTTTAAGGTTAGCCAGTGCTAGGAAGACAGCCTGAATGTACAAAACACGTGGAATAATGTGTTGTGGGACATTATTTATCCATCTATTTCTAGAATCCGCCTTGTGTCCCGTAATGCCGTTCACAGACACTTCGACCAAAACTCTGTAGAAGGTCTGGTGAATATTTTGACCAACATGGCTTTTAGGCCAATAAGAAATCTGAAAGAGATGGAGATCCAAGGAAGGACTGCAGGGCAGGAAAAAACTGGACCCTGGATACAAGATTAAGTAACTGAGTTCCTGGCACAGTTAACTAGGGGCCTGAAAAAGTTGGAGAGTTGGTGCCTGACAGAGTTAGAAACTTGGTTACTGACCAAGTAGTGGCTTGGCGTCTGACAAAGCCAGAAACTTGGGGCTTGAAAATGCTGGAGATTTGGGACCTGACAAAGCTAGTGACCTTGGGCAAACTAGTTTCACCACTGGGATAGGAGAAGAGCTTTGATGGGCTGAGAAGCCCTGTAGGGATGGCCAGCAGAACAGAAGCGGCCAAATAACAAGCTTGGGTAGGATTGTATGCCTTCAGCATTTTCACTTGGTGCATCATAGGGAACCACCACAGGGTTTGAGTAGATGCAAGCTTCAACTGGAAACCAGTGAGGTGTGCGGAGCAGCAGGATGGACGTGGGATGATTTGGGACAGTTGAACAGCGGACGGGCTGTGGCATTCTAGATCTGTTTCATAAGTGTGATGGCAAACGCAGAGAGCCCTGCCAACAGCGATGTGCCATGGTCCAGAGGTGTGATGACGAATGCTGGGATTATAAAAGCTGCCTGCCGGGTAGGATACAAGCCAAGAGTGTGCAGACCTTGAAGTTGCCAAACCTTGAGACGATTGAGAGGAGGATCTGATTTTACACTTTGTCAAAGGCAGCAGACAGTGAGAGTTATAGGACAATAGAGATGGATGAGGAGAAGGGGACTGTGAAAGTTATAGGACAATGGAGATGGATGAGGAGAAGGGGACTGTGAAAGTTATAGGACAATGGAGATGGATGAGGAGAAGGGGACAGTGAGAGTTATAGGACAATGGAGATGGATGAGGAGAAGGGGACAGTGAGAGTTATAGGACAATGGAGATGGATGAGGGGAAGGGGACTGTGAAAGTTATAGGACAATGGAGATGGATGAGGAGAAGGGGACAGTGAGAGTTATAGGACAATGGAGATGGATGAGGAGAAGGGGACAGTGAGAGTTATAGGACAATAGAGATGGATGAGGAGAAGGGGACAGTGAGAGTTATAGGACAATAGAGATGGATGAGGAGAAGGGGACAGTGAGAGTTAAAGGACAATGGAGATGGATGAGGAGAAGGGGACAGTGAGAGTTAAAGGGCAATGGAGATGGATGAGAAGGGGACTGAGAGTTATAGGACAATGGAGATGGATGAGAGCAGGGTGGGGAGATAAAACGGAAGGAGGATTTAATAGTTTAGAAAAGGATGGATTAGTTAGGGAGAAGACTACAACAGGATTGATTAGTGAGGGAGAAGACTACAACAGGATTGATTAGTGAGGGAGAAGACTACAACAGGATTGATTAGTGAGGGAGAAGACTACAACAGGGCTCCATGTGTGTTGTGGCTGAGATGGTTGGAGGAGAGAGGGAGTAGTGATCTGAGACGTAGAAAGGACTTGGAAGATCTTTGCCTGACTGGCAAGTAGGGGCGGGGCTGGGTGAGGTCAGGAGGAGGAGAGTGGACAGATTTCTTTGGAGGCAGATGTTGGGAGATTGAAGCTGCCCAGTAATATGAGTGGTGAGCTTTGGTCTGGGAATGAAGTTATCAGCAAGTTTTTTTTAAATATAATTTTCCATTTTATTTTTTTTGTGAAAAAAAACCAACAACTACAAGTATCAATACAAAAGAATTGCCGTAATAAAATCATAACATATAGTACAGGGACACACTGTAGCTACAGCACTGAAATGTTGCAGAAACAAAGTAAAAACCAAAAGCCTTTTCAAAAAAAACTTAAATGAAAGATTTTGACAGGAGTTGATAAGGGACCACATAGTTCAATGGCAGTGGCTTTACGAAAAACTACATTGTCACACAATACGACCCAGAAATGTATGCAGTCCTCTACTGTGAGAGTGCCGATCAGGATTTTATGAAGGCAATACTCACTGGGAAATGTGAGACTTCGGTTCTAGAAATGACCCTGTGTTTGGACATTTCTAGAGTGTGAAAATAATAGGCAGGCTGAAGCATTATACTATTGGCAGTGCTTTTACAGCAAACATAAGAAGTAAAAAATAAAAAATATACATTATAATGCAATACACTGGCACCATTTCCATTGTTTGTGATCACTTGGAAGAAATGATAAGCACATGACAAGCAGCTGAAATTGAAATAAGTATGTTGGTGAAAAATGGGTAGCGCTAATGTATTTCTCTTCAATGACAACTCATATGTTATATTTATTTCTATTTACATTAAGTATGTACAACATCTTTATCATAATCACTCACATGTTTTACAATATTTACCACAGGAAAAAAATTACAAGGAAGTGAAATTGTATTTACAGAGGCAGTGATTTGGTCTGAAGTTTGATTGTGGAACTAGTGAAGCTTGTCTTATTTTGCTCCATTGGTCTTTTTTCCTGTTGGCCTGGCCAATAGAGTCTCTCAAATGGCAGTGCTTGATTGGTTGATATCGGCAGGCAGTTTGATTGGCTAGACATTTCCAGTGGGTGGGCTGTACATAGAATATGGCCAACCTTTCTTTATAACTCCATGAGGGTCACCTGAAACTGACCGCCCATGACTTCAGAGATCTCTATGAGGAATGCTGAGTGGTTGCTGTAATGCTCGATAATGTTGTCATCCATATTGACGTAAATCCTGAAAGACAACAAAGAGCAGATTAATGTCTTTATTTCACAGTATGTGTAACAGGCTATGAGTTTTGTCAAGGCCCTGAAATGCTGCAACAAGTCATAGAGAGGGGAAAAACAGAGAGAATGGCCTCCAATCCCCTTTAACATTTCAAACAATTAATCAGCCCAGACACCTTTTTTTCCCAGAGGGCAACCAGTCTTTATGGTAAATAAGGCTTTGATTTTAATCAAGCAATCTGCCTGCTCACGCTACCCGGAGGCTAGGGACTGACTGCAAGTGGAAGGAGAATGCTACCAGACTGGTTGGGTTCCCTGTGATTTGCCGGCACTCCATCCCTGAGGATAACTCATCTTATGTCAGACTTATGAGACCTCCTTGGGCAGTGCGAACGAAGAGCCATGTTAATTCGGGGGGGCAACGCGTTGAAGTTACAACCCTTTATTGTCAGGGATGCCAGCGTAAGGACGAAAACTAGAGGCCTAGATCTTACGTTTAAAAATGTCACCTGCACAGTAAAGTTAATTTAAATTCGAACTGATTTCAATATTATAGAGTATTTCCGAAATGCCAAAGCTGCTGATTGGGTTCTACGTTTTCTTTTTCACCTCAAAGACTAGTGTCAGTCAGCGGCAACCACCTGGCAACGGGTTGGTTTTCGCAATACGGTGCCACCCTCATCTCAACCTATCAGATCCGTCTTCTTTCAACAAAGTCAATAGAACAAAACACTTCCTGGTGTAGCTAAGGGACAACTAGATCAGATCAGAGAAACATAAATACTGTGAAGTAAAATAATCGGGTGACTCATCCGGGCTGGTTTTAAATTCTTCCGCCCTGTCTCTCTTGGAAGAGCTACTTCAAATTCCTGAAAACTGAGCTAGCCAGCTCACCTAGCCGGTCTGTCAACTTGGGTTTGTTTCCTAACGAAGTGAAAACTTTGAAAATTCAACTAAGACTGACTGTAAGTAAATTATATCCTGCTGCTCACCTATGAAATCAAATAAATGTTTCTTCAGCATTATTTTGCTAAAGTATTTTGCTAAAGTGGCTAGTAGCTAATGCTACTAGCCACTACTGCTAACGATCAAGCATTGCTAATGCTGACACTGGTTCTGCGCTGTACGAATCCCTGTGCCTTAGTAACTTACCCTCTTTTGCATTTCTTGTAGATTTTCCCAATGGTGTCCTCTTGCATGCAATATTTTTCAGATATCTGAGAAAGGAACAAATGAAGGAGGAGTGTCAATCTCAATTACAGGGTTTCCTCTGGTCGTGCTTCCGACCTGAACTAAGTTTAAATAGACTCTGGACTAAGCCCATATTTATTAATTATTACAATTTGTACTCTTAATATGTTTACTCGGCACAGCCAGAAGAGAACTGGTCACCCCTCTGAGCCTGGATCCTCTCTATGTTTCTTCCTAAATTTCGGCCTTCTTAGGGAGTTATCCCTAGCCACTGAAATTCAACACTACTGTTGTTTTCTCTTTGGGGTTTAAAAGGTTCTGTAAAAGCACTTTGCGACAACTGCTGAATGTATGAATTCATTTCATTGATTGATAAGGGCAGGTTAAGGTTAGGTAATGAGGAAGTATCACAGGTGTCCTACTCACCGCTTGCCTCAGTCCTTTCAGTGTTGGGGTGTTGAGCATGAGGGCGTCAAACACCTCCTCGGTCGCTGTTCTCACGTAGAGGAGAACTGCAAAGACAGGACCGCAGAATGGGTCAGACACTGGGGCACCGCTCGTGTGTGTTTCTCTTGGGTTTGGATTGGTCAGTTTGAGAAGTGCACAGTGTGTTGACATGGATTTTTCTTTTACCTCGCTGTTTCTCGTCCCATCGGGTCTGTTTGCTTGGAGGCGGGCTAACGCTGACCGGTTCTACCCTATCTGGGTACATTCTTTTCAGTGAGTTCCTCTCCACTTCTTCTAGTGTCGTGGGTGGCGCCTACAAAGAGAAATGAGCATGAGAAAAACCCTTATAGTTGCCATATGCATTAGCATCACTTCATGTCATTGTAAAACAACCATAAGTAGGAATTTTATCACAGCTGAAGATGTCTCCCATGACTCAGTGGAACTACGCCGTGAGCTGTGACGCAGATCCAGAAACAAACCTTTTCTATCTTTTTAAACGATCACAGACGTTGGTTAGACAAACTGTCAGCGAGTCAGACTGTACAGCGTGTGACTGAACACTACTATTTCTTGCTTGTTTTAATACTAAGTTTGATTTCTCTATAAAGAGGCGGACTGTTGATGAGACAATTATCACAGGCATATGTTCTATGATTTATTACAGATAAATTGAAGCCTAGAACTTTGAAAGATTAATCACCCCATGTAAAGCAAAATTGGGGTACTCCTAACTCCCTCCTCTCTTACACATCTCTCCTCCCATACACATCTCTCCTCTCTTACACATCTCTCCTCTCTTACACATCTCTCCTCCCATACACATCTCATCTCTCCTCTCTTACACATCTCTCCTCTCTTACACATCTCTCCTCCCATACACATCTCATCTCTCCTCTCTTACACATCTCTCCTCTCTTACACATCTCTCCTCCCATACACATCTCATCTCTCCTCTCTTACACATCTCTTCTCTCTTACACATCCTTTCTCCCTTACACATCTCTCCTCCCATACACATCTCTCCTCTCTTACACATCTCTCCTCTCTTACACATCTCTTCTCCCATACACATCTCTCCTCCCATACACATCTCTCCTCTCTTACACATCTCTCCTCTCTTACACATCTCTTCTCCCATACACATCTCACCTCTCCTCTCTTACACATCTCTCCTCTCTTACACATCTCTTCTCCCATACACATCTCACCTCTCCTCTCTTACACATCTCTCCTCTCTTACACATCTCTCCTCCCATACACATCTCATCTCTCCTCCCATACACATCTCTCCTCTCTTACACATCTCTCCTCTCTTACACATCTCTCATCTCTTACACATCTCTCCTCTCTTACACATCTCTCCTCCCATACACATCTCATCTCTCCTCTCTTACACATCTCTTCTCTCTTACACATCCTTTCTCCCTTACACATCTCTCCTCCCATACACATCTCTCCTCTCTTACACATCTCTCCTCTCTTACACATCTCTCCTCTCTTACACATCTCTCCTCTCTTACACATCTCTCCTCTCTTACACATCTCTCCTCCCATACACATCTCATCTCTCCTCCCATACACATCTCTTCTCTCTTACACATCCTTTCTCCCTTACACATCTCTCCTCCCATACACATCTCTCCTCTCTTACACATCTCTCCTCCCATACACATCTCATCTCTCCTCTCTTACACATCTCTTCTCTCTTACACATCCTTTCTCCCTTACACATCTCTCCTCCCATACACATCTCTCCTCTCTTACACATCTCTCCTCTCTTACACATCTCTCCTCTCTTACACATCTCTCCTCTCTTACACATCTCTTCTCCCATACACATCTCTCCTCCCATACACATCTCTCCTCTCTTACACATCTCATCTCTCCTCTCTTACACATCTCTCCTCTCTTACACATCTCTCCTCCCATACACATCTCATCTCTCCTCCCTTACACATCCTTTCTCCCTTACACATTTCTCCTCTCTCACACATCTCTCCTCTCTGACTCATCTCTCCTCTTAAAACAGTAACATGTCTGTAAGTTCTTATGTACTGAATGTATGTGTAAATTAACACACAAACAGAGGAGGAGAGAAAGAGAGAGAGACACACACACACACACCCCCTCCCCAGTGTTTTTGCTACAGAGACTGTGGGAACTAAAGGCCTGTCAGAACAGCAGTCCTTTACCTGCTCCACTACTGGCTTGTGTCAACAACCCTGAAAAGGTGGGCTTGGTGTGTGTGTGTGTGTGTGTGTGTGTGTGTGTGTGTGTGTGTGTGTGTGTGCTGGCGTGTAAGTTTAAGCCCTTGCAGGTTAATCCGTATGTCATTCACACTTGTGTTGAGTTTCGAGCTGAGGAAAATGAACGGCCCAATAATTAGATTGTCTGATCTCGGCGTCTGCCTCTTACTCTTCCCGAACAATCTATCGTATCCCAACCCACTTTTCCCACAGCATTTTTTCCCACACTAGCCCTTTTTTCCCTCTGTGTGCGATAGCCCCAAGCTACTGTCTAGGAAAAGCAGAGAACGTGACTCAACCAACTTTTGTGCTGGTAAACTCCACAATCCCTCAAGCCCAGAGAAATAAGAAAAGGAGAAATGAGAGGGAGGATCGAAGAGGGATGAGGGTTAACCCACCAGGCCACAGCGTTGCATGTTAGACAGGTGAATTTCTGGGATGAAGAGGACAGGGTTGGTCACGTGGTCATCCAGGGTCTTGAAGAAGGTGCTGTCACTCCCCATGGAGCTGGACACTACTGACTTCTTGCCTGCAAGGGGAGAGGAGAACACTGGGTTAGAACAAGAGAACGCTGGGTTAGAACAAGAGAACGCTGGGTAAGAACAAGAGAACACTGGGTTAGAACAAGAGAACACTGGGTTAGAACAAGAGAATGCTGGGTTAGAACAAGAAAACGCAGAGTTAGAACAAGAGAACACTGGGTTAGAACAAGAGAACGCTGGGTTAGAACAAGAGAACGCTGGGTTAGAACAAGAGAACGCTGGGTTAGAACAAGAGAACACTGAGTTTGAACAAGAGAATGCTGGGTTAGAACAAGAGAACACTGGGTTAGAACAAGAGAATGCTGGGTTAGAACAAGAAAACGCAGAGTTAGAACAAGAGAACACTGGGTTAGAACAAGAGAACGCTGAGTTTGAACAAGAGAATGCTGGGTTAGAACAAGAGAACGCTGGGTTAGAACAAGAGAACGCTGGGTTAGAACAAGAGAACACTGGGTTAGAACAAGAGAACACTGGGTTAGAACAAGAGAACACTGAGTTTGAACAAGAGAATGCTGGGTTAGAACAAGAGAACGCTGGGTTAGAACAAGAGAACGCTGGGTTAGAACAAGAGAACACTGGGTTAGAACAAGAGAACACTGAGTTTGAACAAGAGAACGCTGGGTTAGAACAAGAGAACATTGGGTTAGAACAAGAGAACACTGGGTTAGAACAAGAGAACACTGGGTTAGAACAAGAGAACGCTGGGTTAGAACAAGAGAATGCTGGGTTAGAACAAGAGAACACTGGGTTAGAACAAGAGAACACTGAGTTTGAACAAGAGAATACTGGGTTAGAACAAGAGAACGCTGGGTTAGAACAAGAGAACACTGGGTTAGAACAAGAGAACACTGGGTTAGAACAAGAGAACGCTGGGTTAGAACAAGAGAACACTGGGTTAGAACAAGAGAATACTGGGTTAGAACAAGAGAACACTGGCTAAAATCAGGGGAACACTGTGTAAGAATGGACATTCTAGAATGTTTACCACAAGGGCTGGTTGTGTAGACTGTTGTCTAGGAGAAGGGTTACCTGTTGTCTCTGTGACATTGTGATGAACCATTAGTCGTGATACTAAGTTCTCTTTGTGGAACAGTGACAGTGTTCATACAAATTAGTCTAAATCAAAAAATTCAAATTTGGTTTATAGCCCAAGGGGATTTACATTTCAACCAAAGATTGAAAACGCAGAACAAATTTCCCGTTTGTGGTTTCACTGCAGATTTACTCAAATTATTTGGTCAAACTAATTCAATCATGCAATGGAGTTGAGTTAGACTCACAATCCAAAACTGCTGAAGGCAAACACCCAGGCTGTAACTGAAGAACCTATTTCCATGTTCTAAGTCAGAGAACATACTCTTAACTCTCTGTTGAATTTGTGTTAATATTGGATTGGCGGATGTAGGTTGCATTTATTTTAAATAAGCGGGTGCTGTTATCCACAGCGACCCACGACCCTGGGGGAGCAAACACAACTCTCTCACTGGGTGTCCTACATTCATTACTCCATTAGGTTCTGATGGACACCTACCGTTGTTGCCAGAGTCAATGGTGGTCTTTCCTCTCCTCTTGCTTCGTTTCCTCTCCTCATCCCTCATCTTCCTCTCTGCGCCCTGAGGAAAACCAACAGCAACACTCACAGTCACAAGTTGAACTCACTTCATTCCTGATTTTCACTGGCATTTCAACTTTTCCACCTGCGCGTTTCTCAGGTTATGATGCTATGGCCTAGCTAGCGCTTTGGTTCCGGTCATTTGACCACATTGTGCCATAGGGGGTTTGAGGGGACCACATACGTGACAGAAGAAGTCAGGCGCCTGCCGCTAAACCGGTTTGTCTCGTGTTTCAGTCAAGTGCCCAACACACTCACTTTGCTGTGTCAGAAACGACTCCTCCCCACACAGAATGATAGGGCCCAGTTGAATTGCAGAGAGGCCATGTTCGTCACCCACACAGATTTATGTAAGTAGGTCAAACTACTGATAGTTAAGATACCAAGCCTTTATAATGGAAATTACATGATATGATAAAAAATTATTCTGTATTTTAGTCTGTGTCAATTCAAAATATTTTTTGGGGGGGGAGAAAGGATCTGCGCAATTGTTTGTATTCTGAAAACGTTTTGTTTTTGTTCATCTGTATTATTGAAATAAAAAAATTCAAACACACAACACATTTCACATCCATAACGGCTTCAAACAGTGGAGTTGGAGCAAGAGAGCCGTGTGGAGATCTCTACTGACCTTATCACAGAAGATCTTCACCTGGCAGGCGGCTCTGTGGATCAGGCGGTTGGTACCGGTGCTGAAATCGTAGGTGTCGATCTGGAGGTTCAGAGGGAGCCCCTTTACGCCCTTCTGAGAGGAGAAGTCGGTGCTCAGAGAGTTGATGCCAATATAAACCTGACAGGGGAGAAAGGGACAGAACGGCGCCGCCACGTCAAACCACAGCTGTTATAGAACCTTCCTAGAATGGACTTGCTGTCCTTCTAAGGTCCTCGCGCAGGAATTGAAAGCTTGAGAATCGTTTTATAACCGTTTAGGCTTTTCCAACAGCTGTTCACTTCCGTGTTACAGAACAAATCTGAAAGTGACGCGTTATTGCCGCGGTTAGCTTGTGGCCGTGCGCGGCGGCGGCTGCCTGCTCCATCACCAAACGAATCCACGGATGGCATGTTCACGAAGTTGTTACGTAAACCGAATAAAAGTATGGGGTGACAAAACCAAACCCATCTCGGATCACGCGGTGGTATGCAGAAAGAAAAGGCTTAATGAAACATGGCAGGAATGTGTGAATCAGTGGTGGGGTGACACCTTCTCGGGTTGGCAAACCTCCACCAAAACAACAGTGTATGGCGGAACACAGTCTTGGGCGGGTTTGTGAACGTGTGAGGCCCACGACTCCAGAAAGCCCTGGCGAGGGAACACGTGTGTGGCAGTGAAGTCAACACGGATTGGTTGTGACACGCAGGGGCCTTCGGTGATACCAGGGAACCTCCGTTCCCCTCTCCTGTCCATATTTATTTTTTTCCTCTCCCTTCACCTGTAGCGAGTTTCGATGTTCCACCCCCTTTTCGCCTCAGGGGCCTGAGAGCCGATTGCGCTGAGCACTCTCACAACCACTCTTTTTTTTTCACTCCTGCCTCATGGTGACAGCCTCCTAGAGGCAAACGCATGCCACGGATTCCTCTCCTGCCAACCCCCAGCACTCCCTAATTGCTCCCGTTTCCAGCTCAACAGCGGGGGACTGGGTAAATAGTGGGATGCAAAAGGCCCCTAATACTTCCTGTGTGCGCGCGTGTGTGCGTGCGTGTGTTGTTCCACTGTAGCCCCCCATGCAGGTGCTCCTCTCACCTTGGCCTCCTCGTTGGGGTTCCAGATGAAGGACAGAGCATTGAAAGCCACCTCCTCAACGTGGCTGATCCCACTGAACACCTCCTTGTAGTCGGCTAGATAATGGACAGAAAAAAGATATCGTATATGATTGGAAGGGTTCTCCTCATTCGTGAAGATCTTATCTGATCAACAACAAAAAAGATAAAGGCTTACGAAATGCTAGAACAATAACCCCGGCCAGATTCTTATATTACATGGAGGCGTTTTGGTATTTTTCAATTGAATTCTTTAGAGCAGACAACAGGGTCTGTTTAGGTGATGTTTTTATGTGTTTGTGTACACAGTAAAAGCTGTCGTGCGTACCGATATCAATGACCCTCTGCTTGACAGTTGGCTGCCTCGCATGCCAGTGGTTCCAGCACCTCAGCTGTATCTCCGCGCTCTTGTCGTTTTCAAACACAGCCATGACCACCGTCTGGAGAGCCGAGGAGGACAGAGGGATCAGAAAAGGGAGAGGGAGAGAGAGAGAGAGAGAAAAGACAGGAGTCTTCAGACCAGGTACATTTCTCTGTGTGTGGATCGTCCATTTAGAGAAAGACAAACAACTTGGCTTCATTCAGACGTCAGCCCCTGCATTCATCACTCTAAATCCTTCATTCTCGCCTGGCTTTGTCACAAGCTATTAGCAAGGCTTGTGCGTGTGTGTTCTCTTCTCGCCTGACAAAAGAGAAGGCTGTCACCCAGGCCCAACGCCACACCTCTGTCGATGTTCCCCTTCTGACTAAGGTACTAAGGACAACTCCAGGTCTGACAGACTGACAGACACACACTGGGTTTGGCCCTGACTGATGATAAATGCACTGGCACTCTGCCTGACAGTATATAAAAAGTATGTCGACACTGCAAAACATCTCATCCACGGTGAACTGACAGATTCCGCTTTCTGGGTTAAAAAAAATGTAGGAACACGTGGCAAAACTGTAGGTTCTCCTGGGTCGAGACATAAACATTTTACTCACTTTGACTTTATTGGTGGAAAGGCTTTCCACCCCCTGGAGGGAGATGGGGTAGAATTGGCCCTTGTTGAGGTAGACCATCGGCAGCTCGGCCGACTTGTGCTGGGAGGCTTGAGGGGCTCCTAAGATGAATTGGAAGTCGTTCCTGGATACGGAACGGTGAAAGAACAATGTTATTGATCAGAGTTGCGCTTTTCCACTCCCACTGGTGTAAGAGTTACGCCAAACAGCCCAATAACTTGGATTATCAACTTCAAAGTTAGCACACTGGTGATTGAATTTGATTCCTGAGGGAACACAGCTACCTGTACTTCTCTGGTGGGGAGTTGGTGTAGGAGTCAGAGTAAACTGGGCTGGACTGCTCCGGAAAAGAATCACTGAAGGGTAGAACCTGTCTCAGGAAAATTTGAGATGGCAGGAAAAAGACAAAATCAGCAACGGAAGCGATCAGGAGTTGACAAACATGCGCCAAGGCAAGATCACTAGATGTGAGGCAAACAAAAAAAAGATTTAGTTTAAGCTGCAAGCTTACCTCAGCGGAGGCCTCGGGGAAGGCGGTCTCTGTCGGCCATTTCTGGGAGAGCAGGGAGTCGAAGATGTTGTTGATGACCTGCTTGTCGTAGTGGTCAGTGCCGGAAGTCAAGGGGCCGGCGATTTGAGGATTGGCGGGAGAGCAGAGGTTTGACAGCTTGTTGTTGATGTCCATCACCTCATGGGGGTGGCTAGAGGAAATGTTCTCGGACAGTAGCTTCATTATGTTGACGGGCGCCTCCAGGGTGACCAGCTCGGTGGAGGAACTAGTCAATGGCCTGGGTTTCGGGGGGGAAAGGAGAATCTTCAGGTACAGGACCGACCCAATTCGACCACTTTGACTGACACTCATTTAAATCAGTGGCCATTGTTTGACAAAGAGTACTTTGATTTTCAATAACACTGCCCTCCCTTTAGATAAACTCCAACTCTGTTTTTTGTATAAGTCAATAAAGCAGCATTAATGACTGAAGAAATGTGTCAACAGAGCTTTGGAATACTGACAGTGAACTGAAGGAAGTGGGGTGGGCCGAGTTTACAACCTAATCCCACTACGCGAAAAAATCTCCTTCATTTTGAGTGTCTGTTTGACAGGTCAACATCACTGCCCCACCGACGGCCATTTTCTTTTAACTGGGGCAGAAGGCGGGGAGACTCTGTCGCCCCGTCCCCCGTCCCCCCCCGTCCCCCCACCTTTGTGAGTCCGATTTGGAGCAGGTGTCCCATGGACCATAATCCCTTGGGGTTTGGATTGACATGGGGATTAGCCACTACCTCACCCAACTCTGACCTCGCCAAAGCCTTGCTCTTTCTCCACGGCTTGACTCCATGTCAAGAGGCTTGACTGGGGATGACATGGGAACTTAACCACCCGAGAACCACTTAAAATGCCCTTCGCATTCTATTCTCCCCAAACCTACGGCTCATAAGTGTCGGCCTTTCGCCCCGGTTGTGTTAACAGGTGCACTGATGGCTCAATAAAGCCTGGGCTCTTTGGTCGCTTCAGGTATTTATCAGTCTTACCTGTCGGGTTGCTTGTACGTACTGCTGTTTCTGCTACATGGCACTACTTTCTGTTCTTTGGGTGTCTGTTGAAATGAAACAACAACAGTGAGTATTATCTAATGCCTGTATACAGCATATTATGATTACCTTAACACAGACACATACACACACACAGACACATAAACACACACACAGATGACAGACACACACACACACACACACAGAGAAACAGAGACAAAGACAGATATAAGAGACACAGAAAGTGAGACAGACAGTTACCTTGGTCTGTTCGTAGGAGAGCAAGTTGTCTGTGTAGGCCCAGGAGTCCATGATGAGGTTACTGAAACGCTGGTAGTTAAAGTTCTCGTTTTGAATGCCCAATCCCAGAGTCCTGCAGCAAGCAGCCAAGGAGAAACAGGACATCAATAAACTCCAATTATGAAATACATTCAAAGGTAGCCTTTATTTTTCTTAATTTATTATTTCTTAATTAAATATTTTAAATAAAATAATAAGCTTTGCGGGAGGTGTTTTTCCACCAGACAGTAGTCTTTAGCCTTTGTGGTGCAGACTTGACAGGCTTTATGGTGTGCATGCTAATAACAGCCCTAAGCCAATGCACATACTTGCCCCTGGGCAAGGAGGATGGTTTCGATTGCAAAACCACAGATCGTAATAAGATTTGGCTGCCTGCCTCATGGTTTTCTGAGAAGCTGAACATGCTAGGGGCCATAAGCCCCACCCCCCACAAACAAACAAACAAACAGGCCCCCTGGGACCTCAAAATGACTCTGTTCCACAAGAACCGAGGGTTAACATCAGTTTACTTCGTAACGCTCTCAAGGTGTGTTTCTTGAGAACAATGTACCCTTAAATCATAGTCTTCTCGTCATAGTTTGTAGTGATCTCTGAAGTTAAATAATGAGTCTAACCTCTGAACACTACAGGACATCTACCCTCTGAACACTACGGGACATCTAACCTCTGAACACTACAGGACATCTACCCTCTGAACACTACGGGACATCTACCTTCTGAACACTACGGGACATCTAACCTCTGAACACTACGGGACATCTACCTTCTGAACACTACGGGACATCTAACCTCTGAACACTACGGGACATCTAACCTCTGAACACTACGGGACATCTACCCTCTGAACACTACGGGACATCTACCCTCTGAACACTACGGGACATCTACCCTCTGAACACTACGGGACATCTACCTTCTGAACACTACGGGAAGCCCACCACTGCAAAGAATTACTCAAGGCACCTGTTCTAGGATACACCTGTCTCCCCCTCTGTCCTCCACCCCCCCCCCCCCTCCCAAACACCCTCAGTGCACTTTACACCACCACATTCCGTTAACCTAAAGACAGACGTTCCGATGTAGAATCCCGCCTAGAGTTCTGTCTCTGCGACATCGTGCAGTTCCATACATTCCCCATGGTCTTCCACACACTCGAAGGGGGATACCTGATTCCTAGAGTCATTGTGGGCCGTACCCCTGAGGTGGGTGTCAGCGCGCTCTAGGGCAGTGTGGTTTAAAGCATGGTTCCACTCCGACACTGCTGCGGGGAGTGTGTGCATGCGGATGTGTGTGTGTGTGTGTGTGTCTGTCTGTCTGTCTCGCGTATTACAGTGTCAGGTTCTCAGCAGGATGGGCTTTTCTAACAACACATTTCACATGGGGGTCTCGTTGCACAATGTGGATGTGTGAACACACACACGCACACACGCACACGCACACACACCCGTACACACGCACACGCACACACACCCGTACACACACACACACACCCATACACACGCACACACACCGTACACACACATGCACGCACGCACACACACGTCTTAAAGAGTCTATGTGACTCACTACTGTTCAGAAGGAATGGACAAGTCAATACTTGTATAATTATCTAATCTGGTCCTCAACGGAAAGTTATGGACACAAATGGAAAAATGAAAATTCAGGCATATTTAGTGAAACCCAAAGCGGTTGAGGTTAAATGCCACCTGTCTTTGTAATTCCAACCGATTGTCACACATTTAAACTCGCCACCATCTTTACACAGCTGTTCTTATTCCACCTACCTAGGCAAAGACACAAGTCCAAACGTATTTTCTCGTACAATGACACATTCTCGTCCCAAAAACATCCAGTTTGACACCAATGCAACTAGTGTGTCACACACAGACCTGTATGAAGAAGCTCTCAACTCACTCAATCTCTTTGGTCATGACTCCAAGGCAGAGGATGTGTCCCTTGGCGTATAGTCTCCTGTGTGTGTCAGGCTGTTAGGGTTAGCAGAGAGAAGCAGGCGTCCTGCTGAGTGAGCCGGTTTGGTTCCTTGCCTGGCTCTCCACATTTATTTCATCCTGACAGGTAGCTTCCCTCTCTTGTGGCTGATTGGCTGAGGGATCTGGAGACAGGTGCCTGACAGAACAGGTGTAGAGGGGTTAACTGTTTCAGTGCTGGTGAGAAACTAGGTGTGTGGGATTGGTAATTACCAGGACAATCCTGGGCTGAGCTGTGCGCATCTCATTAGGTGTCAAATAAATGAGGGAGATTGGTTTCTCTGAGGTGTGAAATGTTTCTGTTTAGAGTGAGAAACCTAGGCTTTGAAATGATAATGTCATTTAGTATCGTAGTGATTCTCTCTGAGTTTAAAGTGCTAAGAAAGTTTAACCAGTGGTTTTGATGGCCTTATTAGCTTGGATGAGAGTTTTCACTTGTTCCTGGCCAAAATAACTTGTAGTTGGAAAGAGCTTGATATTTTAATCCATAAGTTGTTGTAACCACTGCGTGTTGAGTGAACCATAAGACGCACAAAATAAATAATGTGTTTGTGGTCTCTACAATAAAACGATCATTACGTCCAGGAATTACTTCAAAACGAAATACAGGTACATTGTGTTTTTACCTGTTTAATACAGGTACATTGGGTTTTTACTAGTTTAATGAGCTTGTGGTCATTTTTGCAGATTATGACAAATATGTTCTAACAGTGAAAACAAATTTAGGATTTAACTTACTGATAATATATACTGGTATATATTATGAAAACTGTTATATATAATGAAATTATATTAACTCACAAATCTGAATGTGCACTAAATCTTTGTATTTTGAAAATGTTATATAAAACCTCTCACATTTGTTTTATTTGAAATAGTGTTTCGATAATAATTTTTATTACCATGTCATTAAAGAGGAAACCAAGTGTCTGGTCAATAGAGTGGGGGACGATTCTAATAAATACAGACGTGATCTATATCACAATGAGTTTGAACATAGTCACCAACAGGAAGCTGTTTTGAAAGATCTCTTTAGATTGGTACACTGATAGGCTCTTTCAGCAAAACCATTGCAGGTCTCAACCGCCCTCGCCGTCTTCCGTCCCAGAGAAGAACAGGAACAAAGAAGCACATCTCAAAAACGACATAAAAATTCCTGCTCCTAGAAACTTGCTGCGTCCCGACCGTGAGCTTTTTTAACATGTGCAGGAAATCTTTTTTCAGGTATTTTCTTTGGTTAATTGAACAGGAAAGTGGTGAATGATGATAAAACAGTGTAAAGTGATTTCCATGCGTTTATGCAATTTTGGTCAATTCGCTTTCAATTCAGTCAGGAGAATTACAAGGATATTTCAATGTTTTTTTCTGATGTTTTCTTAATCCAGTCTGTGGAATATTTACACCTACACCTGTGCTCTTGTCCATTGGACCACAGAAAATATTACTCTGTGGACATTTTTAAATGTTTACGTTTTATCCATTTCAGATTTTTGCTATTTTTGCATTTTTTTCATGACATTTGTTTGTTTAACCAAAACCAAACAGTAAATAAAAGGAACCTGAGCCCAAAAAGCTTCACTTGTGACTCATCTTTCCTTATAACATTCTTTCTGGATTCTTGATGAGTCTTGACAGGTTCTTCCAGGTGCATTTTGGCAAACCAAAGTATACTTTTTGAAATGCATGGGTTCCGTTATGTTTGGCGAATACCAAACACTGCATTACACAATGCTAACTACACGGCAACAGCTCCAGTATTTGGACATTTTGGAGATGTTTTCTTGCATGAGGACCCGGAAAATGTGCCACCGTTGCAGGAATCATGAATTCGCAGGCAATCCACACATGAGCTGAAACTGAGTGGCCTTTAGGTCAGGCAGCAAAATAATAATCCAAAACAGAGTCTAGATAAGAATGTCTGAAATGTTTGGAATTGGCCCAGTCACTGGCTGGACCTAAACTGAATTGAGATGTCCTGATTGGGCGTGAAAAAGTGTCTGATAAAAGGTTTGAATATCTGAAAAATATATATATAAAAAACGGAGAAAATCAAAAAGTGGATGAATACTTATGTTCATGTTTGTTTGTGTGTGTCTGTGTGTGTGTGTGTGTTTTCTGTAACACAGGCCTCGGGTTACATTAGGGTGCGTGCTGTAAGGCTTGCTCCACCCACACTCACACCCTCAAACAAGAACATACACACACACACCACACCGAGACAACCCCCATTACACCCGGAGCCTCAGGGCTGGTGAGACTACTTCAGATGAAAGAGAGAAGAACCACTCTGAGCAACACAGCTCTTTACATATGATTTTACATTTCTTTAGCTGACCAATCCATATTGGTGTTCAACGCAGGCGAATAAAAGACAGTCATATACATTTTATTAAAGTAACCTCTCTAATAAAAAAATATTTAATGACTTTAGTTCACCACCTTGCACTCTAATTATGTGAGCCCCTTTGGGAGAATAAAAGATGCATAGCTCAGACATAATTTGAGATGAAGTTGTGTATGTCTTTCCCAGAAGATTTCAAACAAATTCCATTTGATATTGTCTTGCAATCTTTCTGTACAACTCGTCTTTCACATTTTTCGTGGGGTAAGTGGGGCCTCAGTTAAACATAAAAAACGTTATCCCACCCAATCATAACATGCTTTACAAAAGGTGGACTAATGGTGTAATGGAGTTGAAGTTCTGACTTATATTGTTCCGATGTTTACAAATAAACATTATGTAAAAGAGTTTTCACAACTGATTTGCATGAGATAATTAAACTGTTTCAGCAGAGAGTCCTCTCTCTCCACAGCTGAATATTTCCCAGTGGCACGCCGATGTCCTTCACAAAGACCATTAATGGAGAATTCTCCGGAAATCTGTCCACAACATCAGCCCCGTGCGCTGTGGGTAATTATCCTGTCACAGTGACTTGTACCTTCTGCTCAGTCTCTTCGCCTTCTGAACTGACGGGATTCTACGGGCACCGTAAAAACACAGAAGCTCCCGGTAACACTATAGCACGTTGTGTGTCCATCTGTCACCTGTCTGGTTTCTTTAATTATGGGATGTTAGCCAGGAGCCTCTACAGTTACCTGACTTGAGGACTAGTGGAGAATAGACATGAAGCAGGCAACCTAATCAGGTATGCAAACTGGAAACTGGAGTCAGAAAAGAAGTAGTCAGACGCCCACCACTTTTCACACTTTCCCACCGCTGTCTTCATTTCTAAGTTAATCTTTTCTTTCTCTGGTGTCCCTGTTATGCTACGTAATACGAAGAGATGGTTAGCCAGAGTTGATGCTGTCTGACACTGGATTGACTCTAAAAACCTGCTGACAAATCAACCAGAAATCAGTGTGTCTGCTTGAATCCAAAGCAGCGTCAGTAGGAGCAGCTGGACATGAAAGACAGAGGCTTTGTCCGAACACCCAGTGAACCCAGCGGGCCTCATCAGAAGATGATACCCACCAGCCGGCGCTGAGCCTCAGGAATCGGGTCTTTCATTGCTGTAGCTTGACCTGACGTGGTACAGTTCCATGCGGTTGTGAATTTAAATAAATAAGCTCTGGTCACATTTCTTCTGTAGTATTGGCAGGGGTTCGAACTGGGGGCCAACTGCTTGAGCAAACATTCCAGTACCTTTACCGCCTATCACAAAAACCAACAGCAATGGAAGAGGAAGACAGGGAGAGGGACTTGGTCGAGACGAGAGTGATAGCCAGAGATAATGAACGTTGAGAGAATGAACGTTGAGAGAATGAGGGTTGAGAGAATGAGGGTTGAGAGAATGAGGGTTGAGAAAATACATTTTAAGACAATGAGGGTTGAGAGAATGAGGGTTAACAGAATTAGTATTAATAGATTAAGGGTTAACAGAATGAGGGTTGAGAGAATGAGGGTTAACAGAATTAGTATTAATAGATTAAGGGTTAACAGAATGATGGTTGAGAGAATGAGGGCTATCAGAAGGCTTTTTCAACAATACAACCCCTAGGAGGTATTCGTTCACCTTTCATCACCTCTCCCAGGGCGTGAACGGACTATTTCAGGTGTGGTACACTCGTCTCTGATCTCTCCCTCCCTCTCTCACAGTCTCTTTGTCTCTCACTTTCACTTTCTCTTCATTAGCAGTGATATTAACATATTGTTTTCAGTAGCTGCCTCTCATTCTCCCCCCAGCATATGAAACACACCAGAGCAGTCATCTGACGTCAATGTCCAGGAGGTCATCTGATGTCAATGTCCAGGAGGTCATCTGATGTCAATGTCCTGGAGGTCATCTGATGTCAATGTCCCAGGAGGTCATCTGATGTCAATGTCCTGGAGGTCATCTGATGTTAATGGAGTGCCGGGTGTTTTTACAGACCATCCTCCCTCCACTCCTCCATGACGAGGGCCTCTTGGAAGCAGTTGGTCTTTCACCACTCTGTGAAACTATTATGCAAAGAAGAAACCAGATGTAAAGAAATCCAGAAACACTGCCACCTTCTCTGGGCCTGGGCTCATTTAACATGGACTGAGGCGGAGTGGAAAACTGTCCTGTGGTCTGACAAATCTAAATGTTACATTATTTTTGGGATTCATGGATGCCGCATCTTCCGGGCTAAAGAGGAGAGGGACCATCCGACTTGTTTATCAGTGTACAGTTGAAAAGCTAGCGTCTGTGATGGTATGGGGGTGCATTAGTGCACATGGCGTGGGTGACTTGCTTGTCTTTGAAGGCACCATGAATGCTGAACAATATTTACAGGTTATGGAGCAACATATGTTGCCATCCAGACAAAGTATTTTTCAGGGAAAGCCTTGCTTATTTCAGCAAGACAATGCCAAACCACATTCTGCACGTATCACAACAGCATGACTATAGTAAAATAATCTGAGTGCTAAACTGGCCTGCCTGCAGTCCAAACCTGTCACCCATTGAAAACATTTGGTGCATTATGAAACGAAAAATATGACTGAAATCCCATATAAAACATTCCACTTTCAAAACTACAACAATTGGTCTCCTCAGCTCCCAAACGCTGTTAAAAGAAAAGGTGATGCAACACAGTGGTAAACTTGCCCCTGTCCCAAAGGTTTTGAAATGTGTTGATGGACTCAAATTCAAAATGGGCATGTATTTTTTCCAAAAACAATAACATTTCGCAGTTTAAACATTTGAAATGTTGTCTTTGTACTACGTTCAGTTAAATACAGGAATACATGATTTGCACATCATTGCATTCAGTTTTTATTTGTATTTTACGTAGTGTCCCAACATTTAGGAAAAGGGGTTGCAGATATTTTGATCAAACAATAATTAGGATGATTTATTCCTTATTCTATCTATTTATAATATGAATGTGTACTTCTCTTAGATGAGCATGAGATGAAGATGGGACTTTGTTGCTGTGTTAAGGCAGGGACAACATCTTGTGTGAGAGTGATGGGAGTTTTAGTTCTCCCTCTCGCTGCATTAGGGCCTGGTCCACAGGTACTCCAGGGTCATCCCAGCCGGGTGAAACACACGTCTGACAGTGTTAACGGCCTGGTCCAGACCAGCCCAGCAGAACCACTACAGGGTGTGAATGGGAAGACATAGCCATAGCACAGAAAGCAATCCCCTTGTCACACCTTGAAACTACAAAGTGTTTGGATACAGATACCAACAAATCAAGTGTGTGTGCCCATGCTTGTGGATGTGTGGGTGTTTGTGTGTGTGTGTGTGCAGTCATGCGTGTGTGTGTGTGTTTGTGTGCAGTCATGCATGTGTATGTGTGTGTGTGTGCAGTCATGCGTGTGTATGTGTGTGTGTGTGTGCAGTCATGTGTGTGTGTGTATGTGTGTGTGTTTGCAGTATTTGTCAGCACAGGTAAACAGATGTGTCTGGGGTCTCTACTCTTCACTTCCACTGACAATGGCCTCTCTCATCACTGGTCTACTCCCACCTTATTTATCCCTCTTTAGGTAACTACTCCCTTTTCCTTCTTTCTGGAGAAGGATCTTCTCTCCTCCTAAGCCTCCCTCAGAGGGTGAACTCCAATCCTGCACTGAATACAAATTAATTATGTTTTGTAACGATTATGGAGTGTCATTTTTAAGACAAAAGTTTAAAGAGCTAAAGAAATCTTGTACTATTTCACTCTATATCTGATTCGATGAATGGCTTGTCAAGGAGGTATTCATGCATGTCATGGCATCGGCTTGGAGAGGATTAAACCCCAGTGTATCATGGGTAAATTAATTTTGATGCAAAGTGATTTTTTCACAATTTTCCCCATTTTAATTGCTGTTACATGGACTAACCATAAACCACAGGGTGAGACAATCTAGACAAACCCTAAGCCATCTTCCAATTTTCTTTAGAAAACATTACAAACTTAAGATAACTTTATTTGCCAAAAAGTCAATAAAAGTGAGTGACAGAGTTTTTTTTGACTAAATGACTAAATCAGACGATCTGCCCACCACAGTGTGTCAGAGCTACAGTGTATCAGAGCTACAGTGTATCAGAGCTACAGTGTATCAGAGCTACAGTGTACCAGAGCTACAGTGTTTCAGAGCTAGGGAATCAGCCAGTTCCATCACAGGCCTAATGGTTTAACATTAACTATGTGACTCAACAGCATTCTGCTTCATCTCTGATCATATGAAGTGGGTTTGATAGCTTAAACTGTGAATTAGAATTTTTGTACTTGTTTCTGTCTGTTTCATGTCTGTAAATTTGTTAAAACGCTGTCAATTCCAGCTAAAGCTTAGTTTACTTACCTGAATTCCTGCCGTTCTTTCCTCCTCCTTATTCTTTCTCCCTTTCTTTCCTACTCTCCCCCACTCTCCCCCTTGCTTATCATTCTCTGTACCTTTTTAACCCCGGCTCACGGGACACTGCCTGTCCAAACAACAGGACGGCTCTGAATGCCCAACCCGTGTGGACCCTGGCTTGGGACATGCTATGCTTGTGTGATTCTGTAGACCAGGGGCTGGTTTGCATACGTGACCTTTGACAGGTGCTTTTTCGCCTCACGCGTGTGCGCCGGGGCACTTGGGTGGAAAGCCATCTTGTCAATGTATTTGCTTTAGCTAGGCACCAAGCCCTGGGAGAGAAGACCTGACACCGCCATGCAATGTTTGCAGAGTTAAGGTGGACTAAGCGGACCCCTGGAAACTACAACCATTTCAGCACATTCTGGCTGTTGAGCACCCGTTCTAATGGGGCTGTCAGTGAATTTCAGTAAGACCCCATGCTATGAGAAAACGGACTGGGAGACCCAATGGTGTTAACACAGACCGGGCCTCGCTGTCCACCAGGGACAATTCAGAGGTGAAGACTGAAATCATACAGTTATTAGGAAATTAATGAGAACAAGCCGTGATAATGTTTCCATTTTGTGTTCTGTAAATCTTGGGATATTTGTCGTGAGGAATTTCTTTCTTTGCAGGTTAGGCCAGTTAGCAGACAGATGGGAATCAGAGATGAAGTGACACAGAGAAAGGAGGTAATTGTCTGTCTGCCTCTCTCTATCACACAGATCTACATTACTGTTAACTCTCTCACACGTCCTCTGTGACAGATATCCAGTGACACAGCCATTTGATTTTTCCAATGGAGGATTGCCAGACAAAACCCACAGTACCTTATTAGCTCATATCAGTGGTTTTTTGAAAAAGTTAGGGAAGTTGTGTCCTAGGACAGAACCGCCGTCTCAAATTCTCCCGATGTTTCCTTAATAAAAAAAATGTCTAAATATATATTTATAAGTAAAGTTCACCAAAAAAAAACTATGGCAGACGTTATCAGTGACTAGAAATAAAATAAAAGGTGAGGTTGTGAAAGGGTGAGCTCCACAGAGGAACAGGGGAACATTAGATTTAGAGTGATAGTTGAAATTTAATACAGGGATTTAAGTCAATGTTGTCTTGACAATTTGAACCCCATTACTGCCCATTTACAGTGTCACCTTTTCATCCACAAAGTTTACCTCCAGTAAATGCATTCAACCTTTAACAAACACACCTACAATCCTAATAAATCAGATTTATACTTAAGACCCCTAAGCTCTGAATGCCAGAAAGACAAGCACGCACCCACACACGCACGCACGCACCCACACACGCACGCACCCACACACGCACGTTAATAGCTTTCCAAGCGTTTGGGATGGGTCACACCCAGAGAATGAGACTTGGTTCCTTAGGCTGGTTTCAGTCCCCACAGACACAGAGCACAGCCCAAGGGATCATGGCTCCAGGGCTGCAGTACTTCACGGGCTCCAGGGCTGCAGTACTTCACGGGCTCCATGGCCCCACGGCCCGGCATGTAACAAGCCTGGCAACCCTGTGGGCTGCTTGCTTCTATTCAGCACTGACAGATCTTCTCACGAGCAACAACAGTCACTACCCACGTTCCGCTCAGTCCGTCCGAAGCCGTTACAACACGTGTCCCGTTCCGAGTTCTGACCCTCTCACAGAGGGGAAGTGAGTGATTCCCTTGCATTTCTTTCCTCCTTTATGGTAAGAGCAAACAACTCAGATCAGATCTAAAGAAGCCTCCAGGTGGCCATTCGATTCAGCTCAATGGTGAATTCAGGACGTGATGTCGTTGGGAGGTGGTGTGGTCAGTGTGTGTGTACGTAGTGTATTTAAACTGTGTGTGTGTGTTCAGGAGGTCGGTGTGGTCAGAGTGTGTGTGACATTTATATGTAGTTTATAATACATTTACATGGAAAAAACAAGGAATGGTGGATCAATAAAATCCTTAGTGATCATCAAAACCTAACTTCCTAATCAGGATTTTGGGAACGGTCTGTACCCACATGTCATCCCAGCAGGTGTACAGTGACCGTGTCAGTGAGTTTACTTCCCATTCCATCTCACGATAACATCTACCTACACCTCTTCACCTCCAAACCTTCCCTTTTCTCTATGGATGACTTGCAATATTCCCGTGGGATAGTCGAGCCGGAGCGCTTTCCAGAACCTTGTTGTTACCTCATCCCAATCAGCCAGGGAACATGTTCAGTCAGACCACCTCTCTGTGTGCAGTGGTCTGGTATCGCTCCTCCCAACCTGGGTTCTCCGTTGGCCGTGGGAGACAGGCGCCCCCCTCCCACCCCCAAACACACTCCCTCTACTCCTCTGTCTCCCCCCTCTGTCTCCCCCTCACTCACTTCAATTCAAAAGGCTTGATTGGCATGTGAAACAAATACAGATGTTTACATTGCCAAAGCAGGTAGAAAAACTGTACAGAGTCAAATGAATCGATCAAAGTCTAACAAAAGGCACATGCACATATTCAATTTGTCATTATATTTCATGCACACTGTTCTTTTTGCCAATTAAAAAACAACAACACCACAGGCCAAAATAAAATAAGATAATCTTGTATAATAAGGGAAATAAAATGAACTGTACAATATGTTGTATTTACTAAAAGATTTTAACTCCACCGGATGCCCTTTTTATTATGGCAGATTTGCGGCTACGGTGAAACTGAGGTGTTTCACCTGAAACATATGGGATCTGGTCAATGTTGGATTTGCTTTCAAACTCCATTTGGGTCTGTGTGATTTGAGGGAAATTCTATTAATTCAATTCAAAAGGCTTTATTTGCAAAGAAAGCAAACTCTCCCTCTCTATCCTCTCTTTCTGCCTCTCCCTCTCTTTCTGCCTCTCTCTCTTTCTGCCTCTCTCTCTCTCACTCTCTCTCAATCTATCTCTCTCCCTCTCTCTCTCTCCACGCACCCACCCAGTTTCAGTGTGCATGTCTTGTCTTGTTGAAGAGACAGAAACACACTCCCTTTCTTTTAAATCCTGTTAAATAAATCTGTGCACGTGTGCGTGTGTGTGTGTGTGTGTGCGTGTGTCTACAATGAAGTTATAGTACATATAAAGTACTGACAGACTGGGAAATTCAAAGGGGGAGAGAGAAGGAGAGATTGAGGGGAAACAGAGGGGGAGATAGAGGGGGAGACAGTGGAGAGACAGAGGGGGAGACAGTGGAGAGACAGAGGGGGAGACAGTGGAGAGACAGAGGGGGAGACATAGGGGGAGACAGTGGGGGAGATAGTGGGGGAGATAGAGGGGGAGACAGTGGAGAGACAGAGGGGAAGACAGAGAGGGAGATAGTGGGGGAGACAGTGGGGGAGATAGTGGGGAGACAGAGGGGGAGATAGTGGGGAGATAGTGGGGAGACAGAGGGGGAGACAGTGGGGAGACAGGGGGAGATGGTGGTGAGGCAGTGGGGTGAGACATAGGGGGAGATGGGGGGGCAGAGGAGGAGATGGGGGGGCAACTCTATATGTGAAGCAGTGTTTTTACCATATTGTACCATAGAAAAAGGAGTTTTGGGACAACATTCTCAACACAAAATCACTAAAAGCAAAATGTTGGCATGAATGCAGTTTTTTTAATCAATTGCTAAGATACGTTTAATCAAACTGGGGTGTAAGTTGAGTCACTGTCATCTAATGAGCACAGCAGTATTCTTTGTTTTCAGAACAGTTAGTCAATGGTCATTGCTTTCGCACACAAAGACAGTTATAAACATACTGGGTCCAACCAATACACACAACTCTAAAAAAAAAGCTGATACAAACCACTCTTGAATGTGAGCATCTTCGGCACATGGACACAACTTTGCTCAATTGTTCAGCAGTAAGTTTATATTCAGACATAAAAGAGGTAAGCTTTGAGTTGCAACTAGTTGGACATGGTACAGGTCTTCTCAAAAAATTTGAATACCGTGGAAAAGTTCATTTTGTCCCCGTAATTCAAATGAAAAAATGCATTTTAGATTCATTACACATAAAATGAAACATTTCAAGCATTTTTTGTTTCAATCTGGATGACTACGACTTACAGCTCATGGAATCCAGTATCTAAAAATATTAGAATAAAAAATGCATAATACAGAAATGTCGACCTGAGAAGAGTTCTAATCAGCTTATTAACTCAAAACACCTGCAATGTTTTCCTAACTATGTTAATTTATGTATGTTATGGAAGCCCAAGTTGCTTTGATAGCAGCCTTCAGCTTGTCTGTGTTGTTGGGTCTGATGTAGCTCATTTTCCTCTTCACAATGATCCATAAATTCTCTATGGGGTTTAGGTCAGTTGAGTAGGCTGGCCAATCAAGCACAGCAATTCCATGGGCAGCAAACCAGTTACTAGTCATTTTGGCACTGTGGGCAGGTGCCAAGTCCTGCTAGAACAGGAAATCAGCATCTCCATAAAGCTTGTCAGTAGATGGAAGTATGAAGTGCTCAAAACTTTCCTGCTAGATGGCTGCATTGACCCTGGACTTGATAAAACACAGACATGGCACCCCAAATCATCACTGACTGCGTAAAACTTCACACTGGACTTCAAGCAACTTGGATTCTGGGCCTCTCCACTCTTCCTCCAGACTCTGGGACCTGGATTTCCAAATGAAATGCAAAATCTTCTTTCATCTGAAGAGAGGACTTCGGACCACTAAGCAATGCTCCAGTTCTTTTTCTCCTCTGCCCAGGTAAGACGCTTCTGACGTTGTCTCTGGTTCAGGAGTGGCCTGACACTAGGAATCCAACACTTGTAGCCCATTTCCTGGACACGTCTGTGCTTGGTGGCTCTTGATGCACTGACTCCAGCCTCAGTCCACTCCTTGTGAAGCTCCCCCAAGTCCTTAAATCGGCTTTGCTTGACAGTCCTCTCAAGGCTGCGGTCATCCCTGTTGTTTGTGCACCTTTTCCTACCACACTTTTCCCTTCCAGTCAACTTTCCATGAGTATGCTTTAATACAGCACTCTTCGAACACCCAGCCCTTTCAGGAATTTTTTGGCTTACCCTCCTCAAGGAAAGTGTCAATGAGTGTCTTCTGGACAACTGTCAAGTCAACAGTCTTCCCCATGATTGTGGTTGTGTGTACTGAAAGCTCAGGGAGTTAATTAGCTGATTAGAGTTCTTCTCAGGTCGACATTTCTGTATTGTAAATTTTTTATTCACATATTTTGAGATACTGGATTTTTTATTTCCATGAAATAACATTTTTTATTTTCAAGATAAAAACAAAAAAGGCATGAAATGTTTCACTTTATGTGTAATGAATCTAGAATATATGAAAGTGTCACTTTTTGATTTGAATTACAAACGAAAAATTTAACTTTTCCACAATTTTTTATATGTACCTATATGTTAACAGTTTTGAAAGCGTGAATTCTGATTGGACAAAAATGCTCAAGCATTCGAGAATTAGCGGCAACCCGGTCACAGGTAAGCTTACCTGGGTTTTGGAATAATGTACAACATCAGGGAGACACAGACATCATAGACATCATTATATACATACAGTATATGAAACCATGCATAATGCTAAATTACAGCGAAATCTCTGTAATACCTCATGGTTATTGATTAATTAATACCTTTTTATTGTAGCGTTTTAAATTCCTTTCAGCAGTCAGTCACAGGTTTTCAGCTGGGTCAATGTATTTGAATCAACAGCACGCAATACAGAGAAGATGCAGACCCTGTTTGATTGGTTCCTACCAGGGGTCATAGGTGAACTGAACCCAAAACCCTTGGCCTTTTCCAGCACACAGCTTCATCCTATTATATCCTCTGTCTGCTTTACTGCAAACAATGTGTATGCCGGTTTCTTAGGGTGGTTGTACTTCAACAGGAGACGGTCACAGTGTAAATGCAGAATAGGGAGCAATCTGGGTCTGCCTAGATCATTATCTCACAGGACACACAAAGGCTTTGGTCAGTTCGATATAGTCAGCTGTTGATGTCTTTTGGGGAAAGGTCTTATGCATTGTTATGTCTGGCTGTGATACATATTCACACAACTGACGTCCATGTTAAATGTAATGACATATTCACACAACTGACGCCCATGTTAAATGTAATGACATATTCACACAACTGACGTCCATGTTAAATGTAATGACATATTCACACAACTGACGTCCATGTTAAATGTAATGACATATTCACACAACTGACGTCCATGTTAAATGTAATGACATATTCACACAACTGACGCCCATGTTAAATGTAATGACATATTCACACAACTGACGTCCATGTTAAATGTAATGACATATTCACACAACTGACGTCCATGTTAAATGTAATGACATATTCACACAACTGACGTCCATGTTAAATGTAATGACATATTCACACAACTGACGTCCATGTTAAATGTAATGACATATTCTCTGTCTGAAATGTTCCCCAAATTCCCTTGTTTTCAAAAATTCCTTTAAACCAAGGTATCCGTTCTTAATGTCAGGGTAAAAAGGCAGGACAGAAGGAGCAGCGCTGTAGTATGAATGCATTCCTTTTAATTCCTTTAAACAACTGTAAACTAGAATGCAGGTAACAAACCACACCAACAGTGTGGAAACAGCAGAACTCAAATAGGATACCCAATTAAAAGCAATGCAAGACAGCTGCCTCTAATTGGGGGCAAACAAAACCAAAGCGCAGAGATGCCGAGAGGCTCCTCTGCTGTCAGATCCTGACTATCCCATTGGACTAACATAGAGATACCTAGAGGAACCTCTGCTGTCAGGTCCTGACTATCCCACTAGACTAACATAGAGATGCCTAGAGGCATCCCGATATTCAGGACCTGACACTATGTTTTTATTTTATTTATATTTATATAAGTCAAGCAGGTAACCTAAGTGGAGCCGGGGCTGGGACCAGAAAGCACAGAGAAGTATCCAATAGACAGACAGACAGAAAGACAGAAAGACAGAAAGACATGCACCTGCTATTGTAACTCAAGTGCTTTCAGAAAGAATGCACCTGTCAGCAAGGGGGGGGGGCGGAGGGAGTGAGACAGAAAAAGGGGGTGAAGATGATTGCATTCAAAGCGAACACGGCCTTTATGTAAAGCACCAAAAAAAAAAAAACGACATCCAGTGTCTGGAGGAGACTTGGAGTGGAGGAAGGGGTGTGAACTTGTCCTCGGACTCCGCAACAAGTCAAACCTGAATCCAATGCTAACAAAGGCAGTGATTGCCTGGTGCTGAAAATATGAAGGAGCAAGCAAACAAAACAGAAGGAATTAAACAGAGGTCTTTGTTCGCTTTGCTTTGCTTGACGGGTTTCAGCTGAGCGTTTCTCTCCAGTGCCGTCTTCAGTAAGCAGGACAGATCGTCAGGTCGAAGTTTTCACCCGTCGACCGTGACAAAGTCTACATAGCATACGGGCAGCAGGGTAGAGGAGGGTGTTGGAGGCAATACACACAACCAAATATATGCACACACACACACACACACGCACATACAGTGTACTACCAGAGAGGACCTTTTGGGGTGTAACAATAGATGGACATTTAAAACCCTAACCTAATCCTCACATTTACCACAAAATCTCTATTGCCAACCCTAAACCTAACTTCAATTTCTATTGCTTGTCCTAAACCTAAACTCCGAGGCCAAAAAGATCCTTAGATGTCAGTATCTTGCTTGGTTCTTGATACTGGTGAGGAATCTTGAGGAATTCTGGTCCTGCAAGCACACACGCGCACACACACACTCAGCACCATTCCTACACACCTACAATTAAATATGCAGCCACCAGCTCACTCAACCATATAATTACAGTCATCCTAAATCAAGCACTAATTGACAGTCCACAGACACAAACCCCACCAAGTGATCTGTGCCATTATGAAACATGTTCTAAAGGAACATTATTGTTGATTAGAGCATATGCATGTTTCGGCAGAACACAGAACACTTCTTCTAGTACGCACGGTGGAACGCAGGCCAAAGCGGAACAACACAGGTGTTCTACAACTCAGCTGAGGTGAAAAGGTAACGCAGCACGTTCACCTTCTCTCCCCTAGTGGGAGGAGAGAACCGTTCCCTTGATCCGTGCAGTGTCTGGGATCAGGGTTCTCTAAACACTGTCGTAGAGTTACAGCCGTACAGTTTTGGCAACACCGCCACGTTGCTACAGTGACGCACGCACACACACACACACGCACATGAATGCAGCCATTCAAGCATGCGCACACACACGAACAAGCACACACACACACATAATGAAACGAGACCCTGCCCTTAAGTTATAAACCCTGTTATTTCTGTTTCGTTTGTTGATTATAGTGCTTATTTCATTAAGAATATCCAGCATGTCGACTCCACTGCGGGTTGATCTCACCGTCCTCATGGCAGAGCAATGCATTGTGGGGCTTGTGGGCCTGGTGGGCCGGAATACTGAGATTTGAGAGGTTTTGTCAACGTTGCAGTGGTTACACATTAAGAGTAATGAGCCATATCAGGTTCTGTGTGGTTGGGTTCTGGGGTGGCCTTTGCATAAGCTGTATTGTGTGGCTTTGTTTTGTAATTAAATAGGGTCAACACAATCTGGCTTTATTATGTCGCTTGTCCCGGCACATGATCAGTGACACTCTATTGTGATTGGGTGACAAAAGGGACACATAAGAGTGTCCGCTCCAACGTTAGGTTGCATGTTGCTACTGACAATGTGTTGTTCTGGACTGAGGTACTAGCTCTGTAGAAAGAGGAGGGAATATTACACATTCCAAGGAAAAGACTTGCAGATGCTCAAGGAAGATCCTCACTTAATTGGGTTATTGACCTCTCATCGGGTGAAAGTTACAGGAGACTCCAAAAGCCCCACTGATCAGCAAATTACCAGAGCATCTTGTATTTTTATTGAATAGCACACACCAACGGATCCAATGTTCAAATTAGCGCAAAGGCAAAACCCTGAAAGTTTGGTCAAGCCAAAGCACACTACAGCCTCAGGTATGCCCAACCCATCCAAATCATTCATGTAAAAATGTCCTGCCACCATTGTCACTGTTTCTGTCAACTTTATGAATCAAAAGTTCCGTATTCCTAAACACACGAGGAGACAAGCCCAGACAGGCAGAGGATTTAGGAAAAGCCTGCTCTGGCGTTACCTCGTAACGACACCACATTCCTCTGCTAAATACAAGTATCGCCTCATTGCCTGAAAAGAAACCAACCAGCCTTCCCGAAAAAAGTGACACGCCGTGCCGTGATAACACGTCCTCCGCACATCTTTAAACGTACACGCATTCTTCAGTCATGATCAGAGGTGTGTGTATTGGACGCCTGCAGGCTTGTTTGCATTTTGAAACTGGTTTGTCAGATGTTCTGTATACTCATGGGACTGTGGTCCCCAAGAACAACTTCTGTGCGTTCCAACTTCTGTTGTTCGTACTTGGCAAGGACATGGAAACCACAGATGACACGTAACTGGCTATAGGCCTACAAGGCAAAATGTGAATAATACACATTTCAAGGTGACATGTCAGTCGTTTCGCCGTTCACTCTCGTCGTGAGCAATTTACAGTCTGAGCTGTCATCTTAAACCACTGGAAGGGGCAAAGTAACCAAGACCCACATCGTCATACACCACACCGTAACCAAGACCCCAAGACCCCCACCGTCACACACCTCACCGTAACCAAGACCCCAAGACCCACACTGTCACACACCTCACGGTAACCAAGACCCAAAGACCCTCACCGTCACACACCTCACAGTAACCAAGACCCAAAGACCCACACCGTCACACACCTCACCGTAACCAAGACCCAAAGACCCACACCGTCACACACCTCACAGTAACCAAGACCCCAAGACCCACATCATCACACACCTCACGTAACCAAGACCCAAAGACCCACACCGTCACACACCTCACAGTAACCAAGACCCACACCTTCACACACCTCACAGTAACCAAGACCCCAAGACCCACACCGTCACACACCTCACCGTAACCAAGACCCAAAGACCCACACCGTCACACACCTCACAGTAACCAAGACCCCAAGACCCACACCATCACACACCTCACCGTAGCCAAGACCCATAGACACAAACTGTCACACACTTCAATGTAACCAAGACCCCCACCGTCATACACCTCACCGTAACCAAGACCCCAAGACCCACACCATCACACACCTCACAGTAACCAAGACCCCAAGACCCACACCATCACACACCTCACCGTAGCCAAGACCCATAGACACAAACTGTCACACACTTCAATGTAACCAAGACCCCCACCGTCATACACCTCACCGTAACCAAGACCCCAAGACCCACACCATCACACACCTCACAGTAACCAAGACCCCAAGACCCACACCATCACACACCTCACCGTAACCAAGACCCAAGGACCCACACCGTCACACACTTCAATGTAACCAAGACCCCCACCGTCATACACCTCACCGTAACCAAGACCCCAAGACCCACACCATCACACATCTCACCGTAACCAAGACCCCAAGACCCACACTGTCACACACCTCACAGTAGCCAAGACCCCAAGACCCACACTGTCACACACCTCACAGTAGCCAAGACCCAAAGACACACAGTGTCACACACCTCATCGTAACCAAGACCCCAAGACCCACACCGCCACATACCTCACCATAAATTCACGAGAAAGTTGGCAGCATTTTAAAGCTGACACAGTGACAGCATAGGGATTTCTTTTGAAGTGGAGGATGAAGACATCGAGAACCTGGAGGCTGGAACACAGACAGTTAAAAAAGCTAAGTAAATTCCAGTGGTTATTATGGGTGGGCGGGTACTCTGGGCTGAACCGGTTGGTGCAGTGTGTATGCATCCTCCAAGGCCTGAGTTGGATACACTCTCCCCCCTTTGGTGCCTATCCCCAGGATCCCTGCCTACCCACAAACACAACACACACACACACACAATTATTGTCACCTTTGGAAAAAATTAGTCAATTTTTTTTTTATTATAAATTATTCAAATTGACATATGTACATTATACTGTATACAACAACAACAACAACAACAACAACAACAACAACAACAACAAAATAGATGGAAATTACATATTTTTTGCAACACAATTCCTTGGAGAGAGATTTTTTTGAACAATTAATTCGTCAAAATGAAAAGACCCCAGCGACTCTGGTAAGTGCTGAGCGAATTTGCACCACCACATTGCTCACAGCGTCCCAGACATGGCCCATGTCACATCACCTGCATAACATCACCTGTATAACAACGCCCATGTCACATCACCTGCATAACATCACCTGTATAACAACGCCCGTGTCACATCATCTGCATAACATCACCTGTATAACAACGCCCATGTCACATCACCTGCATAACATCACCTGTATAACAACGCCCGTGTCACATCACCTGCATAACATCACCTGTATAACAACGCCCATGTCACATCATCTGCATAACATCACCTGTATAAAAACGCCTGTGTCACATCATCTGCGTAACATCACCTGTATAACAACACCTGAATAATATTGCCTGTATAACATCAGTTTTATAACATTTACTGTATAACATCGCCTGTATGACATTGACTGTTTGTCACAACAACAACTCAAACAGGATTAGTCAAAGAAATCAATGGGTTAAAAACATGCGGGTCCTATATCTGCAGTTTTAAAAATGTATTAGTCATTGTCTTCCATACTCCAAATTAGTTGAAGACAATCCAATAGCTGAGGAGTGAAAAGACCTCTCCTCCTCAGAAGCACAGGGACAGTTTGTAGTGTACTACACAAAATGACTCTGATATTCTGGCATATACCATACTCCACTTTAACACAGTTAGTGTATATTAAGAAAATGTTTGGACACGCACACACACACACACTCAAAACTCCTTAAAGGCTATATGGTGATCGATGGCTTTTCTGTGCACTTGTTAACAACCTCTTGAGAGTGTAGTTTATTATCCATCAAGTCCCTGTTGACTGTCTGTCTCCTACTTGCCTACAGATGATTACTGTAAGGAATTAAATGAAGTAATCAAAAAGAAGGACAAAATAAAGAAAACTGAAATATTCATTTATAATTGTATCTATTATTAAATGAATGTGATTAAATAATTAATACATAATAAGCAGTGCGGGTGCTGTTATATTGTGTATCGACACACCTCTCAACTCGGGTTTGACCAAATTGCTATATTTTTATTTCTCTTTCTTTCAGCAAGTATTCCATACTTTTTAGGCTAGCCATCCAACCAGCTAGCCATCCAACCAGGTAGCATGCAGCCAACCAGCTAGCCATCCAACCAGGCAGCATGCAGCCAACCAGCTAGCCATCCAACCAGGCAGCATGCAGCCAACCAGCTAGCCATCCAACCAGGCAGCATGCAGCCAACCAGCTAGCCATCCAACCAGGCAGCATGCAGCCAACCAGCTAGCCATCCAACCAGGCAGCAAAATCCCAGTCAAATTCTAAAATCTTGTGGACAACATTACTGTATTTCAATCCAAAGGCCCTTTATGTATTTTCTTCCATATGTCACAACAAAAGCATTCCAGATTTTTTTTAACACTACTAAGAATAAAACTGGTGGGGACTTAGCTGAACTAAAATGAGTGAGTCTTTTCAGTGAAGACATTAGAAAGGTACATGGATTACATAGGCCCACTGAAAATTTTTCTTTATCCATGACAACATCCCAGAATACATATCTGTCAGGCTGTCTATCCTGCTATGTCAATCAATAATTGTGTCATTTATTTCAATATACCAATGTTAGTGTTTTCTGTCTGTAATACCCTGTCACAAATAATCGTAGCCACGGGATTTATCGATCATTGTCAATACGTTCTGACTGCATGCCCCGACTGACCAAGTTAGTCAGCTGTCAAATTGCCATCTTACAAAAACTCCGCTGTCAAGACAAAGAGATCGCACACTTTAGAGCGTAAATTGATAAAGTATGACATCAATACCTATGGCGACTGAGGTTCTTTTCCCATGTGAGGAAAATAGCCTTCCTTTTGGGGTTTCATAATCTTGTTTGAGGTTTTGCGGGGCCCAAGAGGTAGAGTTGATTTGATTATTCATATAAATAATTATTTGCTTCAGGGCTGTTAGTATCACTTATACAAATCACGTAATTTTGTAGGTTGATTGGGCTATACGATTAAAGCTTAATTCAACCCCGTCCATCAAATATCTTTCATAATGAAAAACAGGAGAATTACCGCGTAGCTTCACTCCCTCTACTGGACAGATATTGACATGTGCTTATACACAAATAAATAATAACTTAACGCCATGACAGTTGTCTTGCCTGCCATGTGCGCCAGACACGAGAGCTGATTATTGCTATAAAGCTGAGTTTGTCTCTCAGCCTTTTGGCCTGACATGCTATATTATCCAGTGACACGAGTAGCCTAATGTTTCCATCTTCATCATTCAGTTTTGTATTAAGTGCTACTCTCCAATCCCTGTGCGTTGTTGTTTTTATAAAAAAACGTTATATAGGTTCAGCCTATTGGATAGGATCAAACTCACAATAACATAATTAATTTGACAGATTACTGATTCAATCGATCATATTGATTATATTTATATATTAAGACAAAATGTGAATATATAATTTATGTTAAACCCCCCCCCCCCCCCCCCCCCCCCATTTCCTCTGCATTGAATTACACGCCACACTTGTATCAGTGTTTGCAGCGGTTTGATTTCGAGTCAATTCGATTTGATTCAACTTTATTGACAAGGAACAAGTACAGTACAACGAAATGCAAATAGCTTTTTACCAGAAGTGCAAATAGAAGAGGGCAGAAATGTACAAGTAAATATTGAAAGTGGAATGTATATATGTGCAAATGCAGTACAAATGGCAATACTAAATGTGCAATGAGAGAAGCTTGCAATGCAATGTATGTAGTGTTCCTTTGCTGACAAGGTGATAGTGTTCGTGTCTACCGTCTGAAAGGCTCTCAATGAACGTAGCTAACATCCAGTAAGTATGTTTTATGTTGGTATGGTTCGTACACAACAGCTGAATTTGCAGAGCTGCAAACCGAGGGTGCCAACTAAAACCGTATCACAGCACTACTTTTGGTGTCCCCCTCAAGAATAGCTCTTGAAAAAATGTGATGAAATTGTCCCCTCCAAAGTTGATATCAGGTTTTCGACCCAGATAATACAGTATTGTCATCCAACGAACTTGCCAGTCACCATGACAAACCGACGAGATCACTGCGTGATATTTCAACAAGGGAAAACAGTTTATCTCCTCTGAATCAGGTACAACACACCCGCTCTCTAGGGTCACGCCTTACTGCATGGAATGCTCATGGAATCAACTTCAGTGACGCGATCCTGGGCTTTGCAGGTCCTCGTATGACTGAATGGCGTAATGGGAAAACAATTGTCATTCATCGGTCAGAGGTGACAGGCGGGTTTCTGATAATCATCATCGGTGTCTATTTGGGAGAGGGATGGCCTTGTTACCACCCGTCATTAATTATAGCAATATGGAAATGTTACAACAACAGGCCGATCCCAAACGTTTTGCAGCATTATCCTATTACGTACGTGACTCAAAGGTGCGTTGTGGGCGATAGAATGCAGAGCCGCTGTATTGCTCTAATGGTTGTTTTGTAAAATGTTCTCCAATGATAATTTGCGTGACATTTTAATTGGTGTACCAAATGACTATCTTTACCAATGATGAATGTGCTAAAGCAACGCCACTGTTTTAACCTCCCTTTATGAGAGTACATTCGAGTTGTACCCTAGCAGAACCCAACATATTAAACTTGTTTTACTCCAATTCCTGTAAATTATAATTTCGATATAATGCCCTACTTTCTACTTTACAGTTGTATCTAAAATGTTCAACTGCTGGCCATTGATTTTGAAAATATGATTGATCAATACCATCCACACTAGCATGGTGGTGGCTCACTGGTGTTTTGTGGGTGTGTGAGCTCTAAAGGCATTGGGAATCTTGTGAAAATTGATGGCAAGATGAATGCAGCATGTTATCAGAAAATACTGGCAGACAATTTGCATTCTTCTGCACAAAAGCTGTGCATGGGATGCTCTTGGACTTTCCATCATGACAATGATCCTAAGCACAAGGCAAGTTGTGCTATTCTGTTATGACCTACAGTTGAATGTGAATCCCATAAGAAATAAGAGACATGTGATTTGACTGCTCATTCGTTTTCTTTACAAATGGTACATATATTACCAATTATCCCAGGGTATGCAAACTTATGAGTACAACTGTAACTCTCCTTGCTAAATCACTGTTCACTGCCGCAAATCAAAATGCAAGAAAATTTGCATATGAAATTAGTTACAAATTCGTATTTTCACAACGTATCATCTACACGATTGAGACTGTATTTACATAGACCTACACATATATTATTCCTGTTTACAAATCATCACTTACGTGCGAAATGGGTTTAAAATGACAAAATGTTCACATTTAAATATTTTGTCATAAATATTGATCTCTCTTACAGTTTTTGTGTATAAACATTACCACCATACAAGTGATACATATGTACTTTTAAATACAGTATTTGTATTACTTGGGTACTAAAACGATAAAGTGATGTTGTAATTACTAAATCTTTATGCACCTCCCATCTGCATCTACAGGGGATGAAACTAAATGCAAAGGAGTAGAGGGATATTTTCGCATGGGTTTAGCTATAAAGCTCAGAAGTGTGAATACGGATTTATATTCCAGAAGTAATGTCTGCCTGTCGTCATACCCACTTCCATTGATTTGTCTTGCAATCGCGGTGCGTGACAGCTTTTTGCACTGTTACGCATTACGTAACAGCGCAACAGGTAGAATCCGGAAATACAAGTATCCAAGATGGCGTTCTTACCGGTTCTTACTTGAAAATAAACAATTGCATTCGCCTATTGGTTTAAACGTTTTTATGGATAAATAATGTATCTGGAAATGTTTGGGTGCTGTTGATGAATAGATAGTTGCATACATAAGCCATAATGGCAGGATTTCAATATACCAAAGTCGGCGGCGATTCCTATACGGTAAGAATATAATTCGTCGTAGCCGGTCTGATAAGGACAACAAATAGCATCAATAGGTTGTGTTATTAAGAACAAATTATTTGTCTTTGTGAAATGTAGCTGAATACGTGATAGGGTTTTGTCAAAATATCAGTCTGTAACTTGAAACATATGTGGGTGAATTTAACATCTTTAAAATATTCAGTTTAATAGTGAAACGTTTGTCGTTTCCAAATAGTTTTATTATTGACGTTGTATTTTTCTTAGTTTAGGTTTGTTCATGCGTTTGAAGATGATATCACTTTCCAATCTTAGTCTGTTTTCATGCTGTAACATCATCTGGGCGTGTTGTACGTGGCATTCTTATTTTCTGTGCCACTCGTTGCGTACTCAATGTTGTAAATATTTATAACCCCTAAGTGAATAGATCTGCTTGCTTACATTGCAGGACAACCTAATTGGAACCTTGCTGGCCATTTTGGGGAATTTGCTTGTCAGCGTAGCTGTATGCATTCAGGTAAACCCGATGAACTGCCATACTTCATGTTTTGTCAATACTTGCGTAGCACTGGTCAGGATTATGTTTTGTATGTTTCCCTTTTCGGTCATCTCCAGAAATACAGCCATGTGACATTAGCAGGGACCAAAGACCCCCGTGTTTTCTACCGTACCAAAACCTGGTGGTGTGGCCTGGTGCTCACCGCTCTAGGAGAAGCAGCCAACTTTGTCTCATATGCCTTTGCACCCTTATCTTTAATTTCGCCGTTGAATGCGGTATCTGTCATAGGTAAGCAAATGACACTTGACGGTCACTGCTCGGGCAGGTTGCCCTCATAGAAATACAATGAGTTATCATGAACCAACCATAGCCGTAAGCCATTTGTTGAACTGACTAGTGTGTCCGGTTCTATTAACTGTATTTTCTTGGTTACTTTCTTATTACATTAAAATAAAGGAAATGTGTACCGTATGGAATGCTCACTTTGGAGGCAAATAATACAAAATGTAATGTGAAATGTTTTAAATAAATATTTTAATGAAATTCTTCTCTTCAGCAAGTTCCATTTTAGGTTTTGTTTTCCTTAGAGAAAAATGGAAGCCAAAGGAATTTTTTAGTAAGTTCCATAGATATTTGACTTTCAAGACTGTGGGAATGATACTGTGCTCTAGTGAAATTGTATGAAAATAAATATTGTGCAAATACAGCTTTATGCATTAGCATTTGCAGTCAGAGAATACCGAATAATATAATAATGTACTTTGGGAATATGGGTAAAAAAAATTGTTTAAGTGTACTGCCTAATGATTAAAATCTAAACATGTTATTCAAAAGCATTTGATTAAGAACGTTGATAGAATTTTCCCCTTTTGACATTGTACATTTAGACATGAAAACCCCGCAGCTGGACACGTTGCTAGTTGCATTTTTTAAGTCTAACACAAATACCTGTCTGCAGAGCGGTACGTGCTGTCTTTCCTTGGATGCATCTTGACGATAGCGGGGACCTACCTCTTCGTCACGTTTGGTCCAAATTATCATCAGAAGCTCAACGCAAAGAACATAGTGACCCAGGTGGTGGGTTGGCCGTTCCTTGTTTACGTGGTAAGATTTTTGATTTTACACGCGAGAACGGAATGGATTTTCGGGTAGCTGGGGAGCATTGTGTTTTTCACCAGGGTAGTCGTTTCCCGGTTTGGCTGTCCAGGTTAAACGGCCCCTCAGTCGGCCATGATAAACGACCCACTGTGTGAGTCGTTATCCCTGCAGTCATCTCCCGTTGTTTTTTTTGTCCTCAATGAACAGCTTCTGGAGATCATCACGTTCTGTCTGCTGCTCTACTGCTACAAGCAGCGCAACGCTGATTACCTCGTTGTGATTCTGCTGCTGGTGGCGCTGCTGGGTGAGTCGGGGGGGGCGGCTGCCCAAAATTCATGTTCAGTATTCATCGACAAAAGCAAATTTCCAGAGGAAATCTGCAGTGAACGACGGGGGTGCGAGAGGTGTACTGAGGACAGCGATCGTTAGAGCGGAAGGAAACATGAATCAAACTCTGGTCTTAACAACATAATTCAAAATGTTGTGTGGCAGTTGCTCTTTAACGAAAGGAAAGTAGGTATTTGTGGAAAGTAAACGAAAGTAGTGTTTAATCAAAAGTTGCTCTTTAAAATGATTTACTGTGGAAAAGTTGAACTTCAAATGGCCTGTTGACGTCCGGATGGTGCGCCACCTCATGTCCAGGTTCTGTCACGGTGATCACGGTCAAGGCGGTGGCAGGCATGCTTGTCCTCAGCATCCAGGGAACCATGCAGCTCCACTACCCCATCTTCTACGTCATGTTTGTCTGCATGGTCGCCACGGTTGTCTTCCAGGCTACGTGAGTGTACACTTCTCATCACGGATTTAACTAGCCTGGAAACCAGAACGTGATCGGCCTTGGTCTTGAAGGAATGAGGAGATGTAAAGGTTTTCCTGTTGCCTGTTTTTTTTATTTTATTAATGTTGCAATGTGTTAAGACGAACCTCACCTTTCCTAAATAATCATTTGAACCAAACAGATGGTGGAAGTAGCTAGTTTTAGGCACAAGCAGAGACGTTTAGTTGAAAACAACCTCTTCTGTTGTTTCCAAGATAAATACAAATATTTGAGTGCCAACATAGTTGTGTTGAACGAGTGGCCTACTGTGTTCTACGCCTGGTATTTTGTAAATATGTATGTTGTCAGTAGGTATGCGGTGTAACGCATTGTGTAATGTAACGTTTGACTGACACCTCGTTGGGATTCCTTTCAGATTTCTCTCGCAGGCTACTCATCTGTATGACTCCTCCATGATAGCGTGTGTCAACTACATCTTCTCCACATCCTTTGCCATTGTTGCAGGTAACAGAGCTGTCGTCTTTGTGATTTCAACCTCCGTGGCGTCACAGCCCTAGATAGTGTGTGGAAATCTGTTTTCGTTCGCTTTTACAGGAGCCATATTTTACCTGGAGTTTTTTCACATGGACATTCTTCACATCTGCATGTATTTGTTGGGGTAAGAAGACTATTCTTTAACTGTCCATTGTTTTATTATTACTGGCTTCTGAATGGGATGGCGTGTGTATGGCCCCAGTTATAATTTGGAATTTCAGTCTAATAAAGAAATGATCTGACAACAGCAACCTGGGTGTGTTGTATGTGTCTAAAGACCAGGTTTTACTTTTGTCCTTTCTTTAGATGTGTCTTATGCTTCCTGGGAGTCTTTCTGATCACCAAGAACAGGAAGAAGCTGAAGGCCTTCGAACCCTATGTGACAATGGACATGTCACAAGGTACTGAAGGTACAGGTTTCTCTGCCACAGCACTTGCTGGATCTTTTCTTTTTCGTCCCTGGTACAAACTCAACAGCTGGCTGACATTGTACTGTAAATGTACCATGCCTTGTGAATTGCTCGATTGGCTTACGACATCAGGACGAAAGCTGAATGATGACAGTGTTCCCCATGTATTGCTTGCCAGGGAATAAAAGTGTCTTATTAACGAGTGCGTAACCGTGTTTTGTTACCGTGACAGCATGTTAAGTGTTCTTGTCACTCGTTGTCATAATGCAGGGATCCCGACCATTCACGACAAGGAGTGGCGAGCAGTGCAGCCGGACTACAATGGCTCCTTCTCCTACGGCGCCCTGGTCAATAATGACAGCGTGGTGCCCGTCTCTCTGCCGACACCAGACCAGCTGGCTGGTACAGTGAGTCCTGCCGACACCTTGTACGGGACGGCAGACCTGAAGAACGACTGAGGCGTCTTTCCAAAAACCTAGGCCACATCTCAGCTGGGGTTGCAAAAAAAAACAGAAAACCGGTATCTTTCCAAGATTCCCTTTTCTGGAAAAACTGTTTGGACGATGAATCCATAATCCTCCAAACGGGATTTCTGTAAAAAAGGAAATTTAATTTAGGAAAGTTACCGGATTTGTGTAACCCTAGTCCTGCGCCCTTCTCGTGAATTCTGCCTTGGCAAAAGCCGGGAGGGAGGTGGAACGGGGATGACGGGGGATGATGTCATCGTCACTCCATGATATGTCTGGGTCACTGTGGCTTCACCCCCCCAGCCATCCTGGTCTCGGGTGAGGAACCGTCCTGGGGGGTTCAGAATGCTGGTCTATGTCTCCCTGTGAGTCGGACACCCAACACAGTGTCCCCCGAAATATACTGCTGGGGGGCAGATGAATGGACCGTGAACAAATGCAGACCAGCTCGCTCCGGTCACGTGGACACGCCTCTTGTGTCATGCCTTTGGATGTGAATGTGCCTTCAACGAAAGCATACTGCCTGTCTCTCTACACTGTTGTATTGGTCCCAGACTGACTTATGTTCATATTACTCATTGGTGACTTGTTCTGCGTTAATGTATTCCTAAAGGATTTTGTTTTAACAGACTTGCCAATGAACATTGTCTGACGCTTTCATTGTGTGGGATTTGAAATAGAGCAGTTGAAGTCAATCCACAATTCTGTCTCTAATGAGCAAGACGGTGTATGACTGATTAGTCTGTTGTTACCAAAGGGTTCTGAACAGTCATTGTTTTAATGTTATTTTAAGTCAAAAGTATTTTTTGGTATGAATCTTAAAGTTTGAGTTTTCAAGTTGTGGTTGCAGATTTGGTCTTAGAGGCACAGCAATTGAATGAGTGAATTTCTTGCACAGCCAATGTAGAACTGTATATTCTAAAACATAATGAGAGAGCGTGGAACTGTAAGATCATATCTGCAGCCTTGTCTTAATTTACTTATTGACAGCCTTGTTTTCTGTTAAAAGTTCTCTACCTCTGTATTACTCCAAATAATCCTGTTCAATACAATAAACAAACTGCAGACACCATTTAAACTAATGAGGGTTCAGAAATGTAAATGCCAAATATCTCTGTAATCTTTATTTAATTTTTCCAGCCGGAACCTTCTAGTCAGTTGAAAGGCCTTATTCAAGCTGTGTTGGCGGTCATGTTGAGAATTAATTGATTGTATATCCACAAAGCGTCTCAGAGTGGAAGTTCTGATCCAGTATCAGCGTTGTCTTTCAGTTCATGGTGACGATGAATACTAATCCATGGACAAGACCTGATCCCAGATTTACGACACACTCCAAGATGCTTTTTGAATATGAGTCCTGTTCTGTTCAGCATGCAGTTTATTAGTTTGGTGGATATTTCCATTCATGTAACATCACCGTTTATCTGAATTTATGTGGACTACAGGAATTTTTTATGTTTTGGCCTGTGTGACTGTTATAATCACTGTACAAGCAAACTGAATATTAAATATTTCCATGAGTGATTATACGTTTGATTTTAAGCCTTCTGATGCTACTGGTCCAGAGCCTAACGTTTGTTTGTCATTCTGCACTATTTTCTCTGGTAAATCCAGGGGCAGGATTGACCAAGGTTTGTGTAAAGACCTGCTGTAACTCTTAACCGCCTTGCAGCTGTGTAAGCAAATAAATGATATACTACTGATTTAAAAGATTCATCTATGACTACGACCTAAGACATCATATTAAGGGGCTCCGATATAATTTTGTTTAACACAGAACTCAGTTTTTTGATGGGATGGAATGTTGCCCTGCGCAACAGGTTCATGTTTAAGCTTGGGCTTTACGGTGAGTTGACATTATGGAAATGCTGGAGGACTAATACGGTCTAAGTCATTCAGTTTTTGTGGTATGTTAAATAGCTTATCTGTCGAACATTCGCAAAACATTGCCGAAATATTCAGGGAAGAGCCACACGACAGACCGGCGCGCGGCGTGTTTACAGCGTTCTCGCCACCAATCTTGAACCACGATGTCCTCCCCTCGCTGAAATATGATTGGTAGAAAAGCACATCAGCTGGTTTATCATTGGCCTCACCTTGCAGTGACAGGTGGTATCGTAGGCTGCATCAGATTGTACATAAATGTTATGTTAAGGACCACTTGATCAAGAGATAGTAGGCTACGCCAAACCCAAATTGCTGTTCTTCGGGCCGCAGTGAATGTTGACATGCTGGACCAGAAAGTGAACTAAAACATTTCAGAATTGTTGTGAGGTCATAGTCAGGTTAGTAATTTTAGAAAGGACAGATCGGTCTGTGTCACTTGCAGAAACATCTATGTGTATTACTCACGTCACGAATGTGAGATTTTGATCCATTCAGCGCTCTAAGCTTTTATCCAACCGCTCTGATGTCACGCGTTTCTTTGTAGTACTCCGTGTTCTTTTTAGAGGAAGTTGTGTATTCTGTTAATTTACAATGATAATCCTTCGGCTGTTGTAGTCCTTTGCCTTAAAAGTGTCATTTCGTTTTTCAGTTGTATTTCACCTTGACAGCATTTGTAGACATGCTGTAAAGATTTCCTCAACGATAGCAAATTCAACTCCTTGTATGTAGTTTCACAGTCAGCCTATTCTGCGCAATGTTGTGTCAGTTATCCTTCTAGCGGCCGCCAGATGTCATCTCAAAGCTTTAAAAATTAAAAATGTTGTGCAGGGTTAGCATAATAATAATAATACTCAATATAAATCAGTGTTAAAGCAGTTTACTGTCCAGTATTGTCTGGCTGACCTATGGATAGATATAAGACAGAGAGCCCAAGCCAAGAGCAGGGAGGTGGCATCATCAATATATTCAAAAATTCATTTATTGATATGTTGTGTTAAAACGTAGTTGATCTCTCTCTTTTGGTTCCTGCCACTGTGTCCCTGGACCTGGTTAGACATGCTGTGTGGAGGCTCCAGGGCTTGGAGCAAAGCCTCTGAGGCCTACAGCAGTGACCCCGAAGAGGAGGAGGAGGAGGAGGACATGGTGTGCGGAGGCGAAGAAGACGAGGAGGAGATGATGGACCTGAGTGACCTCCCCAGTGCCCTGTTTGCCTGCGGCGTCCCCGAAGCTGTGTTTGAGGAGGACCGCCAACGGGTGAGACGAGCGCTGGTGTCATTTGCTCTTTGGCGTGTCGGTGCCGGACTGGGGTCTGAAACGACCAAATCACCAATTCAGAATGAGCGTTTTGCATTCAGCGCGTTGCGTGTTTGGTGTGTCCAGAGGCATGTGCTACCTCACGCATCTTTCGGGCGGCCGAACCATTCAGTTCCACCAGTAGTATGATGTCATGCAGCCCACGCAGCCTATCCCCGGGCCAGAATTAGTCATCTCTGCCACCGCGGCTGCCAGTGGCACTGGGAGCACGTCTGCTGCTGGGTTTATCACTGACGCCGGTGCCAGGAAACATCCCCTGCTGGTGTACTGGGATGACTCATCACCTGTGCTGAGACTTGACAGCTGCTGAGTGGCGTACCCTCTGTCAGAGGTCCGTGTTCACATTACGTGAGAAGGGTCTCGTTTCATGCATGTCCGCAGGGCTGGTTTGGGCTGCATATATTTGCGGGCAATATCATGGCTAAGTTGTGCAATATGAAATGTCTTCCTGCATCACTTGGACTGGTGCCGGTTGAATCCGAATGCTCCAGATAGCGGATGTTGTTCGCTCCCTGTCTAGGTCACCTGATACTGATAGCGCTGCAGCGTCAACCGTTCAAGGTTTGTATTGGTCAGTGGGTACAGCTTACGTCTTTATACTCTCTTTGAACTTGCCCCCCCCATGGGAATCGAACCCTACTACCCTGACGTTGCAGGCGGCGCGCTCTACCAGCTAAGATGCACCGGCTCCGCCCAATGCCATGAGCACACATTCTCACACACACACACAGACACACACTCACTCTCTCTAAGCTGTACCTATGGGCCTTGTCCCCGTCTCCAGTTGGTGGATCAAGGCCTGTAAGATGTGTCATTGTCATTCTGCCACATCTCGATCCAGCAGGGATGAAACACTTGGCCCAGGCTGTCTACTGACGGAAAATACTTCTTTAATTTTCTGCCCCTCTAATCCAATTAGGCCTTCCCTGTGCCCGTCCCTCCAGCTGGTTCCCTCCCTCCCTCCCTCCCTCCCTCTCTCTTATCTGCACCGTCTTCCTCTCCTTCTCCCCCTCCATTATACCTACTCTCCCTTTCTCTCCTTCTCTCTTATACCTGTTCCTTTCTGCCTCCTCTCTTTCCCTCCCTCTACTCTTCTCCCATTCTCTCCCTTTCTCTGTTTTTCTTTCACTTCCTCTCTCTCACATTTGATGTTTGAAAGCTGGGAACAGAAAACAAGTTTTCAAGAGTTCTGCAAAATGTCTTCCCACCCACATGTACACACGCCTAATGAGAGCACAGATGGTGAAGTGGGGTTGTTCTATGACGTGCAAACACACACGCAGTCCCATACATATGATGTACACACTCCAAAACATACAGTATCTCGCAAGCGTGAGTACACCCCTCACAACTTTGCAAATATAATCAAATATATTTTCACTTAGGGACATTTTCACTTAGGGGTCTACTCACTTTTGTGGCCAACGGTATAGTCATTAATGGCTGTGTGTTGCGTTATTTTGAGGGGACCGCAAATGTACACTGTTATACAAGCTGTACACTCACTATTTTACATTGTAGCAAAGTGTCATTTCTTCAGTGTTGTCACATGAAAAGATATAATTAAATATTTACAAAAATGTTAGGGGTGTACTCACTTTTGTGAGATACCGTATATGACACACATTGCATGTATATACACACAACCCCATACATACCGTCTGCCCACACACAAACATATATTACACACACATCACATGTATACACACACACACACACACCAGAAACAGGTGGGTGACACGCCCTGTATTTAAATAATCCTTTTGTTGTCTCATCTTTCTGAGTAAATCTCAGGTGCTTTCCATTCCTTCTCATCTGTGATATCCTAACCTACAATCTAGTCTCACATAAACTCCTGTCTTCTCCACACATGAACAAACACACACATTTATTTTATTATACTTGTGAGGATCACAATTGGTTACCAGTATAAATTCCAGGTTTTCTTACCCAACCTTAACCCCTAAAATCCCGTTATAACCCGAACCTTAAGTCCTCTTATAATCCCATTATAACCTGAACCTTTATAACCGTCCTCTTTAGTCAAAACTGAATTCATTTCCATAATGTTTTCATCACCTATTAGTGATATAGTACTCCCTATTAGTGATATAGTACTCCCTATTAGTGATCTAGTACACCCTTCAGCCCTGTGTTTAAGTCTGTGTAATTCACAACTACAAAATAAATCCTGGCACTCTTGCGCTTCCTTCAAATAACTCAGTCGTCTAAAAAAAATTAAACATTTGAAATTGACCAGCATTTGTTTTCCACAATTCATTTACTTGTTATTACTCCAATTTCTGTTTAACGAAGGTAATTCGTGATTAGGCTTGTCTGATGAGGGGTGTGTGGGGCGGGTTTTGACTGCCAATGACAACTGGCGACGGAAAGTGTGGAGGAAAAGGTCAGAAAGGCTATTAAGACTTTTCCTCATACTGTCATAGGTCAGTGGCCTAATCAGCAAGCTGCAAGGTTTTCAGATGTGTTCAGTGATCGTACAGTTGTAGGTGACTTACTGCCTAATGAGGAAGCCGGACCCAAGACCATAACACAGTTTTGTATAACATACTTTTTTACATTTTTTTATATAATTGGTGTGGGGTAAGTTAGAGGTTAGTTTCTGAACATTGGCACAGATTTACCACTGCCTTGATTAATTACAGCTAGCATACAGTACTCACTGTAACCTACAATACTAACCCCCTATAAACCAGTACAATACAGTACTCACTGTAACCTACAATACTAACCCCCTATAAACCAGTACAATACAGTACTCACTGTAACCTACAATACTAACCCCCTATAAACCAGTACAATACAGTACTCACTGTTACCTACAATACTAACCCCCTATAAACCAGTACAATACAGTACTCACTGTTACCTACAATACTAACCCCCTATAAACCAGTACAATACAGTACTCACACTACCTCCCTATAGACCAGTATAATACAGTACTCACTCTAACCTACAACACTACCTCCCTACAACCCAGTGTAATATACACCCCCGTAAACTACTATAACACCCACTATAATAACTCTATAGCTACAAACGACACCTATGAGTCACTATTACTAACACAGTCTAAGGAAACCATTTTACTGCTATTACAGCCGTTGTGACTGACACCACTTTCAGTAGTTCACAACACTAAGTCCATTAAGACTAGCAAGCACACTGCATTTATTTCCATAAATGTAATTTGATGTCATTATTTTCATAAACCTCTTTTATTTCATAATTGCCCTAAATGTAGCTGTGTTGGTTATTACACCGATTTCTGTATAACGAAGGTCATTCGTGATTAGGCTTGTCTGATTGGGGGGGGGGGGCGGGGTTTTGACTGCCAATGACAACTGGCAGCGGATGGGGTTGAGGAAAAGGTCAGAAAAGCTATTAAGACACTCATACTGTCATAGGTCAGTGGCCTAATCAGCAAGGTCTTCAAACGTGTTCAGTGCCACCGGGCAAAAACTGGGTGAAGAGTCAATTTCTAAAACTATTTACATGCAGGTTTTTTATATTTTTTTAGGTGGGGGGCTCAGTTTGTGTGTATGACCAACGTCTGTACTATGAGCCTGAGTAGACTGGTAATAATTCAAGTAAATGGAACCCTGCTGTCATTCTGTGCCGTCGCCACCTAGAGAGAACGGGCGCTCTGTAGACCGTCAACGCGTGGCGAGCTGCAGGGAGAAGAGGTCAATGTCACGGCCATCGTTTCCCTAAATGGAACAGTGAGGTCAGTCCAGACAGGAAGCCGCGGGGGACTGTGCAGAGGGAGTCTGAACTGTGTTGTGCACTTTTGTTTCTACGTCCCCGAGAGGGAACGCGAAGAGGGCAATCGGCGTACTGAAGGTCATGACGCGCTGTCGAGTGTTTCCATCATCCACCCCTCCGGCTTCTTCCTGGAAGCCTCGGTTTAGGAAACCTTCTCCAAGTTCCCCCCAGGGGAGGTGGGTCGGAGATGCACAGCGGCAATAGTTGTCCATCCTGACCCACTTTGACGTCCAAACAGCCTTCTTTAGGGGTTCTTTGGGATTTGGGGGGGGGGGCACACCAGGGTTATTCAACCCTCCTGAATGTAATGGTCAAGATTAGTCAAGTGTTGTAATGATCGATCTCTGCATCCAAGAGGAAATGTCAGGCACATTTATCACAAGATGCTAAATCATGGCTGGCATCACATTGCTATTAAAATAGACCTACTGTATATAGCAGCCCTTGTGCTTGTCCACTATCAGGACAAGACCCCGCAGGCAAGACTGAGGATTTCTTCCACTGACCTTCTTTCCTCAGACAATATCATTATTTGGGATTGATGGCACATGAAAATGTCATTGAATGCCTTGATCGATAATAATGTCCTTAGAATATCGTATTGTTATTTCTAGCGTGGTTGATAGAGGAGAAGCAGTGGCTCAGGCCTGTCTTTCACCACTGTCCATAGCCAAAAAAGCAAAGAAGCCATGTAAAAAGTATGTAAAATATGTTAATGTTGATATGCAGTAAGAGCAAAGCCAAGAGCACAGATGACATGCTACTTCTGCTATTAGGTTACAGTATATGTTTATGGCTGTGTTACTCTGAGATATATGTACAGTATTTGTTCAGTATCAAGTGATATGAAAAGCTATGATGAAAGATATGAAAAGCTGTGACGGTTCAGTGTTGTCTTCAATTCTTGTAGTGTTTCTTAAACTGTAAATAATACCTCCTTGAAGTCTGGTTGTGGTTAACTTTTTTTGAGTTTCTATGGGTTTGAACTCAGTAAAATCTATTTTGCAGAGGAAGATATGAAAATATGTTGCTCTTGTCTCCTTTGGAGAAAGGACATAGGCAATCGGCATCTTGTTTTAGTTTATCACTTGCAGCTGCTTGCAATTTTGTCTGTCAGGAAGTCTGGCTGGAGGAGGAAAAATCGACTGTGTATATTACTTCCTATTCGCTTTTCTTTTGTGCTCTCTTCATTCTTAATGTCTTTCACTTTTTCTCTAAAAACGTTTTTTTCCCCCTATCTCGTTGGTGAGAGATCTTTTAATGGCATTGTTAAAAACATGAAACGGGAAGAAATGGGAACACTGTTTGTCCTTGAGCAGAGTTCCATTCCGGTCTTGTGGTTTCTTTGTTAACAACAACAATGGCACAACCTCCTGTGTGTTTATTTGCCTGGTGAAAATGGCACATTTTGTCTGGGAACACCATGCTGTGTTCAACATTCGTTTATTTTTTTTTATCCACACACATTTGTCTTTCCTACCTCATATGAAAGGTGAGGTTTAGGGGAGACAGGTTTTTTCTGATCCCCACGAGGATAATGCGCTGGCATTAGGCCAGGGTCAAGGGAGAGAATCCATGCAATCATTTAAAGGTTTAACCTGGTTTGGTGGTGATCAGAGCAACTGAGGGCATGTGTGCGACAGGAATATTAGTCCACCCACCTGTCCTGCAACATGCCTGGGCTGTGTTTAGCATGCCTTACCTCACCACTGCCTCTAGCCTGGATTAACCTGCTGCATAGCAGCTGGCAAATATTTTTTTATTATTAGTCTATAGATGAAATATCCCTAATTCAATGGTTCAGTGCATGTAAATGGCAGCCCCAACACAATGTTAAAGAAATGCAAATGTAAATGGCCTAAATGGCCTAAACAAAACAACAGGTTAAACAACAAAATGTTGTTTATTTTGTTTCCGTGGTTATGCCGGTCTGCATCTTCTGACAGGACTCTGTCTTGGCTCCCCTCTTGGGCAGCACGGTCATCTACCCTGTCAGAGAGGTTCGCCCCCGATCCCCTGGACCTGTGTAGCGTGTATAGGGAGTTAATTGGCCCTGCTCTCTGATAGGGCCACGGCCAGGGCCAACCTTCCTAATTACATAGCGCACGGTTGAATCCATTTTACTAAAACAACCCGTCTGTGGAAAAACTCAGACAGCCGTGGGAAATCACGTCACTGCACAAGACCTGCATTAAGTCTCTCTCTGAAGGTGTCACTTCTGGTCCAGGACTCTCCCTGAATGGAGTCAGCTTTCTCCAATCCTGCCACCTTCTGCACCTCACCTCTGTCTTTGGTTCTCTCTCTGTCTGTCTCTTCATAGCTTTATCTCCTTTCCTTCCATGCACTCTTTCTCCCTCTCGCCACTCTATTCTTCTTTCTGTCTGTGTCCTCCTAGGTCCTTCTGCCTGTACTTGGCTGCTTGGCTTTATTAATAGCTTGGCCTAGATTACACAGCTGCATCGGCGCCGGGAGGGCTGGGTAGGGGCAAATGAGGCAGAGTGGCACTGACAGCATCCGTCACTGGGAGGGCACGGGAATTGTGTGTGTCTGTTGTTGTTGTTCTGGCAGGAGGCCACTGGGAGGTGCTTATTCTGAAAGTGGGCTTATTATTTGACCTCACACTCTACATCTCAACAGACTCAGTTATTGCCAATGTGCTCGATTGATATTGGCAAGTTTAGGTCGTGCTCAGTGGTCTTCAAATGTTCAGGTAGTGGCGTGTGCGTGCGTGTTGGAGACTGTGGGTGCTGTTTGAGTGTGTGTCGGAGTTGTGTTCAAGACCACCTAAGGCGAGTCCAAGTCAAGACCGAGACCAGAAAAATGCAGGTCCAATTCAGACTGTAGATGCGATCAGATCACCACGAGTGGTGTCGTTGGTTTGGGGTTTCCAGGGCTTCCGCCCAGGGTCTTTTGATCCAATTCCCAAAATGCATTTCTTAATTTCTCTGCATGAAGATTTCTGTTTGTTTCGCCAGCAGACATTACCGCAGCTGGCATGGTGTTCAGAAATGCAGGCAACGAGAGCCAACGGGTGCTTCGTTTTCACAGCGCACTGTTCTTTTCAACTGCACAGGGGTGTATGTACTGCCAACCACACCGACCACACTTTCCAACACGCTTATAAAAACATAACCTTTACAAGCAGTGACCGCTGATCGCATCCCGAGATGATAGTCGATTAGACCGTACGCTTACAACATTCAAAAGCTAAAACTGCTTTTGTAATAGTCGCAGCTATTGCAACGGGATCATATAGCTAGCTTGTTTTTAGGGTGAAAAAACACATACGTTATTGCCAAATGCTTCTTGGCTACCTGGTTTTGCTAGTGTTAATTTCATGCCCTGAAAGCAGCTGCCAATTGACTATCTAGATTAGCATCATGTTAACAGACAGTTACCACAGATGTTGATGGCTAAAACTTACTAGCGCTACATACACCGATCAGCCTTGTAGGCGCTTTCTGCAGTGGACGGGTCAGCACGGGCACCCTGACTGGTCTGCGGCTACGCAGCCCCATACGCAACAAACTGTGATGCACTGTGTGTTCTGACACCTTTCTATCAGTACCAGCATTAACTTTTTCAGTGGCTCGTCTGTTGGATTGGGTCACACGGACCAGCCTTCACTCCCCACGTGCATCAATGAGCCTTGGCCGCCCATGACCCTGTCGCTGGTTCACCGCTTTACCTTCCTTGGACCACTTTTGATCGGTACTGACCACTGCAGACCGGGAACACCCCACAAGGGCTGCAGTTTTGGAGAAGCTTTGACCCAGTCTAGCCATCCCAATTTGGCCCTCGTCAAAGTCACTGAGATCCTTATGCTTGCCCATTTTTCCTGCTTCTAACACATCTTCTTTGAGGACAGAATGTTCACTTGATACCTAATATCCCATCCACTGACAGGTGCCATGATAACGAGATTATCAGAGTTATTCACTTCACCTGTCAGTGGTCATTATGTTATGGCTGATGGGTGTATGCGTGTGTACTGTACATCTGTCTGTTGGAGAATCCTTCGTACCAGCCAAATGTTACTTTAGCTAACACATAGTAACATTAATTACCACAAGTAACCCCTAAATAGCACACACTAGCTCTGGCGAATTTATGCTTGCTAGTAGCAAGCAACCTTTTCCACCCATCCTGGTGATTCCTCTCCACATGACTGGAAATGTTTGGAGTGGTCCCACGTTTTAGGTCCGGAAATATTTGGACACTGACACAATTTTCATAATTTTGTCTCTGTACACCACCACAATGGATTTGAAATGAAACAACTGAGATGCAATTGAAGTGCAAACGTACAGCTTTTATTGAAGGGGTTGAACAAGAATATCATATGAAACATTTAGGAATTGCAACAATTTTCATGCACAGTCCCCTTATTTCATTTATTTAATTTTGGTGGACACAACCGCTGGGGAAAATCAACAGATTTTAGATCACTTGAAATCTTGTTGCCAATTAGATGGAATCTATAGAAAAATAGCAGACACTCATCAGAAGTGATTCACAGTTGGTGCATTCATCTTTAGTCTCCTAACTTGGACAACCCCACAGCCCAGTAGTAGTATGTACACTTTACTCAATGAAGTATAGCTGTCAGCAAAGTCAGTTTAAAAAGTACATGAAAAATAAATGGGTTCAGATGGGTTTTGAAAATGCTGACTGAGTTCATTTAAAATGAGAAGGGACAGACCTCTGGAACACAGGGCCTGACTCATTAAGTATCTCATCCCAGTCCTACCTGCATTACTGATATAGAGCCGGTGTTCATAACTCAACAGATGTTCCATACTATGTTGAGCTACTAGCAACAAAGTCCACCTTAGTCAGTTCACATGGTAACACACAGCCCTTCATGTTCCCAAACCCATTGCCAGTCTTATAAAGTGTTATATCGGGCGTTTGTAGTTCTCTGTCTGTCTGTGTTTTATTCCCTAGACAGAAATGGCCTACTTCTTCCAGGCTATTGCCTTCTCGTTGTGGCTTGTGGGGACTTCCTGTCTCGGTTATTGAATCGGAAGACTGAGAGTTTCGCTCTGGAGTTGAGGGTTGTGCAGTTATTCAAAGCTGAAGTGAATACTTAGTCAGACTTTAATGGATTTTAATGATGACAACTAATTATGAAACAACAGAATATACTATACTGTAGGTGCTCTTACCCCCCTCAGACCAATTCTGATCTTAGCTAAATTGTTGGCAAAAAAGCTGGTCTTATAGGTCAAAAAAGTTGTGGAATCAAAATTAGACTACCTAAATGCACAGTCTTGAAACATTTATAAAAAGGTCTTGAATGCAGCCAGTAGCTAGGCCCTTGGCCAGTGTTTCTCAGTCCTGCTCCTAGCCCTGCAGGCAACCAGCTGGCCTGTTTTATATCGCTCCCTAGTCTGTCACACCTGATTCAAATGATCAGTTCATTATCACATACCTTCATGAGCTACATCAGGTATGTTAGAGCAGATCTGAAACATGCAGGGCAGGGGTGGGGTCCAGGAGCAGGGTTGAGAAACACTGGGCAAGCCTAAATAAACATTACAGGTAACTTGCCCAATGATGATGGTAGGCTATTAATTCGAGTTTATTCACGGACAGTTTGCAAATAGCTTTGTCTCAAGAAACATAATTGAAAGAGCACTGAATATTTACCACCAACATATTTGTTGATGTATAATCCCTATTAGTTTTGTAGCCTATCGTATGATCTCTGTGGGTCTACTACACCTACCTTAACGATTTCCACTTTTCTCTCACCTAAACGCAACCAGTCATCGGGTTTTCATCTCCGCTGTTTTTTTTAGCAAGTCACGCTGCCATTCTTAACTACTCTAGGGAGAGAACTATGTTAAGATGCCTGTTTAGAATAATTCACATTAAACTAACTCGGAATGGAATTGAGTCAGAGGTGTGATTGTGCATTCTATGTCATGATTAGCACAAGCCTATTCAAACAATCCAAAACGTTATAACGTAGTCTATAATTTATGCACCCAAGACAATTTACTAGGCTACCAGCGACCTATATTATAGGCATCCCTGATGGTGATTATTACTATTATCGGCGAGCGGAAGCAGTATTGATATTTTATAGCTATTGTAGTGGTTGTGTTCAATGATAAGGATAAATAAATAACGGGATGCAGATAGAACCGGACCGTTCAAGCTGCAGTGCTCGGGGTATACGGTTCATCGAGCAGTAGGCGTGCAGGGATAAACGAAAGGCGCTGCGGATGACGTCAATGTTGTGCTTGAGCGCGCTGGTTGGTGCGCTCGCGAATCTCTCTAGCACTCTACGTCGGAGCGGTGCGGGAGAGCGAGCGAGAGTTTGCCGCCGCAGCATCGCACCCAAACTGGCAGGACACGCCACCTTATCGAAGAAAAAAAAAACATTGAATCACCTGCGAGGCTGTGACTACACTTTCTGTAAAGCAGACAAGGAACCAACGAAACATTTTATTTCTTCATAGCTACGAAAGGGAATGCCATCCATAAATATGAAACTGGAGATGGTGACCATCATCGCCTGTGAGGTAGACACCGAGGTGTTTACCTCCGACAAAATGCAGGTATAGTTCCTACATAAAACGCACGCAAAATGTTTTTCCCTTGTCTCTTTGCGGCCCTTACGCAATACCAGTTTTTTTCTGCATGTACCAAGAGCTTGTGTTGCCATGTCTTAGACTGTATGTCCTCCTATCACGGTGGGTTTTTATCAATGAAACCGCAGTTCGTTACGATGAACCACTTGAATGCGCATGGGTGTCATAGGCTCATCGATGGACGCGTGTTGGGTTGCACTACTGAAAATGGGAGGGTGGAGGAAAAATACTTATGTTTTTTCGTATTTCTTTATGCGACAACATCCCGCTGTGTTATCAACACCGGTCAGTTTTAGTACGCAAGTTGCACAGCGAGAAAGAGCGAGAGGAGTGGTGGTTTAATTTATCATGCAGAGGAGCAGCAGAATAGAAGTGAATCAGTTTTAGACGCATTGTCGGAGTCCCCCCCTCCCCGCTTCAGTATTGCAGGTACGCCACATGCGTATGAGCTCATACCTCGAATCCGATGGTCACGGGGTAGAAGAAGCGGGTCGTTAGATGCCCGAACACTGAAGCCTCAAAGTGCCGGTGACCACTTTAATAGCACACAGATATTGTTCTGAGCCATGGCTTATCCAGTGAACCCTTTGAAAAAAATAATCCTGCGCTCGATCGTTCCAGTCCACAGAGACTACCTGACTGTCGGTCTGTCATTGTGGCTGAACACTGGTGTTGTCCTTCGCATAGCAGTGCGCCTGCAAGAAGAAAGGGGTGTAGGAATAGTTTTAACTCGTCTTTCTTAAATAGTGTTAATCAGCCTGAAAAGAGGTAATTTGCTATGTCATGTCTTAAAAAACACAGACATGATGCTTGTGCACACACCCTGCAAAAAGAAAATATAGACACCCGGGAATGTAATGGAACAGGTAAAGTAAACCGACTGTCACTCCTCCTTGTCCTTAAAAGAAGTCAGTCCTAAAACGAAGCAGACATTACAGCTCTGCATATAGCCTGACTGTTCACCTCACAGACCCCACCAAACCCCACACCCACCCAGCATCATGCAATGCAGATGTCCAATTAATTGCTCATGTAGCTGGTGTTTATGCTGGCCTGGTTTGTTTTGACATGGAGCCTCCGTCCCCGCACCTCCTCTATCCGTAGCCTCTGTCCCCGCACCTCACCTATCTCTCTGTGTGTGTGTGTGTGTGTGTGTGTGTACGCGCTACTGCCGATTCACGGCAAACGTGTTGGCAGCTGCAGGTGAGGTGAAACGCCAACAGTTAGTCTGCACCAAGACAGATGTGAGTGCAGCCCTCAAAAGCCTCCCCTCTCCTGGTTATACCAAACTGTATGGTTGACGTTAACACGCTGCAACACGTAGGAGACAGGAGCGGACGCAGGCTGGGGAGGGTGGCACCCGGGACGGGACTTATCCTGGTGCCTGGCTCTGTCCGTGCACGAGAGGACAGTACGGGGGGGGGGGGGGTGAAGATTAGCGCGCATCGTTGGAGATTCGCCAGATTGAGCTCGTCTCTCCAAGGTGGCTAGTTGTCGGCTCGTTGATTTCAAGTCATTCCAAGAAGCCTCATCTTTTGAGTTACCATTGTAATTCTTCTGACCATTGGTTAACATCGCAGGGTAAATGTTAGGTTATCGCCTTCGTTTGGACGTAGACAGCACTGGACTGTGGCCTGGGTCGACGTCATTGACAGTACATACAGTAATACTATAGCAGGAAGTGCAAAAGCTTCATAGCTGAGAGATAAATGTTACCCAGCAAACACAGAACATTTCCATAATGTTCCCTAAGTGTTCTGTTTTTGAAAAGGGAAAACCCCTGTTAGGTTGTGTTTTGTCACAGCCAAACAGGAGCTGATACTAGTAGCATTCTGATTCTGCAGTATATGTATCAGGCCTATATCTGTATCAGTCTCTCTAGAAATATATATGGAACATAGATTTTGATCTCAGGAAGACAAAGCTGGATTAATAAACTTCAGTCAAAGAGGCTGCACCCAGAATAGGACACAAACCCACAGTTGTTCAAAAGGTACCCACTGTCCATTTTCTGTTCTCAGACACCAGCACCACCCAGACTAAAATCATCAGACACCAGCACCACCCAGACTAAAATCATCAGACACCACCACCACCCAGACTAAAATCATCAGACACCACCACCACCAAGACTAAACTCATCAGACACCACCACCACCAAGACTAAAATCATCAGACACCAGCACCACCCAGACTAAACTCATCAGACACCAGCACCACCCAGACTAAAATCATCAGACACCACCACCACCAAGACTAAAATCATCAGACACCACCACCACCAAGACTAAAACCATCAGACAAACACCACCACCCAGACTAAATATTCTGACAAATTTGCCTCCTCCTACATTAATAAATGTAGTTATCATTGCATCGCACAGCATCCCATCTGTGATTGAAAGCAGTCACTTTAAAACCAATGTTGATTCATGTGCAATCGTATGGCAACCAGCTGCCAATAATATTGCACCAAAGGCATCTTTTTTATATAAATGAACCCTCACAGACCAGCGCGGTGGTAGTTTGCTGCACAATGCTTCCGTAGGGATACGACAAACTGCATGCGCCCCTCAAACAGGTGAAGGAGAGGGGAAAGAGTGCGGTACAAAGCGGACGGCCAAATTATGTTCCGTCAAGGCTGGAAATCAGATCTGGCCCTGGCAGGCTGACCAGGGCTCACGTGCCCCCGTGTGGAGGTCTGTTAGCCCAGCTGGGGAGTCGGGGGCTCAGGTGTTCACCTCATCTAGTCTGAGGACAAGTCGAGCTTGGCCACAGTCGTCTCACATTTGCCCGAAACCTTAGAGACGCTCTGGGTCTCGAGTGTCAGACAAAAGGTTGGGACCGCGTTCGCCCGGAGTGACGAGGAAGAAAGCACACTAAGGTCAGAATATATTATTTCCAGTGTGTCGGGTTACAAGCCGACGACAACCAGCACTGCGATACATAATGCGAAAAAATAAATATATTGATTGCTCAGTGAAATATGGAGGGGCAAAAACTTTTCATTCACTAATGTGAGGTTTTGTTGGGTAAATGGCAGGATGATGGAATGTGCAGTTATTGTTTTGCTCATGGTAGAACATTGTAACCATTAAGAGCTCTCATTAGACAAGGCATCAGGCCCACAGAACGCCAGTTAAGTCCCATTTCACGTGTTGATATTCATGCCTCCACACATCCCTGCACACTCCCTTTTGCCATTGGATTTGTTCGGTAGCGGGTCCTTCGTTCTACCTCCAGCCGGGCCTGTAGTACCACCAAGGTGACACGCAGAGGAGACCGCCCCACTCCATTTGCTGAGGAGGCATAAAGTTACATACAGTAGCCCCTCATGGTTACATCAACCCTTGAAAGCGGGATTATACTGGCGATGATAATTGAAGAATGGAATTTGCCTGCCTCAGTGAAATGCGTATATTGACAGACTGGTAATGACTTCAATGCCTCGCTATAAACTGGCTTCAGTCTATTGAGGGGCTGTTACGTCTCCCCAGTGAATACCATTTCCACTCACGGCTTGGTTGAGACTAACTGATGGGTGTTTGTGTTTGTGTATTTAAAAAAAATAAGTAATTGCAGCATCAGTGTACATTCATAGCCGCTATGAAGGTTTGGCCTGCTTGTGCTGAGGGCTAGTGAAGGGCTTAAGTGCTGTAATGAGTGTTTCTCGTTGGTTTGCTAGCATCTGTAGAATTATTGTGTGTGGAAATGGCTACCTGCTCTGAGGACGGTCCGCTCCCTTCACGGGAGACTGGTCTGCTGTCAGAGGTTTCCTCCGGTGTCAAACTCGCACGTCACCCAGTTTGTGGTGAAAGGGGATGATCACCTTACTCGCTGGCAGAATCGGACCGTGGTAGTTTGTGCTCACAGGCCTCTGCTCTGCAGCGTCATTAGTGGCGTCATGCTAGCATGTTCCAACGCCGAACCAATGCTACTCTCTCTGCTTGTGGTATCGGTTAAGAACACGGTATTGTAATTTAGACTTGTTTGTGGCAAACTTTTTTGAAAACCCTTTACCTACAACTGAACACTAGTTAAGGGCACGATAGGGCATGCAGTAGATGGATAGTTTCGTCTGCAAACATTTTGTAAAATGTTGAGGTTTGTGCATGTTCCCTGTTGGGGGAGTTAGTGATGTCTCTTCTGATTTGAGAAAGTGTCATTTGTGTCTTATTTCCACGCGTGTTACCGATGTCTCTGTGTGTGTGATTCCATGCACACGTGGGTGTCTTCACTGATAGTGAGGTGCAGTTTGCCAACAACTCGTTCGTTCATTTTAGTGACTCGGGACGCACAAGTCCTTTTCTAGTGACTAGTTCAAATGTATCATTCATTCGAACGTTTGACAGCGGATTTCTATAACGTGATCATTTATACCCGGTTCTCCAGCTCAGTTATCTGATCGTCAGAGAAAAATAGATCAAGGCAGAAACATCATAAAGACATTTTGATAATTGAACGCAGACTATAGTAAATAATAAAGTTAGTTGATTACTGATGTGAGGAAAACAAGCAAAGTGCTGCTGCCTTTGTCTTAAGTAAAAAATACTTTTTACCAAACAATTTTTACCCAAACGATTTGACCAGATCCGAGTCAGTAGCAAGAGTCGAACTTCCCATCGCTACTGAATGACACGTTAACAGGTGGGTATAGTTTTGCGCACAGCTGGGCCTGCTCTGATTGGCTCCAGCTCATGGCCTGGCCTACTCTGATTGGCTCCAACTCAGTCGAACTGAGAAAGAGATTTAGAAAGATACATTTCCTTGATTATTTCAACACGCTCTATTTCTTTGGTAAAAATGACTGAATCCCTTTGGCGTCGTGAGCCAGCTTTTTACCCAAATCCCTCATAGTAGATGGGAGTTGATACGTGCAGTTTCTCCATCACCACTGGCTTTACTCAAAGGGAATGGTGACTCCCCACAGACCGAACCAGTTTGGGTTTTTGCTAGTTCACCAGGGTCATATCAGGGCACACCTTGCTAGAGAGGTTTGCAATGGAAATAAAAGAAACCTTGTATCATCATATAACATATTGGAATAATTAAGGTCCTATTGTTTGTCATATTGTTCCTGTTTTTGGCCTAATGAATACAACCCAGGATGTGCAAATGTTTGCTGTTGAACACCACCCCGCGTGCAGATTTAACGCGGTTATGCAACGTATTGTTTCAGCCAGGGGAGTGTGCAGCTCCTGCAGAGTTCACACGTGTCACGCACAACTGCCCCAGCTCTGTGTGACCTACAAAATCGCAGTAGGTTGACAGTAAGTCGAGAGGCTTTTATTCCGATGAGCATTCATCAGGCATACGGTGCAGTGGGGCGTGGCATAAAAAGGTCGCCAGCTTGAAGTTATTTCCACTGATGTGGCAAGTTTTATGCTGATGTCACCAGATTTATTTTTTGTCAACATTACATTATGTTCTTCAAGGTCCAGTAATCACTGTGTATAATAAAGCACAGTGTGTTGTTTTATTTTTTGCTTTATTTTTGAGACACTTTTGGGCACCTTGTCATTCTCAGTCTGATCATGCTGGCGTTAGTAACAAGCTGCTGAAGAAACAGCCATGAGACACAGACTTCCCCCCCCCAAAGAAAATGACTATTACAGTCAGATCACCATAATAATAAAAGTAGAGAAAAGTGTATGTTTTCGCTGCACTGGTCCTTTCATTTCAATAGCTGCTTGTACCTTGTGATGTCTGTCTCATACAGATTGTTGTGTACTCTGCTATTGCAGGAGAACCAAGATAATTAGTTTGACCTGTATGGAGGTTCAGAATCCAGGGCAGTCCAGCTGTATATGTGTGAGGAGTGGGTGGGTGTGTGTGTGTGTGTGTGTGTGTGTGTGTGTGTTCTACCACATATTAATTTTGTGTGTGTATGTTGGCTATCAAAGCAGTCTGGCCCAATGCTCTGATAATAGTAACCATGCTGAATTAAACAACACAGCAGTCATCCCCACTGTGTTTGTCTGTGTGTTCCTCATCCACATAGTAACACCACGGAGACAGCTAATTAAAATCCTCCTCCTGACTCATCCCGCTCCTGGATCAAAATAGTCAAACCACAAGCAATATTTTCACAGTACGTTCGCAAACTGAAATTCGTCCGTGTGTTCAGCTTGACCAGTGAGTGATTTTCATCTGGAAATAATAACTTCCTGCCGTCCTGTCTCTGTCATCTTGGCTCGGATGAGTCACGACGGGATCCCGTTGTTCCGGTGGCAGCAGCTTTTCCATTTGCTTCAGGAAGATGACCGCCTCATTAGCCACAAGGCAGAGATGACTGCGGCACTCATCTCTGATATCTCTCTCTGTCTCTCTCTCTCTCTGTCTCTCTCTGTCCCCAAACCAGGTTGCCATAGTGTGATGTACAAGCAACATGGAGAGGTAGAATGCAGAGGGGTTATTTGTTAATCAACGTCTTTTTACTTGGAGAAACTCGAAAAACTATGTAGACTCCAGTTATTTTCCATTCAAGCATAGGCTGCCATTTCCATTGGGCCCCTAGGTTTTGTTTGGTAGTAAGCTAAGTCACTATTAAACCATGACCCAGATGCCTAAATGTATTTACAATATATTATGTCCAATTACAACTTCTATTGATGTACAAATTGACCCCAGTATTGTAAGTTTTTTGAAAATGGACTTGATGAACAGGGCCAGATGGAACCAATTCTGATTAAAAGTCACCTTTGACAGGTTCTAGAACATTCTCTGTCCACCAGATGCTTGTGTGTATGTGTTTTACACCACATATATAAAGGGCTTTTCAGACTTCCCACATCATTTGGCCTGAGGCCACATGTGGATCTTGTTTACGTGAGAACATATTCTCAGGTTACACCAGAGCTCCAAGAGAAATAACGTCATCAGTCCGGCTGTTCTGGGTTCTGGTGTCCAAACAGTCAAAGTAACACTTTCCTTGTCATTGATCTTAAATATCAGTGCCTAAAAATGGGTTTCTGAACCACAGTGTTACCACACAGACACACAGATGTAAATTCACAAATATACAAACACACACCAATACTTTCACAAACACTCAACACTTCACACAAATACACGAGGACTGAGTCACATCAGAAACCCTGGTAATGGTGGATGCCGCTGGGGGAGTTTTCAACCTGGGTAACCAAACTCCAAACCCTTCCTTCCCTCAGGATGTCCGCTCAAAGACGAGTCCATGAATTAGTGATCCCCGCATCCGCTTGGGTTACACAACACCAAACACACGCTGTGAGTTAAAAACAAACATTTCTTTCCGTTATCTAATGTTACGCCTAACCCCCCGTCATCTTCTCCAATCCCAAAAAGTCAAAACAAATGAAATTATTCAGTATTAGATGAGCATTCACTCTGGCAAATTTGACATGTAGCTTTGTGCAATCCATGTGAGATGGGGCACATAGCTGCTACATTACAAGATCAGTGTTCATATCCTGCTCACTACATAGCCCACAGAGAGCAGTGCAACTAGCGGGCAGCATCTGGCTTTGGGGGGGTTAGTCATTTAGTGTTTCCCTTGCCTTGTTGTGCTTTAGTGACTCCTGGTGGCGGCTTGGGTGCCTGTGAGTTCAATTGAGGTAGAAAGCCGAGAGTGTGTTTCTTCCGGCACCAACTTAGACGGTGACTAAAGGTGGAAGTCTTGATGTAGCAGTGGGGCTTTCATCTATGTTCCTTGAGAACCGAGGCTCTGAGTGGAAAAGCTGAGTGGAGAAACTTTAATCCGGTTGTATTGATAAGCATCTCCTCATATGGGGACCTAAGCACCTCATCTATCTGTAAATATGTATCACTTCATTCAGTGAAACCTCCTGATCGCTGGCTTAATCTATTGTATATAATATTTCTTGATTGTCTTCGATTGTTTATATCATATCCATGTGTAACTGAGTGTTTTGCCTTGTAATCGCTAAGCCTTTGCCCAAGTTGTCAGTGTAGATGAGAACTGGTTCTCAGTCGGCACACCTGGTTAAATAAAGTTAATTTCAATTGATTTATTTAATGTATTTTATCACTGAAATCACAGCAAAATATAAATGTATTTACAGAGAGAGACAGAGAGGGTGAACAGAAGGGGAAGAGAGTTTATTGGAGGGCAAGAAAGGAAGTAACATCTCCTCTCCAAAAACAATGGTGATAATGGTGATCTACAGTACCTACAGTGGGGAGAACAAGTATTTGATACCCTGCCGATTTTGCAGGTTTTCCCACTTACAAAGCATGTAGAGGTCTGTAATTTTTATCATAGGTACACTTCAACTGTGTGAGACGGAATCCAAAAAATCCAGAAAATGACATTGTATGATTTTTAAATAATTAATTTTCATTTTATTGCATGACATATGTATTTGATCACCTACCAACCAGTAAGAATTCCGGCTCTCACAGACCTGTTAGTTTTTCTTTAAGAAGCCCTCCTGTTATCCACTCATTACCTGTATTAACTGCACCTGTTTGCCAATGACCATCTGGATGATCCAAAGGAGGAATGGGAGAAGGTAATGTGGTCTGATGAGACAAAAATAGAGCTTTTTGGTCTAAACTCCACTCACCGTGTTTGGAGGAAGAAGAAGGATTAGTACAACCCCAAGAACACCATCCCAACCGTGAAGTATGGAGGTGGAAACATCATTCTTTGGGGATGTTTTTCTGCAAAGGGGACAGGACGACTGCATCGTATTGAGGGAAGATGGACGGGGCCATGTATCGTGAGATCTTGGCCAACAACCTCCTTCCCTCAGTAAGAGCATTGAAGATGGGTCATGGCTGGGTCTTCCAGCATGACAACGACCCGAAACACACAGCCAGGGCAACTAAGGAGTGGCACCGTAAGAAGCATCTCAAGGTCTTGGAGTGGCCTAGCCAGTCTCCAGACCTGAACCCAATAGAAAATCTTTGGAGGGAGCTGAAAGTCCATATTGCCCAGAGACAGCCCCGAAACCTGAAGGATCTGGAGGTCTGTATGGAGGAGTGGGCCAAAATCCCTGCTGCAGTGTGTGCAAACCTGGTCAATAACTACAGGAAACATATGATCTCTGTAATTGCAAACAAAGGTTTCTGTACCAAATATTAAGTTCTGCTTTTCTGATGTATCAAATACTTATGTCATGCAATAAAATGCTAATTAATTACTTAAAAATCATACAATGTGATTTTCTGGATTTTTGTTTTAGATTCCATCACTCACAGTTGAAGAGTACCTATGAAAGAAATTACAGACTTCTACATGCTTTAAGTGGGAAACACTGCCGATATTGCAAGTTATCAAATACTATTTCTCCCCACTGTATATACAACTATTACAAAGTATTTTGCCTACTTGCCTTAGACTGAAGGTATATACATTTTTAAATGTCAATACTAAATTAGAAATTGTAAAATCCCCACAACCAGCTGGCTTATCTGCCAAAACAGACACATTTACCTGCTGTGACTGGTTCTCACTTCATCGCCATTTTCCAGCTGTAGTTCAGTTTATACTGAATCAACATGGTGACCTGGAAGGTTGAAGGTCAGATGTCACGCCAGCGTGTAAACCCAGTCCCCACACCAGATGGCCTTGGCCTGGCACCATCAGAGGATCGGTGACATGACTCTCCTATATGCCCCCTACTGCTCCAATGACAACATCCTATTCTGTTTCAAATGGCTGAATGATTGATTGGCCCACCCTCTCCGCTACGCCTTCGTCTTTCCAACCGTTAAGTCTGCCCCTTGAACAACTAACAGAAGACTTAGTCATCTTTCGTCCCCGTCTCAACGCTTCCCGCGTGAACGCCCCCATGTGTGTAAAAACGTCAGACGTATGTGTGTAGGGTCAGTCACAGACAAGCTACCCAGCACAAAAGAGCTGGCTTAAGGCTATGCTTCAGTGAGGCCTTATGTCACCTGTCTAATGATGCTCAAAATGCTTGGACAATTCGGGATCAACTCTGGTAGCGTAGCATTTTATTCCAGTCTGAAATGCCCGTTTTTATTTTTGTTTCTCTCCTAGGAGCGGTTCGAGGCCTTGTTCAGGATCTATGACGAGCAGACGTCCTTCCAGATGTTCAAGAGCTTCAGACGAGTTCGCATCAGCTTCAGCACTCCGGAGGCGGCCGCACAAGCTCGTATCGAGCTCCACGAGACAGAGTTCAACGGGCAGCAGCTCAAGCTTTACTTTGCCCAGGTGAGTGGCGATGTTGACAAGTGGGCCTGAACTTTGTGGTCAGTGAGTTCAAGCGTTGGACAATCGAATGGCCTGCGAACATAAACTCTCTCAGCCTGTTGGTGTGGGATCTCATGCATTGATACGGTCCGTCCAATGGTAAGTGGATGAACAGCGCATGGCCAGTGGTTGTGGGGTCTCTGATAATGCCAGCAGGTCTTTGTCATCTTTGTCATCTTGGTTTTTCCCATTCACTTAAGGGGAATGTAGCCACTGTTGAGTCGTGTTGATATTCCAGGAATATTCCGACTGCATCAGCGGATTGGAACTTGGAAAAATGCTGACTCACTTTACTGTGCATATGAATCAGGAGGCCGACTCGCTTTACTGTCCATATGAATCAGGAGGCCGACTCACCATTGGTTAACAGGCTTATGACCGAGGTTGTTGGGAAACCTGATGACAGTGTTGATGTTGTGCAGACCCATTCAATCATGGGTGAAAAGGGAGAAAAGTAGTGGACCGAGGACACACCCCTGTGGGGCCCCAGTGTTAAGAATCAGTGATTAAAGCTGAGGACACCCTCCTGGTATTAAGAATCAGTGATTAAAGCTGAAGACACCCACCTCGTATTAAGAATCAGTGATTAAAGCTGAAGACACCCACCTCGTATTAAGAATCAGTGATTAAAGCTGAAGACACCCACCTCGTATTAAGAATCAATGATTAAAGCTGAGGACACCCCCCTGGTATTAAGAATCAGTGAGGAGGAGGTATAGTAGCCTGACCGTCAGCAAGTCCAATATCCAGTAGAGTGTTGTCTAAACTCAGGGCTCTGAGCTTGTTGCGGATTTTCCAAACCGAACTATAGTCAATGAGGTTAGCCCTCCCACTTCGGTGTTCCTCTGCTCTGTGTGTGAATATCGGTGTGAACGGCGTCCTCTGCCTGTGTTGTGGGTCTAGTCAGGTTGGAGTTGGCCCAGTGGTCCTAGCCATGTCTCTCTGACATGGGGCGTGACAAGCCTCTCAACGCCCCCAATGACAGGGCTGAGTGCAAGAGGGTCACCGTCATTAGGAAGTGTTACCGCGGTTGCCTTGGAGCGATCGGGGACTGCGACCAAGGACAGGGACGCGTGCGTGCCTGCGTGTGTGATGAAGGCGTGCGTGTGTGCAGGCGTGTGTGATGAAGGCGTGCGTGCGTGCCTGTGTGTGATGAAGGCGTGCGTGCGTGCCTACGTGTGTGATGAAGGCGTGCGTGCGTGCCTACGTGCGTGCCAGATATTGCTCTGACCACTCCGCTTGTCAATTCGTTTTGGAACGCTCATCATTTATACAAGCTGTGAAGTGCCAAACTGTCTCATGCTGAACTGTCGTCAACGTTTACCAAGTTTAGCTGAACAGCGCCCTCTTGTCTTGTGGTACCGAAAATAGAAGAAATATGATACCGTACTGTTTTAATTGGTATCAAGGAATATCAATATTACCAGTAGACCGCGCAACCCTAGTGTGAAGGTGTGTGTGTGTGTGTGTGTGTGTGTTAGATATGTGCGAGTGTGTGTTAGATGTGTGCGTGTGTTAGATATGTGTGTGTGTGCGTGTTAGATATGTGTGTGTGCGTGTGTTAGATGTGTGTTAGATATGTGTGTGTGCGTGTGTTAGGTGTGTGTGTGTGTGCGTGTGTTAGATGTGTGTGTGTGTGTGTGTGTGTGTGTTAGGTGTGATCCATTACATAGTGTTTAGGCTGGGGAGGAAAACAGGAAGACTGGGGTCCTGTCTGACAGATAGTTCGGGTGGTCCCGCCCCACTTCCAGGGTTTTACCTGGTTGGCACCTCCATTTGGGGTTACACACTATTGTTGGGGTGACCTGTTGTAATGTTGGGGTGACCTGTTGTAATGTTTGGGTAATCCGTTGTAAGATTCAAATATTTGTACAAATCAAAACACTGTAAGGAGTGGCATCACTCAGGTTATACACACTGTTCAATTTTTTTAAGGGAACACGTAATCATCACTGTATAACACAGAGTCAGTTTAAGTTCAGGGATATCAATTTGTCCAGTTAGGAAGCATTTAGTGATTGTGAATCAATGTCACCTGTTTTGGTGCAAATGATAGTGACAACAGGTGCACTGGAGAGGCAACAGCAAGACAACCCCCCAAAAGTGAATGGTTCTGCAGGTGGTGGCCACAGACAATTGCTCTCTCCTTATCCTTCTTGACAGGGCATCAACCCAGCAGCAGGACCGGTATCTACTCCTTTGTGCGAGGAGGATCAGGGGGAGCACTGCCAGAGCCCTAGAAAATTACCTCCAGCGGGCTAGTGGTGTGCATGTTTCTGACCAGACTGTCAGAGACAGACTCCATGAGTGGCGTGAGGGCCCGATGTCCTTGGCAGTGGATCAGTGATGATCTGGGGAGGCGTATCCTTGGAGGGTCACATAGACCTCCACATGCTAGCCAGTGGTCCCCTGACTGATGTTATGTACCGGATGAAATCCTCAGAACCATCCTCAAACCTTATGCTGGTGCAGGTGGTCCTGGGTTCCTCCTGGTGCAGGACAATGCCCGGCCTCATGTGGTCAGAGTGTGTAGGCAGTTCTTGGATGACGAAGGCATTGATTCCATTGACTGGCACTCACGTTCCCCAGACCTGAATCCAGTTTGAACCTCTAGGATGTTGTCTATCGGTGCATCTGATGCTGCCAAGTAGCACCACAGACTGTCCAGGAGCTCACTGATGCCCTGATCCAGGTCTGGGAGGAGATCCCCCAGGACACCATCCGCAGGCTCATTGGGAGCATACCCAGACATTGTCAGGAGTGCATACAGGCACGTGGGGGCCGAACACACTACTGAGTCACTTAATTAACTAAATTAATTAACCCCCTCACCCCCACCACCTGGGGGAAAAAAATATAATTAAAAGAAATGCACTTATCTTTGATTTCTGTGGCACTGACTGCCAATTAATGGCTTCAATCAAGGAAAGTGAACTTATTATGTTGTCAAATGTTGGTTTTCCAAGACAGCTTAAGGGGAATGCACTTATTGTAATTCACTCTGGATAAGAGCATCTGCTAAATAACCGAAATGTTAATGTAAATAAGTCACGTTGAGTTGCCGTGATGAAATTCACACAAGTTGGGACAGCCTGTGATTTCAATAGTTTACTTAGATTTTCGGTGTTTGATTCCAGCCTTCAAATCAGTTGGTGATTTTTGGTTTCTGTTGACCGTTGTTACGTCATTTTGTTCTCAACGAATTACACAATGTACAGTAGATTTTGATCTTTAATATATTTAGTTCATCGAGACACAATGTGTGATTTAGGTGTTCCCTTCATTTCTTTTTGAGCGGTGTAGTTGAAGACATAACGTTTGGCCCAATCCCCTCCTCACCAGGTCCAGAACTCTGGGGAGGACCTGGACAAGTCGTACCTGGCCCCTCCGGCGCCCGTCAAACAGTTCCTGATCTCCCCCCCCTCCTCCCCGCCAGTGGGCTGGAGCCAGAGTGAAGACGCCACGCCCGTCATCAACTATGACCTGCTGTGTGCTGTGGCCAAGCTGGGACCAGGTCAGTACACACACGCACGCACGCTTATATCATCTGATGTGGTGTAGAAATGAAGTTCACTGAAAGGTGAAAGTACGCTATAAATCCATATACTACTGTGTCCGTTGGGGGGAAGAGAGATCCGTTTTCCTGGCTTAAACAGGGGTCTCCAGCAGGTCGACGGGAAGAGACCGGTGCTTGCTGAACATTTCTTATGTGTTCCACTCAGCGCTTGACATTAACTTTTTGGCTCACCAGCCATTGTGGCTAGTGGTTTTCAAAAGTTACTGGCCACTCAGCATTTTCACTAGCCACCATTTTGTTGTGGGGAAATTGTGTTTTATTTATGTTTTACTTCACACACACACAGGGGTTTTCCTGGCTCAAAATTAGGCAAATGTGGTACCCCAACCCTCGCACTCTACCAAAATACTTTATATAATATGTGGCTACACACTTGAGAAAGACAACTGTTAAATCTGCCTTGTGTTAAATCTGCCCTGTTGTCCATGTCCACGTGACCTAATGCATGATGCAATGTCCTCCATAAAATCAACCAAAATATATAAGCAATATACACTCACCTAAAGGATTATTAGGAACCCCTGTTCAATTTCTCATTAATGCAGTTATCTAATCAACCAATCACATGGCAGTTGCTTCAATGCATTTAGGGGTGTGGTCCTGGTCAAGACAATCTCCTGAACTCCAAACTGAATGTCAGAATGGGAAAGAAATTTGATTTAAGCAATTTTGAGCGTGGCATGGTTGTTGGTGCCAGACGGGCCGAGTATTTCACAATCTGCTCAGTTACTGGGATTTTCACGCAGAACCATTTCTAGGGTTTACAAAGAATGGTGTGAAAAGGGAAAAACATCCAGTATGCGGCAGTCCTGTGGGCGAAAATGCCTTGTTGATGCTAGAGGTCAGAGGAGAATGGGCCGACTGATTCAAGCTGATAGAAGAGCAACTTTGACTGAAATAACCACTCGTTACAACCGAGGTATGCAGCAAAGCATTTGTGAAGCCACAACACGCACAACCTTGAGGTGGATGGGCTACAACAGCAGAAGACCCCACCAGGTACCACTCATCTCCACTACAAATAGGAAAAAGAGGCTACAATTTGCACAAGCTCACCAAAATTGGACAGTTGAAGACTGGAACATGGATCCATCATGCCTTGTTACCACTGTGCAGGCTGGTGGTGGTGGTGTAATGGTGTGGGGGATGTTTTCTTGGCAGACTTTAGGCCCCTTAGTGCCAATTGGGCATCGTTTAAATGCCACGGCCTACCTGGGCATTGTTTCTGACCATGTCCATCCCTTGATGACCATCATGTACCCATCCTCTGATGGCTACTTCCAGCAGGATAATGCACCATGTCACAAAGCTCGAATCATTTCAAATTGGTTTCTTGAACATGACAATGAGTTCACTGTACTGAAATGGCACCCACAGTCACCAGATCTCAACCCAATAGAGCATCTTTGGGATGTGGTGGAACGGGAGCTTCGTGCCCTGGATGTGCATCCCACAAATCTCCATCAACTGCAAGATGCTATCCTATCAATATAGGGTTAGTAACAGAGCTGTATATATTACAGCCGTGTCACATAATTTTTTTATGTGAATAAACGTAACAGAGCTGTATATATTACAGCCGTGTCACATAATTTTTTTCCCCCATCCTTGCCTTGACGCCGCATCGTTTATCTCCCTCTCTCAACCTCCTTCATCTGTACTAGGCTCTGCTGCTGCTGTTGCTGATCCAAAGTCGTCTTCACGTTCATATATTTATATTATTAGTGACTTAAATATGTAAAATATTTTTTTCACTGTATATTGAATATATAGCCCAATGTTTTTGGTGACAGTATACACCCTAATCTGATTATATTTTCACCAGTCATCTTCATTTGTCTAGGGATCTCTTTAAATAAATCTGTAATTGTAGGCTACACTAGAAGTCACCTGAAAAGTAAAAAAAAAAATGTATGCGGCTTGGATGTAATTTGAGGTTATTAAATTTTATTGAAATATTTTTACATGCTTGGGTGTAAAAGAACTAGGATTCACTTGTATTCCCGACGTTACTCAGCTCCACGATGTCTGGACCCGTGTGGTCCTGTATGCAAGGTTGCCAGATTTCATTGACAGAACGGCTGTTCTCCCGCACAAAATCATGTTTTACCATGCCAACACACAGAGGCGGCGCAAGATTTTGGTTTGAGTTTTGAAAGCTGGAAAAACCCTGTGTATTGATCTATAGAATGCCACCTGCCAAGGTGGCTAGTAAGAGTGACTGTTACCCGCCACAGCCAAATTCCACCCCCATTTGGTGGGTTGGCAGTGCCAATGTCAACCCTGGTTCCACTGCAACATTTCAAACCAAGTTATACTGACATAAGACACAGAGCAGACATTTCTGTTGTTCATTATGGATCTAGGGATCAATTGTGTCGAGAGAAGAGTGTGCATAATTTAAGTAGCTTTCCTGAAACATCTCTAGACCCCTGGTCTAATTGAAGTATGTTCTCTAATGGGTTATGGCATACAAACAGGGGCTCTCAAAAGTACCCCTTGAATGTAATTTATTGAATGGAGTTCACCTGTGTGTAATTTAAATGTTTCACATGATTTCAGGTTAAATACACCTGTCTCTGTGAGTTCCCACAGTTGGTTACTACAATTCCTAACAAAAATGACATAATTGAGGCAAAGGCATATTCAGAGCCAATCCTGGGTAAGGGTTCAGAGTTATGGAGGTTCACATGGGAAGTCAAATAGAATAGCAATGAAATGAGCTGCAGAATCTTGCTTCATCACAGGGCAACATTTGTAGAGTTAAAAGACAACCCTCAGTTCTGACAGAGGGCATGGGCATGGAGGTGGGTAAGCAGAACCACACCCGCTGTCCCCCTAGAATGAATTCAGATTTCCTCATGAGCCCTCCCCCCAAAGCAAACCCGCCCCGGCCTGCTGGAGCTCAACCCCCTCAGTACAATGCGTTACGGAACAGTTGTAAGTCCTGTCGTGTATATTATATGATTTACCATGTAATGGCCCAGTTCCCATGGTAACACGAGGAGGCTTTGGGAAATATGTCTGTCTCTCCGGCTCCTTCAGCTGATTGGCATTTAGCCGCAGCGTGGCGTCCTGGCGCTCTCTGGTGACCGCTGTCGGTACTGTCTTTCCCCGGGGCTGTCATTTCTCCTGTCGGGCAGTGGCGTCGGAAAACCTCTTCCCACGTCTCCCCTGGACCCTGTCTGGTCTCCGTGGCAACTGTGATACAATCTGTGTGTTTCGGAGGGGTTTTGATGAAGGGGCCTTTGTGCTCCGAAACAACGGTAGCTGTATCAAATCGCCGTGTCAGGGGGACGCTGTATGTTTGACCTAAATCTGATGGAGGGAACCAGCACATGCCGTCAGGAACGTTTAATCCATACCACACTCACTCCGTTTTCTAAAGTCTCCTCGTGAGACTCTGCGGCGTTTCGGCCCAAGATGGCACCAGCGACCAGTGCGTCCCTGCGGTGTTTAATAAGACCGCTGTCGGTACAACAGGGGTTGCCTCGTTAAGCTGGCGCCGGGGCCCGGCTAACCCTTTGTCTGCATTGCCAGATGTACCCTTTTGTCCTGGAGGCACTGTTACACGTGTCTGTCTGGGCTCCCAGGCTCTTCTGTGGGAGGGGTCGGGGGTCATGGCTCCTCTGTGGGAAGGGTCGGGGGTCATGCCGGAACTGTTTCTGGAGGGCCGTCAAATCAGGAGACAAACTGCGTCCGGAACACTGAAGTCGGATTTTCGATGGTTGTGCGAAGGCGAATGAAGTGTGGTGTACTAAAGTCTCTCCACCCCTCTCTACCCCCCCCCCCCCCCCTCCCCGCTGTAGGAGAGAAGTACGAGCTCCACGCCGGCACGGAGTCCACCCCCAGCGTTGTGGTTCATGTGTGCGACAGCGACGCGGAGGACGACGGCGATGAAGCGCGGCCCAAGCAGAAGCAGCAGATGGTCCAGACCCGACGCCCAGACGGCCCGTCGCAAGTCCTCAACTAGGACTGCCCGGCTCGGGACGGCGCTCCTGGGACCCCGACACACACGCACTCAGACTCCGCAGGCGCAGAGCACAGCAAGACAACGCCCCTCATTTCAGCTCAACCAAAAACAAACGAGACAGACATTTTGCCGGTGTTTGCGGAAGGAGCATGACTACTGGAAGGGATGAGGCGGCCCGGCCCGTATGGATGACGGATGATGACGAACTCATCCCAACCAAATGAAAGGGAGGGGGACGGGGCCTAACCCTTGACCCATGACCCCTCAGCCGGGGGGGGGGGCGATAATGTAACCCTGTGTCCTCTTAAAGCAGAGGCACCCTCTCATAGTCATCTGTAGTACTGCTTTAGTGGTTTAGCTTGTCTTGACTTCCTCCTTCCTGTCATTGGTTCGTTGTGCCGCGCTTTGGTCTTCGGGGACACGCAATACCTCCGATAAGAGATTTTCCTTTTCATACTTTCTTTTTTTTATATATATACATTTTTTAATTGTTGTTGTTGTTGTTGTTGGTCTCTTTTGTCATATTAGCAGATTGGTGGTTTCTGCTAACACGGAACCAGGATTGGTGGTTTCTGCTAACACAGAACCAGGATTGCTGGTGTTACCCTTCTCGTCCGCATGTATATTTGAGAAAAATACTCATTACAGAGACTTGAATACTAAACTGCTGTATAAAACAAAGGAACTTATCAAGGTCACACGCTACATTTCAACAGGTTGGCCTGTGATAACACAGCTGAGGTGGTTTTAGCGTTCTATATTATTCATTTCTACGCTCTGATTGTCCCTTTTTGTCTATCGGAGAGAGTTTTTTTGCTGAGTTCGATGTGTCATTCTTCCTAACCTGTATTTGATACCACAAACAGTCTTTTTTTTTTTGCATGCATATTAATATACTTGTTGAGCATTTTATACTGGAAGATGGGGAAATGGAAAGAAGGTTTTCATGGCACGCCCGTCTACAGTCTTGTGGTGTCCTGTAGTAGGGGGAGAGGTTAGCTGAGACGAAGTAAAAGAGACATTCACACTGTTAGTTAAGGCCTGAAATTTGGGCTCCTGGACAGCAGTAAAAGCTCAAGGGAATCTACTAGATTCTTGACATTTTCAGAGGGTATTTCCGATAGATTTTTCCAGTAAAGTTTTTTTAATTTTCTTTATAGATGTCTGTTCTTTCTTATTCCGAGACCTATATTGCTTGTTTTGCACAAAATAACTCTAGGGATATACTGGAGGAAACAACTAGCTAGAGGCTGCTTTTCATTTAATGCTGTATATAGCGGAATGGTCAGTAGGTGGAAATGGTCCATTTAGATTTCAGTGAAAGACATTAAGCATTGCCGAGAAATTGAAAAGGGTTCCTTATCCTCCTTTGTACAGTATTGCCTCCGCGTTGCAGCACAAACCATTGGGAACTCGATAAACTAAAGTGAAATAATATTTTTTATTTTGTCCGATTTGGAGTAGGCCTACTGCTGCGTTTGTTGGATCCTCCCTCAACAAATCCATGATCCATGATCCACTTCACAACTCCTCAACAAACGATAAACATTTGAAATTGTGCTTTTAGATTTTACTTTTAAACCTACCCGAGGTATCGTAGTCATAACCATTTACGAAATGAGTATGAAATGACACGTGCGCTCGAGTGCCTGTCTTTTAGTTATTTGATGCATTAAAATGTCCGTTTTGTCACAGACACATTTGTCTCCACTGCTCCACATTTCATATCCATCCTGAAAGTGCGTTTTGAATCCAGTCTTCTTTTTTTTTTTTACCCTGTAGAAGTGCAACTGTTGGGGTTTGTTGTTCACCACCGTAAATCTGGATCTCGGGACCCTTACCCATATCCATGTTGAACAGAACGACTTTTTTATTTTTATTATATTAGCGAACAAAAGATGGTCTCTTTCTCTCTGCATGCCAGCACTTTATTGTCAGACCTTGTGTTTCTACTTCCTGTGTATGCAGTCATGCTACACAGTATATTTAATTAATGATTTTGAACTTGTCTATTTTTCAAGATGTACACCAGGGTAGCCTTCTCACCAGCAGAGCCGAAAGAGTCCAAAACTTTAACAATAAAAAAGGCCCTGAATTCCACCTCTCGCTGATGGTGTTTGAAGGTATGGATACGAGTGTGTGACTGATGAATAGGTCTATCGAGAGAGAGGGGATGTTGTCTTTTTGGGGGGATGGTTGGTTGTGAAACCACGGAACAAATGTCTCTTGCAGTTTCTGTCCCTGGGGCAGCTTTGTTCTCTCAGTGGACTTATACCATCCAAGCTGCCCAGCAGATGTTGAAATGGACTATATTGGCATTGCCAGTTTTTTGTTGTTGTGCTGACTGGTGAAAAGGTTGGTGACTGATGACAATGATTATTAACTTGTCGATGATGCTTTGGTGTTTTTTACCGTCTGCTGTGTCCATCTTTGAACCTGGGTGCATTTTTGGTCACAGTTCAAAAGAGAAAATGTATATTCATGTATATATGCCAAGTGCTTTCATTTGCTGAAGCCGGTTTCAGTGTGCAGTTTCATTGGTTGGGCTTTTATTTCATGTTGATGTAAAAAAAAATTAAAAAAATAAAAGGAATAAATAACGATGTCCTAAAATGCTCGATCAAGTCTGCTGTCATCATGTCGTGTTAAAAATGGACTCTGTTTGAATGTTGTTGGATTTTTCCGGAAAGTCTAAAATGCAATTATGTCAATACTGTTTGTTACTGTTGTATTCTCTGTTCTGTTGATATCTGAATATTGTCTTGTGCTGTAGTGGTCCAGAAAACAAAGTAGCAATCAAGCAATAATTTACAGTTATATACTGGTATGTGTATTTCATGTTATATATTGATTTCCAGAATTGTTTTCTCTGACTGTTACAACAGTAATTGCTTATATTTCTGTATTATGATTGTCATTCATTTCACATAGAGAAATATATAAAGAACTATTCTTAAAGACATTTGTGTGTTTTGGAATCTTTGTCATAACTGTGTTTTTGCTCTGATAAGGAGGCATGTATTCTGATGGTCAGCTCGTCTGACTCCTAAGCGAAAGGTTGGATGAAAATCCTGTAAATCATAGGGAGTATTCTATATATGTCATCAGCAAGACCAGCGCGGGGTAGGAAAGTGGTGAAAGGTGGAGAGGATTATTGCTGGAAAATCACTGCCAGGTTCTAACCCACGCTGTAGCAGTACATGTGGGCCAGGTTCTAACCCACGCTGTAGCAGTACATGTGGGCCAGGTTCTAACCCACGCTGTAGCAGTACATGTGGGCCAGGTTCTAACCCACGCTGTAGCAGTACATGTGGGCCAGGTTCTAACCCACGCTGTAGCAGTACATGTAGGCCAGGTTCTAACCCACGCTGTAGCAGTACATGTAGGCCAGGTTCTAACCCACGCTGTAGCAGTACATGTGGGCCAGGTTCTAACCCACGCTGCAGCAGTACATGTGGGCCAGGTTCTAACCCACGCTGTAGCAGTACATGTGGGCCAGGTTCTAACCCACGCTGTAGCAGTACATGTGGGCCAGGTTCTAACCCACGCTGTAGCAGTACATGTGGGCCAGGTTCTAACCCACACTATAGCAGTACATGTGGGCCAGGTTCTAACCCACGCTGTAGCAGTACATGTGGGCCAGGTTCTAACCCACGCTGTAGCAGTACATGTGGGCCAGGTTCTAACCCACGCTGTAGCCGTACATGTGGCCCAGGAAATTCTGTAACTTTTTCTGAACACATGTATGGCAGCAGTGTTAAAGAACCGTGTTGTATCAACAAGCTCATGCATGATTCGGTTCCTTTTTTCCTTCAAACACTCAATTCATTGTCAGGTGTATTTTGAGATGTGATGTCTAGACACTTTAGGGTCCTGTCATTCCTGTTTCGTTGCAAAGTTTTGCTCAATGTCTGTTTGAACACTGAAATCAAAGTGATTGAAAATCAGTCACCGAAAGGGTTATTTATCATGGAAAGGGCTTTCACAGATTCACTGGAAATGATATGTGTATCTAAACAAACGTTTATTTTTGTGGTTGTTATTTTCTGCTTAAATAGTTTACATTTGCTACAACCAGTCAAAAGTTTGGACACACACCCAGGGTATTCCTTTAGTTTTATTATTTTCCACATCGTGAAATAATAGCGAAGACATTAAAACTATTAGTAAAACTGAAGAAATAACCTTGAATAAGTCAGTGTCCAAAATGTTGACTAATCCTGTCTATTATCAGACAATCAAAAGTAGGAAACGCTGCAAGTTGGAAGTTGTATTATAGAACGAAGCTGTAATAAAATGGCGACGTGTAGTTTCAACATCCTGTTAGTCACATCGACGTGGCATGCGTCCCTGCTCCTAAAATGTAGTAGCTTAAATAAAGTCACTATAACATTTATAGTTATGCCCCGTGCTGACATAATTTTGTTTAGAGACCCCTTTATGTCTATCTCATTCCGTCCTGGTTTTAGGGTGGCGACACCTTATCACACGCGTGTCGTTATAATTATTAGTGTGTGACAAACGGGCAACGGTTCTAGAATGCTGACTAGAAGATCAAGAGGTGCTGGGTAAGTGCTGGACTGGTATTGGGGTCAATATTATGATAGCAGGTTTTCCATTGAACAGACAGACATTCTGATCGCTTCCATTCATTGATTTAAGGACACATCCAAAGAACTCAGCAGCAGGATGTAATCTTCACTCCAGGCATTGAGACACGAAACATGACACCTGTCCCTTAGTGTTTGTTTTTTTGGTTTCCTGAAAGTAAGTCATACACTGTTTTCCAAGTGATTTATAAAGCCAAACGCACAAAACCCACAAAGCATAGAAAGACAAACACACAAAACACTGAAAGCTTAATATAAAGCCCAAACACACAAAACACACAAAGGCTGTTATACAGTAAAGCACAACCCTGAAGAAGGCATTTTGATGCATCATGTCTGTAACGCTCTTTGTTTCTCATCATCTGATATTCAGCACCTCCAACAACATTTTCCCTTTTTATTGGCCACACACACACACACACACACACCTTCTCTGTGTGTGACATGTTTCAAAGGACCAGTGTGAAACAGGTATGATTGCAGCCACCGGGAATGACCTCTGTGTCGTGGTGGAACAATGAAAGCTCCTCACTCCTTCTTCAGCAGGTGTGGGCACCCTGGCCTGACTGGAGGCCTGCTCTGCTTCACGTCTTCCAGGAGGCGTCCTAAATTGTACAAGGTTCTCCTCTTTGAAGTGCACTACATTCAAACAGAGGTGGTGGCCTAACGTAGGGAATAGGAAACCATTTGGCATGTTAGCCTCGGTGTTAAACACTGAGGCCTTCTCTTCGAGGAAGCTAGTGGGAAATTCCTCAGCACAATAACTCCCAGTGTTTCAGCCAGGAGGAAGTTATGCCGAATGTGACAGTTCACTGGCGCCAACTGAGGGTCAGCGTATCAATAGGTGTTAATGTTGTGTGGTTATAATCACAACATCACAGTTGAAGTCACAGTCAAGCTACACGCCAATGTTAGCAAATGTCTTTGTGGTTTTGAGAAAATGTTAGTCATGCATTTGTGTTGGTACAGTCAAATCCTATAACAGGCTTGGTTTCCATTCAAGTCAATCATACTGGCTGGAATGAAATTCATTTTAAATGTTGATTGCTTTTGATCTTTAGTCCAGGACTAGGTGTAATAGATATTGGGCAGGTTTTGCAGACACAGATTAAGCCTAGTCCAGGACTAAAAAAGTGTAGTTCAGTAGAAAACTCCCAAGTCTTCATCTGTCTGCCAAACTGGCCCATTGAATATTAAATCTGTCATCTGCCTGCATTAGTGAAAGAGGATTAGCTGAACAGGGAGACCCTATATGGATACAGTATGTAACAGGTACCTGTCATCACGCACCTTCTGTCTATTTTGTCGACACTTACCTGTTGTCAATACTTACCTGCTGTCAACATCTACCTGCTGTCAACATCTACCTGCTGTCAACATCTACCTGCTGTCAACATCTACCTGCTGTCAACATCTACCTGCTGTCAACATCTACCTGCTGTCAACGCTTACCTGCTGTCAACATCTACCTGCTGTCAACATCTACCTGCTGTCAACGCTTACCTGCTGTCAACATCTACCTGTTGTCAACATCTTCCTGTTGTCAATACTTACCTGCTGAGCGCAACAGCTTGTTCATGTTTTCCCTAGCAAAGGGGGTGAATACTTATGCAATCAGTCCTATTCCATTTTATTTTTGTAATTCATTTAGAACAGATTTGCAGATTTAATTTTTCACTTTGCCATTGTGGATCAGTGGCAAAGATTCCTCATCAAATCCATTTAGATTTTATGTTGTAACACCACCAAATATCCAAAGCAATGAATACTTGTTAATAAAGGGAACTTAAAGGTCCCTAAGGACTTGTTACCTGTGAGGAGAGGAATCTAGGAGATCTGACTTTGGCCAAGTAAGTCAAGAGTTAAATGAAGTGAAAAGGAGACTTTTTTAACCTTGAAAATAAATGAACCAGTTGTTAATTGGTAATACATCTTTGTGAAATCCAATCCCAATCTTTAGAATGGGTGTATTCATCACCAAAGAATACAAAATAGGGTTTCTAAAATTGAATATGTGCCTGTTTGAATGACTCATAACATCGATAAAGTGCAGCAACTAATGTTTGGAGTCCTATGAGCTGAGAGTTACCACCTGTGACCAGATTTGATCTGACCTAGATTCAAATACTATGTAAAATCAATTAAAACACCTAATCAGAGCTTAATTAAGATAACTGATCTTGCCTGGCTAAATAGGCCCAAACGATTAGTCATATGCCCTGGAGTATGCCAACCTCACTCCAGGGCATTCCATTTGCTTTTATGGTTTTGAATAATAGGCCATTTGAACCCAGCTCTTCAGGTAACATGATGCTAACCGCTAGCTGTTTCTGCTGCCCGTCATGGGATCTGGTGAGAAGAGAGTGGAGAGAAGTAGGGAATTTCAGAGGCAGAAAGCATGTTTCCAATTCACTGAGACACTTCTGGGCCAAGCTTTTCATTGAGGCTGTTTGTCTTGGTAATCGAACACCCCTCTTGGGGCAAGGGAAGTGAATTATTGAAAGAGAAAAATCATGCCATTGTATGTTTGTTCTATAGCAGACCAATGATATGTATACAAATATTAATGTATACTCAGAGAGTTATTACATGAATTCCACGAAATTGGAAATAATGTAGAGCTTGAGGGACATAAGAACCATTGTTTTTATTATTTTTTGGTAAAGCTGCAAGGGGTGGGGCCTTCAGGTAGCCTCATTTCATTACACGTTTCATAGACTCTTCGTTGATTATTTTGGTAATAGCTGGGGACACACCTGCGTTCCGTGCTAACTCACAGATGCAGTGATCATGCTGTATTTTAAACGCTAGGCCTTTAGTGATTGGCCGTCCTTAATCCCGACCTTTGAGCCGATCAGAAAACAATGCCCTTCGCAAGTTCCCATGAAACTTTATCGATTGTTTATTTTAATAATTTTGTTATTGGTTTCAGAGAGACTACATTGGCGAGTTCATTCAGTTACACTTTCCAGAGACTTCATTGTTTCATACATTTCAGAGAGACTTCCTTGATAGTTTTGGTCATTTAGTAAAATGTTTGAGAGACTTCATAGTTTGGTGTTTTTTGGTCCTTTGATTACAGGTTCCAGAGAGACTTCATACAGTGAACGCGTGGATGTTGGGGTACATCTGGTGTTGGGGTCATGACATTTGCTGTTCGGTGTGTCTGTTGAAGTCATGTTGACCGGAGATACTGGCACGCGATAGACACACGTGCGCCCACACGCGCCGGGCAACACACACACTCCGAGTCACTGACACAGACCGTTAATGTTTTGTCTCTTCATAGGTTGGACACAGACAGACACCCGCACCCTCTGTGTGCGATGGCGTTGGGATGCCCTGTGGATTTGGAAAAGGGACCAGCCCAAGCACGCTGAGACTAAAGGAGATTCATCCTGATATATTCACGGCCCCACCCACGGCCAAGCAGGCCAACCTGAAAAACCAGCTGCTCAGAATTACAGTTACTCAGCAGCGTGGCGCCCAGCCTTCCTCCCGCCAGCCTCCCTCCCCCCAGCCTCCCTCCCTCCCAGGCTCCTTCGCTTCACACACTCCACAGGCGCTACAGGAATCCGACCAGCATTCTTTTGCTCCTTTTTATTTCCTTCTCCGTGTGGAGTTTCAGTGGTTCGAGGGACTTCTTGGACCTGTTTTTTTTTTCACTCTCACACAGATTTCTTTTTATTATTCTTTGTTGTTTGGCGCAGTAGCCCTCTCCTCTGCCCTCCAGTCCCCTCCCACAGCTATGACGCTCTCTGATTGGACTATGCCCCCCTCGGCTGAAGGACCAGGGGCCAGGTGCTGCTTTTGAGGCTCCTGGAAGAATCGAGCGGCCAGGACATAACTTGAAAGACGGTGGAGACAGTTAGGTAAGCATTCTGAAAGAGGGAAAGCTCTGAGAAATCGCTCTCTGTCTCGCGTGCGCGCTCTCGGAACCAACTGTAACAGGCTGTGCTGGAGTTCTGCTGAGTTGCTGGATGCACTGACACCTTGACCAGCTTACCTGGATCTGGGATAGAACCAGGAAGAGGAGGGGGGGTGTCCCAGAAGACGTGGCTACCCACCAGCAGCAGGTAAGTTGGTGGCCAGACACCGCTGGTAAGGATTCAGTATGCTGTTATCGCTGTCGGTGTAAAGGTCACCTTACAGGTGAAATGAAAACCTTAATTCCTCGTTCTGGTTAATAGGAGTGTCAGAGTCGTGCCGAGGTGTTAACCCGAGGGGTTAACCAAGGTGAGAAAATGAATTGCTTGGGGATAGAGGTAGACATGGCAGCAACGTGATGCGGAATTGATGTGTCATGACATCAGTGGTTACATGTGAGTGAGACGTGTCCTGGTGTTACGTTGTCAACGCGCCAAGACGCGCAAAACACGGACCCGCGGGGAAAGCAGTCAGTGTCTCCCATGTCAACATATAAAATCTTCATCTTGTTTATTTAGACTGGTTTCTCTCAGTACGGTCCTGAAAGGGACCTCCCATTCTGCCACACTTGGCTTCCCTCCAGGCGCAACAAAAAACAATCCTTGTCCTCGTTGCTTTAGGGGGGTGCTCCTTTATGAACTTTTCCACTATATCAGAGTTGTTGGATAAACTCAATGTCTAATAATGGCTGATGTGTGATGAACGATGTCAGTGATAAGTCCATCTTAACTGGGGTGGGGGGGGGGGTGGGGGTGGTTGGTCAAACAAGGGGGGGCTTGGGACTGTTATTTTTCTTTTGGAGGGGATTGTGTTTTATGGGGGGCAGAGAGGAGGCCAGTGTAATTGTTTTAGGGGAGTTCCATGTTCCACTGTCTTGTATTACTTCCCTATTGGAGGATAGTGGAAGAATCAGACAAAATACATCTGGGAATGTCAATACAATTTAACTAGCGAGGACAGTGACGGACATAAATCTGTGATAGTGTCACTGCGACCGGACGTCATATTGACGTCGTTGTGAGCCAGCTCATTTTGCCAATATTTATTGTTTAGCTTGTCCATGAGAATGGCTACACCATTTCCTTCTCTTTCTATTTTCAGTGTAAACAGCTTTCTACTTTCTATTTATGCATATCTGGTCAAGTGGGAAGTTGTGGGTTTGATCTGGAATGGGTCCAACATTTCGGAGCCGTGAACACCTCCACATAGAACGTTGTTTAGAAAGTTGCCCCGTCTTGCAGGGCAGTGGATCACTGGTTCAATCCCTCTGTGGTGAGGTGGACTTTCACTGGAGTAGCAATTGTGTTAGCAGTAACACACTGATGTTTTATTACATGAGGATTACACGAGGCTTACTTGATTGAAAGGTTTCTAACAATGCTTAAATTGAACTGTTGATTTGGGTGTAATACAATGCATTACAATACAATCACCTAAGGATTGATATTATTGGCGGTCTTACTGGGAATTTGGAAATTCCATTGATTTCAGGAAGTATACAGAAATTCCAGCTCTTTTAAATGCTTCTCAATGACAACACGCCTCTACTGTAAACAGTGTTGAATCGCATTGGAAACAGAGTCTAACCTGTGGTGAAATATTAGGAGATAATAAAGTTGTTTTTAGTGTGTGACGAGAAACCCGAATATTGCAGACGTCATTCCCCCAGGCCCTGAAGAGCAGAACGACCAGCTGCACCTGTGCCATTTTGCTGCTTCAGAAATGCCTGCCTTTGATTGACTGGTTCAATATTGACTCAGGCCATTTGATTATGGAGGCTCAATGTACCGTGTAGCGAAAGTCTAGCAACGCCAGTCTTTGAAGAAAAAAATAAAAGGGAAACTAAACTGTACTGCTTCTCTTTCGGAATACAAACATATTTGTTTGCTGAGGGGAAATAAGAGGAAATGAAGCTCACGGTGAGGATGAATAGTTGTGTCTGTGTGGAACATCATACTTGTGGAAATATACACATAGTTAGACAGGTTTATGTACAGTATAATAATAGACTATTATTATAGACAGTAGTAAGGTTTATGAATAGTCACAGACTATTGAAGTCAGACTAGTCAGGTTTATGAATAGTAACATACTATTGAAGTCAGTCTTTAGTCAGGTCTATGTTTAGTAATAGTAACAGACTATTGAAGTCAGTCTTTAGTCAGGTCTATGTTTAATAATAGTAACAGACTATTGAAGTCAGACTAGTCAGGTTAATGTAGAGTAGTAAACTATTCAAGTCAGACAGTCCGGTTTATGGATAGTAATAGACTATTGAAGTCAGTCTTTAGTCAGGTTTGTGTTTAGTAATAGTAATAGACTATTGAAGTCACTCTTTAGTCAGGTCTATGTTTAGTAATAGTAATAGACTATTGAAGTCAGTCTTTAGTCAGGTCTATGTTTAGTAATAGTAATAGACTATTGAAGTCAGTCTTTAGTCAGGTCTATGTTTAGTAATAGTAATAGACTATTGAAGTCAGTCTTTAGTCAGGTCTATGTTTAGTAATAGTAATAGACTATTGAAGTCAGTCTTTAGTCAGGTCTATGTTTAGTAATAGTAATAGACTATTGAAGTCAGTCTTTAGTCAGGTCTATGTTTAGTAATAGTAATAGACTATTGAAGTCAGTCTTTAGTCAGGTCTATGTTTAGTAATAGTAATAGACTATTGAAGTCAGTCTTTAGTCAGGTCTATGTTTAGTAATAGTAATAGACTATTGTTTGTTGGGGGTAATTGCCTGGTTACTGCAACATTCAGTCGTGTTTCACCAAGCTATGATCCTAACTACCTTCTCTGTCTTCCCTTCACTGACATTGTTTCAATACATGGCATCTGGTTGCCTGTTGATGTCCAAATGTCCGGAGCACATCCCTGTAACGTCTGTGCCTCATCTATGAAACATGTGATCCAGTACTAATCAACGGTTGTCACCTCAGTAAATAGCCAAGCTGATAAATGGGTCATTAGTAAGTGAGTCAACAGGCAGCACTGGGTTATATGACACAGCTGAAGCTGGCAGACAAGAAACAGGGTGAGATTTGAATCTGAAGCGAAACATCCGTATTTTGAAAAGTAGACCTTTCGACTAACAGTTCAGATACAGCCTGATGTTTGCCCAAGAACCTCCTGATTATCCTAGTCCAGCACACAGAGGAGGATCCCAGGCAGTGAATCCATGTCAAGGGGATCTAAACCACATCTCGCATAGCTTCCCAAATTGCCAGCTCAGGTTGTCTCATCCAAGAGAAAACTGGGTGAAAACGGTAGCGGGCGTCAAGGCAGAAAGTACCAAGGCGTACTGGTGTGGAGGAAGCTTTTAAAATAGTGTGATGTGGTCCGTTGGTGGCTTCTCCTGGAGGGTGTGAGGACAGTGGTCGACTCCATTACCCTCAGGGCTTGTTAATACTCCTGGGATCTGGGATGATGCTGCAACACCAACCCGTGCTCAAGGTTTGCCCAAATTACCAAGTAATGTACTACATTTGTTCCCTAACCTGTAAAGCAGTCTGTTAAACCCGGAGACAGACACAATCCATGCTTTGGTTTTCTCTGTTTGGCTGCTGCCATAAAAGGCTTATCCTCAACTGCTTGAAGTAACTTAGATTAGGGACAACTATTGTCCTAGATGTATCATACTCATGGGCAATCGGTTGCCCGAGGAGATGAACCATTTTTCATTACATTTGTTCTGTTATGTCTTTTAGGTTTTATTCAATTCAATAGATTTTGAGAAAGGAGGATCTGTCAACAGATAATGACGTACTGTAAAATATCTTTGTAAGTGGGGCTGAGATAATGATGTGGACGGTTGTTGATTTATACGGATTAGCATCACATCCCACTTATGATCCTTTTAAAAACGTAAAGTCTGTGTGTTAGGTCCTTTGGGGGATGGCTGTCCCATTGAGACCAACATCATAACATCTGGGTACGGTCTTCGGAGGGCGCTGACCCTGTGTGAACTAGAAGATCTGAGGGAGTGGGCTGTTCGGCTTCCTCTTCTGCCTCTGCTAGATACCTCTGTCTCTGTGGACATTCCAGCATGTCCGTCACTCCAGACACCAGATTTTTAATATGTAAAACAGACCTGGGGCCTCCCTGATCTCTGGGGTAGCTAGACAAGGCTTTGCATCAGAACAGCAGGCAGCTATCTAAGCTCTTTTAGAGGAATTGTAATCGCTGTTAGGAAAGTGTTTTGCATATTTTGTGGCAGTGAAGCCATTTGAATGCAATAAGCTAGGAATAGTACTGGCTTCTTTTTCTCTGTCTGTGTGAGGGGGTGAGTTAGTCTCTCTGTGTCAATGTTTTTGTCATTGTGTTTGTGTGATCACGCTCAGATAATTGGCAGACCCCCATTAGGTGGCGCGTGTGTGTGTGTCATGTACTGGTACCAAGGCTTCTTTTCTGTGTTCCAGGGTTTTCTGCATTTCACAGCGCAATGTTGTTTTCTCCTGAAGCACCAGTTCAGACTGCACTCAATTAAATCTCAATAGCCCCCCCCCCAAAACACACACTCACACACATTCACCTGGAGGCCAAGCTGCTCTCAGCAGTACTCCTCCACATCACCAGTGAATTATAATAACCCAGCAACTGGGTGATACTGGATGACCAGCTGGTAGCCTAGCGCTAAAAATGTGTAGGCCAGGAAGGGAAAGGTCAGTAGATCTGATCCTGGAGCCAGCAAGGTAAATACACAAACTATGTAGCAGCTGGCCACGCCCCTGGACATCCTATGTAGCAGATGGCCACACCCCTGGGCACCCTATGTAATAGCTGGCCACACCCCTGGGCACCCTATGTAATAGCTGGCCACGCCCCTGGGCACCCTATGTAGCAGATGGCCACACCCCTGGGCACCCTATGTAATAGCTGGTCACACCTCTCCAATTTGGTACAGATGCAATACGTCTCTATTGTCAACAGTGTTGAGGCTTCATTACACCAAAACAATGCATAGAGAAGATTTTAGTAACCTTGAGTATAACAACACAAATCTTTAAAATGAAAAGTATACTATTTTAAATATGGATGTTTGTTGGTTCTTCAACCTTAAATTAATCCCAGGGGACAAGAGAAACTGTAATCCATGGTTTGTTTTTCTAAGCCATTACAAACTTAAATTACAGGTTCTAACATGCAACTAGAAGTTGGAAATTCTCAGTATAGAGTATCACCTCTTATATCTACACAGAGTATCACCTCTTATATCTACACAGAGTATCACCATTTATAACTACAGAGTATCACCATTTATAACTACAGAGTATCGCCACTTATATCTACACAGAGTATCACCATTTATAACTACAGAGTATTACCATTTATATCTACACAGAGTATCACCACTTATATCTACACAGAGTATCACCATTTATAACTACAGAGTATCACCACTTATATCTACACAGAGTATCACCATTTATATTTACACAGAGTATCATCACTGCTTATGTTTGGCCATAATAACTGCCCACTTTATCTGCAAGCATATGTGAGGTGCTAGTTAAATAGTCACTGAAAGTTAAATAGTAAATAAAAGGATTTCATCACTCAATGGAGGATTTCAGTAACAGGAATGATATGAACACCTAGTCTCACAAGGTCTTATTCAATTGTTGTAATTCCTAATCCTAGGAAGAATCCAGTCAGTGTCCATTTTGTTTCTATTTACCGAACAGCCTCCATACGTCAAAATGTGGCCCACATCGGCAACAACTCAGTGTGACATCAAATTCACTAGGGGTCACCTGACTTCTACCTATGTAGCACATAACTGGCATCTGAACAACGTATTTAGCAGGACGTGCCTTCACCAAACACACATTGTTGGAGGAAGCCATCATTACACTGAACGGAAAGGCTGTCTGCAGATTGTGATCGCTCCAAACAACACGCTGCACGTTTTCTCTGTCTCCACAGGAAACTGTTGAAGATGACTTCAACTGCCTCCCCTGTGACCAAATTCACCACAGTGTCATCCAATGCCACCACCACCACCAAGTCCAGAGAACAAATACTCACACAGAGTAAGTGTCCAAGTGTGTGTGTGCTACTGTACTTGAGGGAACCAGGACAAGTATACTAAAGCATGACAAATCTGGGAAATTGAGGACAGGTGGCTAGTTTTCAGTTCTATAAAAAAAATATTTTTGGCTTGGGATTAGAATTAGGTTTATGGTTAACGTTGGAATGTGTGTGTGTGTGTATGTGTTTGCAGTGTCTTGTTAGCATCATTTTATTTGCAGTCCAAATGAGTCAACAAACGTTTGGTAGGAGCTCCACAATGTAAATTATCATGCGACACAATGACCCACCGTGTGGAAATTCCAATCAATAGCCCCTAGTAGTCCCCCCGCTTTACATACCCTGACACATAACATCCCAGCGTTTCATATCAACTAATCAAGGCGGTGTGACACACTGGGAGGTTATTTATGACCCTGACCTTCCCAGGGAGTGTCGACGTCTTAGTGAATTATTTTAGTAAACGGCTCATCTACAGTCACACCCAGCAGCACTATCATCAATGCCATAAACAGTGAGAGGATCATCCGGGTCCGGTGTGGCCAGTGGAGGCATGTTTATGACAGGGTGCTGGGTGGCCATTCACTCTCAGGAATGATTAACACCTGCCCTTTTCATTCCCAGGCTCAGGGGCTATGATTGCCCTCATCGTCGTGGCGATCATTATCGTTCTAACCATCCTGCTCGTTATCCTAAAGACGTACAACAGGTCAGGCTGCATTCTGATATCAATAAGCCTCCGTGACATTCTCAGTGATTCAGTGAACCGTTCGCGGATTTCTAAAACGGGCGCTGTTTCCGATGCCATGTTTTCTGATGGTGTCAAATAGCTGTGCTAAATATTGAGCGCCGACTTTCGCGGACACGGATTAAGCCTAGTCTATGACTAACAAATCAAGTTCAACAAAAATCTCCATTGAGCTTGTTTTTTAGTCCTAGACCATGTTTAATCTGTGTCTGCGATACTGGCCCTGAGGGTTAACAGAGCCACGGAAGAAAACTGAATATACTGAACAGCACTTTGGTGATTTGGTGTCTGTTATATCACAATTTCATTTCAGTATTTACTGTTGACTGTTTATTTGTCCAAATCCAGATGGTATTCATTTTTTTTTTAATGTATTATTAAAATATTTAACAACATTTATACATGCAACTTACAATTATTTGTTATTGCATGGGCTCAGAGTGAACATTAACCTTTAGAATAAAATTGAATGTTATTTTGGAGGCATTAGTTATTTTTGTGCCAGTGTAATTAAGTGTTAAAGACATATTCAAATTTATTTCCCCTTCATCAGGCGCACTCATGTGTCCAGAGTGTTAGGAACCGTCTCCAAAGTTCCACCACGTCCAAAAATGGCTTCTTCCTCTACAATCCATACCAGCATGCCCTTGGGAAACCTACAAGACGGCTCTGCATCCAGAAGCTTTGCTCATTCAAATATTGAGTCTGGAAATGGATTCCGGCTACCTCGAGCTGAACTAAACAGCCTGGAGGAAAACAACTTGGAGCAGCAGAGTACAGTCAGCGATTCGACAGTGGTCACCATACATGATCCACCGTCAATAGGAAATACATAGCAGATCTCTAGCATGTTGGACACATGGTGAAGTCTGCATGCTATGTTGGAAAACAAATATGAACAAAGTGCATAGGGAAGCAATGGACACTAAGATGGACATAAACATATGCATTTTTGACTACAGTGTTCAGGACTTGAAAAGAATGATTCTCCCCTCAGTGCATTTGGGGCAGTGCAACCAACTTGAACTTGTCCTTGCTAATTCTACTGTTGTGTTTCTGTCAAAGGTAGATGTTGACACATTCTTTAATGAATTCAGTTTATTCTTATGCAAGGTTTTTTTTAACAACGTCGTGGTTATGGTTTTCACCATACAGGGAAAAATCATGACAGTGTTTCGGAGAAATGTCGATACTGAACCACTGTGGAACTCCGGAAAGCAGACAGTTATGAATTTATAAGTCCTAATTAGTTTTATATCAAATGATTTTGCACTTTACACTATCCAGTTTGTTTTGTTGGGTTTCTGACAAAATAAATGTTGATAGTTCTAATATTGTGTGCATGTTTCTACTACTAGGCTTTAATGCAATATCCAAATAAAAAGACAATTCTTATTTATCCCCAAAGTTGGAATATTTAAAGCTTTGGAAATGTAATTTGCCACCAGAAAAACCTTTTCTTCATCACTACTGTGAAATATTCCTGGATTCTGATGTTTTTTTGTCAAGAAAAGTTACTCTTGAAGGGGCTGTATCGAACCTTCAGTACTGACACAAATTTAGTAAATAGAACAGACAATAATGGAGCTTCTATAAAGCCGGGAAACAGCATCCCTGTTGATGACAGGATTGTATACGTAATTACATGCACACAATGTAACCTTGGGTCACTGTAGCAAGCAGGTCCTGGGCCCTTAACAGGCAAGCAGTCAAACAGAAACCAGAGTTCCAAAAAGTGTATTACCTGGCTCAATAAACAGAAAAGTACAAAACTACTGACATTTGATGCCTCAGTGGGTAGACGGTAACACCAGCTTTGTAACTCGGACCAGGTCCTACCCAGTCCGTTTGCTTAGCTACTCTCACACGCTACCGTCCAAACTCCAGGAGTCCACCAACACTGCAGCATGAAGCACAGAGCAATGTTTTCCCGTGACCAAAATGGAGCGGCTAAATCCCCTGACCCGTGCCACCCCCATACTGTTCCAACCAATACCATATGCCCCAAATGGGTTCCATCCACTTGGCTAGAGGACAGATTTCTTCAGTTCCTGGCTGAGGTTCCTGTTTTAAACATCAAGGTAAATTCACAGCTGTATGTGCACATACAAGCGGTTTCATGCTTTTTCAATCCATGTCTCCCATTCTGGAAAAGGGTTGGTGACGCTTCCTCTGATCTTCGACTTGCACACTTTCATCCAACAAGTTCCACTGATTGAGCCGAGACATGAAAAGCTTGGCACTGGACTTGGTGAGACCGAGATCTAGAATCAAGTCGTTGAGTTCTTTTTGGTTGGGGTAGTGTGGGTGTTTCTCCTCAGCTCCACCTCTGAAATTCTCATCTGGATCTACAACGTCTTCCTCACTCCCGGAATTGCTGCTTTCTTCTATATATGGCTGGTCTCTCTTGGGAGGGGTGGGTACGGGGGAGCTCATGGCAGTGAGGCACCGGGGCGAGGGATGAAGGAAGGTCCGGAGACATGATAGCAGGTGCGTTCTTGCCAGTCCGACGTTTGGAGGGGTCCACCACGCAGAAGTGGCAGTTGCTGGAGTGGTCAATGGGTTCCCGCCAAGTTCTTGGGATAGCAAACTTCCTAGCTCTCTTTTCCCCTCAATACCATCCTACAGAAATACATTTATTTCACCCATGACTAATGTGTGAGAGATTCTCACAAAATGTTTGCATATTATATATTTTTTCAATAACACTGAAAATTGTAAAACATTTTTAAATTAAACTGATAATTTAAATGTTTTTACAAATTTTGTAACAAAATTGCAAGCAACAATTGTCCCTACCACCTTCCAGAGTTTTTTTGCAGTGCTCGCAGGTGAAATGAGGTGCCCAGGGTTTGTCTGGATTCCCGACAGGCATGCCAAAATATGCCTTGTAGGCCTCACACATCCTAGCAGATGCTTCCACCAAGTACTTTTTCGTTCTTGTCTTGATAAATTGGCCGCAGACATAGCGAAATGCGTCTGCCGGATGCTTGCAGCCTCTTGATGCCATCTCAGAACAAGGAACCAGGCAAGGCTAGTTCAGCCGGCCCGCAATAAAAAGAATTGCCACCTCGAGATTCGAATTGGGGTCGCCCCACGTGAGACATTCGCTAGATCTCAGTAGAGCCTCTTGTCTCTATCCTGAACAAATCCTCTTTTGCCACTGGCTGTTTTAATTGTTATTTGGCCATTCGTGAATGACACTGATACAGTTAAACTGACTAACGTTTCTTACTAAGTTTACCTCCACCACAAATATGTATAGCGTTTACCACTGGCCATTTTAACAGCATATTAGCATGCAATAAGCTTTACTGGTATCTACTAACTTACTGGAATAGTCATAAGAATTGATCAATTGCTAGCGAGTCTGCCAAAGCAGTTTCATTTCATGGCATAAGAACATATTTTTTTCTTTCATGGCAAAACAACACTTTTTTCTCTTATTGGTGAATAACTTTTATACAATAACTATAAATAAAGGCGATGATGAACTTTTCCATCAAGTGAAAAGACGAGAGAATCGTGGAATCTACAAGAAATAATTAATAAAGGTTTTTGCTCTCAATAGATTCAAACTTAGGTCTTCCACATGAGAGGCGCTGTCTTTAACCACTACACCACAGCATTACATGTTTCAGCAGTCGCTAGACTACATTGAGGATTATGTTAAACTGACTAAAGTTTCTTATTAAGTTTACCTCCACCATCGTGTCTATGAACTGTACTGCTTTTGCCACTGGCCGTTTTAACAGCTTATTAGCCAGCAATAGGCTTACTAGTATCTACTAACTTCCTATGAATAATCATAAGAATTGAGCAATTGCTAGCAAGACTGAAGATGAACTATTCCATGCCAGAAACTGTCACAATATAACTGTATACAGTTTCTGGTTTTAGCCAGCAAAGGTATCGTCAATACGGAATAATTCACAATGCGTACTTTGCTTCGCCTTCGAGGAGATACAAACTGGGGACCTAGTTCACAAGTCCTCGTCTCTAACCACTACGCTATTTAACAAGGGATAATGACTCAATCAGTCACTCAGTCAGTAAGAGACATTCACTCTTCTTAAGCCATCCGGCAAAAATGCAGATATGTATCCATTTAGGCAGCTGGACCTAAACTTAACTTTTGGGCTAAGTAGTTAGGCTGGTAATTGGAAGATTCCCGGTTCGAATCCTGACTTGGCTAATTGTTGTTTTTGTGTCCCTGGGCAAGGCACTTCACATTATGTTGCTCAGTATTATTCGTCATACAAAAAGTTGGGCAAACACCTATACAGCCACGCCCTTACATGATCGGCGCCACAGCAAGTAGACAGGAACACCAGCTTTGTAACTCGGACCTGGTCCTACCCAGTCCGTTGGCTTAGCTACTCTCACAGGCTACCCTCCGAACTCCAGCAGTCCACCTACATTGTAGCATGAAGCACAACGCAATGTTTTCCTGCGACCATGACATCTACCGATCATAACGGAGCGGCTAAATCACTTGACCCGTGCCACCCCCATACTGTTCCCACCAATACCATATCCCCCAAATTGGTTCCACACACTTGGCTACAATGAATCAATGGAATGGCACAATGTGTCGAACACTTACATTGATTTCAACGTGAGTTGGACAAAATTGCAAGCTTACTTTTCATGACTGGCAACTTAACGATTTGGTCCCCTCATCTGGAGGAAAGATGACATTACCGCAAATTTAAGAATGCATTACAGATCTCAGTGTGTTATTGCAATACATTTGGGGTCGTTTAAGATGCATAAATCAGTCAGCGATTACTATACAAGAACACTTAAACTAAGAAGATATTTAATGTAATGCTTCATGAAGATGCACCTTGCTTCTGAAATGTAACAACCCAATAGGCAGATAAAATAAACTGGTCTGACGCATTCAACGTTGCAGAACTGTGACGTTTAAGTGGCTTGAATGCAACTTCGCTGAGGTCTCCTCTTGGGTTTACAATGGTGTCATTGGGTAAGTGGTTACTAATAACGCTTGATTACTGAGTCCCAACAAGGTAACCGAAATGTCTGGATTTACTATTTTTGGAGGTTGTACTGTGTTTACAAAAGAAAATGAATTAGCATGGTCTTGACTTTGGTAGACAGCGACAGTGTATAGCTCGTTAGCTACTTAGCTAGCCAACGTTACCGTAACCAAATGCTGTACAGTATTCAGTGTACTGGTTTACAAACGTGCTAGCTACGTTTTGCTAAATAAATGGCATACTTAACTTGTAGCTACAGAGCATTTAAAAAAATATATATTATGTATTATTTCAATCGCTTAAAGGAACTGCTCAACAAACTCGATAAGGCATTTATTTTGATGGGAAAGCTGGGGAATCATTTCTGTGTAACACCTGTGCTGTAAATCACAAACGTGCTCACTGTCACTATATCAAACTGCAAAACAGCTTAGGCATTGTTGTTTGTACACAATGTGAGTAAATATTTAAACATTTTGTTTGTCATATAGTTTACAGTATAATTAACGCTTTGAATACAATTCAAATTGGAACAATTATTGACAGACATTATTCTCACCGTTATTTCTTCAGGTGAATCAATTGTGAAGAAATTCTATTTTTCAGTGAAATCTACCCACTAAACACATTTGTTTCCTAGTTGAGGTGCTTTGTCTCGTGCTGGTGGCGGTGTTGTGGGGCTGTACCAATCCATTTCTGAAGAGAGGCACAGAGGGAATCGAACAAGTGAAAAAAGAGAATACGTTTCTTCAGTTCCTGGCTGAGGTCAAGTTCCTGTTTTTAAACGTTAAGGTAAATTCACAGCTGTATGTGCACATACAAATGGTTTCATGTGTTTTTCATCCATGTCTCCCATTTTACACTGCAACTATGGGCTAAAACTACATTTTCCTTTATGTTTGAAGTACCTTATACCATTCCTGCTGAATCAGAGCGGGTCCTTGGTTTACTATTTCACCTTGGCCACCACAGGTACGCTGCATTAGCATGGCAACACGTTGAAGTACTATGTGACTGTTTTACCCATCAGCCTCTAATAACACCATCCTCCAGATTCCTGTAATCTCTAAATGACATGACAAACTGCCATAGAAATGCCAGTCACCCTTTGACAGACATCTGTCTTATTCTACTGAATGCCATTCAGTGTTCTCTACCTCCTTGTAATTTATTGAGGTCACTGATTGGTTACGATCTTCCTAGCCTGGTTTTCTATAGTAGGTCTTAATTGGATACACATTCAGAATGAGTCCCCTGGTGGTCTTCTTGGGAAATTCTCCTGACTAATACATAGATGTTTTGGACTGGTAGGGGAAGTGGATCATAGCTCTAAACGTGTGGTGTGTTTTCTGTCTCTGTGGTTCGGTCTTCATCTCTCCTCTTCTCCCTCCCAAACAGATCTCTCTCTGGCGGTGCCTGTGGCCAACTCTCTCAGCTTCCTCCTCACCCTGCTCACAGGGAAGCTGCTCGGGGAGGAGTTTGGAGGGAAGAGTGAGTGTCCTTTGGTTATTAAGTTGCCGTGTGCCAAACATAGTAGCACACATCGTGCTGTTAGGAGAAAACAGGATTTAGAATGGGGAAAATACGTCTGTGTCCCCAGAAGGTTAGAGATTCTAAAGTGTGTATGTGTAGGTTACCAATTAGTATTTGATTTGTGGCCCAGATTGTTTAAATGTCTTTGTTGATGCAGGAGCTGTTGGAGGAATGGTCCTCACCATGACAGGGATCAGTCTGTGCATAACGAGCTCCATCTCTGAGACTGAGAGCACGGGCCAGCAGAATGGCACACAACTAGATCCATAGATCACCATAGATCTAGACCCATTACGTGGAACTACTCAGCGCTTCACTGTGTCTATTGCTATGCGTTCAGCACTACAAAGGATGTCTGGGAATATTTTTAACTAGGCATCATTTCATGCCAGCTAGTTTGAGGTGTATATACTAGAATAAAGAAAGGACATTGAAAAGAAGGGGTTTAGTAAACTGAAAATTATCATCAAAGGGATGTTCACTCATTTTGGTAGACAGCAAAATGTGACATCCACATTTTCTGCAATGGAAGAAATATTTTTAAAACTTGCACAATTTAGTTAAAATAAAGACATGTAAAAATGGGTGAACTTTCCTTTTAATTATTCCCCTTCAGTTTAACTAAACTCTATTTTTTATTTGACTTTACTATAATAATCTTGATGTCTACTGAAGTCATATATCATCCATAGACTTAGTTGTCATTAACAGAATATACTTAATACTGTATTGCATACTTCCTCAACTACATGATTATTTAGGTTGACCAAAGGGGACCAAAACATTTTGGAACACAGAATGGAAATGGACTACAGGGGTTACTGGAAAAGTTCACAGTTCTCCCTACCCTGGACACTGACCTCTGAAAGCCAAGAAGTAGAGTGATTGGACCATGAGTCAAGGAGAACACGCAGGCAAACTCAGCAGGATGTCAGCACACTCATTGCTGGGGCTCTAATATGTAATGAGTATTGTAAGACTTGAGGTCATGTTGGGTTCATACTAGCCAGGATCCAGCTTTACTGCCTGACTAGTTAAAGCCAAGCCAGACATTCTGGTCACTCTGATGCCATTCTGTGTGAATGCTGCCAAAGGACAGGCCTTTTGTCCTGTAGAAGACCACAATCAATGTGTTAATTATGAAAATGGACCAAATATAGTTTGCTTGTTGATATCAGTGCTGCTACTTTGTCAGTGAGACAAACCGCTATTATGATAAAATGTCTTCATCTATGTACAGGGGTTATTTTGATATTATACTACAAAGTTGTTTGATGCCTGCTGATGTATTAGTATTGTATATTTGTAAGAAGAAAGTATACATTTTGTTTGAGTTGTTGTATCCCATTTTTATTCAGAAGTGATGGCATTTTGAATTGTTGGATCCTACTCCCAATACCCTAATTCCATAAGACATTGCTGTTGATTTTGTAAGGTATGAAATATTACCAGTTGTATATTTCCTTTGGATATTAAAGTCTATTTTGACAAAACAGAATACTTCACATTCATTGTTCTGTTATTGACCCTTGTCCAAGTTGTTCACTTATTATCTCAAAAGTACTTTGTCCTATTTTACAATATGTTAGCTGCTAAGCATTGTGCATCAGTTACATTCATTTTGAAACATACACTACGTATTTTCAGTACCACAGATTTTCACAAAATGTAAATCTAAAAAGTGCATTCTGGATGATCAGTTTGCTAATTAAAACAATAAATGGTAGACTAAATTAATAGTGATAGTGTTACTTTGCTCATTAGCAGTTGACGTTATGATTCGTGTAGTGACCAGTATCTACATCATGTCATCTCCACTCCTCAACAGTTAGAAACACATCCTGAGTTCCAGATCATTCCATTAACCTTTGACGGGGGGTTACGAGGTCTCCGTTCAGAGGACTGGACTGTTCCATTGCTGTGTCTGGTGGGGGTTCAAAGACTTCCGTGCTGGCTGAAATCAGACAGCGCCATATGACGTTTTGTTATATTCCATGTCTAGTTTTAAAGTAATTACATACACAAGGACTATCATTTAAATTCACCTGTTCAACCTGATCAAAGTCTTGTCCTGTTTCTTTTGATTCTCTAGACTCTGAGAGCTATGAGATGCATGGAACGACGATGAAGAAGCCTTTAAGTGAGGAGTGTCTGACCTTGGTTCTGCCTTTAGCTCCTTGATTGGAGAGGAGTGTACAGACAGAATTAATGTCCAGAAATTAAGGGTTTCTGTAGATCCATGAGGTGATTAACATGTAGTGGGTGTATGTACTCACTAAGACAGATGGCTTTGGATCTGTGACGGAGGGCACCCAATTGTGCTCCAGGGATGAGTTTGCCTTTTTCAGAGGAAAAACATTTCACCGTAGTTATTTAGTATTATTTATCATTATTTATTTTTTTTACAGTGATAGTAAAGGACAAAATAGTATCACAAAACCACAAATACTGTTTAAATAATGAATTGTTCAGTGCATATATTCTTATACATATATATATAGAGAGAAAGAGAGCGATAACACAATATATAAGCACAGTCACCTGATTACTGTCATCTGTGTTTAAGTTACTGGGCTCAATGAGTACTTCCTTTTCCAAAGATTTGACCTTTCTCTATAAAAAAACATTTATTATTAATTAAAAGGAGTATATCACATACATAAAGATTCACATAGGCATAAAGATGCACACACGCAGACACACACACACACGCAGACACACACGCAGACACACAACTTTTAATGATGTTTACAGGCTCTGGCTGAATAAACACTATGTATTCCAACTACACACAGAGAGACATGGTGAGCCATAAAATATCCAAAGGTTTCTTCTGTGTTTGGGCTGTATGTTATGAATGGGTGTGTTCTGTGTTTGTGTTTGGGCTGTATGTTATGAATGGGTGTGTTCTGTGTTTGTGTTTGGGCTGTATGTTATGAATGGGTGTGTTCTGTGTTTGTGATTGGGCTGTATGTTATGAATGGGTGTATTCTGTGTTTGTGATTGGGCTGTATGTTATGAATGGGTGTGTTCTGTGTTTGTGATTGGGCTGTATGCTATGAATGGGTGTATTCTGTGTTTGTGATTGGGCTGTATGTTTTGAATGGGTGTATTCTGTGTTTGTGATTGGGCTGTATGTTATGAATGGGTGTGTTCTGTGTTTGTGATTGGGCTGTATGTTATGAATGGGTGTGTTCTTTGTTTGTGATTGGGCTGTATGTTTTGAATGGGTGTATTCTGTGTTTGTGATTGGGCTGTATGTTTTGAATGGGTGTGTTCTGTGTTTGTGATTGGGCTGTATGTTATGAATGGGTGTATTCTGTGTTTGTGATTGGGCTGTATGTTTTGAATGGGTGTGTTCTGTGTTTGTGATTGGGCTGTATGTTATGAATGGGTGTGTTCTTTGTTTGTGATTGGGCTGTATGTTTTGAATGGGTGTATTCTGTGTTTGTGATTGGGCTGTATGTTTTGAATGGGTGTGTTCTGTGTTTGTGATTGGGCTGTATGTTATGAATGGGTGTGTTTGTGATTGGGCTGTATGTTATGAATGGGTGTGTTCTGTGCCTGTGACGTGAGGCTCCCATTCATGACATCCTCTTTGTAGATCGGAGAAGGGCTGTTCACAAGTGAGTTCCTGACTCGTCCAGTTGAGGTTTCCTCCTGTGTGATACCAAGAAAATCACAGTTATTCCAGTAGTTCTGTTATCTGAACACTCAGTAGGGCAACACTTTTGAGAATAATTTGTCAAATCACAAGTTATGATTGAAACACCTTGCCTAGGCCTTCTGGGTAAGGAGAGGGGTCTTTTTCACTCGATATCTTACCCTCTGCAACTTCGGTCAAACTCTGGAGGCGAAATTTTTTTTACAAATAACCTATTTGACCATAGTCTCAAATCTATAAAACAGACTACCAACCAGGTGTGAGGAAATGTTTCCATTTTATTAATTCAGCAGGTACCTGGCTCAGGGCACAGTGCTTTTCTTATCCACTGAGGGATTAAAACTAGCAACCTTTCGTTCACTTCCCCATCCCTGTTGAACAGTATACCATCTGGCACCATCTCGAACCGAAACCCACCTGATCACCGCCATTTGAATGGGGAACATGTCTCCCAACGAAGTCCTCATCATCAACTGTCTCTGCCTCTTTCTAAAAGACCAAGGCACAACAACACATGCTACTGTTTGCTTGGCTAGAAACCACATCAAAGAAGAAACCAGTTGAGATTGTCCTGTCGCACAGCTAAGGAAGGAAGAACACTGGGTGGGGAAACATGGTGCAAACGCTCGGGGTGCCAGGAGGTTTTGATTGAGGGAGCTAAAAAGGGGCTCGGTCAACGCCAGGGGGCTCGTGTCACTCACATACCACGGTTTGGAGTCGAGTGACACGCCCCATCGACCAACAGAATTAATTCTTGGCGGTGCTAGGCTTATTCTTGGGGGTGCTTTAGGACCACAGAATAAAGGACATTTCAAGCAAACAATACCAATGTGACAGAAAAAGGAGGCGTACCTGGTCGACAGGGAGTTCTACTACTGTGTTCTTGTCCTCCTGCACCTCCTCAGCCCCCCGCACCTCCTCCCTCCGTCTCTGTACACCTCCTGTGAACACGCTGGCCTGGGCTGCCAGACAAACACGCATTGGCCAAACATTATTAATGCAGTCATACACTGTGAATCCAAGTCTTACCCAATGTCACACACTAAAACAAGCAAAGGAACCCTCCAGAATGTTTAGCAGCAGTAATGGTGAAACACGGAATGCCGTTTCCGCTGTTTCCGCTGGCCTCCAGGTAAATAAAAGTGTGTGTGCTGTTACCTCCTCCAGCCCTTGGTGGAGGCCTGGGCTTTGCTCGGTTCCTCGCTCGGACCTTCACCGGTCTGGCGTGGAACATGGAGCTGTCCTCCTTGTCTGATGTCTGGTTGGCCTGGCCTGGGAGAGCTGCCTCCCCAACCTCGTCCCCCGTGGACTTCACCCTCCGCCCCTCCGACTGGGAGATCGCCAGCGGGGTTGGGCAAAAAAATCAAGGGAAACCAACTGAATCAGGACAAGACTATCTGGTCTCGTCCAATGGGAAATGCTCCTTTCCGCAAAATAATTTCAGGCCAGCTTTTTTGACAGTACCTCGGGAGAGTCCAGGAGGGCGGAGTCACTGTACCTGTCTTCCGGGCCGCTGGCTGCTTTCCTGCCCTGAGGAAGACATCGTCAGACAGGGTGCATCTTCACACTAAGATGGGCTACAGACCAATATAATTATACATCCTCTTCGCTGCCCATTATTGGGATGACAAGAGTGTACAAAAACTGGAAAAGCTCACGACAGGCCAATAAATCTCTAGATTTACATTGGAAGAAGGCTGCAAACACAATCCTGGCAGTGTATCACATGAGAACACACTTTATGAAAAGCATATGTGCCCTAATGCCAAATACAAGGGATGATTTGGATTTATTTAATCCTATATTTAATCCGTCTAATCATTTTTGGTGTATGAAACACGTATGTACAGTGGGGCGAACAAGTATTTGATACACTGACGATTTTGCAGGTTTTCCTACTTACAAAGCATGTAGAGGTCTGTAATTTCTATCATAGGTACACTTCAACTGTGAGAGACTGAATCAAAAAAATCCAGAAAATCACATTGTATATTTTTAAATAATGAATTTGAATTTTATTGCATGACATAAGTATTTGATCACCTACCAACCAGTAAGAAGCTCTCACAGACCTGTTAGTTTTTCTTTAAGAAGCCCTCCTGTTCTCCATTCATTACCTGTATTAACTGCACCTGTTTGAACTCGTTACCTGTATAAAAGACACCTGTCCACACACTCAATCAAACAGACTCCAACCTCTCCACAATGGCCAATTCCAGAGAGCTGTGTAAGGATATCAGGGATAAAATTGTAGACCTGCACAAGGCTGGGATGGGCTACAGGACAATAGGCAAGCAGCTTGGTAAGAAGGCAACAACTGTTGGCACAATTATTAGAAAATGGAAGAAGATCAAGATGACAGTCAATCTCCCTCAGTCTGGGGCTCCATGCAAGATCTCACCTCGTGGGGCATCAATAATCATGAGGAAGGTGAAGGATCAGCCCTGAACTACACGGCAGGACCTGGTCAATGACCTGAAGAGAGCTGGGACCACAGTCTCAAAGAAAACCATTAGTAACACACTACGCCGTCATGGATTAAAATCCTGCAGCGCACGCAAGGTCCCCCTGCTCAAGCCAGCGCATGTCCAGGCCCGTCTGAAGTTTGCCAATGACCATCTGGATGATCCAGTGGAGGAATGGGAGAAGGTCATGTGGTCTGATGAGACAAAAATAGAGCTTTTTGTCTAAACTCCACTCGCCGTGTTTGGAGGAAGAAGAAGGATGAGTACAACCCCAAGAACACCATCCCAACCGTGAAGCATGGAGGTGGAAACATTCTTCTTTGGGGATGCTTTTCTGCAAAGGGGACAGGACGACTGCCCCGTATTGAGGGGAGGATGGATGGGGCCATGTATCGCGAGATCTTGCCCAACAACCTCCTTCCCTCAGTAAGAGCATTGAAGATGGGTCGTGGCTGGGTCTTCCAGCATGACAACGACGAGAAACACGGAGCCAGGGCAACTAAGGAGTGGCTCCGTAAGAAGCATTTCAAGGTCCTGGAGTGGCCTAGCCAGTCTCCAGACCTGAACCCAATAGAAAATCTTTGGAGGGAGCTGAAAGTCCATATTGCCCAGCGACAGCCCCGAAACCTGCCAACAAAGGTTTCTGTACCAAATATTAAGCTCTGCTTTTCTGATGTATCAAATACTTATGTCATGCAATAAAATGCAAATTAATTACAAAAAAATCATACAATGTGATTTTCTGGATTTTTATTTTAGATTCCATTACTCACAGTTGAAGAGTACCTATGATAAAAATGACATGCTTTCTACATGCTTTGTAAGTGGGAAAACCTGCAAAATCGTCAGTGTATCAAATACTTGTTCTCTCCACTGTACACAAACGCTCTGAAATTAAGTGTGAGATTATTTATTTTAATATCAACGTAATTGTTGAATCCAAACATTTGGAGTATAGAGCTAAATAATGAAATAATGTTTCAGTGTTCCAATGAAAGTCCCCATAAAATACAATGGCTTTTAAAAGTATTCACCCCCTCAGACTTTTCCACATTTTATTGTCTTACAAAATGAATTGAAATTCAATTGAAATGTAAAAGGGAAAAATGTAATCTGTAAATTGCTCTAAATTAATTACAAATTAAAAACTGCATTGCATAAGTATTTTCCCGCTTTAGTGAATTTATGGAACAGACACTAACAGTTTCTATTTGGACATGTTTCCAAATCTGGACATGGGAGTTTTTGCCCATTCTTTGCAGAATTGTTCAACATCCGTCAGGTTGGATAAGGACCTTTGTTGAACCGCAATTTTCAGCTCTTTCATGTCCAAGGGTGTGAATACTTTTGAGAGCCCTCGTACCTTAGACTCAAAACAAGTATAAAGCAGACAGTACCTCACCTCATGTCTTCTTGACACTCGTCTATTTCCTGGGGCATTTCTGAAAAACAATGCAAAGTAGAAATATTAAATTATATTAATATTGTGCACTATGGACTGTAATTTAACTTGATAGCATAGTCCAGTTGAGGATTTGGTCTCTTTTAAAATAAATATTTAAAATACACCAATTTCAGTAATCCCATGATTCAGTCTTGTCGGTCCAAAATCTGTTCTATGGTCTGGGGCTCTAATGGTCTCCGTGCTAAAACGTTCTATGTTCTGGTGCTCTAACGGTCTCCGTGCTAAGATGTTCTATGGTCTGGTGCTCTACCAGTCTCTGTGCTAAGACGTTCTATGGTCTGATGCTCTAACGGTCTCCATGCTAAGACGTTCTATGGTCTGATGCTCTAACGTTCTCCGTGCTAAGATGTTCTATGGTCTGATGCTCTAACGGTCTCCGTGCTAAGACGTTCTATGGTCTGATGCTCTAACGGTCTCCGTGCTAAGACGTTCTATGGTCTGATGCTCTAACGGTCTCCGTGCTAAGACGTTCTATGGTCTGATGCTCTAACGGTCTCCGTGCTAAGACGTTCTATGGTCTGATGCTCTAACAGTCTTCCATGCTGAGTCAGCCGTACCTCTCTGGAGCTTTAGGAACCAACAGCTCCATGTATGGAAGCTTCTTGAACCTCTCGGTACCCACAGCCACGTAGTACTGGCCACTCTCCAGCTCGTTTGCACTGGACACTCCCACCCCGCCCAGGGTGTACAACCTGAGAGGTCACAGGGTCAAAGGTCACTAATGGTTGTCAATGTGCCTCACGGGGGTCGTGAATCTGCCATTGTGTTATTTGGGTGTGTTATTTGTGCAGCCCTGTGTGAGGTATTTATATGTGTCTGTAGATGCTTGTGCGTGTGATTGTGATTGTGTGTGTGACCTGCGAACTGCTCCGGTGCGTAAACTGGCTTTCTCCGTGACCAGGCCGAGGATCTGATCCAGGTCATGCTGCCAGGTCCTTGGAATGATGAAACGGAATGGTGGGCAGCGGAGATCTCCGTTGCGGAAAACACTGTCAAGGAACACGCGCGCGCACACACACACACACACACACACACACACACACACATAAATTACGTGCAGGATTTGTCACGATGAACAGGGAACTAGATCTGTGTGTTCTGTTGGACATTATGAATGGGCCAAGAATGCATGTATTTCTATATTTTTTCAGTATGGCAGGTGATGAGCGTGTTAGTGAACTGGGTTTCTTTGTGTGTGTGTGATACTGGAGACTATGACTGAGTTAACGGGGAAACTCACTGTATTATACAGGGTATTGGTATGTACTTCCTCCACTTAGCCGACACATTCGATCTGTGAGGTAACCTCGCCTGGCGATAGAAGCATCACAAAAGAATAAAGGGATGTACAATGAAATGTTTTTACAAGCCAGCTAACAACGCCTCGGCCGTTGGGTTTTGGCCCTGTACGTATTATCATAAAGCATTCGGGCCGATGCTCTCATCCAGAGAAACCTACAGTCAGCGCACTGGTCTGATGATGGACGTGAGACACCTTTAAACAGTGGCACAGATATCACATTCAGATATCACATTCAGATATCACATTCAGATATCACATTCAGAACATAAAGCATTCCATTCCAGCCAGCATAATGGATATAATGAGGTTTTTGTGAGAAACACCTGAAGTAAATGTTCAATGTTAGCTATAATTAGTTCACATAAACAGATCCATTAACACTAATTTCGGAGAACAACATTTAAATGTCAGCAATGTTTGTTTATCTAATTTTGGAATAAACCTCTTCAATTGTATTAATTAAAGAACAAAACAGAGCAAACCACCCACTGACATTCAGCAATAGGCTGTTATCACTTATTATTAGTGTAATCACTGTTTTTGCCAACAACCCTTTAGCCAGAGAGCTGTGTCCATGGCAACACACATTGTTCTATTCATCTACATAGACTAGCTAAACACTATAGCCCATATCACTATATCTGTCCACAAAACTGCCTCAATGTTACTATTTGAACCCAGCTAGTTTTTTCATCACCCAACTATCTGATATATACTGTAACATATTTGATATATATTGTAAATTTACATTTTAGTTAGTTAGGAGATACTCTTATCCAGAGACTGTTGCATTACAATAAATCAAAACATCAAACTATTCCAACCACGCGTTGGAGTTTCACAGTGTTTCACAATGCTTGTGCTTTGACGTGAGTTCCCTTCACTACGCTGTTGTACCAAAACAAAGTGGTAGGCATGGGCAGAGCAGCGAGGGGTTGGGTGGGCATCAGACCTGCCCAGGCATGTTCAGGCCTTCAGTAACACCGGATGGAGCCAGTGATTCAGGCTTTGTTTTCTCAGCACAGAGTTCCCAGCTGCTCAGCGTCTTTGCTTATCTTCAAAACTGTTTAAGCACACACTTACATAACGTTTTTTTTTTTTTTATGAAGTATGATTTTTCTCTGAAATTGTACATTACATGCTCCATAGCACTTCCGGCCAAACATCCAATCATCCTGAAACCAAAGCAACCACATGGTGTGAACGGCCATTCATCTGCTGTACTTGTTTGGTCTTGGATAACAGCAGTCTGTGACACCAATTTGCGTAATATTACATAATCAACACAATATTTACTCTTGAATGTATCCAATGAAGAAGGAAGAACGGTTGTCATGGGCCAAGAATCACCATGGAATCTCGGGGACAGGTGATTGGTTTTGGGGTCAAATATTGTTTTTGGGGGTCACAAGGCCCTGCACTCTACATGCTATGTGTCCATTCACAGAAAATCAATATTTAAAACATATTTCTGGATGCATTTCAGTATAAAATAGTATTTTCGGTGAATTTGGATTGGATCATAATACATACATTTGTTTTGAAATGTATTCTTTAAGTTTAACATTTCACATGTACTGTATTTTAGATTAGCTTTTTTGGGTATGGGAGTGATGGTCTGGATCCAAAAAACATAATTTAACATTTTCATCCAAAAGTACACGCTAGTATATCCAGGAATGGTTTTGCAGGCACAGATTAAGCCTATTCATGGACAAAATATTCAAGCTGAATGCAAAGCACTTCCAAAAACACACTAGTACATAATGGTTTTGAAGTTCAGTCTAATTATTGCTCAGTGAAAGAACCTGTTCTATGTTAAAGTGCTTGATTTTCCATATATGTCTTAGCAGCTGTTTAGATCCATCTGGTTTAAGATGAAGTGTGACAGACATTGTGACCCACCCCCCACAGAGCATTCCAGTGGCATGCCCCAGATGGGTTAGGCCTGGATTAATGAGTAATGGACTGTACCAGTGACAAGACAGATGGGTGAGTCCTGGGTGAATGACTAATGGACTGTACCATTGACAAGACAGAGAACCGCTGTATATAGAAAGTCATTGAACTCTACCTGATCGCCCTCTCCTTTGAGCACAGGCGGCCTCTTCAGTCCTGTGTTAAAATAACTGTATAGAAAAACCAACAGCCACAATCAGTGTTCATAAGTCAACACAACATGACACAGAAAACGTTGACCCATGTCTTATAAAGTTACTGTGCAACGGTTTAGTGTCTCCTTTAGTGTTTTTTTAAGCAGTCATACTTCTAAGTTCTTAAAACAAACATCTACTGGAGCAAGATAATGTAACCTTCAGTGCCTGGTCATCCATCACACATGAAACCACTGAAAAGACACGCGTACAGAATAAAGTCGGCCTGGCAGACGACTACTCACTCCAGTTTTTTGAACTTCTCAAAGCCTGCCGCGACATACTGGGCCCCAGACTGGAGGTCATGGAGGTCTCTGACCCGGTGACCCTGCCGGGGGGTGTACAGGGTCCGCACGGCCAGCGGAGCCTGAATACACTGGGTCACGTCGTTGAGGAACGCCTCCATGGTGACCAGCTGCCGGTGGTTGACCACAAACCTCCTCCCGGCGTGGAAGGGGTCCCCATTCCGGTAGACCGTTACACTCTTCACCGGAGGCAGGAGAGTTGCAGACCCGCTAGAAGCCATTTCGCCAGATTACACAGCCCGGTCTGTCTGTCTCGGTTCTTCTGCCACCCGACCAATCGGACACGAAGCGGTTCGTAAGGCGAGAACAGAGCCACAGTGCTCCAATTAGAAGGTGAGACCTCCTTCTGCTGTTGGGCTCCCGTGCGGTGGTCTCACAGCTCTGCCGTCTCCCACTCACGCTTTCTGTGCGGTCTCTTACACACACTACTCTCTGGCGGCCGTGAGTATTTCCTGGTTGTCATGGCAGCAGGGACACCAATGACTGGCTTTGTGGGCCAAACCATCGGCAGCAAGGCACGACAACAAAAGAGAAAAAAATCCAGGAAGCTAAAGAGACGATACTGAATAAATAAGATTACCTACTGTGCATTGTCTTAAAAATAATCCTGGAAGCCTGTTAAACTTAGAAAAGGGTTCACATTCTCACCAATCGTAGCCTAGTGCTAGCACCGTAGTCTCAATAATGGAAGCATTAGTCCAAGGTTAATAATTCAGGAGTGGACTGGGAATGCCAATTCCAAACATCCATTTCAAAGTCTTCTATGACTTTGCATGGACTATTTGGTAAGAACAGGCGGCGACTACGAAATTGACACTGCTGACAGAAAGGATCACTAGGTTGAATAACATGACTGCACTTTTTCATAGAAGGTTGAGTGTGTCTTCTAAAAAGAAAAGGTTCTTGGAGGATCCCTTAGGGCTCTTTACATTGATATTGTGGGGGAACCCTATACGGTCTTGCAAGAACTCTTTTAAAAGGGTTCCTCAAAGAAACATTTGAAGATCCTTTCGGGGTATAATTTTGAGCAGGTATGTTGTTAATATCATTGTTCATATCGTTCATATCATAACAAAGATAATCTCAAAGTGGCATGAAAAGAAAGATAAGCATTTTAAAAAACACAAACATGTAGCTACATAAGAGAACTCTTTGTCTGGAATTTAAAAAAGTGTCAGAGTGGACCATTGTGAGAGTTCAAAGCCCCAAACAGATCATTCACCAGGGGGTTTTCCACAGTGGAAGATAAGCATGTTGTCCGATGTCAGGCAATTTTAAATTAATATAAGTTTATTGTTTATAGAAAGCATTCACACTTTATCAATGATTCACATCATAAATTATCAGATATATGTAAGGATCAAAAACCAACTTTGTTATTTTCTGTATATTGCTTTGTATCTTCAACAGAATAAAAGGATTACTCAAAACAGTAACTTGTCAGAATGACACATTATGTCCAGAAGAAATGTCCAGTTGAGAATAGCCTCTTGTTCCTCTGCCATGTTAGGACATATTTAGTCTCTCCTTCAGTGTCAGGTACTGAGAGAGGGAGAGAGGACAAAAACAGACAAAGACAGAGTAGTGTAGAAAAATAGTAAATCAAATCCAAATCCATCCATCCATCCAGTGTCCCCTCTGAGAACAGTAATGTTTCGTAAACAAATACAGCATCACAATGTCTACAACAAAACCATCATTTTTAGGCAAAATATATATATCTAGGCAATAATATATAAAATATTGGTAAGAACAGCATCTTCATGCAGATGTTAAAATAAAATAAAAACCACTATCTGCTGCCTGTTGGGTGGAAACCCAGTGACATGGCATCAGCGAGAAAACGTGTCTCACCTTCTTACGGCTGTCGATAGCCTGCTGAAGCCACAGCATCTCCATAGCCAGAGAATTCCTGTGTAACTTCAAGGCCTCAGGGGTCCTGGGCATGTCCCTGGCCAGGGTCCGCCGCTGATGGGAACCTGGCAAACGGTAGATACTGTACGCTTAGAGACGCTCATCCGCTTACATGGCCAAAGAGCACTGTCCCTGAACAAATGTTAAAACCAATAGGAAGAAAGGAGATGGAAATCTCTCAAATCTTTGGATCTGCGGTGATATTGTCATCCTCCAGCACCTCCTGAACCCTCTGCACCTCCCCTCTCCTCCATCACACCTTACGAGCATTCTGGCCAGGCTGCAACACACACACACACACACACACACACAATTCCCTACCTTTGGGGAAATGTCCGTAGCTAGTGTCCAGACTGCTCCAGACAGAAGTTGCATCCTCTCCGTCCTCCAGCCGGCCTCTGTCCTCCAGCCGGCCTCTGTCCTCCAGCCGGCCTCTGTCCTCCAGCCGGCCTCTGTCCTCCAGCCGGCCTCTGTCCTCCAGCCGGCCTCCCCCCTGCAGGTGCTCCACCTGACAGCTCCCCAGCTCCCCTTCACCCACAGGACTAGAAGCACTGCAAGAACCCAGAGAGACGGATACCCGCCCATGGCTGTGCGGATCGTCTCTTTCTGGTTCTATCCTGTCTGACAGATACTGAAGTTGTACCCCTTCAGTGTCTCCCGTCTGCTCCACGGAACCGCTTCCTCTGTCCCGTTCCTTTTCCACATGTCTTTTTGATAAGGTGTCAGATTTCCGCAAAGGGTCAGCCTGTTTGGTAGAGTGCAAACACCATATTTTAAATACACAAATGGAACAAATACTACGCTCACAAAGTATGGTCTTTGAAAGAAGTGCGAAAATACAACCCTTACAGTGTCTTTAAAGTGAGGTATCGGAATAATGTGCCCCTTCCAATCCAAATGGCCAACGTCTCCGTCAATTTCTCTTACAACGTCCTCAAACTCTGAACATGCACAGTTGATCTCCTTTCTCGCAAGATATCCGCGAATGTGTGCCTGGTGGAATGAGGCGAACACAATGCACAGAAACACATCAATACTCGTTACTATAGCCAGTGCCTGTCCAAACAACTTGTGGGCAGTTCCGTCATAAAACGTTAGGCTAATCGCAAGAAAGCAGCACAAATGTATGCTATTGTCTTTACCTTAAAACATTCAGGGTAAACCCGTTATATCTATCCTTGCTCCACAGTTCTGCACACTTTCTACACTCAGCACAAAGTAAGTCGTTATCTTTGCTCCAGAGCATCATGGGTCGCTAACGGGATAACCAGATCGCTTGTTACTGTAAACAGTCATGTTCAGCTTTGAAGCCCCCACAGCTAGATTAACACAGCTAGCTAGTTTACTGCAAAACGTTACTAGGTAACGTAAGCTTGATCACTTTGTGGCAATCCAGTTAGGTAAACTAAAAGGTTAACAAGCGAACTCATGTTCGCTGCTTTTACCTGAAAATGTGTAAAGGTGTTTAACCAATCGCTTCCATCCATTGCTATGGTAACGTAGCAAAATTCGCGGGAAATAAAATAACTTTTCTTTCTGTTCCGGTGTCACAACCACTGTAACTAAAGATTAAAAGTACCTCCAGGAACGTTGTAAGCCAAAATATAACTACATATGTAATACGACATTGAAAACGGTTTAGTATTTAAAATATTTTAAAATAAAAATAGTTTTTCGTAAACTATTAAAATAATATATTAGATTCGCATTCGTTTTATTGTCGCTATTGGAGTTTATTTTGAAAACCATTTTCTCTGACCCGGAAGTACTGACTTAAGTTTTTGAAACGTTATAATGCAGCAGCTGTTTTCTGTAGGCTTGTATCAAAAGATCAAAACCACACGTGAAAATGAGTGGTGTAAACCAAATGACTTTGTTCCAGACTTGGGGCGCATCGGTTCCTCAAAAGGTCAGTCAAGCAAAACATTTGAAGACATCTGCTGGACGGCGAAAAACAACCCCAAACAGCAGCAACACCGCACCCGCGGTCAAGACTTCGAAGCCGGGTAATGGAACTTTGACGGACCCGGCGTCCCGTAACTCACTCTGGGGTGAATTTGGTCAGGGGTCCATAGCTAACGTGAGAGATCTCGAGGCTACTGCTGATGGTGACGATGATGATGATTTAATGGTTGTTGCTGTTTATGAGGCCGAGCGGTCTTTGCAAATTGACGGAAACTTTGGAAAACACACATCACTTATTGAAAGCACCACCACTACTACTAGTAACAGCATCACACAGACGTCCTCAAGTGGAACAACAAACTACAACGACTTCCCTGGCCTTGACAGCTCCTCTGCAAAAATATGGATCTACCCCACCAACTATCCCATACGAAACTACCAGCTCAAGATATCGGAGGCGGCTTTATTCCAGAACACTTTGGTGTGCCTTCCCACTGGTCTGGGAAAGACTTTCATTGCTGCTGTGGTAATGTACAACTTTTATCGATGGTATCCATCCGGAAAGATAGTTTTCATGGCACCAACAAAACCTCTGGTGGCGCAGCAAATAGAAGCGTGCTACAACGTAATGGGGATTCCACAAGGACACATGGCGGAGTTAACAGGTGAGTGACGCGCGCTTCACCATATTTGAATGTAGCCACGTTAAGGCTTTAAAACCTTCTGTTGTCTGACGTGTCCATACCTGGACCAACAGGGAGCACGCAGGCAGCGCAGAGGCAGGTACTCTGGAGGTCCAGGCGCATCTTCTTCCTTACCCCTCAGGTGCTGGTGAACGACCTGTCTCGGGACGCCTGTCCTGCGTTGCAGGTTAAATGTGTGGTGATCGACGAGGCTCACAAGGCCCTAGGAAATCACGCCTATTGTCAGGTATTTATCACAGCCTGTAAATCCTTATGAAATCACAGGTATACATCACAGCATTCAGATCCTTATGGAATCACACACATTGACAGGCATATATCACAGCATTTAAAACCACTTCTGGGAGTGCTTTGCTTTGACCAAGGACGTTTGTTTTGTTTCTCGTTTGTCATGCCCCAGGTTTATTTTAGCCTGTAAGCTAGACTCAGTAGCCAGTTCATTAGCTACAACAGCCTGTTTGTTAAGATGGATGGCTCCTGCACACAGTAAGTCAAGTGCCCAAGGCGTGTTAAAAATGGTAGACAGGAATCGATTCATTCAGTTACTAATCGATTGGTTTTGAGAATGGGCCAAACGATTGACTTAGGGACTCCCCTCTGTGCCTTTTCCAGTACCTCAGAAACAGACGCCATTTCTGGGCTCTCACAAACAGCTGTCTAGGGTTAACAGAGCACGATGTGAGCAAAAATCCTGTTATGGAAAACACCTTGTTGATATGAGAGATTTAAGGACAATGGTAATAATTGTGCAAGCTAACACAGTTCAGAAAAATGCAAAAAAAACTGCAGAAACAACAATCATGTGCCGAACAAAATGTCAGAACACTGAACCTATCGGTGCTGGTCAAGGATGCACTGCTGACGGAGACGACCACTCCTGTCAGCTAAAAACAAGATGACCCAGACCCCAACCCAGTGGAGCCTCAGTAGGATGAGACCGAACAGGCACCTGCACAGGTAAGGCTCAACCTGTGCAGAGCACATGCCCCTTTGCTATCTAGTGCCCTTTTCCCTGGGATGCGTTGTCAGTCTCCTCACGCGTGTCACACGCTCCGACACATCGTCTGTGTCAGCCGACAACTCCGCCCATTGATTCAGTTTCGGCACAGGCCTCTTGAAAGCGCTGTGCACGGTACTGAGGCCGAACACACCAAGATCGCAGCATGACCGTGCCGCCATCCGGTGAGAATGAACCGAGAAATGCGTCAACAAGGACCAATATGTCCGGGAACACCTCGTTAAAGCCGCGCGCCAAAGAATTCCGCCTTTTCTGGAGGTAAAAGGCAGTCTGACCCGGGAGTAGATCGGTGTTCCTTAATGTACTGACCTCAGCCGCTCTAAAATATAACTGATGTTATCACTAGGGCAGTGATAGCTGGTTGTCCTCTGCCTCAGGTGGTTAGACAGTTGGGGAGCCAGACTCAACAGTTCCGCATCCTGGCCCTGAGCGCCACCCCTGGTGGAGACACAAAGGTGAGCGGCAACACTCGTAACACGCTTGAGAAACAGTCAACACCACTAATTTGACTCATAAAACACAGAGGGCTCACGTCAAGTTTATCCTTAGATTTTATTGCCTTTCTTTTTAATTAAATATTGCCAACTCCCATCATGGCTTCTCGACCCCTCCCACATGTCAATGCCCATCATGGCTTCTCGACCCCTCCCACGTGTCCTGATATCATGTCTCTGTCTGCTGTTCTGCTCCTGTACAGTCAGTCCAGCAGGTCATATCCAACCTGCTGATCTCCCACATTGAGCTGCGGTCTGAAGAGAGCCCTGACATCCAGGCCCACTCCCACCAGCGCAGTCTGGAGAAGGTGGTGGTTCCTCTGGGGGAGTCGCTGGCCAGGCACCAAGCTCTCTACCTACAGGTAGGCCCCTCACACATTAACATACCACTCCTTGTTGCACCAGTTGTTTCTTTGAAAATGTGGTGTAATGGTGAACTGAAGGCTAAACCGTTCATCTGTGTGATAGTCTTGGAGACTTCCAAAATCTAATAGCAGATCTTTGTTGGCTGTATATTTATTGGTCAAGAGGTCATCCAAGGATGTCGTATTTGTTTTGGTGTGTTGCCGCCTCCTTGTGGCTGAGAGTTGTCACTGCAAGACTCTCACCATTACCTAGTCGATGAAGTAAACCAGGGGTGTCCAAACCGTTCCACGGAGGGCCGAGTGTCTGCAGGTTTTTGGTTTTTCCTATAAATAGGTTCCCAGTTCAGACCTAAACAACCAGGTGAGGGTAGAAACTAACCTATTAGTAACCTAATTAGTCAATCAAGTACAAGATGAGAGCGAAAACCTGCAGACACTCGGCCCTCTTTGTAACTGTTTGGACACCCCTGAAGTAAACGTTCTCATTTGCTCTCCCCGGTTTGGTCCAACCGAATTAATTACAGTCACTGAACAACAATGAAGCTGGATCCCAGGGTGTACTGTGTTTTTCCATATTGTTTTTTTTTCACAATAGTTTGGTCACGGTGCTGTAAGTTCTCACTCATTAGAGAAGTCCTCAGATTGGATCCCTGTGTGCTGTAGCACACATCTCAGAGTAATCAGCCCAGAGTGGTGGAATGTTGTAGCTGAGGGTCAGTCCGCTAAATACTCCTCCAGGGCAGTTCTGCATGGTTCCCCGTAGCCTCCCCCACTGTCAGCAGTGTCCGTCTGTCTGCCCCGGCTGACGTGACCGGCTGGTTGGGGAATCGGACAAATAAAAGACTTGTCATCCTCCAGCATAACATCCAGCAGGTGGCCAGGAGACTGGAGGCTCGTCTCCCAGCCTCATGGGTTAAGTGTCTGAGGTCTTGTGATTTTTGTCGACATTTCCATTTTTGTCGACAATTTCATCCAAGTAATGGATGTTTAAATTTTTACCGACACTCCCAATTCTGAGCGACTTTTCAAAGTGATTTGGGTTAACTGGCTTGCTCAGAGACCGGACAACCGGTTTTCCCCATCCTGTTAGCTTGGGGATAAGATTTAGCAACCTGGGTGAATGAACTATACTGGACGAATGTCATGTCATACCTGTGGTATACTGAGTCTTGTACATCAGGTGGTTTGAATCCCGGAATGCTGATTGGCTGAAGACTGTTCCGAACAGTTGGTTCAACTGTATTTGACCTCATGGGACTGCACTGCAAACTAAGTGTATTAAACAGTGAGAAGAAACAGCACTGCTTAAATGGCAGGGGTGCCGGGTTGGTGTTTCAGGGAAGCAGCTGCAGGAATAGGGGAAATGTTCTGCCGTTATACATTTTTAACGTGTCAGTACCGATGTGAATGCAACTAATCGTGCCGTCCAACATTACGGTGCGGTTTCGGTGCAACAGGCAGTTCCGTTGCCATGGGGAAGAATGTTAGCTAGCACGAAAACGGGGGGCCTACAAAAACGGGTCACGTGCTTTCATGTAATTAAACATTGTGTGCGTGTCTGCTAAAATCATATGATCCAGTAACATTTTTCCTGGTTCCTGATTCTGTTCTTCACTATAAAAAAATATTCAAAGAGGCACCAGAGTCTGGTGTAGCGGACCAAGCTCCCGATTTCAAACCAAAATGACGGTTGTTGATTTCCTTTCATGTATCGTGTATTAATTGATCCTTTATTTTTTAATTATTATTAACATTCATTCCCATCTCAAACACAATGACCCACTGAGATTTAATTCCATATTTATTTCTTAAAGAAAGGAGAAACGTTTGTAACAAAAAAATCTATAAATCCACAGTAGCTCTTGTTGTTGGACTTCCATTTTTTTTTACTATACAGCACACTTACAAAACACTGAAAATGCCCCCCCCCCAATCAGGTGTTTTCAAACCTCCAGGGGAGCCCCCAGACAATTTTGGTGTAGCCTTAACTTTGCTCACCTGAATTAAGCAGTTAAGGGCTTGAAGATAAGTTGACAAGTTGATTCAGCGACGCTAGCTTTGGAATACATCTGATAAATGGAACGGGTGGTGGGCCCCAGGAGAGGTTTGTTAGCAGCTGGTCTAAAGCATGCTCCAATTTCACGCTCATTCAGAATGTTGAACTTCTATATTATACGGGGTGTCTACCTCTACTCATTGTGGCCAAAGTGGAAAAAGCTGCAAAGGCCAAAGTTAGCCCCAAAACTACCAATGAAATTACTGGTTTTATCACTATGTTGACCAGAAAGTCATAGAGACAGCTGCACTTTTGGACTGGGCGTGGCGATTATCAAGTGATTGGGATGCTGCTTGTTTATATGCCGCTGAGTGCGGAATGTGGTGAAACGACATTCAAGTGTTCGTGAGTCCACGCCATGCAAAGAAAAATATGAACAGGTCTTTGCAGATTGGTGATTTGGCAGAGTTACCTGACGTAATGCTGGTGTCATTGCAGCTATGTTAATTTACATTTCAGTGTTCCGCAGTGGGCAGTACATACTGTTTTCTAGAAACAAGACCGATAGATTTGCTATATATTTCGCAGAGTCGACAAGAGATATATTTCGATGCATGTAATCACTTTTCTCCTTTTAAATTAGTTATTGGTTTCATCCAGAAAATAATTAGTCAAGATAAAAATAAAAAAACTCCTTTAATGTTATTTTAAGCTTTAAAGGTATGGAAACCTAATGCTCTAAACTAAAAGAAATGTATAAATGTGTGTTTGTAGGGGGGCCAGCTCCAGGCATAAGCAACATAAGCGGTCACATAGGGCCCCTGACCACTAGGGGGCCTCCAACTTCTAGGGAGCCCCTGACTGATAGGGGGGAGGGGGCCCCAACATACATTTTGCTTAGGGCCCCCAAAAGGCTAGAGCCGGCACTGTATGTGTGTGATTTTCTAAGTGGTGTATACATTTCATCCTTTCTAAAGGAGAGCAATTGTTTTTCGTCAAACAACGAATAAGTGCATGCACAACAGAACATAAGAGATCAGAGGTATCGTGGTGGTTCGTGAAAAGCTTGGCTTTAGAAATGAGGAATGCGTCTGCTATCGAACAGCGTGTATAAACGTGTCCAGCAGCAGATCGCGTGCTCGATTGTCATACAGCAGTGGTCAGTGATTTTGGTTTATAGAGATGCTTTTTTTAGTTGGCTGAAGTTTCTTTCAATTTCTCATCCTTATTACATTCCTAAGGCTTGCTCTTTGTGTGTTATTTTTGTGTCATTGTGCTTGCATGTTGAGTGTTAATTGAAACATTTTAAATTACTTATTCACTGCTAATAAATGAATTAGCATATTACATAAAATTGGCAAAAATGGCAGTTAACACCCTTTCCAAAGTTGATTGAATAGCTGCATTTGTTCAGGGTTCTTAGTTGCGTGGCAATTATTCTAGTTCAAGGTTTTCAATGTGACTGCCGCAACAATGAAGGACCTGTCCAGTTTACGCAACAATGAAGGACCCGTCCAGTTTACGCAACAATGAAGGACCCGTCCAGTTTTCACCCAAAAATCAAGTAAACATCAAGTCACGAAGCTTCACCTTCGGTGGTGGTCTGGACTATGTAGAGAGAGAGTTTGAGGAGAATCACTGGTTGGGTCCATAAATCGCTACGGTATTTATGGACCCAAAGGGTCCAGATGGGCAGTACGGACTAGGGGTGTGCCGATCTCGTCATATTCCTACCTGTAATCGTAACCGCTTGTCACACAGCGATTCTCGTAATCGATCGAAAAACCCAAAAGTGCGTTTTAAATTATAGTAAAGCCTTTACTTCAACTGTGTGTTAACACTCCAGCATTCAGATGCTTAACATTGAGATTCAGATGTTACTTTAAATTACTCAAAACAACCCTGACCGCTCAAATGGCCAATAGACATGGCTTGATTTTATAAGCTTTATATTACCTAAACATGTTAATAAATCAATTTATGCCAGCTACTTTTAGCTCGCCCAGAGTGGCTGTTTAACTTCACAGAGGGGATTTCTTTTTTCTTTTTCTAACAGTTAGCCTATGCCACAAATCTTTTTTTATTCTCAAATTATTAGTTGTTCAGAAAATAGTGTAATATGTCATACAGCCCTACGCATTTGTAACAAAGTGTGCGCTGTGACAACAAAGCACACTTTGCCTCTGGTTGCACACCGTCCTTACGGTATTGATGTCAGCGCACGAAACACTCGGGGCTCACCAATATCTGGGGCCCCCACAAGCCAGGGTCTGGTGACACCCATGTCATTTCTTACAAGTGCTATTAATGTGGTGATTCAATTTGTGCCTCCCTGTCATTTCACTGTAAAACCTAGTGAGAGTGAGACATAACTGACAGAAAATGTGAAGAACGATATTACACCCAAAACCAATGTCAAAACCAACTTCCATGACAGTATTGCCTCAACAAAGTCAATGGAAAATATAACCAGCTTGATGGCTAGCTATCAAATGATTTTGATCAACACAAAATGTGTTTGGAGAAAGAAATGGACACAGTTTAGCACTGAGAGACGAATGGGTGAATGCAGGTGCCGTTATTGTACGCGTGGTGTGTCAGAGCTTCTCCTGATAATCCAATCATAGCAGCAGGCTCAATGACCACTCCCACTCGTGTCTGAATCATCCAATCGGAGGCCTAGTATTCCCCGTGGTGTGAGTGACGGGAGAATGTCTGGTTGTGACTTTATCCGGTCACAGATAATGACATTAAATACTGGGATTGTATCCGGCGAATTGGTAATATCCGTAACAATACTTGTTTCATCCAAGCACTCCCCTAGTATGGACACTTTTCAGATCCTTGTAGAGCTGGGCAGAATAATGTATATGACTGAATACCTGGGGATTTTAAGTCGTGGTTATCCGTTGTTGCAACAGCACAGAATCTTCTCCTCGATCCTAATCTTTTTGTGTCTGCAGCAAACCGTGCATCGCATTTTTACTGTCATACTAGTATAACTTGAGATATCTGCACTTAACAGGTTGGTCTTCTTTTTTTTTTTTTTTGCATGCGGTCGTTAACATTTAGCTAGCCTCCGCTATGGAATTTTTACAAGTACTTGTTAGCATTGTTACCCTTTAGATTAGTGGCTCAGGAGAGTTTGAAATTAGCAACCCTCATGTTCACTGCCAGTATTGGTGTATATATCTGGTTTGCTCAAGATTGGTAAAAAGGTATGACATTATGAATACCACCCAAGCCTAGTCCCTAAGTGTGTAAAACAAGAAAGGGGTACTCATTAGGGTTTTTTTTTTAGGGTAAAGACTGATGTTGTGGGGGTATAGTTCCTCAGGTGTGGTTAGGGGCTCAGCTGACGCTCAAGGCCGCTCCAGGAACCAGATCTCGTTCTGTCGGTTTGCTGCTGCAGGGTTGGTGTAGCCAGCCACAATGAAGGAGTCGTTCACGTGCCCGGCCAGAGAGTCAAGAACCTCCGCCATGATGTTTATCTGGTTGATGATAGTCACTTCGTTTGTGGCACCAGCAAAGGCCCTGGGGAGAGAGGCATATTGAACAAGACTTGTTCCAAGTAATGGAGGCATGTGTTTTGCAGTCATCCTTTCCACTTGCATTCGTCCAGGTACATTAACCTGAGGCCTTGGAATCTGCTGGCCGATTGGCTAATTATACGGTCCATATGTATTTGGACAGTGACTGTTATTTTAGGTCTTTACTCCAGCATATTGGATTAAAAATAAAACAAATGTCTAGGAGGTTAAAGTGCAGAGGGTATTTAAATCCATAAACCGAACCATGCAGGAATTATTTTATACACAGCCAGCCCCCAAGTTTGTTACCTGGTTGAAAATATTTGAATTTGATGCCTGATGTCTGAGAACCACAGACATCATGTATAGTGTTATTACTGATTGATTGTGTTTCTCCTTTATTCTTAAATCATGACTACTGTTACTTTAACTTTATCTGCACTGCCGGGAGTATGAAAACCAAGCATTTCTTTACCGTAACTTGTTATTGCAAATGACAAATAAACCCTTTGAATTCCTGAATCACCTGACGCTGGGTCTCTTCCCGGGTGATGTTTGGCCAGGCCTGTACTGCAGCAAAACCTGTTTGTTTTAGGGCATTTCTACTTTCAGTCTTGTCTTCAGCAAGTGAAACATGTTCATTTGGATTCAGTTCGGGTGATTGACCTGGCCAGTCAAGAAAACTACACTTTTTGGCCTCGGTTGCTTTGGCAGTATGTTTGGGTCATTGTCCTGCTACAAGATAAACCTCCGTCCAGTGGGTTATAATGCACTTGGTTGTGAGCAGGCAGGATGTTTCTGTACACTTCAGAACTGATCCCAAAGCTTCTTTCAGCAGTTACATTATCAACAAAGTGACAAAAGCAGCCATACATGCCTGAAACATAACTCTCCATCTGCCTTACTTCCAGTGTCGTCGTCTTCAAAAACAGTTGTTGTTTTTGCGAGAATTTATCTGCATCATGATAGCTGCTGGCTAGCTACATAGACACTTCTTTGGTCCTCTTTTTGTCAGACACCATTAAATGTCCAGTGCAAATGCACAGCCTAGAATCAAGACTATACACTGACAATTTTTGTGCATGCACTAAGGATGCAAACGAAACACCACCCTAATGAAAAGACCGCTATGAAGCCAACTGTCTAAATCATTCTGGTACCCCTGAATGGGGGCAACTAATATGCTGTTATTTCCAATTGGCTAATCTGGTATGGATGAAAACACCCTCTTTATAAATCTAAAATCAAATTGCTGGAGTACAGAGCCCAAAGGCCAACTTGTACCACTGTCCAAATGCTTAAAGATGGCTCTGTAGAAGTGAACATGTCGCAGTCGGAAAAATCTACAGAACTGGAGGATGATGCAGCATTATGGTGCCTGACATAAGTGCATTACTGGTGACTAACTGGCTGAGATAATGTACTGAACTTCAGCTAGCTGGTCTCTTTCAATAGTTGTGACCGTCAAAATAAAGCTAAGAAGACATTACTTTGTCGTGCTTTTTGATGTTAGCAGGTGGCAAACCTTTTTGCAAAGTGCAGGTTAAACCGATTCACACATCACGCACCCGTTCACATGACGGAAACCAAATTGACGTTCAGCGAACATTGTCAGCGGCGCCACATGAATGCCTGCCCCCTTACCGTGTGTAGACATTAGTGGCAGGCCATTCTTCAAGTCTGATATCCGTGTCAGAAGGCAGTGGCGGCTGGGCTTGGTGTTCGGTGGACAGGAAATAGGCCACCGTGACGTCCCTGGACAAGATGGAGCGGCTCTCGTCTGTCCGGATAATCGTCAGGATGGGGATGGTCAAACCCAGATAGCCACCTGGGGATGGGACAGACAACTAGCACTCAGGACTGCGAGCTGAACTCTGTTGAACATTGATGACCTTGGCAAGTGCACAGGCTCGGCTGTGATCCGACACAGTTAACACAGGAAGTGGCGATTGCGTCATGGAGGGGGTTCATAATGTCCACGATGAAACAAAACAAGGGACCGCTGTGGGGGGGGGGGGGTTCTTCCCACTCACCTGAGGAGTTCTGCTGGCAGATGTACTTCATAAGCCTCATGAAGCCGTAGCAGATGCTTTGTTCGTAGGTGTCCTGGCGGACCGTGATGCACGCCCAGTAGGCCTTCTCGTAATGACGCTTCTCATACAGCACGTCTCCACACTGTGGACACATGGGGAAGACAAAGGCCTTTCAATGCCATTTTCTTTTTTAGGAGTGTGTTATTGGATCTTGTCAATGGTGACAAGAAAAGTGGGGGATCATGCTCCTTAGTTGGGGTGTCACGAGAACCAAATCAATGCCAAAATTCTGAAAACTTGACAGTACTGGTTTTTGTACAATACCGTGGGTACCGGGGCTCCAACACGTGACAGATGGCGGCAAGTGCCACTGCAGCTCCGCCTCAACTCGCCGAAAAGAAAAACGGTACCAGTCGCGAACTTTGCGTTTGAGGCAGATGGTCGGTGAGTAACAAACTTGCAAAAACCACTATGCAAACAGTGCCCTCACTGTTAGCGAAGCACTTCAAAGCCAGACATGCAGATTTATTGAAAGAATTCAAGGGGAGTGAGTTTCAATTCATGTTGCATTAAGAATGTATCCAAAGTATTATCCTTGTTATATCCTTATCCTGAAATACACGCTACCAACATCTGTGTTTGAGACAGCTGGCGTTGCTGTGTAGTCTGGCCAACTATGTTCCACACAACATTTGCAATGGCTTAACGTTTCAAACCAGGCGTAGAATGTCACTAGGAGGCCAGGTGAGATTGGAGGTGTGGCTAAAGGCTACCGTAATGTAACCATACCTCATAGTGGTAGGCTACCGTCTTACCGTTCAGTCAGTCATCTGTCACTAAAATATAACGTTAGCGTTTGAAATATATAATTCCAGACTAATGGTCTGTCACCATGTCAGTCAATTTAGAGTACTGCTTGCAGTCTGTGTGTGTGTGTGTGTGTGTGTGTGTGTGTGTGTGTGTGTGTGTGTGTGTGTGTGTGTGTGTGTGTGTGTGTGTGTGTGTGTGTGTGTGTCATCTGCTGTTTTCTTAAGCAAATGGGATTTATTGTTTTGTTTTAGTTGTTAACCTTGATCTTGAATTTGGTATCGAGAATTGTGGAATTTCGCTGGTATTGGTATGGACTACTAGATTTCCGGTATGGTGACGTCCACACTCAGTGTTGGATAACAAACAATAGATTTGACTGAGCATGCGTGAACATAGCACACAACACTCCTGCTCTCAGGCCAAGTAATGGACCAGCTAAGCCAATTAGACCATTTTATTTAGACTATCCCAAGTGGCTTAACTCTAAGTGGCTGGGGGTGGGGGGGTTGGGGCTGCCTCTTCACCTGTCCAAGGTAAAATTGCAAGCCCTGTCACATGCTGCCATTCATGATGTTGTAAACACCGTCTTTAAATCAACAGGAATGTCAAGCGTGTGGACGGGCACCAACCAGGATGTAACGTGATAAACCCTAAATTGGTACGATCCTCTCTGCGACGCCATCCTATGAGTCACCGCCTGGCTTTTATCACCGTTGGCTTTTATCACCGCCGGCTTTTACGCTGTCCAAGTGTCAGAAGAGAAGTATTGTTCACCTAAATCCTGAAGACTGAACTCCTTTTCACACAGCTTTCGCTGTAACAGGACAAGCATGCACGCGTGCAGTCAGTCCTGGGTCTCGGTAGGACTTCAGGTATTCCCTTCACTGGCCCCCTTTCTTACAAGGATCGTTCTGTGACATTAACCAGCAGGGGTACCGTCACCTACCAAGCCCTGAGGGTTCAAACATTTCGGGATGCAGCAGCACAGAGGGCTTTTGCCAGGTCAGCCGTTTGGGACTTCATTGGCCGATCCCTTCCGAAAACCTGGCCGGATCCATTTCCAATCAGGAGGGATGAGTTAAAAGTGAAAACTTCAACATGGTGACTGCGTCAACGGCGTGCTCACAGAGGCGTGCTCACAGAGGCGTGCTCACAGAGGCGTGCTCACAGAGGCGTGCTCACAGAGGCGTGCTCACAGAGGCGTGCTCACAGAGGCGTGCTCACAGAGGCGTGCTCACAGAGGCGTGCTCACAGAGGCGTGCTCACAGAGGCGTGCTCACAGAGGTGCCTTTACGCTAACTGTCTCTCTTTGGTCTAAACTGTGAATTTAACTGCCTCAACAAGCAAACAAATCTAAGTCGGTTCAAGTGAAAATGTTGTTCAGGTCTAATAATTTGGGAACATGGCAAATGATCCAAGAAAACTGAATACACCTCAGATGTACAGCTGGGATTCGACAAAGGGCCTGATGGGAGCTAATAACTAATGCACACCTGCTTAAGCATACCCAGAAACAACCCAAATTAGGGACCTTTTTAATGATGATGATGATAATAATAATAATAATAATAATAATAATAATAATGACAATTAATGACAAAACAAGTGTATATAATGCTTTTATAGTTAAATACAAGCTAGCAGAAACTTTAAACCAAAGCGACTCATTGTGCATATCTTAATGTCCCTTCTTGCTTGACCGGCAGAGTAGAGATCTGCCGGTTGGTGACTGACTTGCCTTCTCCTTACGAGTGATGAGAGTGAAGGGAACATGCTCCCGGCTGTGACGGCCTTCATCGTTGCTGGTGAGCTGGTGAATGGGCTCGGCCATGTCTGTTGGGAGAAAAAAATAACCAGGTCTAAGCATTAGCAAATATCAAAGTAACTCAATGTATTCATAACGTAAACCGTTTGCTAGGTATTAAAAAGGTGTCGTCTACCTGACCATCAGTGAAACAATTATCAGTAAACACATGCATACGGTTTGTGCCAGTCAGCTGTATCCATTCACACTTTTTGTCCTCCGGTATTTTTTCCTCCAAAGGTGGTGGTTCTTTTCAATAATCGTGTCTATGTTGCCTCCTGCAGTCTATGGACTCTATGGTGTGCAGTCTGTTAACACGATGGGCCAGTGTTGCTTGGCATTGGTGTGTTAAAGGCTTTTTCGCTTCAGCCTGCCAAAACAGGCAGCCAGGACTCGGTCCCAGTGTGCCACTGAGAGTGACGTCTGTGCCCAAGGCTGGAACGACACTCTGCTACTGTACGACAGGAAATTACTATACAGCACCTCCTCTCATCCTCCTGGCACGCAAGCAACTTCACCTCGTTATTGTTAAGGAAATAGAATTGAAAAACCTTCCTGTTGTGTTGGTTCTGTGTACTGTGCAAAAGGCTTAGGCACCTGAAAGTCTTTCAGTTGGATAGTGTTTATTTGAAAAATATCTATTTATATTTTGTTGGTTTTTTTTCAAATTAAAACTATCGAAATAAATGAATTTATTTTGACTTTTGCACAGTACTGTATGTCTCTGTCATGTTTGTGAATATTATCCAATTAAAGTGGAGTCTCCACTGCAGCCTCAGTTATTGTAAACATTTTTTATCTGATGTACAGGACCGAAACAAACGTTGTCAGTGTTATAGATTATTATTGCGCAACAAAGCCGGTCCTTTGGTTGTCTGGTCATTGGGCCGATCGCATTGGTTTCCCTGTTATTGAGGGAAGGTTCTGAGCAGAACTGTCCAGGCTTGTGCGCATTCATTACTATAATGAATCAGACACTCTATAGCACCAAAATCTAAAATTAGAATAATTGTAGCGGGTGTGGTTGAGGTAAATTGCTTTGCCTGGAAAGGGAATGAGGTCCGTAGGCAGTCGGAACATTGATGCGAAACGGAAGGACACAGGCTTTATCTGGGGATTCGCGATGTTGCTAAATGTCCTGACACATTACCCTGGAGATGCTGTTTCAGATCTTTTGTTTTCTCAGTAGAGTGGCGCTAATCACTTGTTCGGTTTGGAATATCCGCGTGGACACAATGGCCCCAGAGGAAGCAGAATCTGCATGGCCGTTGTTATTGTGAATAACTGGTAACCGTTAATGTGGTCTCACATTTGGTTTTCAGTGGCCCTCTGAGGTGAAGGTGCAATGGAGACCTGTACATGCTAATGCCAAGGCCATTTAGATGTGGATTTCCAACAAGTAGTGTCACCATAACCCTAACTGACTACAGACCATGGGGAGAGTCCTTTAATTGTTTCACTTTTCTTGTGCCCTGAGATTTTTCTTAAAAGCTAGTGCTATTAACATGATCTATAACATGGACTACTCCCAGTTTTCAGAAAGGTGAAAGGATGTTTGGAAAGCATAAATGTATTCATTTCCAGAGGTCAGAAACCCCTTCAAAGACAGGCGGTGTTGTGCAGTCTGACAGGGCTTCATCATATTAGGGGGAAGACTTCGAGCCTGGTTAACTGTTGTACTACACAGTAGTAGTACACAGAAGCCACAGTATTTCAGGGCAGGATTTAATGGCCAAAGCTTTCCTTTAACTAGAGCAGGCCAGGCTAAGGTTAATCCGCTGAGGCAGAAGACCCCAGTGGCAGCTCCATGCACTTGTCCAATTAGTTTGTCTGAGGGGGGGGGGGTGTTGAGAACAACAGTGGTGGCAGCAAATTCCAGAAACGTTGACAAAATTCACTGGCTTTCCATAAATTGTGTTGAAGGATTCCAGACTTTCCGGCTCATTCCTTCACGTTTTCAGGAATCATTCAAACAGGATTTCTTGAAAAGAAACAATTGTTTTTGCAATGTTACACTTAAAATAATAAATCCTTGTTGTTATTATTGTTTATTATTATTGTTTTTGTTGTTGTTATTCAAGCTTAGAGCATTGAACTCACATGCATAGTTGAAAACATTGCAAAGCCACCATCCACAAACACTAATTGACTCATTTCTAAAATAGCATTTGTACAATCCGATTTCTCAGTCAACACTTTCATGTTAGAATTGTTGAGTGTTCTTCTGTGGACCAGGTTGTGTGTGGATCGTTTACATTTGTGCACAGATTTATAGCAGTAACGTTCCGAATTCAGGTCATAGGTCAACGATCCACAAATGTGAGACCACTGGTCGACATGTCATAATGTAGTAGAATATCTTGGTGACTTCCAGCCAATTACCTAAGCACGCAGTGATGATGTCATCAAACGGTCGGTTTCAACAGAGATGCAACCGTGTTGCTTAATGTGCCGTGTAACTTAGCAGACAAGTATTGTAAGTTAGGTAAGGTAATTACTTATGACATACACTAACTATACTATAGCACCACAGTTGGTAAGTGAACGTTACTGTTACATATTATTACCTAGCAACCTGTTCTGAAATATATTTTTTTATAAGTTTAATACATTTTAATTGTAGAGGATGGGTCTGGGGAAGAATGAAGGATACAGACTGTCAGGTTGATAGCCAAAACTCTTTCTGAAGACATCCTCTTTTTTCATATCGCAGAAAAACTAAATATCGCAATGTCCGTTAATTCCAATATCTTGCAACCCTCATACATATCATGGCTTACAATCACGGATTCTGTGTATTTTTGGATCAGGGTTTACATGTGTGGATTGTACGCTGTGTATTTACAAATCATGACTCACATTTGAGAGTTGTGTGCTGTGAATACAAAAATGTTGGCAGTATTCTGTCTCCATACGCCGGTACCATTCACACTTCAGAGGCTTGACAGGGACATCTGCTTAGACAGCCCTTTCTGTCCAGACCTCAGCGCTGGAACGTTGCTGCTGGCTGCCTGTTTCACACTCAGTCTGCATTCCAGAGGCTCTGGAAGTGGGTCAGGCCTCAGTTTCCACTCTGCCTCAGGCAGAGGCGTTCTGGGTACAAATCTGGTCGCAGTTCAATCAGCAGGGCTGCCTGACAGCGTGCAACTGGAGACCTTTCGTTTGTTTTTGGCTGCGCGTTCAGTCGGTGTTCTGGTGCTACTGGGAACTGGGTCATTAGGTGTTTTCTCGCATGGTCCAAAGGCAGGGACTTTTCACGTCAAATTATCAGAGTTTGAATTGAAAAAATAAACCTTTTTAACCTGGGGTTTAAAAAAAGACATTCTGCCATTAATATACTTTTTGTAATTTCTGGGCTGTATATCTTTCCAAACTATAGAGTAGAAAATGTGATGCTAATTACAGGGCCTGAAACATTGCTTTTAATGTTTAACCATTAAGGTAATTATAAAATTTTTTTATACTTTCAGGTAACTACTAAATACAGGCGCGGTGTCCAACAGTCTCTAAAGTACCACATTTATCTTAATAAAGGCTAGAAAATGTATTATCTTGTTACATTTTCAAAGGTCTTAAATGCGACAGAGCTGATTAGTGTTTGCTATAATCCACAGCTGCCTACTTGTTGCCACCACCGGAAAACAATGTTTGGAAGCTGCCAGACAGAGCAACATGTGCCACAGTGAGCTGACAATGTAAGGAGAGCCAGGCAGATGCTGAGCTGTTGAGCTTTGAGAAATAGTTAGGCAGCCTCTCGGGGCTCCTGAAAGAAACGTTTTATGATTCTAACGTTAGAAAAAAAAATCTCACATCTCACCTGTGGATGTTGAGATAAAAGACCAGCTAGAACCGAATGGCCAGTTTATTAGGTACACGCCCCTGTTCACGGGAGGCTTCAGTTCAGTCCAATAGTGGCCTGTTCATGCCACAAACCTCAACCCAATAGGGAACATTTAGCATGACAGGATTAACCTGTTCCAAGTGTTCTGACCCGGGTTCCAAGTGTTCTGACCCGGGTTCCAAGTGTTCTGACCCGGTTCCAAGTGTTCTGACCCGGTTCTACTGGAGTAGGCTACGACACACAACGGTTTCCCCCACGTGGATGATAGCGTTAGTAAAGTTTACTGTTAAATTACTGTCCACTTTGAGCAAGAATCCTATTCATGGGTGACAATCTAGTTTATGTTAATGCATGTGATATTGCCATGGTGTTAAGCATCATTACTAAACTGTTGTTGGCAACAGTTGGAAAGTCAAGTCTCTTATTGGGACAACAGACCTCGATCTAACTGAACGATTAGCCTACTGGCGTTGCAACCTCATTTTTCATGGCCAACGGTCAACCTCATTTTTCATGACTCATGACGTTTTAACCACTAGGCTGCGTCTATAAACCTACAGTGGAACACTAATTGGGAAAACTGCATACCTGTCTGATTAAATGAACCTTGCTGGCTATAACCATTGTTCAGAGACATCCCTAAATATACTACTTTTACAATATCGGTTCAATCCTGGAGGGGAATATTAGCAGGTTTGTTGCGTGCACAGACCTAGAAATTAACGTTTAACCAAATTAACATTCTCAGACATGCCATTCTTCCATTAGGAAAACAATTGAGTTAATTGGCATGTTATGTTAGACCTGGTCACTGAGAACCTGTAATGATGAGGCATGTTTGCCCTTCATGTAAATATGAGTGAAGAGTGTAGTAGAGCTCTGTAGTAGAGCTCTGTAGTAGAGCTCTGTAGTAGAGCTCTGTAGTAGAGCTCTGTAGTAGAGCTCTGTAGTAGAGCTCGGTAGTAGAGCTCGGTAGTAGAGCTCGGTAGTAGAGCTCGGTAGTAGAGCTCGGTAGTAGAGCTCGGTAGGAACCCTGTTTGTTCATCATATCAGCCCTACCTTTATAAACTCCTCTCTGCCCACCAGAAAAAAATCCTGGGTGTAAAAACATGTGTGTGTGTGTGTGTGTGTATGTATATATATATATGAAGCTTGTATTAAACGAAATCACATGTCACATTAGTGCTACAAGCTCTTAAAGGTAAATGAACTGGATTTCCTTATTGTTGACTTCATCTCATAAGTCCACTGCTTAGTGTATTTCATATACATGTATTTTGACTTCAAGTAGATTTTGTGTATTCCATACCTAAACGTTGTCCAACCAGCAGCAACTTTACCAAATAACAACCTGAGTTATGCATTTGCATTAATTTTACATCTATACATTCCACTTTACATACATATATTAAATACTTGTACATTTTATGCCCTCCTCTATTTGCACTTCTGATTAGACGCAAACTGCATTCAGTTGTACTGTACTTGTTTAATGACAAAATTTCATCTAATCTATTAACAATCAATGTGTAAATATACTTAACGCACATAAAAGCGATTCTGAATACACAGTATCTCACGGGTGCAACATGGAGGGCTTAGTGTTCGCAGGTTTTCGCTCTATCCTTTTTTTCTTGGATTGATGAATTAAGGTCACTGATGTGTTACGAAGTCTCCTTGGCGGGTTTTAATTGAACACATGGAAAGGTGAAACTCTATTCAGTGACACTATTGTAACTTTGTTTTGTACGTGACAGGAAATCCATTATTCACAGACGTGCTGTAGTACAATGTTTAGTCAACTTTATAAAATGTTACCTTGCAAAATATTAGGCTACTGTATGTAACTGACTGTACACTAATTGCGCTCTGTAGCCGGTTTCATGGGTGTTACACAGCTAATTAGCAATATCATCACGGTCTTTTTAAAACAATTACGCTGTACTGTATTGACGTGAGCAAATGATTTACACGTTGTAAAACGTCAGGCACCGACGACGCCGAATTGGTTGGCTGATCCGATCTCCGTGGCACAAAGAGGTCAGTCGAACATGAAAAGAAAACATTTCGATTGATTGTCACGATTTAGAGTCCACCTTTCAGTTGAGACTATCCTTATAGCATTCAGTAGTGAATTTGCACGTACAGAACACGCACTACTTCCTCCATTCGCCACTGTAGTTACAGTACATGGTGTGCTTTTACCTCTGGGCACTTCCACTTGGTGTCCTCGCGCTGCGTCCTGCCAGTAGCGTAGCAATCGGTCTTGCTGCTCGTCGTCCTCCATCATCTGACCCTCCTCTTCCATACTTCCAGTGTCCGAATCTGACTGCTGGTCCTCCGTAAACGATTCCAGGTCTTCTAGCGTTATCCGCCCATATGTGGATTCGCCGTCGCCTGCACTACCTATGCCGTCAAGTCCACCACCTCCATTCATGCGACAGTTAGATCTCTCCATTCTGCGCTCTTGGAAATGTATAAGGCTGAACTATCAAATGCGCTCTGTTGCGTCTAAAGAAAGATTTTGTACCCGTGCTAAAGATAGAAATAAATAGGAGCGTGTTTCAGTAGGAGCGTGTTTTTATCTAAAGTCAGAATTAGGAAAACTTCAAGGCCATTATTGCTCCACTTCCGACCGATTAATTTAGCCCTGATGGTATCTGCACACAGCTGGTCAACATATATTTAATTCACAGAAACCAAATCAAAACTGTTTTGATTAAGTTGAGTGGTCAAAGACCGCGAAAACATACCCAAGCTTTCCATGGACTGTTCAACTTGTTGTTTATAAGAGGCGATAAACCCCACGTGACACATTGGCTCCTCCCAATGTATGACGAATTTAGGGGATTTGATTATCTTACCGGAGCTTCCATGATAAAGCAGTTCTCATTGGGTAAAAAGTGATTGCGGGCGTTTTGGAACAGTGCCGCTTCCCGGGAATGAGTCAGATCCTGGGTTCAAAGCCCACGGCGATGTAGGTTCACACGAAGTGAGGTAATTAGACACTTGGATTAATCTGTGTTTTCATATAGAAAAGTCATAAGACGCTTTATCTACATTTACATTTCAACAATTTTCTAAATGCAAATCTTTCTGCACCCTGTTGAGAACATGATTGAGCCCGTGTGACTGTTGGATTTGAAAAGAGCATTATTCACTCACCGGTTTTGCCCGTTAACAGACCGGTTCTCTGTGGCTAAATGGAGACGTTGGAGACATTGCATTAACGATAATTTTTTTTTGCCGGAATTTAAATGCTATTGTTTTAATATTTTCAGGTTTGAATAGACTTTACTTTTTTCAAATGTTGTTTTTCACATAAAACCTGAATAATTGCTGCCCCCAGTGTGTTTCTGCAAAGTCCAAAATACGTAAAATGTCATTTGATTTTCCATCTCATGATGACCTGCCTTACAAAAAAAGACTACTTTGTTTCTTTTCATGTTATTGTTTATATCATAATATCCTAATTTTCCATGGTGTTGCCAATATTATTAAAATATCTGGGTCACTTTTTGTTTCAAAAGAACCATAAAATCTACCGTAAGATAGAGGCAGGCTCGTTGTGTAATGCCTATCCATGTCTCCCAAGTCCATTGAATAAGTGTGATGGGGAAAGGTCAAGGTTATTATATTGTTCGGGGGCATGCAGGCTGCAAGCATCACTTTCCAATACTAGTATATAATACTGTCTATTTCACAACAGAGGACAGTGGGTGTTTTATTTTTGCACACAACGTGCAGGCTTTCATCTGTGCCTCCTTACCCAGAGGACATGGGAAATGCCGGATTTACACTGGCCGCGGCTGTCCTCGCCACCATGCTGCACACTCAACCAGGCACGTACGGAGGACTGGATTATATAATCCACTGCCGTTTTGTGCGCTGCCTGGGGCTCACTGACCGGGCCCCAAGCCTGGCGACCTCGGCGGAGTCCACCCGTCAGTGGTGTCTGCGTAGCTCGGTTGAGGCCCGGGCAAAGGCTTCCACCGTCTTAGAAATTCTGTTAATCGGTGCCTCGACATCCCAGGGTTTTGTCTTTTTTTGTCGTCGTTTGTTGCACGTTTGGTTTGGCCTGGATTAAAGACACGCTGGCGTTCTGTTTGTTTCTCGTTTTGGTTTAGCCTGGATTGAAGACATGCCGGCATTCATTTGTCTGTTTGTGTCAACCCGCTGATCGGTCTCCGCTGTTGTCTGGGTTAAACTTGGCCCCAAGTAGGATGGGGATCCCCAAAACAGTGGCTTTTATTGTTAGCTGAAGCCCGTTGACCCCCCCCCCACAACCGCTCTTCCCTGAATCTGTGATGACATCACCGGGTGATGACGCTCTTCAGGTCCTGTGCATTGGCGTCCATTGCGGACATGCGGTGGAATGAGTAGGCAGTCAGGCACCACTCTGTATTAATAACTACGAAATAGAAACTGGCCTCTTGATTGGCCTGCCCGTCACTTAATTTCACACCCGTTCAGCCAATGGGAAGAGGGCTCTTTCACTGAGCATGCTCAGTGTTGTCAGCGGCGGTGCTCAGAACTCATGAGTTCACCATGTGGACTGGTGGAAGTCTGAAATGGGAGTCATTGGAAAGCTGCTCGTTAAGCTATCAGAGTTATATAAACTATTATGAGGATGACTTATAAATATATACTTTTCCGAAAACCTCCATTCCAGGCAATACAGAGACCTAGTTCAATACAGAGACCTAGTTCAAGTGTTATGTCTTTTTATCCCCTTTATCAGACATTTCTAACATGGAGCTTGTTGACACTCATTTTTTTCACCTGTCTTTATGGTCAGTTTTCAGTGCATCCCTGCCTTAATAAATCATTAAGTCGTCGCCATTATTTAGTTCATCTTGTTTTAGATTTCTAATAATTTAGCAGTAATGAATTTATTCTCTAATCTCATACATTTTAGAGGAACATTCAGTGGTACCAATAGTTCATGTGGATGTATTATCTGTTCAATAATATCTTCCTCTGAGTAGTTGTATTAGTTTAAATTCAGAATTTAGCATATACACTAAACAAATTTATAATCACAACACTTTTGTTTTTGCCCCCATTTATCATGAGCTGAACTCAAAGATCTAAGACTTTCTCTAAGTCCACAAAAGGCCTATTTCTTTCAAATGTTCTTTACAAATCACTTCTCCTTTGCCGAGATAATCCATCCACCTCACAGGTGTGGCATATCAAAATGCTGATTAGACAACATGATTATTGCACAGGTGTGCCTTAGGCTGGCCACAAAAAAAGCCACTCTAAAATGTGCAGTTTCACTGTATTGGGGGAGTCCGAAAACCAGTCAGTATCTGGTGTGACCACCATTTGCCTCACGCAGTGCAACACATCTCCTTCGCATAGAGTTGATCAGGTTGTTGATTGTGGCCTGTGGAATGTTAGTCCACTCCTCTTCAATGGCTGTGTGAAGTTGCTGGATATTGGCAGGACCTGGAACACACTGTTGTATACCCCGATCCAGAGCATCCCAAACATGCTCAATGGGTGACATGCTGGCCATGCAAGAACTGGGATGTTTTCATCTTCCAGGAATTGTGTACAGATCCTTGCAACATGGGGCTGTGCATTATCATGCTGCAACATGAGGTGATGGTCGTGGATGAATGGCACAACAATGGGCCTCGTCACGGTATCTCTGTGCATTCAAAATGCCATCAATAAAATGCACCTGTGTTTGTTGTCCATAACACGCCTGCCCATACCATAACCCCACCGCCACCATGGGCCACTCGAACCACAAAGTTGACATCAGCAAACCGCTCACCCACACGACACCATACACACTGTCTGCCATCTGCCCTGTACAGTGAAAACCGGGATTCATCTGTGAAGAGAACACTTCTCCAAAGTGAATATACTTTTAAAAGTATATTTATTGCATCTGTTTAGGTGAATACTGGACGCTGACAGTCTTGACAAGAGCCCCCCCCATCCACCCGTACTGTCAGTTCCCCTGCAATCCCTGTACTAATCCCATCTGACACTGACCTCTGCTACCCAATGAATCTTGGCCGGTTGCTGAGCCCTTTATTGGCTCGCTGCTGGACCAAGGCGTTGGCCGTCTGACCGGCAGTCACGCACAGTATTCTGTGGAGCCCTGCGGTTCTGAGACCCGTTGTAGATTTAGGCCTTTTGCTGACAGCATGTTAAAGAGGGGTTTTATTGAATACGCTAAGAAGTAAAAACTGTCTTCGCATGGTTTCGGAGACTCTTTCTCATCCTGAAACCAATCTGTTTATTTAGTTCACCTTTCAAGTGCGCCGGCCTTTTGTAAGGCTTGTTACATGTGTTGCCATAGCAAACATCAAGCCCCTGCTTTCATTATGCGTCCAACGTCCAACCTAAACGAGGCTCACTGGAAGACAAAGCCTCCGCTGTGTTATCTGGGCTGACTGAACAGCTGGTGACGGTGACCTGACACCTGCGGTTTCTCTTCGGATCGAAGGACACACCGGTTTTCGGAGCACGTTTGGGTGCTCAGTTGAAAGAGGAGTTTGGGGTGGGGATGGTGGGTCTATGTCCTCACTAGTGTGTACGGTATATGTTGGGCTGTGAACTAATGTCACGTCAAGAGGTGAGGATGACAGGAAGGCAGGATGCAGGAAGGCAGGATGCCCGATATGTTGAAGGGTTTTGATCACAACTGTTTCATGTAGTGTGCACCAGTCTATTTAGAATGTTCACAAGAACGTTTGTCCCAGCGGATGCTCATCTTCACAGAGCCCAGAGCTGGATTAGAGATCCACAGCTCCATTAGATGCCCTCACACATAACATCCCATCCATGATTCATGAGGCCCACAGCTCCATTAGATGCCATCACTAATAACTCCTCTTCCATCATTCATTAAATAATGATTTCCCACCCAGAACAATGTTGTTGAAAGGACGATTGTGCCTGTTATCTGTGTTTGGTTTTGGTTGAAAGTTAAAGAGATGTCAAACTCAGTCGCGATAGTTGAGAAGTATTACCATGTATATGACATGGACTGATGTTTCTTCTTTTTAGCAAAGGTTCTTTGCAATAATTTTTTCTTTTATTAAACCTTTCAACATGGTCTCCAGCGGTGCTGGTTGATACAAGGCCTCCACTTATACCCTCTAAGTCCCCTTTGTTTGTTGGCCATTGTTGTTTCAGGTACTGGAGCGGTTCACGGGGCGTCTGATCCAGAACCGGGCCATGTCTCACCGTGACCTGCGTTCCCTTACCAAGTACCAGCTCATTCTGGCCAGGGAACAGTTCCGCAAGAACCCACCGGGCCACCTCACGGTATAGTAGAGACAGACATCACGGTATAGTAGAGACAGACATCACGGTATAGTAGAGACAGACATCACGGTATAGGAGAGACAGACATCACGGTATAGGAGAGACAGACATCACGGTATAGGAGAGACAGACATCACGGTATAGGAGAGACAGACATCACGGTATAGGAGAGACAGACATCACGGTATAGGAGAGACAGACATCACGGTACAGCCGAGACAGACATCACGGTACAGCCGAGACAGACATCACGGTACAGCCGAGACAGACATCACGGTACAGCCGAGACAGACATCACGGTACAGCCGAGACAGACATCACGGTACAGCCGAGACAGACATCACGGTACAGCCGAGACAGACAGACAGGCACTCCTGTCTTACGCTATACATTTAAAACCAATGCTCCTCTTCTGGCAGAGGTTATTGTTTCAGAGTAACCTATAGCCTATTTTATTCTCTACCATCAGTCGTCCCTTTATCTTGTGATGTTACGTTGACTGGAATCTGTATTTCTAGTAACAGTCCCTTCCCTAAGTATTGTCCCTCTTGATGAGCAAAATACACCCAAGCTGTTCAATTACAACCAGTCAATTGATTGATTGATTACAATCAATGCAGCCATGTGACGTCATGCCGTTGCCCCAAAGGTACCAAACAGGAAGACATTTATTAAGTCTAAAAACATATACAAATTCTCCGTATGGATTGTAAAGAAATCCTCCCTGGCTCTGTCCGCCACATTTAGAAGTACAAATGTACGATATCTGGCATGGAGCCACATCGTGGTTGCCATGTGACAACACTGCGTCCCTGTTGGAAGTTTTCATGCAAAATCTGAAAATGCACCAAAAAACGTTGAAACTATTCAGTCCCTTTCATTAAAATCTCGACATTCTGGCACTGTAAGATGTGTCAACGGGACATTGCTATGACAGAGGGAAAAGACTGTCAGAACCATCTGGACCCTTCTCAGGACGGCCGTCCCCTCCGTTATCAGTCAGTGTGTTCAGCCTTGAGGGGAACAGCTAATCAGGGTGGTAATCTAGACCCTCCTCAGGTTGGAGTGAGCGGTGAACAGCCACTGGGCGTTCGGTGTGAGTGTGTAAGAGCACCCAATGAAGCCGTGCCGGAGGTGGACATCTGTCATGTATCTGTTTGCAGTGACATCCGAGGGATTGCCGAGATGTTAGCGTTCTGTCAACAGTCTCAGTGGACCGGGCTGCTGGCGCTGTGTAGACTAGATCCGTTCTGTCAACAGTCTCAGTGGACCGGGCTGCTGGCGCTGTGTAGACTAGATCCGTTCTGTCAACAGTGTCAGTGGACCGGGCTGCTGGCGCTGTGTAGACTAGACCCGTTCTGTCAACAGTGTCAGTGGACCGGGCTGCTGGCGCTGTGTAGACTAGATCCGCAGTTACATGCTGATTGGCCAATGCGTCTCTGTCCGGAATGGAGAATGGAGTTTTGCGGATACTATTTAATAAATCTGCCAGTTGAGGACCTGTGAGGTGTCTGTTTCTCAAACTACACGTTCTAATGTGTTTGTCTTCTTGCTCAGTTGTGCACCAGGGCCTCCCACTCCTCCTTCTATTCTGGTTTGAGTCTGTTTCTGTTAAGGCAGTACTGTACAGCTTTAAATGCGATCCCCAGTTTCTCGCCAGTTTCTCGCATGAAATGTGGACAAAAAAAACAAGCGTTTCTTTTAAAAACAAGGACATTTCTACGTGACCCCAGAGTTCTGAGCAGCGGTGTACATGAAGCCCATCTGTGTGTTGACAGGCTGCCCAGCTCGGGGCTCTGGAAGGGGACTTCGCCCTGTGTATCAGCCTGTATCATGGCTACGAGCTGCTCCTGCAGATGGGTCTGCGATCCCTCTTCCAGTTTGTCCGGGGCATCATGAACGGCGACAAAGGTACCGGCTTGGAAAAACACACTCATTTACATGCGCGCACACACCTGCACGCGCACACGGTCACGACCAGCCTATTGGTGCCTGTTTGGCTGGTAGCTCGTTCTGATGAATGTTTCCGCTCTCTTTATGCCAATTCAGAAATGTCTCGGGCCAGGAGCGAGCTGCAACGCAATGCCACCTTCATGAATCTGTACCTGGAGATGGAGACCACGTTTGAAAAACCCAAAGGTAGAATTTGATTCCTGCCGTGGACACTTGTAGAAGCTGCATGCCTGCATCGATGTTAGTTGCTTTGGATGACATCATATGCGACATGGCGCACTACTATTAATGGCATACTATTAATATTTTTATTTTATTTTGTTTTATTGTTATTTACATTTTATTTTGCAGCCCAGGTCAAGCTATTACTTTCCTGGTATTTATGGGTTATTAACTAAGAAATTATGTAGTAATATAATGAACACTTTTTTGAATGGTTAGAAGGCGTTCAGTAATGGAGGACAGTTCTTGTTGGCTTGAGATGCTTTGGGTGCAAAGACAAGAGTGGACTTAACAGATGCCAAAGCAAGCAGAAATGACAGAGTGCCCAGAAAAGGCCCTTCTTTCGATTAGACTTAATGGTTCCTCACAAAGGCCTTATCAATTTGAGAACCTGCAGTGTTGACCTTGGGTGCTATGACAACAGTCAGAGAAAGACAATCCGTTTGATCTTACGGGAGAAACCCTGGACCACAGTGTATGAATTATCACATAGTGGCACATTCATATGTGTTAAGAATGATTAGTTGTGGTCTGTTGCTGTTTCCCTGTTGATATATATCAACCCACTGTGACCCCACCTCTATGACTGAGCATTTATCACATAAAAATAGCAGTGGCACCACCTACTCTTTAAATGAACTCTAACTGTGACCTGACACCTGGCACATCGTTATAAACATATAACTTCTATGACTACATATAAACTGGTAGATTTGGATCCTGAATGCTGATCAGGTAAAATGCCATGGTACATGAGACCACACCCAATTATTATAATATTTATTATTATTTTGACATGACATAACTTTTTTATTTTAACTACATTGCTGACCAGTTTAGAATAGCAACTAGGGAGCTCTAGGGTTTGTGGTATTTTGCCAACATACAGTAAAGTGGGGCATCCAGTCACGTTGCACTGCGTTGTCCCTAAGGACAGCTCTCAGCCGTGGTATATTGGCCGTATACCACACCCAGTGTAGTGCCCTGATTGACCAGCTTGCCTTCTTCTTCCAGGCCCCTCTGAGCCCTTCGTCTACAGCCACCCTAAGCTGCAGAAGCTGGAGGAGGTGGTGGTGGGGCACTTCAGAACGTGGTCGGAGAACGCCGGCTCAGGTACACCGCTCTTTCGGCCTACACCTGCACCCGACCCCCGCCCACACAACCAGTCCCCGCCCACACAACCAGTCCCCGCCCACACAACCAGTCCCCGCCCACACAACCAGTCCCCGCCCACACAACCAGTCCCCGCCCACACAACCAGTCCCCGCCCACACAACCGGTCCCCGCCCACACAACCGGTCCCCGCCCACACAACCGATCCCCGCCCACACAACCGATCCCCGCCCACACAACCGATCCCCGCCCACACAACCGATCCCCGCCCACACAACCAGTCCCCGCCCACACAACCAGTCCCCGCCCACACAACCGATCCCCGCCTACACAACCGATCCCCGCCCACACAACCAGTCCCCGCCCACACAACCAATCCTCGTGGAGTCCAGTGGGAGTGTCCCGGGCTGTTGCTTTGTAATCAGACACGGAGTAAGACGGCAAACTTCTGCCACATACTAGTGTTCTAGTGAGACACGTTGCTTGATTTGCAACTGCATGAAGTGAGTTTCCTCGTTTATTTAAATATGTTGTTAAGTAACCATTTGATATATCTTTCTCTCTCTGGTCTGATTGGTGAAGGTCCTCGGCCCCAGGAAGTAAGCACGCGTGTTATGATATTTTCGTCGTTCCGCGAGAGCGTGCAGGAGATCGCCGCCATGTTGAACCGCCACCTGCCGCTGATAAAGGTCATGAGCTTCATGGGTCAGGCCTCGGCAGGGAAAGGTGTCAAAGGGTTTACCCAGAAGGAGCAGCTGGAGGTAAAATGTTGTTGAGTCACACGACACCATGTTTGGTTCATGGGTTCGGGAAGACAAGAGCCCCACACACACCACGCAAAGAACCTTTTGTAGGTAGACCTGTTTGAATGGGGGAGATAAGCTGGTACATTTAGAAGGACACACTGGGACAATACAAGGTGTTGATGTCATGAGATGTGTTCCAGAACGGCAGCAAATGAATGTAAATGAATGTAATGGCTAATTTGTGAGCTTAGGCCCTAGGGTAAATGTAGGGGCTCCTTTTAACTTACAAGAACATGTAGCCTCCAGCTGAGGCAATTTTCCCGCTGCTGCTTGTCAACCAGAATATTTGGGGTGGGGGTGTGGGGGGGTCTTTGCTTCGGTAACAGTCGTTCCTCTTCAGACATATAAAATGCATTGTTCCTACATTATTTAGACATTCCTGTGCGGACTGGTCTCGTCCCAAATAGCACCCTTTTTTCCTTTGTAGCGCGCCACTTTCCTCAGAGCCTGGTAGCGGCGGTGCACTCAAGTGGTCAGAAAGGCATTTGGGACGTGGCGTGGCGTGACAGAGGGTGGTAGCCCAGTAGTGTCAGCTTCTGCTGCTGTGTCAGGGAACGTTTCCCCCGTGACAAATTCAACCTGAAATGTGCTAAACTGAATTACCAACTGAATCCTTTATTCTTTTTTCCTTCCCCTCAGTGTTAACTCATGTCAGTTCTTAATTTTTTTCTCCTCCAAATATGGTAATTTGGTAACCATGGCCCGGTCACTGGACTGAATCCCCGTTTCCGTACAAAAGGTGGTGCGGAGTTTCCGGGAGGGCGGCTTCAACACGCTGGTGTCCACGTGCGTGGGCGAGGAGGGGCTCGACATCGGCGAGGTGGACCTCATCGTGTGCTTCGACGCCCAGAAGAGCCCGATTCGCCTGGTCCAGCGCATGGGGCGCACCGGACGGAAACGCAGGGGCCGTATTGTGGTCATCCTGGCTGAGGGCCGAGAGGAGCGGGTGAGCGCCAACTTTTGGAACACCCCTTTCTTATTTCCGCAAAATGTTATGCGGCATACCAGTGTACAAAAACATAGTATACAGAAAATAATGTTTACTATTGAGTCCCGCTGAAGTCCCCCCCCAGGCTTGTGTTAGTCTCCTTCCCAGGTACGAGGGCATCTCTGTCTCCTCTGTTATGCAAATATAAATAATAATACACCTTGGTTCCACACCACTGGTTTAAGATACGCTAAGTGTCTCTCACAGACACGTACCCACAGACACGTACCCACAGACACGTACCCACAGACACGTTTTCTCACACGCCGAATATGACAACGGCGAACGAACCAACCACCCCGTCTGTCCCGCACGACATTCGGACGATCAATGGGGGAGGGCGCCTTCTCAAGCGGTCCCGCCTTCTCTCCCATTTAGACATACAACCAGAGCCAGAGCAACAAGCGCAGCGTGTACCGGTCCATTGTGGGGAACAGCCACAGCTTCAAAATGTACCCCCTCAGCCCCCGCATGCTGCCCGACGAGGTCCGCCCCGCCCTGCACAGGATGCACATAACCTGCGGCCGGTATGCCCCCCAGGAGAGCGGCGGGGAGCGCTGCGTGGCGGGGCGCAGGTCCCACTCGTCGGAGAGGCGAGGTGAGAGAAACTGCCGCTGAAGACGAAACAGATCCCACCTTCTCATGGAAAAGGCGCGGGTCTTTGGTGTGTGTGTGTGTGTGTGTGTGTGTGTGTGTGTTGTCCTCATTGGTTCGGTGCGGCGTCGTAGGCTTTCGCCGGGCCTCTGTCTGGTCTGGCGCATGACAGCGGCGTCTCTCCATTGTGTGTTTCGCAGGGAGGGTCGACGAGAGCGAGAAGGACGACGGCTTCCTCAGCCCGTCTGAGCATGCTCACTGGGAGGCCACCATGAAGCTGACGGAGGACGAGCCCCGGCCCACTCTGAGACGCTCTCGCTTCCTCTCACTGCAGGAAGCCTCGCCCCCGCCGGTAGGTCATGTGTTCGGTTCCCCCGGGGACCACGTTCACACGCTGCACTATGTACGTTGTCCGTCTACTGAACACGACTTTGGCTGATAATGAGGTGTGTGTGTGTGTGTGTGTGTGTGTGTGTGTGTAGGAGGGGCCGCTCTCCACGGGGCCCACCCGGGAGCTGTCTCTCTGGGAGTGGAGACACTGGCAGAACCAGCCCTTCCCCATTCACAGGGTGGACCACTCCAGTCGCTGCCACCACTTCACCCAGGTCATGGGGCTCATCGACGGGATGTGCCAGGAGGAGGTGAGGGGGCAGCCATCTGTCCATAAACCCTTCCATCCACACACTGGATTCATGTAGTAGCCAGCCTGCAACCCACGGCCGTTCTCACACTGCTTGCCCTGCAGTCCTCCTCAATATGTCATTTTTTTACTTTGTTTGTAACATATGATTGTTTTATTAACATAAAAACTGTATTGAGATCAGAAATGTAATTAACGAGGAATTCAAATCTGTATTGCTCCGTTCGCTCTGGCTGCTTTGCCTCAGGGCTTCCTATGTCTGTCGGTGATAAAATAACAGCCAGATGCTTCAGGTTTGTACATCTGGTTCCTTGTTTTATCTGTGGTCATTCACGCTTGAATAAAGCGAGATAGTGGGGGAAGGTAGACGAAAGGTTTTGGTGAAGGAGCTGCCGGTCGGATTCGAACCCATGTTGTAGCAGGACACATGCATTGGAGGCAGAGGCCCAGACTACTGGACGACCAGAGAACACAGGAGGACGGTTTTCTATCGATGTTTGTTGCGTTGGTGATTTGGGGAAGTGGGAAGTGCTGTTACCCACTGCGCAGTGGTTCCCAACCCCGGGGGCTAGGACCCTCGAAGGTACATTGTCTATCCACAGGGAGGACTACAGAAGACAGAGAAGACCATAGACTAAAAATACCAATGAGGAGGTTACAAAATTTAGCTGGCGGTATAGAAACTGCACAATACTCTGGGGTTGTGATGAGTTGCAGAAGTATTCATACACCACCAATAACTTGTGCACATTTTGTACAAGTATTTTATTAGGTTTTTCTGTCAGTGATTTATGTAAAGTATAAAACATTTTTTTTTTGCATGTTTTCATCTTCTTAACTTAGACGCAGAGGAGCACCCAAGTACATCCAGAAGCCAAATAATTAGAGAGCCCTTAAAACTCTAAAATGTCAGTATCTCAGATTATATACAGCTTCTTGAACGCCGACTCCACTGTAGAACATGGAGGTGGCAGCATCATCTTGTAGGAAAGGGTTTACAACTGGGAAACCAGGCTTGAACCTTTACATTTTCTTGTATATGGTGTATATGGTGTAGATTACATTTTCATGCAGGCGTCTCTTTAAACGTCCCACTGTAAAAGACCCAGCCACCCCTCTATGTACTACCACTAATGGCACTGCCTCATCTGCACTCATGTTCTGATGTCCCTATGGCAACGCTGTTTAGATTTATGTCCCCACAAGATACCTAGCTAGTTTGTTTACCCAAGCGACATACAATACTACATTGCACAAGACATCCGATCCAGCGCAGCACATATGGTACGAAAATGTATGTTATGATTAAAAAAAACAAAAAACAACTTGGTGTTCTTGGTGAACGGTAACTGGGACATTCTACCTTGTACAGCCACTGCTGACAAAAGGCTCTGAAAAGGGTCCAGGGAATTTGATTGGGACCGAAGATTATGGTGGATGGATGGCGAATCCCTGTGGCTGACGGACTGGGTTGTTTTGGATTAGATATTGTCTGGATCTGTTGCCATGACAAGCGTCTGTACCGGGATAAAGAGAGGGTTATATCACCTGTCATAACAACCCTGGTCCTCAAATGAGAGGCAAATGTCAATGTAACACTTTTCTCTCTGTTGGTCTAGTGATCATTAGCATGCAGATGATATATTTATATATGGTGATGCATACTGTATGTAGTGAAACCGATAATCACGCCCAGGTGATAGATGATGGCGGTGGCAGGGTAGCCCAGGGCTCAGGAGTGTCGGACCAGTAAACTGAAGGACATTGGTTCCAATCCCTGAGGAGTAGTGTTCTTTGCCAAGCCAGACAGTTGGCTCCTAGGTCGATACTGAAAATGAAAATTACATAAATGTTATGTGTGTAATGATACGTACATATCTGGTGTGACAGACGATGACCAATAGACAAAAATGTATATTATAATACATATTATAGTTGATGATACATAAATAATTATTTATATAATGTTTTTTTTTTCTGTAGAGACCCGTTTTGGGTGAAACCTGGCCGATACTCCAGAGCGTTTCCTCCTCAGGTTAACTAAATGTTGTGTCGGCAAGTTTCTTTTGTTTGGCAGCAAATCGTCTTTGCATTTTGGCCCCTAGAAATAAGCAGCCGTACCCTGTCGGCTTTTAACCCTCGTGACGATCTGGACAGAAAAACCGGATCGATCTGGACAGAAAAACCGGATCGATCTGGACGAGTCGGTTCAGTGCGGGACGCTGCACTGCTGGTGGTCCTCTGTTGACCAAGTGTTGGTCTCAAGCAGCAGCGCAAATGTCGTATTTAGTCCACAATTGACGCCCGTTTTGAGACAGTTTTTTAAAGTGTGTTGCATGAAGGGAACATAGCTGGTACCCCCCCCCAACACACACACACACCTTTTTATATTTCTCTCATTAGACTAATCCACACTTTGTTTTTCCCACAAACACTTTCAATTATTTTTTCCAACAAGGCCTGTCATAGGACGATCTCGACCGCCCCATTTTGCTTAGCTCAATCTAGTCCCGCCTCCTTTGCCCTTGTAGGGCGTCTGACTCACTGCTTACACAGAGGGCCAATGACTATAACCCAGCTTAGCTACTTGGCCTAATTCATGCTTGCCTGCCCTGCTCTGTTCCCCCTCCTCGTCTGCCCTGGTCTGTTCCCTCACCTGCCCTCTCTTCTTAAACCTATGATGTGGGGGGGGTGGGCGAGGGGGGTGGGCGAAACAAAAAAAAAACAATAATGTGAAAGGGATTTTTTTTTTTCATGAACTGTTCATTTTATTTAAAGCCCTGTCTCCGTGAGCCGTCCTGAGTTTTTCATTGTCCTCTCACCCCTCGTTCTATTTTTCCTTTATGATGGAGAGAGAGAGAGAGAAACAGACAGGCTGTCCTTCCTCTGCTTATGTAACCTTTCTCAGAACCATTACATAATCCCAGGAAGCTGAAGTAGGCCAGGCCTGGGTGGCCTATATATGTGAGCAGTGAAGCACGAGGGGGTGTGTGGTGAGAGATGTTCATAGGCACGACACACCGCTGAGCCGTGGTATATTGGCCACATATATCATTAACCCCTGAGGTGCCCTACTGCTCTTATAAATGGGCTACAAACACAATTAGTGCAGTAAAAAGTGATGTGGGGTCACACCTGTGGTATATGATCTCATTTACCATGGCTGTCACCCATTCAGCATTCAAACTCCCTGATTTAGGTATATGTGTGTGTGTGTGTGTGTGTGTGTGTGTGTGTGTATATGTGTGAGAGAGGACAGCAGGATGGAGAGAAAGATGGGTCAGACTGTGATGGTCCTGCCTGTGATGGTCCTTGGGGGACCTCTCGAATCCAGACAGGCAGAATTTGTTTTGCCTCTCCTCACCAAAGAACGCCAGAGGGGTTTTGGAAGTCGTTTTGAAAAGAGATTTCCATTCCACTTCACTGGGGGGTGGTCTAGTGGGCGGGTGGTCTAGTGGGCGGGTGGTCTAGTGGGCGGGTGGTCTAGTGGGCGGGTGGTCTAGTGGGCGGGTGGTCTAGTGGGAGGGTGGTCTAGTGGGCGGGTGGTCTAGTGGGCGGGTGGTCTAGTGGGCGGGTGGTCTAGTGGGAGGGTGGTCTAGTGGGAGGGTGGTCTAGTGGGCGGGTGGTCTAGTGGGCGGGTGGGCAGGTGGGAGGGTGGGCTAGTGGGCGGGTGGTCTAGTGGGCGGGTGGTCTAGTGGGCGGGTGGTCTAGTGGGCGGGTGGTGTAGTGGGCGGGTGGTCTAGTGGGTGGGTGGTCTAGTGGGCGGGTGGTCTAGTGGGCGGGTGGTCTAGTAGGCGGGTGGGCAGGTGGGAGGGTGGTCTAGTGGGCGGGTGGGCAGGTGGGCGGGTGTGTCTAGTGGGCGGGTGTGTCTAGTGGGCGGGTGGGCAGGTGGGAGGGTGGTCTAGTGGGCGGGTGGTCTAGTGGGCGGGTGGGCAGGTGGGAGGGTGGGCTAGTAGGCGGGTGGGCAGGTGGGAGGGTGGTCTAGTGGGAGGGTGTGTCTAACACCTCAACTGCACTCATGTGAATTGTGAACTCAAACCATGTGAACTCAATGATCCAGTGTAGATCCAGTGTAGATCCAGTGTAGATCCAGTGTAGATCCAGTGTTGATCCAGTGTTCTGTATTCCCACTCCAGGTTACACTGGCTTGATCTAATAATAGCATTCACTTGATAAAATGGTTAATAGCTTGTGATGTAAGATCAAAAACATTGTCTGACACGTGGAAAAATGGGAATTCGTTCCCAAGACTCCTCAGACATTAGCAATGTGTTTTTTTGCATACTTCTGTCATTTTTACATTGGGTTTGTGCATGTACATGGTTTTTATTTTTTATTTTAAAAGGCATTGACAACTCCGTTTGACCATGCTTTTTTATCAGGGGATAACATTTACTTTGTGGCCAACCATCCACTTTGGTTAGTGGATGAAAACATACCAGCCACCAGAGGTTTTTTAGCAGCCAAAATGTTTTCCAAAAACATTCAGGGCAAAAATCTCAGAAAGGTCTGCCAGAGCCCAGGTTGACACGTGACTGATTACTCGTGTTAACCTTCTAGGTGTCACGCTAAATCAGGAAATAATAAAAATGTATCTCAATAATATGAAACGTATCATTGATACGAAACGGTTTATGTTACCATGTTGACAGTGGTCAGAGAATGTGGAGTTTCTTTCTCTACGTGCTCTTTTTACTTTTACGTTAGGTGCATGTCAGACACGAAGTGGAGTGAAGCTGCGCTATTTTTCCTCTTACAATTAAAAGCGCAGCGACAGCGAAGCCAAAACTGTAGACCTGTGCTCACTGTTCTGCTCAACAGGTGGATCTAAATAACCTCTGAAACCTTGTTAAGGAGGCCGGTCTCTTCTGTCCAGTATTGCATGAGAGACTCCAGCAGATGGGGAGGGAGATGAAAGGATATCTGCCAAAATGGTCTTGTGTATCATCCTAGATTTAGCCGGATCATTTTTTTGCAATAATAAAATGTGTTTCTGTCTGCTCATTGGCTACCCGTCAAAGTGGCTGGTAACACTGACAGATTTAACCACCAGTAGCAAAATCTACGTTTATTTTATTCCCTCTTTATTTCTTACTCAGTATCTGAATGCGTATATAAAAAAAATAATCTTTACAGCTTCATGGGTTAGTCACCCAGGTTTAGAGGATGTAAACATATGCAATCAGTAGACCTTTCATTTGTATTTAATTAAAAAAAATCAAACATTTTGTAATACTTTACATAAGCCACTGACAAAAAATTGAATAAAATATTTTTTTGTGCCAGACTGATACAAAATGTTTATATTATTGGTTACTACATGATTCCATATGATATATTTCATAGTTTTGATATCTCCACAATAGTAAAAATAAAGAAATACCAATTAGTTGATGTGTCCAAAGTTTCGACTGGTACTGTATATTCATATACTATATGTACAGACGTGTGTATAGATACTGTGTGTATAGATTCATTGACCATTTCAGGAAATTGTAAAAACAGTTCAGCTTTATTTTGCTCAGTTTTATCCACCCAAAAGCTTTGTGATTTCTGAGGATATTAAATGGGTCATTGGAAACAATGTCTTATTGTGCCGTCTGAATGGACAATAGGATTCATTTCCTGAGCAAATCAAAACAAAGAATTGTGAAATCAACATAAACACACTAAGCCGCATTTCCTCTTTCTTTTCATTATTATTTCTTGCTGTGCAGGGAGAAACTGTTTATTACTTAGTCTATCAAACCAGATGCTATTCGTTTATTGAATACATCCTTAGAAGGACAATACGGGACCGGTCCGTCCATTTTTAGATCATTGATTATTTAGGCCCTGTACATTGATTCTGAAACGGTACAATTTACATTTAATTGCTTATTCATCTTCACCCTGTTGCCTGGTACCTGAATCTGAATGGTGGGCGTAGCAATGAGGCGGGTTAACAAGGCTACCAAATAAAGGTCTCGCCTTGAAAACATTGAACCCTGTTTATTGGGTTCTCCGAACCCATTCTCGGTCTTCCATAGCATGGTTCCCATAAGGCCATGTAATTAAATTGGCTGGCCAAGAGGTGCGATCGATGATTACTCGTTTGAGCCACTCCTCCCCACGTATCCTCTTCACGAGTAGCTGAGCTGAAGAGGGTAGTCAACACCAATCATTGCTGCACCGGTACTGACACGAGACCACACGGTGGTCTGCCTCTGCTGTGCTCTGTCAAGCGCCGTTTTGATGCTCAGTGATCCGTAAACAAGGCACTGCACAGTGTCTCATCCATCCTCCATCCACTTCACGCCCATCCTTTGTAAACCCTGCGTTGGTGGGCTACTGGTTTTTCCCCTCATCGTCGAAGATCTCGTCACTGTACGAGGACGGGTGAAAGCATCACGTCAGTGCCGTTATGCACACTCAAAACAGTCAACCTGATAGTCTTTTCACTAGACCAACTAGGACCCCGACCTTGCCTCTTCCTGTACGGAGTTTGGACCCTTGTTGAGATGCCTGCATGACATTTTTACGCCCCATCTGAAACGTTCCACACACCTCGGCCTTAAGCTTTGAGTGCTGTGGTACCCCACTGGTGCCTCTGATCCATTTTAGGCCCGCTAGGAATCTCTTGTAGGTAATATAGGTCAAGCTGACTTTAACAGCGAGTTTCAAGTAAAAGTTGTATTCTGGTGCCGTGGCCTTATTCAAGACATCTTATGCATTGTCATTCACAACAACAACCTGGGATGAACCTGTCTTTCTCAGGGACAGAACTAGTGATTCATCACCTTGCTGTCTCTGGGATTTAAGCAACTTTTTGGTTACTGGTCAAAAGCTGTAACTGCTAAGCTACTTGCTCCCTTGAGTATATAAACATTCAATACCAAGTGTCATGGACTAATTGGTTCTGTAAATTATTATTACAAATCATTATTAAACATATTAAGCATTATTAAACATTTGTAGTATTTATATCAGGGAAAATAAATGTAAAAAACTTGGAAGGGAGATTGATAACAATCTGTTTTATCTGACAGGGTGAAAGCAAATATGAATTGGAGTTGCTGCCTCACCTCAACCAAGCAGATGTCGTGGACACGGTGGAAGCACAGCAGGAAAAACCCGCCAAAGGAAAGAAACGCAGGGTTGGCAAAACCAGAACAGCAAGTCTGAGTGACAAACCGAAGACTTCTTGCCATTCCTCTGCTTACATCGACCGTGTTGAATTTCACGAGGACGTGCAGAGGGAGAGCGTCTCGCAAAAAGACACAACCCTGGCTTCCCCATGGACCCTGATGAATAATATTGTTCCTTCAGAATGTCACACGGTGGTGACTTGTGATCTCCGAGAGAACCAGCGCCCCGAGGGGCTCTGGCCTCTTCTGTCCTCCGGCGAAAAGCCAATCGTGGACATGGACTTGGACATGCCACCCCACGATGAGAGTGGCAGGTCAGAGGTACAGTCCCCCACAGAGGAGGAGCAGTGTCCAGTCAGCAAACCAGCACGCTGCAGAGATGCCGCAGAACAGACCCACCTTAACCCGTTGAGCTCAACTGCTGAACTTGGCCCCGGGTCAGAGGAAGACTCCGAACTGGAGTCTTTGTTTTATTTGCCTAAGTGGGACGCTGCTGCCCGAACGTTGCAGCCCTTGAGACGGAGTGCCGAGGGCATAAGGGCCATTCTCGCCAACGTGACAGAGCTTTTGTCCAGGTCTCCACCGTCGTTGCACTTCGACCTGGACCGTTCTGTGTACGACTTTGGGCCTGGGGCCGCCACCTCGACAACCATAAAAGAACGTTCGCTCACACTTTCCCCCGGATCACCGCGGGAACCACTGGAAAAACCTTTGGACGAGCCCCAGACATTCAAGGTGAATTTCTCCCTGGAAGTAGAAGAAGATTCAGCAGACCCCTCCTCTCAAACTGCCAATGTTGATTTGAAGCTTGTGTTTCCAGATGGTAGAACCCACCCTGTACCTCAGGAACCTACACCTAGACAGTGTTCTCCCGTGTCACTCTTAGCTCTGCAAGCCCCGGCAGATTGCAGCGCCGGTAGTGGTGGCGCTGTTCGAAGCCCTAGTTGGGATGAGGTTTTTGAGGACGATGTAAGTGATGGCGATAAAATGAGGGCTGATGATGATGTGGATAATGCGGATGACTTTGAGTGGCCATGTCCAGCTGCACACCCCCAGGCTAGCCTGGATGAGAGCTTGGACCTGTTTGAAGATGATGAGGCCTTCCTCCAGGTGACCATCCCGGATGGCCGTACACCGGAGAACATCGGGATCCGATCACCTAGTCCCAGAAAAACAACTGGGTCAAATGAAAGTGTTACGGAAACAAACATGTTGGATCCAAACCATCTTTCCCCGGTAGTGCAGCGGGAGTCTTCTCCAGAGTTGAAGGAGAGCTTTGACTGCTCTCAGGATTTCTTCTCGATCAACTTTGACCTGGGCTGGGAGGAGGATGAGGAGGCTGGCCCCGCGGCTGGCCCCGGCGGACCTTCACCACCGTCATCCAAAAAACAGGAAACACCTCATTCCTCCCAAGCGACGGCTTTCAACGACATTAGCTCGTCCACGCCCTCCTTTAGTTTCCGGAAGATCGTGTCCACGCCGGCCGGTCCGAGAGTTAGGAGGGCGGACACTTCGGCTCTGACTTCACCGCTGACCTCCAAGAACGGAGCTCTGTTCTCACCGATACCGACATCAGGACTTAGGCGTACTCTCTTGCCCGGACCTCCTGCCACCTCATCCCCTTTCTCTGCTGTCTTGAAGGGGAAACGCCAGGAGGCCTTACAGGAGGCCCAGACGCCCAGGGATGAGTTCAGGGACCCAGGTAACGATTTAGGGTCACTGTATTTATCACCCACATTGGAGCTGTGTTATAAAGGTCACTTCACTCATGCTATCATGACCACTGTGCATCCCTTAGCATCCTGTTCACTAACATCTGAAAGCGGTTTTGAAACGTTAAAACTATAATATGGTCTACAGTGTCCCTTCAGTGTCCCTTCAGAGGCTGCCCTATTGAAATTAACCTGAAAAACTGAATTTGCTTAGCGAATTTCACTTTGTGTTTTTACCTGTGTATGGTTAGGCTTTTCTCACATGAATGTGAATTAGCCTTTATTATACCCCCACCAGGCTTATGCACCAGTGACACTGAGGAGGAGGTTGTCAACCGTCAACAGAGTCATCCTACGTCCAAAGCCAAGCCCTCGTCTCCAGAGGTGAGTCCCGTTGGCCTTTTCCATTCACAGCTGTGTGTCAAGAAGGTTCTAATACTGTACAACAAAACACGGTCCAAAGCAGGTGTTGCCCACAGTTTCCTGTGCGTGTCTCTGATTGTGGTCAGCTAATGGTGTGCTTTTTTATTTTACAGTGTGTGCGAAGTTGTTTCTGAACCGACCAAGTCCTTCCTCTTACCTCTGTAGTTGCTTTGGATGTAATTCATTAAGGCCCAAATTAAAAAGAGCTCAGTATCATTTCTATGACACTCACTGGAAGTAAAACATCACCTCTATATACTGTTGACATAACCTCTCTATATACTGTTGACATCGCCTCTCTATATACTGTTGACATAACCTCTCTATATACTGTTGACATCGCCTCTCTATATACTGTTGACATAACCTCTCTATATACTGTTGACATCACCTCTCTATATACTGTTGACATAACCTCTCTATATACTGTTGACATAACCTCTCTATATACTGTTGACATAACCTCTCTATATACTGTTGACATAACCTCTCTATATACTGTTGACATAACCTCTCTATATACTGTTGACATAACCTCTCTATATACTGTTGACATCACCTCTCTATATACTGTTGACATCACCTCTCTATATACTGTTGACATCACCTCTCTATATACTGTTGACATCACCTCTCTATGTACTGTTGACATCACCTCTCTATGTACTGTTGACATCACCTCTCTATATACTGTTGACATCACCTCTCTATATACTGTTGACATCACCTCTCTATGTACTGTTGACATCACCTCTCTATATACTGTTGACATCACATCTCTATATACTGTTGACCTTGTTGTCTCCCAGCCGACTGTTGTCGGCATGGCAACAGGCTCGCCAACTGCTCATGGAAGGTCTTTTCTGCTGTCATTTCCCCTTCAGACTGGCCTCTTTTAGGACAGCATCTGTTTTCTATGAGACTGCTCAGATGTGGAGACTGCTCTCCACACGGTTGCATAGTGGGGTTGTGGGGTTATTGTAGATGGCCTCGGAAACTGTGTGCTAAGTGGTCCAGAAAGGTCCTGTGACTATGTTATGTCGAGTGGAAATCGTACAAACACAGTGGTGTTTAAAAGAAAAAGATTGTTTGTTTGAGAGATCCTTCCTTGTGGCAACCAAGTTATATAAAACTGACTGACGATTCTGTTGATGTTGTGTTTTTTATATTTGCTCTTCCCAGTCAGTCTTCCTTAGTGATGGAGATTCTCCTGTACAAGTTACCAGGAAGCCCAAGCTTGCAGTGGCACTCATTGTAAGATAATTTACTATTACAGCTGTCACTGTAGCGTCACATTACTATAATCACTATCACTGTAGCATCACAACACTATAACCACTATCATTGTAGCATCACATTACTATAATCACTATCACTGTAGCATCACAACACTATAAACACTATCATTGTAGCATCACATTACTATAATCACTATCACTGTAGCATCACAACACTATAAACACTATCATTGTAGCATCACATTACTATAATCACTATCACTGTAGCATCACAACACTATAAACACTATCATTGTAGCATCACATTACTATAATCACTATCACTGTAGCATCACAACACTATAAACACTATCATTGTAGCATCACATTACTATAATCACTATCACTGTAGCATCACAACACTATAAACACTATCACTGTAGCATCAAATTACTATAATCACTATCACTGTAGCATCACATTACTATAACCACTAAAACCTTTTTTAATATGTTTATTCTAAGCTGACCGTGTCTTCCAAAATCTGTTTCAGTCTGATGAGAGTGAGGGGGAGGCAATGTCCGACAATGACTTTCAGAATTCCTCCGTTCACCGGCCCAGAAGGGCCCGACCTGTGGCTGCGACCCCTCCGCCCTCCAGGAAGAGAGCTCGGGTCAGTCCGGGGTGAAATCCACCTCACACGACAATTGGTGGCCAACGGGGTCATGACAAGTGTCTAGTGTTGCGGCACGTTAACGGTTTCTCCTTTGGTGAACAGCTGAAGTGCGGTGTGCTACGGTGCCCCTTTGCTCCGAACGTTCCCAACGGAAAAAAGACACATTTCCACCAGTCTTCTACATTGGAAAGTGAGGTTATAATGTATGTAAAATGTTCCCAAATGTCCTTCCCAGCATGCCTTGCGGCGCCACAATAGTGGAGCCCGTCACTTTCTTGACGAGGAGGCAGAGCTGTCTGACGAGGAGGGGGAGGCTTCGTCTGATGAAGAAGATGGCGAAGAGCAGAACCGCTCCTTGGAGGGCTTTGTTGTGAACAACACACTGTGTTCTCAGGGACTTAACGGTAAGAGGGACAGTATTTATAATAAATACATAGATAAAATACTTAAAATAATCATACTTATTAATAATGATATTATAATTATTGGTTGGGGATGATCCTCATGTCAGGAAATGCATAGAAATTAATATAAGTTGCAATATGTGTAATAACTCATGAGTTCCCAGGGTCCGTCTCATGGACTGAGAGTAAAGGCGAAGGAAGAAGGCTATTTCCAGCCTGAGGGTTAGGTTTGTGGTAAAATGTACACTTAGTTTTAAGTTTAGGCATTAGGGTTTAGACGTTAGGGTTATGTTATGTTTAGGCATTAGGGGTTAGATGTTAGGGTTATGTTATGTTTAGGCATTAGGGGTTAGACGTTAGGGTTATGTTATGTTTAGGCATTAGGGGTTAGGCGTTAGGGTTATGTTATGTTTAGGCATTAGGGGTTAGACGTTAGGGTTATGTTATGTTTAGGCATTAGGGTTTAGACGTTAGGGTTATGTTTAGGCATTAGGGGTTAGGCTTTAGGGTTATGTTATGTTTAGGCATTAGGGGTTAGGCGTTAGGGTTATGTTATGTTTAGGCATTAGGGGTTAGGCTTTAGGGTTATGTTATGTTTAGGCATTAGGGGTTAGGCGTCAGGGTTATGTTATATTTAGGCATTTGGGATATATTAAGTTAAGGCATTAAAGATTAGGTTATATGTTAGGGTAGAATTAGGTTTGGAGAGTATGACACATTTTCTATGGGCAAAGAAATGTAAGAAAAGCAGTTCAAAATTGGGAAGATCTGAGTCTTGTCTAACTTTATAAAAGATTTATAAGAAAACCACTGTGCCTGCAATGCCCATGTGTATAATATTACTGATGGATAGAAGTGAGCAAACACACAGTCATGTCCTTACCATGATATGCTTTTACTTTATTTCAGTTCTACAACAGGGCCAATTTGGGAAAGACTATGAAGCTTGACACTGTCACCCTATCTCACTCCTTCAAAAACAAACTATGCAAGCAGCTATCTGATCAGTATATCAGGGACCCTTTGACCTTTACCCTAATGGGACCATTTGACCTTTACCCTAATCCCAAATGTATTTTACCCGGATGCAGAACATATTTACACGCTTTGCTTTGATGTCCCCAGTCGTGAGCCAGCGCTCAAGCATTTTGTGAAAGGGGACTTCTGCTGGCCCAAGACACCAATACACATACTGTTTCTTTCATTGTATCTCCCCGTGTGACAGATTCTGAGATGCGGGGGGTATACCTGAAGTCTGTAAGAAGCCCAGCTGTGACCCGCAATTTCAAAATGGTCTACAAACAAAACCATAACATGGACATCTTCTCCCAGGTAAAGCTGTTTATCAGGATTTATTTGGCAACCGTTCAGTCCCAACGTAAATAACACCAAGTCCTTGACTTGGATATGCTTGGTTTGTTTTATGTATAGACTGTGCCATTTTCACCTGCTCAGATGTGGCATGAAAGCCCATTCAACGGCTTCATTATAGTGTTGTTGAAGCTGGTCCGCCAACTCTTCCCCAGGTACCTGAGCAGGATGAGACATACGGAGAGGACAGCTTTGTGGTGTATGGCAGTGAGGAAGAGCTCAGCGCGGAGGAGGAGGAGGAGGTCACTATGGAGCCTCTCCGTGAGGACTCCTTTGTGGATGGGAGGAGGCAGTACCAGACCCGACGCAGAGCCCTGCTCCGTGACATCAGGGCACAGACGGGAACACGGACCGGAAGAAACGCTGTGGACAAGAGGCACGCAGCTGACTCGAACCCAAAGCCTGTTGGGAAAACAAAACGCTTGCGCATAGTGCGCTTGGCGGGCTCCAGCTCGGAAGAGGAAGGTGCAGAGGAAAGCGGAGAGCGTCCTAAAACAGAGGTTGTTGCTGCCCTCTGCAGACCGGCTGAGGTACAGCAACAGAACGACCGGGTGTTCAGAGCTCCACAGCAGCAGGCACACCAGAATGTCCTCCGTAATGGGGCCCCCAGAATGTCCTCCGTAATGGGGCCTGGAGCGCCCAGTGGAGCCTGCAGGGCCTCCTCGGCGAGCTCCGTAATGGGGCCTGGAGCACCCAGTGGAGCCTGCAGGGCCTCCTCGGCGAGCTCCGTAATGGGGCCTGGAGCGCCCAGTGGAGCCTGCAGAGCCTCCTCGGCGAGCTGTGTTAAAGGGTCTAGAGAGGAGCAGCGTGAAGAACGGTGCCGCCAAAGGCTACATCAGCAGGCCCTCCTGTCTGAGGAGCTGGACTTTGAACCGTCAGAGTCTCTCTTGTCTCCACGTGAGCATCCTCAGGTAAAGTACCGACCAGATACCCAGGCAGCTTAACAGGAGTCTTAGGAATACAGGTCTGGTGCTAAACCAGTTAGTAAACAATGATAGATTGACAGGGATTCATTGAGGGATATTCAGTTACAGTAAACAGCAATGTTTCAGTCAGAACGAGAAACAAACGTCAGCTGCTGTTCTTCGTCCCCTCAGGCCGCATTCCCCCCCACCCTCCCCACACTAGAATGGAACAACGGCCCCCCAGGTAGAGCAGTTGTCTGGAGGGGTCTTTCTGAGAACCAAGCTGGCCGTCGCTGCTTAGGTACAAGTGTGGCAAATTGGCCGGCAGAGACCGAAATAGTGTGAAATCCCCATCAAATCTTTCGTCAAAACTCAAAAAGCGTCTCTGCGTTCTTACACCATTTTTTCTAATGGGGATTTTTAGATCCACTTGAAATAAGGTCTGTGTTTTGTGTGGGCTTACGTTTTGATGAACATCTACCAGACTAGATGACTTGACAAGGTGACAACATATAAGCAAATATATTTTTTGGTGGAGTTAACTGAAGATTATATGTTGACCAACGTCACCTTGTCTTGACGAGATTTATGACTTATGCAAATGGGGAGCCATGGTAAGCCTAAATTAAACACCTTATTTGAAGTGATACTAAAATTCCTTGCAAATTGGAGGTGAGCGAGTGTGCCTTCACACATGTTGACCCTCATCCCTTCCTGGTTAGACCCTCATCCCTTCCTGGTTAGACCCTCATCACTTCCTGGTTGGACAAGCAGTGTGGAAAAAGCTGAATGACTTGTGGATACGGAGTTCTCCAAGTGGTCCAAAGAAAAGGCCAGAGACACAATTTGTTTTGAGAGAAAACGTGGGGTAAAAATGATTAAGTATTGTGGCCTATGATGTTCAAGCTGTCCCCCAGTGCACATCCTGCTGCAGCATAGGTTCGAATCCTGCCCACTGGGCTTTCAGCAACAGAACAAAAAGGATTTCCTGTCAAACTAAGCATAAAAATGCCAGAAACAAAATCTTAAAAAGTTCATTATAATACTAAAAAGGTATTATATTTCAGAAAGTAGTAACAGTATGGAATTAATTAGATCTATCCCCGCATGTTGTCTTTCCCCAGGCCACCTCCTCCTCCTTGGTACCCCAGGCCCAGAGCTCCGTTGTTCAGGTCGCTGCTGCATGCAAGCCCCCCGCCTCATCCCCGGGCCTTGTCTCTGTCCTGGTGGACAGCCGCTGCATCACGGCCTGCGTGGATGTGGTGTCCAGCCTCCGTCAGCGTCACGCCGTCACAGCCCATGTCTGCTCCCTGGACGGCTGCGACTTCGTGGTGAGCAACCGTATGGCGGTGGAGCGGCAGAACCAGTCGGAGCTGGCAGGGTCGCAGAACCGCAAGCGGCTGGTGGAGCGGGTGACAAATCTGCAGGGCCTCTTTGAGCGCATCTGTCTCATCATAGAGAAGGACCGCACCAAACCAGGTGAGGGAATGAACTGACCGCTACGCTAATGAACTGACCGCTACTCTAATGAACTGACCACTACACTAATTAACTGACCGCTACTCTAATGAACTGACCGCTACACTTATTCGTGTGGGGTCACTTCTTGATTCTCAAGAAGACTTCTTGATTTTTCATGAAATGCTCCACATCTTGACTTAGCTTGTGAGAATAGGCACTGGACTTGGCTCTTCGAACGGTGCTTCTCACAGGACTCTTAATAGACATTTGCGGAAAAAAACACACATTTTAGTTTTAAAACCCGAAACTAGCCATAACTTACTAACAGTCCTTCTCTGTCACCGGATCAACACTGTGATCTGCTGTTCTTGTCTCGTTCTTGAAAATGTTCCTCCTCCCTCGTCACCCAAGGCGAGGTCTCCCGGCCATCCCAGCGCACCCGCTACTACGACAGCACACTGGCTAGCTTGGTGCGGGCAGGCGTGCGGCTCCTGGTGAGCGGGGGGCCCGAGGAGAGCGCCGCCCTGCTGGCAGAACTGGCCCGCTTGGAGCAGCGGAAGGGCCAGGCCATCAGTGTTCCCCTGGAGGTTAAAGGTCACAGGCAGCAGGCACTGGCGTTTTACCGAACGCTGCCCTGTGTCAGCTATGTGAGTGCCCTCAACATGGCCCAAAGCTTCAGATCAGTGAGCCACCTGGTCAACAGGTAGGGGAAATTAACCACCATGGCTAATGTCTTACTTTGTTAGCATCACCGATAGCTTTATCTCTGAATGCATTATCCCTGTTAGAATCTTTGGTAGCATTAGCTCTATTAGCAATAGCCCTTAGCTGCAGTACCATTCAACACAGCGCCTGTCCTATCTGCAGCTCCGTCGAGGCTCTTCAGAAGGGGGCGTGTGTGAGCCACCCCAGAGCCGAGGAGATCTACCGCAGCCTACGTTACTCCTGTGACACCACCCTGATGAACACCAGCACAGCAAGGAAAAACGACATTTAACCATCCATCTCTTCCCCGGTTCCCCATTCAGCCTGATCTTCGGTCGGTTGTTAATCTTTTCCCCTCAAATAATGTTTTCAAGCTAATCCCAGATCTGTGCCTCAAGGACACGTCTCACTCTTGCACTCAAACAGGACCTCTAATGGGATCATAGACTTACAGTGTTCATTAGGCACCGCTTGTAACGAAACAGACTGAAATGCGGATGAACTACCTGAGCTTGTCCAATGAGTAACATTCCCATTAAAAAATGTTAGCCCACAGTGTGCCTCACTGAACAAGGCCTAAGCTGCTCCATTAGACTTTGTCTATTGACAGACACTAAAGTAGATGTAGGTTGTGATCAATGCAGTGTGCAGTAGTATTTGCTCACTCGTGTGAAACGTGTGCATTCCTTTGTTGAACAAATTAAATTCTAACGATTTCTGTTAAAATAACGGAGCAATGTTTTTGTGTTCATACTTTGTAAATAGATCAATTATATAGTTTCAATTGCTGGAATAAAAAGGCACTATTTTTCTACAGCTGTGTTGTTTTGTGCAAAAGAAAACCTTCCCAGTGACATTTGTTCATTTAAAGGCATCTGAGCACGATAAGACACACAACACAGACAGATATTTTCTATTTGAGATGAGGTTCATGCACATTGACCCCCTTGGTGTCCATTCAGGGAGTCAGGCTCGGAAGACCAGCCTGAGCAAATCACCAGAGATCAGCCCATATCAGAGAAACGACTGACGTACACACACCACGGGGCTCCACCTGCTATCGGCACTCACAGTGGGGTGTTTGAAAAACGCATTGTCCTCCTGGACTTGTGTGTGTGTGTGGCCTTAGTGACAATAGGGGTACTGTTGCCAGTCGTGCAGATGAAACCTGTTGATGATGCGCGTTACGAGAACGCGCTGAGATCGATGTTGTAGAATATTTCTTGGTGTAAGGAACTGTAGAGGGCAGTCCCAGGCGATGGGTGTATGGGGCAACTACTGTACGCTTCCAGTCTAACAACAATAGATTGGCTAGTTCAACCTGACTAACGACTCACTAATCAGATGTAAGTGTATTTCTCGTTGCCAACCCTGATCTCACGGCACGTTACTGGGTCTTAGGTGCTGTTGCAGGAAGTGAGGAGCAAACGAGCAGTCATATTCAATAGGGTCAGTAGTGGATATAAAATAAAAGATGCATGAAATGCTGTTACTCATCCAGTGAACTCAATGTCCCCATGTTTGCTCAGAATAGGTTCATGCTGGGAAAATGGTTAGAGGCCTCTGCCGAAACCTAAAGCCCCTTCCTTCACCCCTGGTCCTCAGATTATGCTTTTGTTTTCGAGGAGCATCCTGACAACGGTACTTTCAGTTACTTTGTCATGGAGGACTAAAAATGACAAGACTCGTATGAGTGTTTTATTCTGCCGTGTATTTTTTCACATTGATTTGGTTGCAAGGCATTCTCACCAATACATAAACCGTATTCCATACATTCAATTTAGAAATAGCTAGGCAAGCCATTTAAAAAAAAAAAAACTTACAAACTTCTTACCCATTTCCCTTCCTCCCTCATTCAGACGTTTAATATGGCAGCAAGCTTTCATCATAGGAGTCCGTGCCAAGCCACGCTGCTTTTTTCAACCCCTGGTCCACCAACTAGGAAGGCACATGGATCAGCCTCGACTGGAATCAGTCAGCCACTCGAGCCAACTGAGGGCGATCCAAATACCCACACTGACGATGCCTCCCCAGTCCTGAGGATTTCCAGCTTTGCCTCGTACCCGGAGCTAGCCTCAGACTGTGCCGGCCTAGTCTTTTGGGGGGCCCTGAGCAAACTTTGATCTGGGACCCCCTGTCCCCTACTGGTCGAGGGCTCCCTAGCAGTCGGAGGCCCCCTATTGGTCAGGGGCGCTGAGTGACTGCTTATGTCACTAATGACATGAGCCAGCCCTGCTCCTGAAATAGAGACACTGTCCGATGTATTAAATAACAGTAAATCCACAAAAAGGAAGCAGCGTTTCGTTTGTATTCTGCCTTTGACTTAATTTAGTCTAAAAAAGAGCCATGTCGTCCAGCAAACAGAAACCAGTCACAGAACAGGTTCTCTGAAACCACAAAAGGTTTTACTTCAAATTTCACCTGACCAGCTAAAGGGTGCAATAGACTTTACATATCAAATTTAGGAATTTATAAATCACAAGCGTGTGTGTGTACACGTTCTACCATGTTCACCCTAAATGTAACAGTCCAAATAATATTTGCTATTGACTGTGCTGCTTCAAATACAGTACAATTCCGTAAAAAAAAAATGTTTAGTCTCCAATAAAAAAAACAAGAACACTCAGTGCCTTTAACACTGATATCATGTCAGCAAATCTAAGAAAGTATTTCAATGAATTCTGAGTGTTTCCAAAAATTAAGCAATAAGGTGCCGCTCAGAAATATGATTGAGTTGGTCTGAGACAATATCTTACATTTGGTTGTTTTCAAGTTCAGATTATCAAGAAGAAAATGTTTAGTCTGGGACCAGCTGCTGCAGTCTTAAGCCAAACTCTGGAATGTCCTTCAGCATTCCAACAGGGGAGATTAAAAAACTGTGGACCTAAGGTTGAAGCAAAATGGCATCCTGTCTTTTTTTACAAGCAGCGTACAATCATTTGGACATACTGTAATTTGAGCTCCCCAGGACTCCACAGAAACAAAGTCTTTTCATAGGAAAGCTTCATTTATCTACAGTACAGCATTATGTATACACACTTTAAGACATTCATATATTTACTCAGCTGTGCACATATATACGGTATCTCACAAAAGCGAGGACACCCCCTCACAGTTTTGCAAATATTTGATTATATCTTTTCATGTGACAACACTGAAGAAATGACACTTTGCTACAATGTGAAGTAGTGAGTGTACAGCTTGTATAAGTGAAAATTTGCTGTCCCCTCAAAATAACACAACACACAGCCATTAATGTCTAAACCGATGGCAACAAGTGAGTACACCTCTAAGTGAAAATGTCCAAATTGGGCCCAATTAGCCATTTTCCCTCCCCAGTGTCGTGACTCATCAGTGTTACAAGGTCTCAGGTGTGAATGGGGAGCAGGTGTGTTAAATTTGGTGTTATCACTCTCACACTCCCTCCATACTGGTCACTGGAAGTTCAACATAGCACCTCATGGCAAATAACTCTGAGGATCTGAAAAAAATAATTGTTGCTCTACAGAAAGATGGCCTAGGCTATAAGAAGATTGCCAAGACCTGAAACTGAGACCATACAGCGGTTTAACAGGACAGGTTCCATTCAAAACAGGCCCGCTATGGTCGACCAAAGAAAGAGGCTGGGACGCAGGGCAGTATTCCAACATGATAATGACCCCAAACACACCTCCAAGACGACCACTGCCTTGCTGAAGAAGCTGAGGGTAAAGGTGATGGACTGGCCAAGCATGTCTCCAGACCTAAACCCTATTGAACATCTGTGGGGCATCCTCAAACAGAAGGTGGAGGAGCCCAAGGTCTCTAACATCCACCAGCTCCGTGATGTCGTCATGGAGGAGTGGAAGAGGGCTCCAGTGGCAACCTGTGAAGCTCTGGTGAACTCCATGCCCAAGAGGGTTAAGGCAGTGCTGGAAAATAATGGTGGCCACACAAAATATTGACACTTTAGGCCCAATTTGGACATTTTCACTTAGGGGTGTACTCACTTTAGTTGCCAGCGGTTTAGACATTAATGGCTGTGTGTTGAGTTATTTTGAGGGGACAGTAAAATTACACTTTTATACAAGCTGTACACTCACTACTTTACATTGAAGCAAAGTGTCATTTCTTCAGTGTTTTCACATGAAAAGATAATCAAATACTTACAAAAATGTGAGGGGTGTACTCACTTTTGTGAGATACTGTGCATGTACTGTATAATATATAATACCTTTAGTTTGTAACCAGGATGACTAAGAATGACAAGTCATTTTAGTGCTTTTTCAGTGATTGAGTTCTTTTGCAATTGACCGGTTAATTAAAATAAAATATAACTGCCCAGTGTTTATAGGAAATGTCCTACCTACAATTAATAAAGATTTTTCCTGTAAGTATTTAAAAAGCTGCTTTCCAGTGTTGGGATGCAGCTTTAATTAGTATGACCCTGTACCAGTCAAAAATATGAATATTAATTAGACGCCTGCTGACTGGCCAGATCTTCTTCCTCTGAACTGCCGATTGGCCAGATCCTCCTATGAACCGCCGATTGGCTACCTCAGTCTCCCCCAAGTGGAGCATAAGGATTTTTTCCATTTGATGGGTTAGATGAGGGTTTTAGGTGTTTCTTACACTCCAATTTACACTTTGGCCACAAATGTGAGTATAGGACAGGGTCCACAACATCAAGTCTGTACAAAGTCAGGGGTCAAAAAGGGACAGGGGTATTTACAAAGTCATTATACCATCTGAAAATATAATGTATAAAATATAGCATTCGTAGTGACCTTAACATTGAGTGGTCAGGTCTGTAGTATATAGCAGCTTAGCACGCACACTACAAGACCAGTTCCAATCCAGCTTCCCCTGTTCAGATGTTGCATATGTCATCAACCAATGGTTGTGTGCCATGTCATCAACCGTGTCATCGACTGAGACCACTATAACACACCGCGGTCAGCGGATCCAGGAAATGCCCATTCCAGCGCTGCTAAGATCCGGCAGAAGTCGGTAACGCCTGGGCAGTGAACGCACCGCCACGTCACCCCCCCCCCCCCACCCCCGGGGGGGGTTTACAGGCTCGAGGGCTGAGCCTGTTGAGGGCCAGCGGTGAGCGAGGGGCGGGACTCGCAGTCCTCAACGACACCGTCCCGCATGTACATGAGGAACAGAGTCACGGTGGCAAAGGTGGTGGCGTTTACGGGAAACGCCCGGAGCAGCGTGGAGGTGAGGCCGTGAGTGAACACCCGCCAGCCCTCGCGCCTCACGCTCTGACGCACGCAGTCCGCGATCCCGCTGTAGCGGTTGCGCCCGCCCACGCCGTCTGCCTGCAGCCGCGACTTAATGACGTCCACCGGGTAGGTGGAGAGCCAGGAGGCGATGCCGGACATGCCGCCGGCGAACAGCAGCTTGAGGATCATGTAGGGGTCGTCCGGCTCGCAGCCCAGGGAGCGCGTCAGGACGTCGTAGGTCAGGAAGTAGATCCCGAAGCCCGGCGTCTCGCGGACCAGCGTGGTCACCATGCCCCGGTTGATGCCGCGGATGCCCTCCTTTCGGTAGATGCGCACCAGACAGTCCAGCGAGTTCTTGTACAGCTTCTGCTTGGACTTCCTTTCGCCCAGGCCCTGCAGCTGCATGCGCGTCTTGGCCAGCTCCATGGGGCAGCAGATGACACTCTGCAGGGCGCCGGCTGCTGCGCCGGCCAGGAACTGGTTGAGCGGCGTGTCGTTGCCTAGCCGGCGCATGGCGTTGCCCTGGACTCCGAACACGATGGCATTGATGAAAGTCAGGCCCATCATGGGGGAGCCGAGACCTTTGTACAGGCCGGTCATCTGTGGACACCAGACAGAGAGAGGCGCGGCAGTGAGTTCAATGATGCTGTGTTCACCAGAAACTACTCTAAGAACATTGCAGAATGTGACATTTTGCCACAACCGCTGCTGTTCAAGGCAGGGCTCTTCATAAACCAATGCTCTCATGCTAATATATTGGACAGGCTGCTGTTTTACTATAATAATAGTACAAGTAATAATGGCTTATCCTGATACTCAACCACTGACTAAGAAATATGGGCTCCTTTTGGAACACACCCCGTGAAAACCTGGCCTGTCCACAGAACTGCTCAAGAGATATGGTGATTCTCTAAATTTAGCCACGCAGTCGGCACAACGACACCCAAGTGACCTTGACTACTGACGCGGTTCTCCTAGAGAGCTGATGCTCTCCATAATAGGCAGACTTCTGCCATGACACCCCTAAACTGAAACAAGACACCCTTCTGAGTGGTCTGCTAGGCACGGGCACATGGCATTGGATCATGAGGCGGCAGATCTTAAACCTGAATCGTTTGGGAGAGTTTCGTCCCATCTGACTACCCGTAAACAGTACACAAAGCTGATCAGGTCACAGTGACGATTGTACTCACAGACTCTTGTCGTACGATGGACTGGAAGCAATGATATGTACCGCGATACAGAGGTCTGTCCACATTCTGAACTTGGAGTCGTACCTGAGAACGAAAGCCTCGATGTTAGTTAAATTCTTTTAAAATATATTTAAAAAAAGATGGCCGACATTTAATGCTAGGATCAAACTATCACACCCGCATTGCAGAACAACAAAGCCCAATAAGAAAACACACACAAAAAGAACTAATTGTGCAATTTCATGTACTCTGCATACGAGCTGGGTGGTGTGTGCGAATTAAATTATTAAAAGACAGTTAGGTCTGGTGTGCTTGTAAGTCTGGAGAAAGTTTTCACAATGTAAGACTTAAAAAACAGAAGACCGTGACCGTACTTACTAGCTAGGTCACGCATCTGTGCAGAAGTTGTATATCCCTCATCATCATCTACAACAAAGTGACACTGACGCTGTTAAAGACAGCCCTCCCCGTTTAGGGATAAAACCATGAGTCCCTCCTAGCACAGCTTCACACTCGAAATGAAAACAAAAAGGTTAGGAATACAACTGGGGGGCAGGGAGGAAAGAAGTACAAATATTGTTATATGTACGTTTGAATGCTGCTTAGACATTATTGCGGCTGGGTACACACAGGTGCAAATATGCAATGTCTGCCAACTGTAGCTCTTGGAATACTAATCGAATGACAAGATATAATTTAAGGCTTGGGGGAAAAAAATTATAAATCAGTAACTTTTCCTGAAATGTTTATCACTAAACAAGTAAACCCAGTGATTATTTACCATGGCTGAATCAAATAAATTACATGAAAGGCCATTTTAGTCTAAATAATGGCACCGATCATTGAGACTGGAATACAACATCACTAAAAATTACCTTCTTCAAAAGATTTCAAAAATACCTTTCCCTCTGCCTTGGGCAAAAAAAATGTAAATTACCGGCCGGTTGGAAGTAGCATCTCGTATACAGGGGGGATCCATAGCATTCAAAAATGCAGACCCCTAAAATGTCAAACAGAAAAAGAAACACAGCAAAACACCTGGAGATATCACTCAACTGTTTGTACACCAGAGCGCTCCACTGGGCTACATTTAACTCACAGGGTCAGTTCCGACATATCCCGTGGCGCAGGCTTTAATCAGGAAGACGTGGTGTTTATGCTGATGACGGATGTAGGGCTAAGCTTGAACGTCGGGCAGGCTGCAGACTGTACAGTTACTCATACAGGGTTTTTGATTCTCTTGAAAAGGGGGCAACCCTTGCAGACTGAAAACCTAGGGTCGCTCCTGGATAAGGTGTGGGGTGTGTTGTCCTGATTTTGTTGCTCAGCACACCTAACTAAAACAACTGTTCCCGGAACAGATTGTTGCAGTATGACACTGGATTTAGAATGCCACGTGCTCTACATCTACAACTGTGGCTCCACTGCCGACAGGTCTCACTGGGTCCATGAACACCAATGGCAGCCGGTCTGAAGAAAGGGCAGTTTGTTATTTGCAAGCAGTAGCTGAGGAAATACGGTGCTTGAAATGGAAAACAGATTTTTCTTACTCTTATCAAACACTGGGACACGGGGGAATGTGGGTGCTCTGCTCAACGGCAACTTGCATTTGTGAGGAGCTGCGATAATTCCTATTGTAGCTCCGGGTCAATATTAAACAGTTCAGTGTGCTTTCTAATAAAAAAAGACAAAGAACCTAAACCCACCTTCACAGTATCAAAAGGATGACCAACCAAGACACCGGCAGCACCTGAAAAAATGAAGACAGTTAAGTCAGCACTTATCTGCCATGTACTGCTAATACGATCCCTTCGCCCGCCAACGCCTCCCTGGGCACTTTCTGACATCTGCCCTCTTTTGATTTACTGTAACCTGCCACATACCCTCTGAATACTTAGTCTGGACATCCATGGATGTGAAAAGCAGTTTTCATTGCCAAATATGGGCCAATCACAGGGATGGACTGTATAATAATATATTAGAATGTAGCCCAAGCGTTTCCCTTTCATGTTCTTGCAAAATTAGCAGTACAGCTACTTGTGCATAGAGTTGTGTAATCTAACTTGTGAAGAATAGCCTGAGGCTCACAAGTCGTCCTAAGTAAGCCAGCCTCTAAATGTAAACTCTGACAACATGGACAGCGGAGTACAGTAGCCTGAATGTAAAAACCACGGCCCATTGGCTTATCGGGCCGCTGAGCCAAGACATGATGCAAGTTGCAACACTGTTTGAGAGGTGGCGGGTTCATGTTTGTGCATTACGTACAAGAACAAGCCGACTTCACTGGTCTGTTCATTGTACTCATGTCCTTGACATCCCCAGAAAACGCAATACTGTGTTGGACGCCACCTGCGTGCGTCACAGGACGAAACCTGCCACAGGCAGTTTCACGTTGGGGGCAGTTTTACATATCTGAGACATTATCAGGAGCTGAGATAGTACTACAGTGATACTCAATGATGTCTAGGACTCAATAAATGTCTCTTTGGCTAACCGTACAAAGCTTTCCATAACATAGATGGTCACAGCTGTATACATTGACCCACTGGGGATCTGAACATGCAAAATTGCCCAAATATGGGGTTTCTCCTAGCCACTGTCCATCAATTTTATGCTGAGTATTATAAATGCTGGTGTATAAAGGGCTTAATAAAATCCAATTTTATTGATTGATTTGACAGTATTAAATAGTAGTTATTCAAATAGTGATGTATATCAGAGTAATCTCACTTTGGCTAACCTACATTTAAGGTTATAATATTAGTAGAAGTCAGGAAATGACTTTTTGTGAATACATTCATAAGCTCAATTCTACAATGACCTAAGGTTAAAAAAAAGTTACATCTGGCTTGGCATGGGTGAATTATTCTGTAACTTGTTCGGTAGGGAAACATGTAGACAAACCCATTTCTCGATATCATCCAGTTTTCACCTTGTACACTTCAACATGTAGCTACATAGTATCGACGCTTGAGATAGACTGGTCTTTTTTTTTTTTTAATAGTCCTACTGTAAGGCAAACACCACATGGTCTGGCATTAATGTAGTCGCCTTGAGTGTTCGAGCATAGATCATTCTCAGCCCACAGTGTTTCTAGATTGGCTGAAACGGGTTTAGCCGGCTACCGACAAGTTAAGCCTAATAACAACGCATTTTTACGGGATTTCCAGGTTCTCACAACAAAGGGGGGAAGCAAGTGCTTGACTGACCATGCCCAGTAGTTTTCCATACACGAAACCTAACATTCTGTAAACTTGCGCCATAGCTAGGCACATTTTTGCATTCGCTTGCTAGTATATATAGTATGATGATCATTAATCTATAATTCGTTCAGTGTTTTTCCTACCTGATGCATTTTGCAAATCCATTCATTGAGACTCTGTGGCCGCTGCCACGTACTGTAGCACGCAATCTAGCTAGCAATCTTCATCAAGAGGTTGCTAACTCTAGCTAGCTAATTGATAGTTTTGTAAACTTACCTCCTATGCATCCTGCTGCAAAGTCCAGTGTAAAGTCCATTCCTAATTAGCCTTTTAATGAGTCGAAGGATAGCTGGCTAACAGTTAACTGGTGTTTATTTGTCGTATCACTGGACTAGCTATTTCCACTTTCTTGATGTGCGCAATACAACCGTATATTGCTTCAAGCTAGCCGGATAATTTAGCTAGCCAGTTTCCACCTGTATGTATCATCTGTATCTGCTAGTCAGTAGCAGACTTTCTAACTTGGCTAAGTATTTGTTGTATTTTCTTGTCGAATGAGAGCGATTTAGCGAAGGGTTAATGATAATATCACTACCGAAAAAGATAGGCAAGTACTGTAGCTCAACGAGTATGCATTATTTGGTTACTGAATTGAAGTCCCAGAGATAGCCAACTGTCTGCCACACAACCTGCGTCGTCTCCGTTTAGGACGTCGGTTCTATTTATGTATCTTGTGAAGTTCAAAGCCCATTTCGAGGAAACATTCAGCCCAATCGGATCTCTGTGACCGAGACAACACCCATACCACCCCCACGCTCATTGGACGGACGTTATTCTACTGGGCTTGCTTTCAAAAAGCTCAGATTTCAATACCGCTTTTCTTAAACGATTTAGTTGTGATCCGCTATCCTTACGTAGTCTACTTACTACCAATTGAACAACACAGACCCGGGATCAGATATTAGGGTAATATGGTAAAACAACCCAAACGTGTTACATTGTATCTATATATATTATTTCATATACATTCTGAATAAAACAAATCTGACAAAAGTATCTACAAATGTGTTTAACAAGATCATTATTAAAATAGTTGCTAGTTTACATTATTATTACTTCTACACAAAAAAGTCATTTTTGTTTTTAATTACGTAGACCGGCACATATTTAACTAGGTCTTGGGCCTAGTTTCGAGGAGCTCCTCGACCTACTCTGACTCGGGGCTTAAGCCTGTGTGCTTTTCAGTGAGCACCCAGATCTTATTTTTATCTAATTTAACATATCGATTTGATATTTTATGTATGTTTGTGGTGTGAAATGGTTTCATTATTTTTTCTCCTTTTTTTCCCAAAGTAGAGATTGCGTCCGTGTCATCTACAGATAAGTCAGAAACAATAAAACATTGTTTATTATTCTCCTCTGCGTTTTACAAATACATTACAGCTTAGAGATGTTTTTCTCAAACCCAGAACTTGGCTTAAGCCGTTTGTAGCACCACGAACCATAAATCAATGTGACACAATACCGGTGTGGAATTTTCATGTTTGACAAGCTAGCTACTAGCTAGCATACTAGCTATGTGGGTCGTCGCATTACTGTGTATGCAACTATGTGGAAACTTTGGTAAAATACATTCTGATGCTGTGTATACCTAATTCACCAGAGAGTCAAGGTAGCTACTTGTAATGTAAAGGTCGTGTTGTTAAGTAGAATGACTACATTTCTCAACCAGATGGCTAGTATAATCTAGCAGGCAGCCATATCTGAATTGACCCCCACGGAGAAAAGGATGCATTTGGCAGATTTCGCTGCTGGCTCGGTTGGTGGTAAGTTTTACACAGTGTTTCGTTTGGTTCTTATATGATCTAAACCAGTATCGGGGCTAAGGAAGAGTGTCTCCTCTGTCCAGATACTACCTGTCATCCAGTAGAATTTTTCGGAAATGTCGGCAACATGCAACTAGCCCCCACGTTTAACACGTCTGACCTCTGCTTTTTAGACCGCAGGTGTCAGACCGGTTACACGGTGGGCCGAGTGTCTGCAGATTCTCGCTCTTACATTGTACTTGATTAATCTGGTCACTAATTGGTTTGGATCTCCCCTCACCTGGTTTTATAGGAGTCAGTTGTGCATCAATTTAAAGGAAAACCCAAAATCCAACATAACCTTGGTCCCTCCGTGGAATCGGTTTGACACCTGCGATCTAGACACCGTACATTCTAAATTTAAGAACAAAAACCGGTAATCAAGGCTATAGGCTAACTCGCAATGTAAAATACTAAATAGGTTGAAACATTAGCAATTTAACAGTGCAATGAATATGAATCGTTCGAGAGATAGTTAAAGATCTCTGCTTGTTCCTACAGGAGCCTTCGGAGTGGCAGTGGGCTATCCTCTGGACACCATTAAGGTATCTTGTCTTATGAGCCAGCGTCATTAGTCGTCTAGGCAAATGTGAGTGTTCACGGCTGTGTTTTCGTTACACTCAAGAACTCTTGACTCTGTAACCTTTTGCAGGTGAGAATACAGACACAGAGGAGATTCACAGGAGTTTGGCAGTGCATTCGGACCACGTGGAAGACAGAGGGGGTGAGGGACTTGGAGATGTGTTGAAACCAAGCCGCGTGAAGCTCAGCAGTTTGGACACGGGGCTGAACGCTGTCCTTCTGTCCTCAGGTTAATGGATTCTACCGGGGAATGTCCATGCCGGTCACCACCGTGTCCATCAGCTCCTCCGTAGTGTTCGGAGTCTACAGGAATGTCCTGCAGTGCTTTCGTAAACTGCGATCGTCCTCAGCGCGTTTGGACTTACTGCCAGCCAAGGTGGACATCTTTTTATCGGGGTTCTCAGGAGGTGTTGCCCAGGTAGTCAGCTTTTTTTGTGTGTGTGTAACATTACTGCTGTTTTATCACAGTGTGATGAGCGCTCTATAGTGCACCTATTTTATTGATAGATCAGAGGTCTCAAACCGGTTCCACAGAGGGCCGAGTGTCTGCAGGTTTTCGCTCTTACATTGTACTTGATTGACTAATTAGGTCACTAATTGGTTTGTTTCTACCCCCACCTGGTTGTTTAGGTCTGAACTGGGAACCGATTTTAAAGGAAAACCCAAAAACCTGTAGACACATGGCCCTCCGTGGAACCGGTTTGAGACCTCTGTGCTAGATGCATCTCAAAAGGTTGCTGAGCAAACTGGAATTTCATTTTAGGAGTACTAGTGAAACTAGAAAATGTGGGATTCTAGCTGTAGATTTCCGTGTATGCCAGCACGTGCTGTCTAAAAATAGGTGCCCTGAGTATTGCCCTCGTCAGTTTAATAAAATTCCTTGGCGCAAGGAAACATGCAAGTTCTTCAAAAACACGGTGCAAGTAGGCTGAAACGGGGGAAGAATGTTGTTTCGTGGAGAAAAAAAATCTTCCGCATTTATATTGCAAATGTTTTGCGACTATTCCGCAATGGCTACACTTTGAATCCTCTCCCTTTGCCTGCTTGGAGGTGTCCGTGATGGCCCCGGCGGACATAGTGAAAGTACGGATGCAGTGCCAGATGGTACACCAGGGCATGGACGCTCAGCAACCCAAGTACCGCGGTCCAGTCCACTGTCTGCTGACCATAGCACGCAAGGAGGGCATCCTGGGACTGTACAAAGGAGCTGGCGCTCTCGCCCTGCGCGACGGCCCTTCTTTTGCCACCTACTTCACAGTTTACCATGTCATTTGTGAGCAGCTGTCGCCACCTGGGGAGAGCCGGCCAGGTAAGCACACCCCATAATCTCTAGGCGAGTCTTCCAACGCTTAGTCCGTGCAAAGTGTGAACTTTCACATCCACAACGCTCACGTGCACATAAAGAGTGAATGTTCATATCCACGTAGTGCAAATGGTTCGTTTTGCCCCGTGACCCGGATAACACCATAACCTTGCCTTGATCCTCCCTCAGAGTGGAAGGTGGTTCTGCTTGCTGGTGGACTTTCAGGGATGTGTGGCTGGTGCATAGGGACACCAATGGACGTGATCAAGTCCCGTCTGCAGGTGGACGGTATGGGGAAAAGGAGATACAATGGCTTCTTCCACTGCATCGGACAGAGCGTACGAACGGAGGGGCTGGGCGTCCTCTTCAAAGGCCTGGGCCTTAATTGCGTTCGTGCATTCCCTGTCAACATGTCTGTCTTTGCCATGTATGAAGTGGTTGTGCGTCTTCTTCGTCAGACACCTTGACTTTGTCCCGTGTGTCATGTTCATTGGTCACCAGTAGGACCGAAATAGGGATGGACTACTGGCCTGAGAAGAAACACTAATTTAACGTATTCAAAACGTTTAGAAAGTGTGTTCACTAATGAGTGTCCCAGGGGTTTAAAGACTTGGATGACAACCTTATTTTAAGCTTGTGTACTTGATGGGAGTTGTACTTGAAAGATGTTTCTCATACGGTTTTCTGTGACTGAAATAATCACACAATCCGCTCTTTGTTAATGCTCTATCAACATGCACCATGGCCTTCGTTGTCGCTGATATGTCAGCAATAGTGCCAAACAACTGCAAAAAGGGAATCTACAAATCCTCAGTAAGACTGAAATACTACTGCCAAGTGTTTCAAGTGAAAATGTGAATCAAATGTGAGGTTTAGGAGTTTATAGAGTATTAAATAGTATACAAGTATTTAATATAATACATATTATATCATATATATATATATATATACACAAGTATTTTAGTATTTAAACCTTTTGTTTGAAGGGTCTTTTGCCTAATGGTTTCCCCTCATTAATCTTAGTAGAATTTAACTGGGTTGAACTTTACATGAAGGAATTACTTTATTTTAGTGGTTTGTGACTACAGCTGGACATGACTTCATAAGTATTATTTCCTTAACGCCTCATCTCATAAAGGTACCTAGCGATCGTGTTGATCATGCCTTAAGTGATTGCACTGTTCATATTCCTGAGGTAGCCTAGAGGTTGTAGCTTCTGAGAAATAACCAGAAGGTTTCTGGGTGGAATCGCACAGCCGCCATGCTGGAAGATTTGGCCTCAAGCAGGGCCGCAAACCCTTATTTATTAATTCAGCCCTGGACACTAATCATTGCAACTTGCTGCACCTTTCCAATTAAGAAGGGCTAATGCCCTGTTGGACTTTTCCTGTTGCAGTTTGGAAATACGTTTATTTAAAACAGGTCCAGGACCTGCCAGCAAACTTTGATATTAACGACTTGACTCTGCCACAGCAATTTACCTCATCATTGGCATTCATGTCAGTGAAGCCTGGGAGCCGAGGAGAGGAAATCACTCTTGCTTGTTTCTAACAACATGTCAGTCAACTGAGAGTGCATATAGTGGTAGGACGTGTCAGTCCACATCATGGCTAATGAGTGGGCTCAGACTGGATGCCATGCACTGCCATGCACTTGGTGGACGAGATGAGTTTCCCCTCTTCATTATGTAAAGGGTTTTGAGTAACTTGGTCTGTTGAAAGTTGTTGCTTCCCTAATGTACAGACCTCAAAGTACTGGGAGTCACGGTGTGTGATTGTATTCTGCTGTACATGTAAAGGCCAGTTTCAGAGAACGATTAAGTGCAGTTTTAGACAAAAACTCCTTCAGGATTTCCATTGGGCTTGATTTTATTTTGTCCAGGACTGGATGTAATCTGGGGCTATGTAATGTCTCTAAATGAATAGAACTGTAATTTGTTGGCGTCTGGAGGCACTTTTTGGGGAATTTTTGGGGAGTGAAAGTTTGAATTGTTTTAACGCACAGAAACATTTCCTCAAAGTAAATATGGAGATTTAAATAATTTTATTGAACTGAATAAAAGTGCACAATCACAAGACCAGTGTCATTCTTTTATTCACCCAACAGTATTGGCAATGACATCAACCAACTGAAGACATCCTCCTTTGTCCATGCTTAGTAGCATGGTGAAGACATCGCAACTGGTTCATTAGATGTAAACTTAGTAGCATGGTGAAGACATCGCAACTGGTTCATTAGATGTAAACTTAGTAGCATGTGGTTTTCACACGTTTCTGGCAGAATCAGAATTCACTTCATTAGCGGAGTACATTTAGATGTTCTCTGGCACCGCCTAGGAGCAGCGGTGCGCAGGCATGCCGCAGAAATATAATGAATAGATATACATCACGATTCCTTTATTTTACAGAGCCATCAGTTGCGCAACGTTGCCGCCCTGCTGAGTTCTGAACGCCTTTCGGCGTCGCAGACATTTCACACTCGACGAACAGTGGTTAGAAATTAAAATCTAGAGGTCTCGGAGTCATGAACTTTAGGACCATCTCTTCGGTGACCTGCTTGCGCCTCTCCTGGTGGGCTGTTATCATCGGCTGCAAGGTGTCTATCAGTCTCTTCTTCAGCTCTCCAGTCAGCAGGGCTCCGCTGGCGTAGTCCTGGAGAGGCAGACAGCACAGCAGTGACTAACACAGATGGCAACCTTACGGCCGACAGTACTGGAATCGTGGAGTGGCGTTAAAACGTAATAAACATGGTTTCACTGAAAGATAGTTTGGCAGTGGGTTAAAACCACAAGGGGTGGGGGGGGCGGACGGACGGACAAAGAAGACCAAAAACACTGGTCAGCAACACAAACGGGAGCCCTCTCGGCCCGTACCTGGCGGATTTTGTCCAGCTGCTCATCGTCCTCCAGGAAGAATGTCAGGTACATGAAGGACACGTCCACATCAGGGTTGCCTCCATATTTCCTGTGCTCCTCTATCGTATCCTTTCCCCCAGAGAAAGCGTGCTTGTTCACCTGGGGGGTGACAGTATGACTCAAATTACACTCATGTAATGCATTTACAACTCCAGGTGAGCTGAAGGAGGAGCTAGCACATGCATCTAGAAAACCTGATTTACGTTCTTAAGGGGCCTAATTGCCATTAAAGCTCACAGCTGTTCTGTGCCAGTACGGGGGGGGGGGCGGACGGACGGACGACATCAGAGCCAGCTTCGCATACCCCACCCAGGTGTAAACGCGGTGTCGCAAAGCAATCAGCGTCACCTTATTTTTTATCTGCTTGGGGGTGTCGGTGAGGAAGATGGAGGAGTTGGCGTCGCTGGCGGACATCTTCGTCTGGGCCCCCTGCAGCGCGGGGAAGAAGGTGGAGTGCAGAAGTGCAGGCTTGGGGTAGCCGATCCTGGGGGCCACGTCGCGGGTCATCCGGAAGTATGGATCCTGCAGGGGTCAGAGGTCAGCGTGGCTGAGGGGGGTCTTCAAAACCCACACAGGGCTTTCGGTGGGACGCCACGGTTACAGTACTTAAGTCCTGGTGAATCTAAACACATCCTACTGAACTCTGCATGGGTCTGGCGGTCTAAGCAGCCATCTCCAGAACACACACCACAGGACTGTCCAGTCTAGCTAAACAGGAAGACGTATGCCTACGGTCTCCATACCACGCGGTCACACCCTCCTTGTTTACAGGTACATACACGGTACGTAAGCACGCACATACGTTTTAAGTGAGCCTCTTATTTTGGTGTCTTTATTGGGGCTGTAGGGCCTGACTGACCTGATCTATGGCGCATGGGATAAGACACTGTATGTCTTTTCTGCCTTTGAAGATCTGAGGGAAAGAGTTACTGAACGATGGCGCAGCCTGGATGGCTGGGAAGGCTATCTTTCCTGGGATGACGAGAGAGAGAGAGAATAATTAGCCTGGGTCGTATCCATTAGTGCACACTGTTGGAAAGAAAACGTTTTGCAACGGAACAGGAACGTTTCAGTTATTGGAAAGTTAACCCCCTTATCACACACAGAGTCTTTAAAAATGTTAATTTATGCTGACTTCCAGCAAATAATCTCTTACCAATGCAGTCACTGTCACCAAATCCAAAGATGCCTTTGACCTGGTTGAACGTCACATGCTTCTGTATTTTCACCACATTCCTGTAGAAGTCTGGGGAAGCTCTGTAGAGACATCAGAGTTAGACAACACCAAGTTAGGCAAAAAAATATCCAAAAAGGCAACAGAGTAGACATGACAAAATACCACTTAACAGGAATAAATAGACCAGCAAAAAGACTGAACCTATGAGGACAAAAGACCTGTATGTTAAAAATTTACACCTGGAGATGTTATCCAACTCATGCTTTGTCAGTCTCAAACCACAATTATTTCAGCAAAACATTTTAGATTTCAGTTTCAAACTCCCAGCCTTTTTATCTGAATTAGATTATTACACTACAGCATCATCTTCTGGAGGACAGATGAATAAACGACAGACCATGAAGACCAGGGTATTTATTCACAAAGCATCTCTGATCAGTTTAGCATTTCACATCCAAATGAGTAACGGGACACGGACAGGCGGGACCTAATGAGTAACGGGACACGGACAGGCGGGACCTAATGAGTAACGGGACACGGACAGGCGGGACCTAATGAGTAACGGGACACGGACAGGCGGGACCTAATGAGTAACGGGACACGGACAGGCGGGACCTAATGAGTAACGGGACACGGACAGGCGGGATCTAATGAATAACGGGACACGGACAGGCGGGACCTAATGAGTAACGGGACACGGACAGGCGGGATCTAATGAGTAACGGGACACGGACAGGCGGGACCTAATGAGTAACGGGACACGGACAGGCGGGACCTAATGAGTAACGGGACACGGACAGGCGGGATCAGGTCCTAGTTCAGCACTCCTACTCTGAGCCACTTTTTAAGCGTCCAGAGGTGTAGTGAAATGACATAGTGGTTACATACCCCATGTAGTCCAGGTCAGAGAAGATGAAGGTCTTGTTGACGTCAAAGCCACAAGCGATGATGTCCTTGGCGTTCTCCACAGCGTACCGGTGACAATCCTCCAGGGACAGATCCTTCCACAGGTACTTCTCGTCGTCCGTCAGCTGGATCACCAGTGGAATGTCAAACGTGTCCTGCAGCCACCTGGGAACCAGCAGGGCACCGCAGTTCACTTTCAAGAACCAGTCAACTGCCAAGAGACCCAGCGTCAGCTGACCCCCTCTAATGCAGACCCAGACTCATCGGTCTGGAGCCCAGAAACCCTCATGGTTTTTGTCATCATGCTGGATCTGACATTTATAGACAGTGTGCTTTAAAGTACAGTAGCCAAGGGGTATTTTGTGACATCAAGACTGAACCAAAATGGACATAGCATCGAGTGGAGTAAGGATAACTGTGGCCCAGTGGTAAATAAACTGTTCAATAATGCATAAAATATAGCTTAAAACCAGCTAACATAGCGGAGGTTGTGGTGGTTCCCACTAGTGTCAAGTCCATCCAACACTAATAGAAACAAGCGCCGGTCTGTAAAAAGCAGGGCCTCACTTGGTGAAGATGAAAGGGATGAGGTGGCCCACGTGCATGGCCTCGGAGGAGGGGCCTCTGCCCGTGTACAGGTAGAAAGACTTGTTCTTCTCATACGCGTCCAGAACCTGATGCATGTCTCTGAAAAACAGGGTCATGGCACATCTTAAAACGCCCAGCGGAGGCAAAAGGCAGATGAAGACTCGGCTCTTCCCGAAAACACTTTCTGGACGACCAGAGAGACGGTGACAAACGCGCACTGCTCTTCTACTAACTAGGAGAGAACAATAGGCGTGTCTGAACTGAATGGGGTCACTGACCTGTGAGAGAAAAAGATCCCTCGGCGTAAAAAACGATGTGGCTTCTTTCCCGACACTCTCTCTATCCTGTCCACCAGCTCCTGGTCCACCTTGCTACTGCCAAACCTCACTGAAAAGTTGCACCGAGCAAGCCATTTCAGGCAGTTCACAATATCCAGACACCATTAATTATGCCCTGACTATTCACATTTAGTAAAGGCCCAAACCTTAACTCCTGGCAATCTGCTTGTGGAAAGCTGTGGAGCAAAGCTGGGACTGTTTCCGTGGACGTAAAAGCCTGCTTTCCTCTCTCACCTATCAGCTTGTCGTAGTCCACTCCTTTGGCACTGGTGGTGGAGACGTTCCAGGGGTCAACCATGTCCTCCCCATCAACCGCCGCAGCTGGTCCAGTGTCTTCTAAAACAGTGCTTTCCAAGGGTGGGCATCCAGCCTTGTAGTCCTGACCTGTAACCTGCTTGTAGTCCGCTTTTAGTTTCAGCAGCAATTTAACAGCAGCATCAATGTCTGCCTGCAATCCCAAACAGAATACAGGCATTTTAATGGCATTTGCATTCCATTATTATAGCTCATGGGAAAAGTATCTTTATGAAGGTAATACTACTTATTACATGACTACACTTTCATGACCTATACACACACTGCTTACTTTAACAGCCTTTTCAGTTTTGAGAGTTCGCACTAGCTCTCCTTGTGATGTTAGACTCTCATATAGGTCCATGGCGGTCATGTTTCCTGACCCATCTGCCTGACAGTCCGTCATCTTCAGCCTGGTCACGACCTATGAGGAATACAAGGTTGCGACAACATTTCACAAACAGTAGCTTGCATTATGTGGAATGTGCTTAGCGTTGGTTAATCAGCCATTTAGATTATGTCACGTGATCACATTTTGCATGATTCACTTTCCTACCCGGGATGATCAGACCGTTGTTCTTCACAAATACCAAATAGCTACAAACCCATCCCCCATCTGGCTTTTGGTAAGACAGGAGATGGGTTTGGTGAGGATGGGTCTGCTCCTCTCATCCTATAGACGACGACTAAAACAGGAAAAACTGGTTTCTCAGACAGTTCAATGCTGGATTGAGGGATCCATTACCGTTCTCCAGGACTGCTTTGAAACAACAGATGTTGGCAGATGTTCTGTGATGCAGCTGATGGGAACATTGAACACACAAACTCTGTCACAGCATACATCTCCATGTGCATTGATGATGTGGTCTCAAGGGTCAATGTCAGGGCTTCCCCAACCAAAAGCCCTGGGTAAATGGTAACGTCTGTGTCATACTCCAAGCACGTTCTGCTGCCTATAGTTCTGGGGACCTGGAGGCTCTAAGGTCCAGATATGACTTACAAAAGGCCATCAGAGATGCCAAAAGAGACTACAGGAAAAGCTGGAGTCTAACTCCCACAGCTCTGACCCCAGACACGTGGTGTGGACTGATACACATCACAGACTATAAAGGGACAAAAAGCAATGGCCAGCCTGCTGCCTCCCTCCCCGACAAGCTCAACACCTTCTATGCACGGTTCGAGGCGACCAACACCATCTCTTCTAGAAGGCTTGCTGAGGACCAGGACGACTGCACGCTGTCCCTAACCACGGCATATGCAAGGAGAGTTTTATTTTTTAAGTGAACCCTCAGAAGTCACCAGGGCCAGAAGGCATTGCAGGACGTGTTCTCAGGGGGTGCGCCGACCAGCAAGAGGAGGTTCTCACCTCTATATTCAACCTCTCCCTGTTCCTGTCTTTAGTCCCCACCTGCTTCGGACAGACCACCATCGTCCCTGTACCGAAGAACCTTTCCATCACCTGCCTGAACGACTACCGCGCTGTAGCACTGACCTCCACCATCATGAAGTGCTTCAAGAGGCTGGTCAGAACTCACGTCTGCTCCACCCTTCCTGACACCTTGGACCCCTTTCAATTTGCATACTGCCCCAACAGATCTACGGACGATGCCATCGCCCTGACGACACACACGTGAGGATGCGGTTTGTGTACACAGCTCTGCATTCAACACTATGGTGCCCGCTAAGCTTGTTCCTAAGTTCAAGAGCCTGGGACTTAACACCTCCCTTTGCAGTTGAATCCTGGACTTCCTTATGGGCAGACCCCAGGTGGTAAGAATGGGTAACCTCACCTTCTCTGCACTGACCCACAGGGCTGCGTACACAACCATCCTGGGTCTCATCTCCAACAATGATGAGACCGCTTACAGAGAGGAGGTAAGAAACCTGGCTACATGGTGCCAGGACAACAACCTCTCAGTGTCTGCAAGACTGAGATGTGGACTTCAGGAAGCGGCAGAGGGGGGTCATGTCCCCACACACATCGATGGAGCTGAAGTGGAGAGAGTCTCCAAATTCAAGTTTCTCTGTGTGTTCATCAAAGATGACCTCACTTGGTCTAGGCAAGCAAACTCTGCAGTGATAACTGCCCAAAAGCAACTATACTTCCTCTCATACTCTCACCAACTTCTACAGGTGCACCACTGAGAGCATCCTCTCAGGCTGCATTACTGCCTGGTTCAGCAGCTGCTCCGCTGCGGATCGCAAGTCCCTCCAGAGGGTGGTGAAGTCTGCGGAGCATGTCACTGGTTGCAATCTCCCCTCCATGCAAGGCATTTACCATACATGATGCCTTAGGAAAGCACGGAACATCATCAGACTACAGCCACCCAGGCTATGGTCTGTTCACACTAGAGACCAGGCTATGGTCTGTTCACACTAGAGACCAGGCTATGGTCTGTTCACACTAGAGACCAGGCTATGGTCTGTTCACACTAGAGACACCAGCGCATTGGGGCATGCACTTCCAGTCTCAACAGTTTCTTCCCCTCAACCAGCAACACTGATCCACGATCATATTGATTACCCATGAACATTCCAAATGCTCTGATGTCTTTCCATGTATATTAGAATATTATTTTGGTTGTACTATTCATAGGCTTATTACAGTCATATATAATGGTCAGTGCTTCTACCCATATTGTTCATATTCCCAATTCTACACTAGAAATTGCTGCTTGTTTAAATGTATATTATTGCTTGATATCTTTTTTAATTCTTACTATGTAGCCATGTCACAAGAATTTAATTGTTCAGAATGCTGTGTTATTTGGTGCATTTGATCAATAAAACTATAAAAGGTTTTTAATCAATAAAACAATAAAAGGTTTTTCAGGTCTAGGCCAGGGAAAGTATGAGACATCTAAATTAATAATTATTTAAAAAAAGATCCCATACAGACTGGGATCTGAACTAGAATTATTGGTTTTCAAGGTTTGTTCAAAAGAAAGAAATGTTCAAGGTGAATATTTTGATTCAAGAATCCCTTATACCACTGAATTAACTAGCTTGCTACGAAGTTGACTAGCTAGCCATGGTTCTTATCCCATATGTTTCCCATAGAGTTGCCTGTATTGAGTACTCTATCACTCAGTTTATTCATGTTGATTGGACATGGTTAGGAAATAAACACAGGTACTTCTAATAAAATATTTTAAATAAGAAATAAGTAGACGCACCGTTCAGATTTTATGATATCGCTGTTAATCCACTCATTCAACTTGCATCAGCTAGCTTGGGTAGTGTGTTCAGAGCTAAAGTATCCCCTGAGAAACAAGATGCTGATCCAAATGGTTCCACTATTACTTCCCTTAATGTAAAAAGAAAGGTAATTATATTTGTTTGTCAAATAGTTAGAAATCAATAGAAAGAAAATTTCGTAAAATGAGAAGCATGAACAAAAGCGCATATAAGACGAAGTCAGTAAAATGTATATGATGTTCCGGCTAATTTCAAAATAGAAGTGTCCGAGAAATGTGTGCTATTATAAACGTAAGCGTGAGTTAATAATCCCAACCTTTATTTTGAACGTATGCATCCTTGATCTCATTCACAGGGCTAACACATTAGGAGCTGAACAAGTTGATTAACGAGCTAATGTAGCTCGATATACTTACCGTTTTCTTGAACTGAATTGTAAGTAACGTTTTTAAGTATTTTTACTTGAGTTCCAATGTTAGCTAACGAGCTACTTCGCTACATTAGCCGCCTTTCAGTCTTCATCACCGCCAGGTTTTCCTATTCACGTGGGCTAATAAACCGGCTTGATGACTCGTTGTCTTATAGATTGATCCATGACATGACGGTCCGCTGTATCGGCTGGTTTTCTTCTAACAATATTTTTCTTGAGCACAGTGATCAATGTCTGTCAACATGTAAAACATTGTACGGTTGTCACGGTATGTCCCTCGAATGATTAGTGTATAATACAAATGATATATAAATCAATCACTCCCTTTCTCTGTCTGTTTCCATCTCTTCGGTTATTGTCACTTCTCCGGGCTGTTACGGGCACCAAGTTAGTATAATATTCCCGCCCGCTTTCAATTCACTATAACTGCATTGGCATTCTGAGTCACATGGGAAAGAGTTGAACGTTTCCTTACATATCGCAGAAATGCACGAGCATCAGGGTCATCAAATGTGCGCTTTCGAAATAATTGAAGCACTAGCCAGTTGCGCAGCCATTGTGACTGAAGCGCTTGCTATCCTCACCCCAATAATGGACCAAACTTAGACCCTGTCCTCTTGCCATTTTGATTCAAAATCTAGGTAAACAAGGCCTGCTCAGCATTTTTATTAATGCAACAGTGGTAGGACGTTGATTGCTTAATTATATCATGCGCTACACCTGTATGGAAACATCTGCATCTGAAATGCTCCTCCACTCGTTTACTCAGGTTTTTCCTTTAATTTATCACCCGTTTGTATGTACTTTAAGTGTAGTTCATTGAACAACGAAAGAGTACTGTACTGTACTTTACTTCTTCAGCGAGTTTTACTGTGTCCTCCACTTTGTCTAAACGTGTAAAACACGAAGAAAATAAAATTCGTATGCATGATTATTGCAGTTCTGCAAATTGACCCGTGTGCAATACTTCCCTCCAGCAGAGGGCACTGTCGTATCTGTATTGGCTGTTCATTTTGAATGTATAGAAGAGTAGACGGGAGTTACGTATTATGGACAGAGCCTTAGCCTTGAAGCACTTGAGCTGACCAGGATTATTTGATACTGCTCTAAACCTGTCTCTAACATCACTACTTGAAATCTCACCAGGATTTTTGGGGGAACAGGATATGACTTCATTAGTGGCCTATGATGATTCTGACCAGGAAGACGAAGAGGAAGGCAGGGGACTCTCTCCACTTGCCACTTCTCCCAAGGATAATATGTGGCGGTCCCATAGAGACCTGGTGTCACTGGGTACTAAGTTCCATCAACCATTACCCAGTCGCCACGACAAGGAATATGAAATAGGGCAACATGCTGGTGCTGGTGATGTTGGTAGGACACTTTCAGAACCTCCCAGGGAGATGAATCCCACTCCGTCGGATATTGTGGAGAGCAGCTCAGCATCAAGACCGCACCTTCCTCGGCATCTCAGCGACTGCATGAAAGAGCCACCGGCGTCGCCACTGAAGAGGCACGTGGCCCCGCCTCCTGGCATCCGGCCGTACATACCCAAGAGACAGAGGACGGTGCCCGCCGCGGAGGGGGTAGAGCCAACGCCTTCGGGGGCCGACGTCACCCCCGACCCGTCCACCGTCTCACGGCTGCTGAGCGAGGTCTCTGAGCGGGTGCGTCCGTACCTGGGCCCCAGGCCTGGGCCTCGCGGGGCGGAGCTGCCCAGGCGTGTGCGGCTCCGCCTCCAGGGTCACCAGGGTCCAGTCAACACGGTGCAGTGGTGTCCTGTGCCCCAGTTCAGCCATCTTCTGTTGTCGGCCTCCATGGACAAGACCGTCATGGTAACCGATGATGATGGTAGTGATGGTGGTTGTGATGCCGTATGGGAGAGTGTGTGTGTGTGTGTGTGTGTGTGTGTGTTATTTAGGGTACATTATTCATAATTATGTATACCTGGGAGAAGTCAGATCTCTCTGAAATGAACACGGATGGCCCTCACTTCAGCACAATACATTTTCCCGTGACCCTCAAGTTTTTCAAAGTGACCCTCCTCTGGTCTGCGTTAGGCCTACCTTTCGTAGCAGTTTAAGGCTTCTGTCTGCCAGGTTTAGCTATCATAGCATTACAGTCACAATTAATGATTTAGTCGAAAACAGCCAGGGACAGGCGATACCAGTTATATTCTTTTCGATCTGATAACAAGTAACACCCAGACTAGTCTCCCAGTACCAGCCCAGATACAGACAGTTTTTACAGTCGTCTTGGGTTCATATAAAAGGGAGTGTTTGCCTGCCTTCTTGCCTCTGATTACCTCCACTGTAACTCATCCAGATAATTTATTTCATGAATATCAGCAGGTTTGCTGCCATAATATCACACAGGCTTTTGACACATCACATTTTTCTTCATTACTGTTTAGTGGAGTGTAATTACCTTATAGCCTGTAGTGAAAGGCTGCATTAGCCTATAAGTTAATATGTATAATGTATACGCTTTATGAGAGTAATAACATTTCCACTAGATGTCTAGTACAAACTGCTTGTGCGTTACATCATCATTATGTAAATTCTTTGCACCACCAAAGGTACCAGTCTACCGGCTTGAAGTCACAAACTGTGCAGCGCAACACAGAGTAGTAAGCACTGCTTATGGCTGTTAAATGTTGCTTGAATTAACTGTTAAAGGTGTGAGTAAGGTGGCGTCTACAGCGATCTATATCTGGATGGTTACGCAACAAAACAATCTAGCGTCCGGAGTCTTTTTCGATGTGTCTCGGAAAATGTAGCGTCATGCAAAGAAGCTCTAGTATAATTTGACTTGTTTCAGACCAAGGGGCAGATAAGGGGGTAATCAACTTATCTGATGCATCTGAGAAGTGTCTCACAACATGACAGATAGTAAGATTGATGATATCCTCCATGCAGTGAGATGGAGACAGAGAAAGAGAGATAGACAGTGACCGAGGTGTTTCCAAAATACAGACTGTCAGAATAATGTTTCAGGATTCAGGGGATTTCTTCTCGTCACTCTCCAACCACATTTCACCAGGGTTCTATTTATTAGGCTACCAGTGGAGCAAAACGCAAACAAACATAAACATGCAGATTCATTTTTGTTTTTGTGTGGCAAAACGTGTTGTTTTGCATTCCTCTGGATGCAGCCCTACCTCAAATTCTGAAACGATGTCATTGGCTGACTAAATCAAGAGGCTGGACCTTTTTTCAAACAAGAAAGGGTTTAGGTTAGGATTTGGGCTGTGGACTAACCCTGTTCTGATGTCCTGTTGAAAGCATTCAGCCCTCGGAAATGTAAACGTGGCCCTGACCATTGAGGAAACCAAACTCGTACTTGCTGCGTTTGTCAACAAAACACGCTAATCTGCTCCAACTGCTACATTCACAGGCTATTTATCTCCTTCAAAGGTCAAGTGCTTAAGTGCAGGCAACTACATAGTTCTAGGTTTCAATCAAGAGGAAATTGCATCACCCGCTCAGCGCTACACAGCGTTAGCTGCCGGCTACCCAATGAGCTCAGGATAATTAACAATTTAAATATTCATGATTAGATTTGCCTATTCATGCAGGACTAGCAGTGTGGAGCTGCTTGGCTCACTGCTCTGGCATCTGGCACACTAGCTTGGAAACAGATGGCAGGGTTTAGGAATTAGTTTTGTGTCTGTCTCAAAGCATCAGATCATTTAGTGACACTGGATTCGTATCGGATTCCCTCGTCCAATTACTTAAAGAAAACCTATTTGAGGACGGAAATTAATTTTAAGATTGATTGAACCATCAGATCAGTGTTTGTCGTTTGACTGATGAAATGTCTCATTCGATCGATCTCACAAGTGATTCGCGTGGAACCGATTAGTCTGTGGCATAGCCTGCGGTAACTGTTTTTCCGTGGTTCTCCTAGGAACGTTCGTTTGACGCACGTTCGTCAACCGAGAACTGCGACTCGCTTACTATTTGTTATTTGGCTGCAGAAGAGTTTTAGTTACGGTCGGGACTTTCTCCATAGTTAATAAAATGACTGAATGTCAGTTTGACTTTAATTACTTAGAGCGCATGAGGAGGCTGATTAAAAGAATGGATAATTCGCGAGGGCTTGAACTGACCAGTAAAATAGGAAGGCAAACAAGCGTTCTTCTTTCAGTCTGTCGCAAATATGCGTTCATGCCAAACATCAGTTTGTCCTTCAGGGGGCAGTGTTTCCCTTATAATGATTTGTTTTGGGCAGATTTTTTGGGGATGTTACTGTTGCCCGTTGTCCGGTACAAGGACGGACGTCTTATTGTGCAGTCCTTCTACTGCAGTTATTTTCTGTTATTTTTGTGTCTTTATTTTGACCCTGGCATCCTCTCAAAATGTCTTGACTGCAGTGCATTTTCAAGACACCACCCCCCCTAACCCCCCCACCACCACCACCACCCCCCTTATGCATTTGGGGATTTCTGTTTGGCAAAGGGCAGTGAGAAATAGCTGGTTCCTGGCTTTACATGTCACTCTTCCAGCAGCTACCTCTCTGTGGACTGTGAGAGCTGTCATACTTCTCCATGCTCTTTCATGCCGTGTGCAGTGACGTGTTCAATAATGAAAAGAGGGAGACGAAAGTTGCTGACTGATCTCCAGAGCCCCTCTGTGTTTGTGGACGTGCTGTGTTATAGGAACTTCTCATCGTTAGTGTTGGGCTTCCCACACGAGACCACCAACTCAACATCAGAAGTTGCCCAGAGACCCATCCAGAGGGGCTCGCAGAGCTCTTCCGAAGCATAGAGAGTTGGCCCCATTGCCTTCTGCTTCAAGCCGGGTTTTAACAGGGTTTGGTAGGTTCAGAAAGCCTCTAATTCAAACTCCTAAGAGACAACACTACTCATTTTGAGCAGCCTTTTGTCAAGCAGTAGAAAGCAGTGAACAAGCCGATCACAGACCTGACAGGCTGGCGTTCCCATTTTCCTTTGTTTCATCACTGCTAGAATCAGAGAAGCCTGCACTCATCGAAAAATCATTAAGCTGTTTCTTGCTAGATATGGATTTATAGCACTCACAATGGTAATTGCCTAGATAAATTAATTAGTGAAGGATTTTTTAAAAACCCTGAAATAAGTACTCATTTCCAAAGGAAATAATCTAATTTCCCAGCTCTTTGCATTATTGTTAAACCAAAGCACTTAGAGTACAGTACTGTGTAAAGGTCATAAGCCATCTTTGAATATTGTTTAAAGCTATTCATCTGGGAAGTGATTATTTTCACACTACACAACAGAATAAACATCAGAACAATCAAAAATCGAAAATGCAGTGGAAGACCCAAAAAGCTGTCTGCTTCTTATAAACATTGGTTAATGGTCACTTTAATTGAGGGAGAAAATGAAATCCACTGAAGTGCTTGCTCATCTGGCACAAATGTGCACCCTTTAACTACGAGAAGGCTGACAGGAAATGGCCATCTTCTACAGATTGGCAAAACATTATCTTTCAGCACCATAATGGCGCTCTGTAAAGACAGGTGGGCACATACCTTTTTAGATTGGCCTCCTCAGAGCACCGACCACAACATCATGTAAACTGTGGGAGCACTTGGACAGGACAGAGGACAAGCAGCCAATGTCAAAAGAAGAGCTTATTTCTCATTGTATACTTTTTCTTTGTGCTCACGTCATTGTTAAATTGACAATTTTCACAAGCGGCCTGAAACTTTCCCTTTGGTTCACCCTAATCAGAGAATGACTTGTTTCTTAATTCTGACAACACTGCCATCCGGTCCTGCGTTTCGAGGCTACAATCTCCAGTGAGACCCCTAAAACTATGCCTGTAACACCGAGCAGAATAGGTTATGGTGAATGTGTGCTTGGTTTCCCAGCCAAATCGATTGGGGAATAAACACGGAGACCTCTATCCACCTCTAAAGTAATTCACTGTCATCCGCTGGGACTGAACGGCAGCCTGGGGCTACATGTGTGGGTGGCTGAAAAATAAAAGGATGTGAGATTGTTTACACATACACCAGCCCATGGATTTTAGTCTTGTTTTCTAGGTCGCCGGCAGCTAGCCCCATCATTATCTCAGCGGGACGCTAGTATTCTACTAATATGTGTGATTAGCTAGCCCTGCCTCAAAAGACTCGGGTCACGTCGACATTCATTATCGCCGCCTGGAACACGCTTGTGATTTTCTACTTCGTATGCGATTCACAATTCACCGCAGTCCTTGTTGTTAGTAGTTCTGATCGATTTTTCTATGATCAGTAACCGTAGCTTTGACTGTTGACTCTGTGAACAACTGAGGGGGAACGGAGCGTCATTGAGGCTGGGGCAGTTTTAGACCTTGAACATCCATAGTATTTAGAGAAAGATCCCCTCGTGATGAATGTAGATTGGCGGGGCTTGATAGACCAGGGTTATCATAACATCGCGGACTATTTTTCCCGCTCATGGCGGTGAACACCTGTCACAAATAGATCTAGGTCTCCAACAGAGCTGCTGCTGGGTCTAGGTGAACACGTTTTGCAGTTAATTCAGCATAAAAATCTTTGAACCAATGTGGTCTAGGAGGTGGGATTATGCCATGGCTGTTTTCTCATTAACGGCGAATATTGTTGAAAGTGTCACAATGTACATTGGTGATCAGTCAACCTACTTCATACCACTTGAAAATATGCTCTGGTGTCCTGTTAGCATGCTACCTTTCACTTAACACAGATAGTGAAACCTTTTTATTTTTTACCTATACGCTGCGTGATGTTTTGAGCAGTGGGTGCTTCGGATGTTGAACGCCCTGAAGACACGTGCCCGCCGGCCAAAAAGACCTGCTGAACATCTTTGTCGGGGGTGGGGACTGCAGCACACCTACTTCCCACAGCTATGCCTCTGCGTGTCGTTACTATGCACTGATTTCAATGGGGAAGGATTACTTCAGTGCCTGGTTAGTGCCTGCACACACAACAACGCAACATTTCTGCCAGAGGCTGTGCCTTAATATAGGCAGCGGGATAAACTAATAGTCAGTCTAGGCAGATTTGAATAATGTTTTTACTGTTGTTGATGTAGCTCTGGGCATTTAACTCTTACCCCACAAGGTCTGAAAACCGCTGGTTTTTGGCTTTAGCTTCTAATGAATACCACCCATCTGATTAATACCACCCAGGTCTAATGTCCCAGGTTACACACGCAAGGCCGTCTTAATGTCGCCCGATTTCATAATGAAGAACCTTTATATAAATATAGAAAAAGGGAAACAAATGCGTATGTATCGTAGAGCATCCACACACTTTCCTATAATGTGTTGAGAAATTGACCGGTGTCTGGAATCGTAATCTGAAAGCAACCTGTTCCTGTAGATGGTGTGTTAATGCTGCACCCACCTAGAGGACGTACATTTTATCATACAGAATAATGTGATGATAAAACACAAAGCCTCTTTGTGTTCTCGCTTTCTCCATCTCCCCCACTTTCTTTCTATCTCTCGCACCCCCCCTCTCTGTGTAAGGTGTATAAGATATTAATTCCCATTACATCTGATAAAGTGCCTGACTAATGTCTAATTAACTGGTACGCTGAAGCTATGGGCAGGAGATAGCTGTTAAAGCATCCTACCACTGATAGAAAGTCTGGTAGATCCAATCCCATTTTGGGTGTTTCGTCTACAAGTCGTTCTGTCCTTGAGCAAGGCACTCCGTCCTTCTCTTGTAAGTCGCTCTGGATAGAAGTGTATGCTAAAGTAAAACGTAAAACTGGGATTAGAATACTGGTAATAAAACAAGATAACATTGGTGTACGTACAGTATGAAGGAGTCAAAGGCTGAAATTAAGTAGAGTTATACTTTAACCTGTTATGGCAGGTGCTAAGTCAGAGAGTTACCCTTTAACCTGTTATGGCAGTGTGCTAAGTCAGAGAGTTACCCTTTAACCTGTTACAGCAAAGTCAGAGAGTTACCCTTTAACCTGTTACGGCAGTGTGCTTAGTCAGAGAGTTACCCTTTAACCTGTTACGGCAGTGTGCTAAGTCAGAGAGTTACCCTTGAACCTGTTACGGCAGGTGCTAAGTCAGAGAGTTACCCTTGAACCTGTTACGGCAGGTGCTAAGTCAGAGAGTTACCCTTGAACCTGTTACGGCAGGTGCTAAGTCAGAGAGTTACCCTTTAACCTGTTACGGCAGTGTGCTAAGTCAGAGAGTTACCCTTTAACCTGTTACGGCAGTGTGCTAAGTCAGAGAGTTACCCTTTAACCTGTTACGGCAGTGTGCTAAGTCAGAGTTACCCTTTAACCTGTTACGGCAGTGTGCTAAGTCAGAGTTACCCTTTAACCTGTTACGGCAGTGTGCTAAGTCAGAGAGTTACCCTTTAACCTGTTACGGCAGTGTGCTAAGTCAGAGAGTTACCCTTTAACCTGTTACGGCAGTGTGCTAAGTCAGAGAGTTACCCTTTAACCTGTTACGGCAGTGTGCTAAGTCAGAGAGTTACCCTTTAACCTGTTACGGCAGTGTGCTAAGTCAGAGAGTTACCCTTTAACCTGTTACGGCAGTGTGCTAAGTCGTGACCACACCACCACAGAACTAATTGTCTGGAAATTGTCTGGACTTTTATCACACCATATGTCATATATGGTTCCAACTTTACTAAATCATGCAGCAAATTAAGATTAACTTTTCCAGACCGAAAACAATATAAAGTCGTAACGCCTGGTTACGCATGCAGATGCAGCATACTGTTACTGGAAACATGCAAATGCTGTCTGATAAATCCTTTCTCTTTAAATGCAACGGCTGCGATTTACAGAGGCGGGATGTCGCATTAGGCGCCCCGGGGGCAAGTTTGGTTTGACTGGCTTGCCCAAGGAGAGACGCTCACATTTCGGGAGCTCAGTTACCCTGTGCGCACATAGGGGAGAGTTCGGCACACGTGCAAATCGCCGCAGAATGCAGTGAGACGGATGCACGGTTAACAAACGAGGACCCCATAGAGGTCTAGGAAATTAAACCAAAGTAAACATGACAAAACGGCGAGAGACTTCGACGCTTAGAAAGTTGAATTTGCCCGCCAAGGAATCATTTTGCACTGATGAATGCAACCTGTGTAATGAATACTCCCTGTTCCGCAGATTTGGGATGGTGTGGAGAGTGGGCGGTGCCTTAAAGTGTGCTCCTCCCATTCGGGGGCAGTGCGAGATGCCTGTTGGTTGCCCTGTGGCCGACGCCTCCTGACTGGATCCTTTGACAACACGGCCATGTTGACCGACGTGGAAACGGGTATGTTTTTCCTCTCCCTGGGGAACTGTCGAAGACGCCGGCATTTCATATTAGTGGCCAAATACATTTTGTGTTTAATAGCAACTGTCGTATTTACTAGGGGTGCCCTGCTCTGCTTTTTAAAAAACGGATACCGTTGCTGACATATTTTATTAGCCCAGCGTTTCGAATGAACGCAGTAGTCTGCAACATTTCAACTACACTTCATGTTTCCATTACAAATGCTGCTGTCGGTTTTAGATCATACAACAGTGACGTACGCCATGGGTTGACCTCTCCGGTTACAACATTTCAGAAATACTGCCGTGGTGCATAATTCACTCCGGAACCCTTTCAAATCACTCTTGATTATACATGGAGACTTGCAAAAACACCCCAAAGAGTGAATAGTGGGGGAATTTCCTACAGGTTGGTTTTCTGAGCTCTAAACACGAGACTCCTTGTAGCCTAACCCAACAAAACGCTCCCCTGCATGCTCCCTCTCTTAGCTCACCACATTCCCCTGATGAGTTGCTGCAGTGTGAACTTCCTGTCCTTGCGTGGCGATCGATTCTGCCAATAAAACCCCTGGTTAATTGCTTCAGCCACCCATTAAAGGCTCTGGCAGCTTGGGGTCAGTGATCGATAGCAGGTCTACCACCACGGGCATCGGCCAGAATGCCTCCCTATCAACCACAAGCCCCCCACTGTCACCAGCTGTCGGTTACTCACCTTCTGTTTATGCCTCCGGTCATTGTTCTCAGAGTGCTTTGACTCAGTATAGAACTGGAGACTCAGTATAGAACTGGAGACTCAGTATAGAACTGGAGACTCAGTATAGAACTGGAGACTCAGTATAGAACTGGAGACTCAGTATAGAACTGGAGACTCAGTATAGAACTGGTGACTCAGTAGAGCACTGGTGACTTAATTGACTGGTGACTCAGTAGAGCACTGGTGACTTAATTGACTGGTGACTCAGTAGAGCACTGGTGACTTAATTGACTGGTGACTCAGTAGAGCACTGGTGACTTAATTGACTGGAGACTCAGTAGAGCACTGGTGACTTAATTGACTGGAGACTCAGTAGAGCACTGGTGACTTAATTGACTGGTGACTCAGTAGAGCACTGGTGACTTAATTGACTGGAGACTCAGTAGAGCACTGGTGACTCAGTAGAGCACTGGTGACTTAATTGACTGGAGACTCAGTAGATGACTGGTGACTTATTGGGAGACTGGAGACTCAGTAATTATAATAATGCATTTTATTTTTATTTTTGTATATACCATTTTTTACTTGACTGCCTGAGATGCCTGAGAAGTATCATTGCCTGCGTACAAGATATGTATCTCCCAGTGACAAGTTTTTGTGAATGGCCAATTTGGGGGTTTTTGAGGTAATTAGAATATCAACGCAGCAGTGTTTATGTCCATGCTGACAGTCACAAATGTGCATGTTAAAGAAACAGACAGAGACCCAGAGAGAGATAGTCATGTATAAATTAATAAAACGTGAAGAGTATTAGTCAGAGGAGGCAGCCGGTGATTCGATTTTTTTCATGCTTGGACAAGCATTATTGGAAGCCACTGGCAGGTAAATGTTTACAGCAGGAGCTGGAACTTCTGTTTATCCGGATACAATTCCTCACCCCAGACATTTGTTAGAAGACTCTGGTAGGAGCTTCCACTGCCTTACATTTCGCTTTAGCCTTCAGTCAGCCGTTGTGTTTTTGAAAGATTCTTTCTTATCAAAATGTAAGGGTCATCATTATATCACATGTAAGCGAAACACTAGTGTCCAGTGTCTTTGTGGAGCTTTTAATGAGCCGAGATGTTTGTTTTAGCCTGAGGAGTATTTCCCCATCCATCTTTAATGTCCTGTCTCATAATGTAGGCCAGCGCTGTGGATTAGATTGCTTTTAATGCTCACTGGTTTGAAGTGGTTTAGAGGCCAGCTAGCATAGAGATTGGTTGCTTCACATTATTGTCCAACTCCACTGAGATAATAAAACATGCAGTTTTTTTAAAAGGGTGCTGGATTCGAATTTGGCACCCTTGTTTAAAAGTTGCTGGATTCATCTTCCCAAACATCACTTTTAAATTGATTAAAGATTTAATCTTTTTAACTTTCTGACTTCAAACAAACTGTGGCAGATATCCTAAAATGCAGAGCTTCCAAAAGCTCTAAAAGATACGACAGCTTGAGTGCTAAAAGTTAAGACAGCTCCAATTCTAAAAGAAAACACAGCTCCAGCACTAAAAGACGAGACAGCTTCAACTCTAAAAGACAACATAGTTCCAGCGTTACAAGACAACACAGCTCCTGCACTCAAAGACAACATATCTCTTTAATGTCTTTAACACCAGTGAAGGGAGTCTTTAACACCAGTGAAGGGAGTCTTTAACACCAGTGAAGGGACTCTTTAACACCAGTGAAGGGACTCTTTAACACCAGTGAAGGGACTCTTTAACACCAGTGAAGGGACTCTTTAACACCAGTGAAGGGACTCTTTAACACCAGTGAAGGGACTCTTTAACACCAGTGAAGGGACTCTTTAACACCTGTGAAGGGACTCTTTAACACCTGTGAAGGGACTCTTTAACACCAGTGAAGGGACTCTTTAACACCAGTGAAGGGACTCTTTAACACCTGTGAAGGGACTCTTTAACACCTGTGAAGGGACTCTTTAACACCTGTGAAGGGACTCTTTAACACCTGTGAAGGGACTCTTTAACACTAGTGAAAAGGTTCCTTAACACTAGTGAAGAGGTTCCTTAACACTAGTGAAGGAGGTCTTATACTCTAGTGAAGGGGGTTTTCATCACTGGTTACAGCATCTTTAATGCTTGGCCGGAACACTGGTTGTGTGAAAGTCAATAGAAATAGTGACAGAGTCTTAAAACACTAATGATGTAGTCTTCAACACAGTTTGGAGGTCTTTAACACAGGTGAGAGGTTTTCAGTACTAGTGGGGTCTTTTCTTTCTAAGGGTGGTCTTTAGCTAGTGATGGCATCTTTAACGCTGAGGAAGGCATCTTTATACTGTCTTTAACACTGGGGAGTATTTTTTTTATCCTGTCTTTAACACTGGGGATGGGGTCGTAATCCTGTCTTTAACACTGGGGATGGGGTCTTAATCCTGTCTTTAACACTGGGGATGGGGTCTTAATCCTGTCTTTAACACTGGGGAGGGTGTCCTTATCCTGTCTTTAACACTGGGGATGGGGTCTTAATCCTGTCTTTAACACTGGGGAGGGTGTCCTTATCCTGTCTTTAACACTGGGGATGGGGTCTTAATCCTGTCTTTAACACTGGGGAGGGTGTCCTTATCCTGTCTTTAACACTGGGGATGGGGTCTTAATCCTGTCTTTAACACTGGGGAGGGTGTCCTTATCCTGTCTTTAACACTGGGGATGGGGTCTTAATCCTGTCTTTAACACTGGGGAGGGTGTCCTTATCCTGTCTTTAACACTGGGGATGGGGTCTTAATCCTGTCTTTAACACTGGGGATGGGGTCTTAATCCTGTCTTTAACACTGGGGAGGGATGGTTAACACAGGTGAGACATCTTTAATTCTGAGGAGCGTGTCTTTATCTTGTCTTTAACACAGATAATAGTCTTGGTTGTGTGTTGGGTTAATTAATATGGAGCAGGCCCCTTGCAGGTTTGTACTGTGGCTGTCGCATCCTTTCAAACTTAATTATATTTAAGCCCATCAGTGTTTTGGTATGGTTTGAAGCTCAACATCGCTATAATTGAATAAGAAAAAGCTTGCAGACACCCCCTGGCCAAAACAGTGGATTTTCCTATGTCTTTATATCATCACTTCTTTGTCAGTTTAAATTAGGTTTTTATCTGGGTTATTTTTTTTTACTGGTAAGAGATAAAATCTGCTTTTGGTTTTCAAAGCCAAATTTGTTTGACGTGGTTTTGAGCGCAGTTCCAAAAATAACACTGGACTGCTCCGTCTCGTCTTTCTTCATCACTGTCATGTTGTTCCGTGACACATTTTGGTAACTGGGTTCGGCATGTGGGTTGTATGATGTTACTTTATCCAGACACTTTTACTGAGATGAAATTTACAGCTCTGTTTCTTTATTGTACATACAGTGAGGAGAACAAGTATTTGATACACTGCCGATTTTGCAGGTTTTCCCACTTACAAAGCATGTGGAGGTCTGTAATAAAATGCAAATAATTATAAAAAAATCATACAATGTGATTTTCCAGATTTTTGTTTTAGATTTCGTCTCTCACAGTTGAAGAGTACCTATGATAAAAATTACAGACTTCTACATGCTTTGTAAGTAGGAAAACCTGCAAAATCGGCAGTGTATCAAATACTTGTTCTCCCCACTGTACCTTGTATGCAAATCATTTATCTTCCCCGTGAATTTAAATGCTCTGCTAACTCTTCCTATTTGGTTTTAGTCAGCTTCTTTTCAGCCTACTCATCAAAGAGAAGCCAATGCCGTTTCTGCTCGATTTGCCTGAGACCCGTGGCTTTAAGTCCAAGCACAACTCCTCACGGATGAGGCATGTCGATGATGAACAGCCTTGACATCCTTGTCACATGTATGACCCCACTGTCTCCATTCCTGGTTCTGTTACCTGTCATCCGTGAGGGCAACACCTGTTACGTACTCCGAAGCAGCACGTGTGGTTGTTAGCCCAGCGGCTCGGCGCAGCCAACACACTGATTCTGAACTGAGATACTGCTTGTGGCTAGCGGCTGCGCTCTTGGACCGGAGTCTGACACAGGGTAATTGCTTTGCTGGATTTGGGTTCAGCCAGGGCAGAGCAGGGGGATTGAAGTGGCCACGGGAATCAGTTCATTGCTGTGAGGCACACAAGTAAAACCTCTCCTCGTCTCGAAGCAAATGCAACGACGCCCACACACACACACACACACACACATTCACACATCTTCGGTGAACCTGAAATGTGAAGCCCCCACTGTCCTTGTCCCTGGAAAGTGGCTTGCCTCTAACTCCAGATTAAATGACTGAATGGTTTCTTAATGAGAGTTGCTCTATGGTAATACTCTCACAGGCCATAGTATCCTCACTCAGATCGTGGAAAATTGCAATATCCTAGATGCACTCTGTGATTAATGAAGGTGTCTGTGCTTGACGTTCCCTGGGAGTGCTCCGTACTGCGGCGTAAGATATTATCCCGCGGTACAGGACAGCGAGCGACAGCGATAAGATCCCTGATTTCAAAGACGACCACTAAATGAATGAATCATTTGAAATGACTCTGTCTGATTGTTCTGTCATGTACACTCAATCATGGCAGTAACTCACAATAACTTAACTCTGATTAATGAAAGGATTGGCACAAGGTTTGGTAAATATACTGTATATATACAGGTTTTGTAGAAGTTCTCTGTGTTTTTGTGAATACTAACTGCAGTTAATCTCCTTGTCTCCTATACCCTGTAGTTTAACGGGTGGGTCTGTGATGGTGAGTTTTTGTCGTTTGGTTCCTCAGGGCAGCCGATCGCGAAGGTGGGGAACCAGTTTAAGGTGATGTGCTTGGCCATTCAGCCCGACAACCCGGAAGTGTTCCTGTGTGGGGGTTACAGTGCAGAGGTTAAGGCCTGGGACAGCCGTACTTGCAAGGTCAGCTGCCTTTCTCAGCATTCTCTTTTCCACAGCCATGAAGGCCTCTCAGATACAAGAGCCTTTGGTCACATCCGTCTGAGATCTCCTTCCATTGAGGGCCTCTGATGATTCCTTGACAAGTTGGGTGTACTGTTGGGGTGTAGGGTGTACTGTTGGGGTGTAGGGTGTACTGTTGGGGTGTAGGGTGTACTGTTGGGGTGTTCAGCTTGCGATTACTGTTAGGGGTACTGTTGGGGGTACTGTCTAAAGGTATTGTCGGGGTACTGCTGGGGGTACTGTCTAAAGGTATTGTAGGGGTACCTTTGGGGTACTGTCTAAAGGTATTGTTGGGGTACCTTTGGGGTACTGTGATAAGGTATTGTTGGGGTACTCTCCAATATTGATCCGGCTGATTCTGGCTCGAGTTCCTATTGGCAGGCTTCCAAGTAGGGCTGCACGATGTATCGTTTCAGCATCGACATTGTGATGTACGCATCCCCAATAGTCACATCGCAGAATGTGCGATTTAGTAAAGTAAACATATATCAGTCTACAATATATATTTTTTTTTAAATGGAAAACCAGCATTATATCTGTCTGATTTAATGTAATTTACTCTGATTTATGGGTTATTGGATACACAGTTTATTATTATTATTTTAAACATGGTTCGTTGCTGCACTTAGTTGACATGCAGGCTCTACTTGCGCGTGACGAAATGATGAGCGAGGAACAGGCAAAAAAGACCGAAATGGAGAATTTGTTTGCAAAAAATACATAGTCAATATTTTGGCTACAGACCGGATGATGTTGACCCAAAACAGGTACTTTGTCTTGCAATTGTTGCCACAACACGAGGCAACTCGACCAATTTGTTCGATCATTTAAGGCGGCACCACAAATCTTCGTATGACGAGTGCAAAGCATCTCAATGCCGTCCAAAGCAAAAATCTATTTCTGATGTCTTTGCCAGTATTACATCATTAGAGAAAAGTTCCAAACAGCAGAGAGAAATCACAGATTCAATAACATTTCACATCACCAAAGACATGGCACCAATTAACACGGTTACCAAAGAGGGTTTTAAAAACATTATCCGGGTCGCTTGACAAGCGGTATGTAATGCCATCACGCAACTATTCTTTTCATGTTGCCATCCCAGAGTTGTACAGGAAATGTAAGGCACAAGTTGAAACAGAGCTGTCACAGGTGGAATATTATACAGCAACAACAGACTTGTGGTCCAGCCGGACAAACCATATCACAATGTCAGTTATTTCCAGTATCGTGCAACCCTTCTTCCAAGTGGCCAGCAGCTGACCCGGTGAAATACAACCGCATGTTACTCTGCCAGTAGGTGTCGGTGTATGTGGCTTAGGAAGTGTACTCATAAGAACGCCTGGAGAAGCCAAGCTGCATCAGCAATGGGTTGTCTAGTCCACCTGTTCATCCCATGTTCTCTGTTTTCCCAGGTGGAGAGGGTGTTCCGAGCAGGGATCCAGCAAACTCTGGCCATCCTGTTTCTCACCGGGGGCAAGGAGTTTGTGACCAGCAGTGATTCGGTCAGCCGGGACTCAGCTGAGCGCACGCTTATCGCCTGGGACTTCCAGACCACGGCCAAGGTCTCCAGTCAGATCTATCATGTGAGTTGGAGCTGGATTGTGGGGCCCTCTGCTCAGTTCTGTTATTAGCATCTCCTCAGTTCTGTTATTAGCATTCTATTCTATTGTTAGTTTCTCCTCAGTTCTTTTATTATTTAGTTCTATTTTTAGTACCTCCTATTTTTTATTTTTTTTTATTTTTATTTATCCTTTATTTTACCAGGGGATGTCCCATTGAGATAATCAAATCTCTTTTACAAGGGAGCCCTGGGGCAACAGTTACACAAATTACACAGAATCACAGAAACAGTCACAACAACAAAATTAATTTACAAAACATATGAAATTATTAAAAATAACATAAAGGGGTTATTTAAAACATGCGCATTGTTCAGATTTGGATTGCCTAAGTAATTGTTTAAAATGTTCAAGTGGGATAAAAACAGAAAGCTTCAAAACTTTTTGGAGCAAATTCCAACACCAAGGAGCAACATAACTAAAAGCAGTCTTACCAAATTCAGTTGTTACACGAGGGATATTCAGAGTCAGAATGTTATTGGAGCGGAGATTGTAAATGGAATGTTTCCTGGTTAACAAGCTAATAAGATAGCTGGGTAAAATACCATTGATAGCTTTATAAATAAAAATGTGCCAATGGAACCATCTACGCAGACCTAAAGAGCTAAAACCAGTCGCCTCATAAAGATGACAATGATGAGTGCGTGTCTTGGCATTAGTAATAAACCGTAATGCACCATGGTAGACTGTGTCAAGTGCATGCAGCATGGTAGAGGCAGCATGCATATAAATAACATCCCCATAGTCCAAGACTGGTAAGAAAGTGGCACTGATCAATTTCTTCCTAGCTTGAAGAGTAAAACAGGATTTATTTCTAAAATAAAAGCCAAGCTTTACTCTCAGCTTTCTCACTAATTTATCAATATGAACTTTGAAGGTTAGCTTTTCATCAATCCACAGACCAAGATATTTATAAGATGAAACATTTTCAACACACTTCCCATCCAGTGTGGAAATGGCTAGGGCGGTTGATACGGGTACTATGCGAGACTTTGTGAACTGCATCACCTTTGTTTTACCAGTATTTAATACCAGTCTAAGTTCAATGAAGGCGGCCTGCAATAAATTAAAAGACTGCTGTAGTGATTGATAAGCTAGAGCTAGGGTGGGTGCAGAACAATATAGTACGGTGTCGTCTGCATAGAGGTGTATTTTGCCATTATCTGCTACAGAGGCGATAGTGTTTATGTAAATGGTAAACAGGACCGGACCAAGAATAGACCCTTGAGGGACACCTTGCCGGACCCCCAGTGGGGCAGAACTATGCCCATCGACAACTACAGTTTGTGTTCTGTTGGCGAGATAGTTTCTGAACCAATCAACTGCCTTAGTCCCCAAGCCAATGTCCCGGAGCCTCTTGAGCAGGATACAGTGATCAACTGTGTCAAAGGCTTTTGACAAGTCAATAAACAGGGCAGCACAGCTCATCTTATGATCGAGGTCACAGATGATGTCATCAAGCACCTTAGTAGCTGCTGTAATGGTACTATGCTTAGCCCTAAAGCCTGACTGTTCTGGGCAAAGTATGTTATGATTTTGTATGAAGCCTTTAAGTTGGGTATTTACTAAAGACTCTAGGACCTTTGCAAGTACAGACAATTTAGAGATTGGCCGGTAATTATCGAGAATGGAGGGGTCCCCCCCTTTCAGCAGGGGCAGCACATGGGCTGATTTCCAAACATCTGGTATGTCATTTGAAGACAGGGACAAGTTAAAAATGTATGTAATAGGTTCCACTATGATATGTGCAGATAGTTTCAATAAAGCAGGATCTAGGCCATCAGGGCCAGCTGATTTCCTAGTGTCAATTTCCTTAAGAGCCTTAAGCACTGCAGACGAGGGAATGGATTCAAAATCAAAACCTTCACTGACCAGAGAAGCAGGTGAATTGTGTTGGAGGGGTGAGGAGACATAGCGGTGTAAGATCTCTTCAGGATATGATTGTTCAAATATATCCCCTGCCTTAATAAAATGATCATTGAAAGCATTAACAATATCATTCTTGTTAAAGATCTATGGTTCTATAATTAGTATCTCCTCAGTTCTATTATTATTACCTCTATAGTTCTATTATTAGTATCTCCTCAGTTCTATTATTATTACCTCTATAGTTCTATTATTAGTATTTCCTCAGTTCTATTATTATTACCTCTATAGTTCTATTATTAGTATCTCCTCAGTTCTATTATTATTACCTCTATAGTTCTATTATTAGTATCTTCCCAGTTCTATTATTAGTACCTCTACAGTTCTGTTGTTAGTAACTCTTATGTTCTAGTGTTAGTATATTCCCAGTTCTGCTATTAGGACCTCCCCAGTTCTATAGCTCTACTGTTAGTACCTCCTAGCCTGTGAGATTAGAGGCTTTCTTCTGCCAAGACATCTAGAAAGTTTGTTCTAATCAATGGGCAGATACATCCATTAGATTTGCTTTATATTCATTTGTAGGGCCGCCAAAAACAGGGGCGCCTGTTTAAGATATAAAAAGTACTTTTTTCTTCAAGCTGATTTGGGATCTAATAGAGTACGACAGTTGGACTAAGCCCAACAAGCACTGGTGTTGAATTCTTTAAAAATCAATACTAACATTTAAATATATCAGCGGCATTGTCCACCATGTTGTGAGTAAATGCCAAGCCAGTTGAACACCCTCTGACCTCCCATTCGCCTCCACCCATCCAGGAACGCTACACGTGCCCCAGCCTAGCCCTTCACCCCCAGGAGGACTCTTTCGTGGCACAGACTAATGGCAACTACATGGCCCTGTTCTCTAGCCTGCGGCCTTACCGGATGAACAAGAGGCGGCGGTATGAAGGACACAAGGTCAGTGGCAATGAGATCCATAAGCTCCACACACCGATCCATGGCTAATAGCAATGCTTCCCCGGGCTTCTCACTTACAGTCTGCTAGCAATGACACCCCTGAGTCCTGGAGTGTGACGTTGTGATACGTGTGGCGCGGACATTGAACGGAGTGGCCTGTAGCTAGCGCCCGTACTGATCTTACGAGATAATGTCCATTTGCAGTTTCGTTGAGCTGTTTTGCATAACAAACCAACTGCCCTCTTGACAATGTTGTGCATGGGGCAGTGAAAGATGGTGGCCCAGGATCCTCGGCCACGCGTAGCCTGCGAATCCATGACGCTGTTGTAATTCCCGGTGTGGTGGTTTAGGTTGAGGGCTACGCCGTCCGGTGTGACTTCTCTCCGGACGGGTCGGTGGTGGCCACGGGCAGCTCCACGGGCAGTGTCCACTTCTACGACCAGCGGAGCGCCCGAACCCTGCAGACGCTACACGCCCACCAGCAGGCCTGTGTGGGTGTGTCCCTACATCCGGTTCTGCCCGCGGTGGCGGCGACAAGCGACTGGGGCGGCGAGATCAAGACCTGGCAGTGACTGGTGCAGTGGGAGGGCAAAGAAAATGGATTCCTTTTTATAAATACGTATTTATTTGTTCGGCCGTTTTAGGCTTTCTTGCACAGGCAAGAGGCGATTAGATGGGATGGATTTGAACACTTGTTGCAGGAGTACATGGGTTCTAGAGGCGGCGGCCTAGACCCCCGGACCGCCCTCAACTGAGATCTTTGTACAACACAGTATCATCGCACAGAGCAGCTCCTCGGGCAGTGTCCACTTCTAGGAAATCCGAACGTCTTTTCTAGCTGCACGCTAAAATGTGCCTCCGTTTTAAGTGTGTTGGTTGGCTCATGTCATATCTTCAACTGAATCGATAGGCAAACATTTCAAATGTTCCGGGTTTCTTTGGTACGGTTTACTGATTGAGGAATGAGTGTAAAGGAGGCTCATTCATCACGTTGTTGAGGAAGGGCTTCATGAACCTCAACTTGATGCATTTGTTTGGGAGTCATTGGCAGATAAGAATATTGAAACCTTCTCTGTTCTGTTTACAGCAGATTTAAGGATCGATACTGACCATTAAGGAATACTCAACAAAAGCCATTCTGGTGTGTCTTTTGCGTTAACATTTGTGCAATTGCCCCACAGAAAAATTTATTGTATCACAAGGTTATGTTTTTGTCAGACTGTAGCAGGCTTTTCTGTAATTACTTATATGGGCTTTCCTCCATTCATATTTATTTTGAACCTGACAAACTTCTCAACTCCTACCAATGACAAGCGTACCTGTAACACGACACAGCCCTCAAAATACAATCAGATAATTAACACACTTTCCAGATGCATTTATTGCCTTGTATAACAACGCAGTACATATATACTTATATATACACACACACACATATACATATATATACACACAAACCGCTTCGGAAAAAATTATGAGACCACTGCACCTTTTTTTTTCCTTTCCAAAAAAGTTGAAAAGGAAAGTTTTGAGTGAGGAACAGAAGCATTCAATTGTGCAATGGTCTCTTAATTTTAACCCTTCACTCAAAACCTTCCTTTTCAACGTTTTTGGAAAGGAAAGAAAAAGGTTCAGTGGTCTCTTAATTTTATATGTATATTTTTATATATATATTTACTACTACTGCTTATATTTACTATGTTATGTAGATGTTTTTACGTGGGCATTTCTTAGGAAAGGAACACCCTTCATTCTCCAACTCTCAGATGTAGCTGCTTCCCTTGGTAATTCCTTGAGGACAACACAACACCCACCTTTATTTGCAAGCATTTTGGTGGCTGCTTCTTCTTATCTGTATTTATTTCCTTGGCGCAGCCTGAGGGGTTTGTCAGGATTAAAAGAAATACGAACGAAGCAAAGTCTGAGGAAAAAGTGAACGAAAAAACCCCGGGATAGAATTGAAAGTTTAAGCTAGACAATTACACTCATTTCTATTGAAAAGACACACCAGAGGGGCTTCTGGAGAGGTCCACTCTCGGTCTGAGACAGGGTTTTAAGATTATTTGTTGAATGACTCCACAACCGCATCTACTGAGCTCAAGCAATTTAACTTAGACAATGGACAGGACAGATGTTGGCCTTGATGTTTGCCAAAGTATTATACCAAACGATTCAAAGCCGTAATGGCTGCCAAAGGTGCTTTCATGAAGGTTTACCTCTGGGTGGTGATCTTGGTGTATTATCTTGGTGTTTTAAACTATTTCCATGACCCACTTTCCCTTGGACGATGTGGAGTCGATTCAGCAGATCTGTAGGGACCAAAAAAAGTTATTCTACATTCACTGCACTGTATTGAACTGTGCGTGGTCTTTGTAGAAACCACGACCATATTCCAGTGTAGACGACCAAAGAAAGTGCTTCATATTTCAAATAGCTAACTGATAAAGATCTGTGGCTTTTTAAAGTCATTACCATAATCAGCTAGGCTAGAGCCGAATCATTGTCCTGTCTGCCCTCATCAGACAACAACCACATTGCAGAATGAGTCTTTTACTCGTGTGTTTCTAGCCTGGTTACCCGTCAGGGTATGTTTGTTCAGGCATTTCTGCGCTTTATTGGACTGGACAACAGGGAAAGTCTGAGGTTTTTGAGAAGGCGGTAGGATTTGAACCTGTGCTTCAGCTGTGTAGGTGTCCTGCTTGGGCAGCATCTTCGATTCCTGGAGCAACCACGCCCCGTCCGACTACGATCGACTCGAGGAACGACTAAGATTTTAGTTTTTTTGCTTTTGACTTCCTGAAAGTCTTTGGCAAACCAAAATTCATGTTTCTGGACGAAATATAAAACCTGCCATGTCTTTATGTGATGTCTTTTTGCACTGCATTGGATCTCACTGCTATTCACATGGACATTTTCTGTCATTATTGCTGATATGGGCTGATAAGGATGTTGCTCCACAACAAATAAGCCCTGAAATATAAAACAAACTTTTCAAAGGAATGTCAAAGCCTGTCACTAAACAGGCTGTCAGTCTGAAGAATAAATCGCAACGCCTGGAGATTCAGTAGCAGATAGAAATGATTCAATCTGCGGGTGTAAATTATTTTGGCATATTTCTGTGGCTGCCCTGAACACACTTAGCTGTTGAGTGACATCTCAATACCTCTGAGAATGTGAAATGTATAATAGATGGTGTGAAATGAAAGAAGGAAATTACGCAATATTAAAGTGTGTTATTTTAAGATCTCTTTCATCTTCAGGGTCGTGATTTTCCTGTGTTTCATGAATAATTACACGTTTTTTGGATGAACATTTTGATTCTGCTCTTTGTGAAAGCTGTGTCCAACATTCAGGACCAGAAAATGGCCATGGGGTTTGGTGAACCGGAACCAACAGTTCCTGCTGACACAATGGGACGGAGCCATGAGGATGTCAGAGAGTTCAGGAGACATTTAGAATGTTTTACATTGTTCTGTTTGGAAGTGTTCCGTTAACAATTCAACCAACACAGATGAATGCAATGAAATGCTTGTTTTCTGTTCTCAGCCTGGGTTTGTCAGAGATATGCGTGTGATGTTGAACACAGTACCAGTAAAACGTCCACATCATTCCAACACTCCTCTTTATTAAGGAAATAAAACATACAGCAAAAGTATAGAAACATGCATCAAACAACCTTTAAAAGTTATTTGTTGTATATGGAGTCTGAGGTAGAACTGGACCCAAGGACAGCGTAGTGAGTGTCAACATAACCAGGGGAAGAAGGAAAAAAGAAACTATAATAACGATTATATCTAATATATCTTTCTTACACTACTTCCACACACAAAAAATTCTGTCTATGGGGATCTGCATCCAACAGCACTCCGTACAGCAGTTTAGATTGATCTACTGCTGTTCTTAAGGGACACCGCCAAAAAAAGAAGAACCAAAATGGAGGCAGGGTGGGAAAAGCTACACTGACTCCAGTGCACAGAGCGTCAGCACTGCCTCTTTGGCCTCTCTGTCACTTCCGCAGCATTTCTCGTGTGTGTCCATCTCCCACAGAGGGTGTCCTGAGACCAGGGGATAAATAACTGGTCTTGAAATGTAGAGGGAAATATTCACAAATAAAATTGCCACAGTGAGAGGACGGGTAAGAGCAAGAAGTGCTTCATTTTGGTTAGAGATCGTGGTGGCTGGTATTAACAATGTTCAAGAATGTAAAGTAGGAAATCAGGCTGGTATATTAACGGTCTGTATGAAACATTAATAACATACATATATACATCACTGTCAGTTGTAGTGTAGAAAAGGAGAATACTAGCTACTGAACAGAATTAAGGCAAAATGTTCTAGCTAGTGGTGGTTATTCATAAATTCATGCTTTTTTCCAATTTGGGCTTCACAAGCTGCTCGGGGGAGAAATTCTCATGTGTAATCTTCAAACAGAGTATATATATCCCGGCCACATGAAATATTTGACACCCTGACTTTTTTTCAAATTCCTGTATCATTTTCCTAAAGGATTGTGAATAGATGCCATAATGAATGCGTTACTTCCGTTAATGTTTGCTCTGTCTACTTTCCTGACGGTAATTGTGTATATGTAGTCTTTTAGTGTTGTGAGGGGAAAATACTCCCTTTACCAGTCCGTCGCCCTAGCAGCTGCTGGCACAGTATAGCACAGTACTGTTTTAACAGTCTGTTTTAAAGCTGCCACTGATCGATCGAACTCCACTTCATGCTATATGTCTTTTTTCAGAAGTGTTCCCCCTAACTATCAAGAGTCATGTGAATTCAATGGCAGAAGGAAGTCATAAGTCATGTTGAGTGTCCCCAATGTTCCGGAACTAACCGCAAGCTCCTGCAGAGAGTCACTCCGTGGTCAGGAATGTCTTTTAGTCCATTCGTACATGCATAACATAACATGCATGGGAAAATGAATGGCCTTGGAAGTTCAGTTAACAGCTTCTGAGTTAGCAGGATATCCTGTTCATTACAGATGGTCGTAGGTGAAAGCCTGCGTTATGCAATGTTAATGACCTCCTCAGCAGCAGGGGTGTAAGGACGGAAACTTGTAGCTCTCAGACATTCGCCAAATAAACGAGACACGTTATGTTCGGTAATAAATAATGGTGTTTCACTGATATACTTCAAATGCTAGTAGCTTACCTATTTTGTGCAGTACTTCTTGCCTCCATGACACTAAGGTGTGATATATTGTAGGAATAAATGAGGAAATCTAGTGGCTGGTCTGTGATAACTACTATGAATCATAAATAAACAAGTGGGCAACAATGGCTGTGTAGCTCCCCAGACAGCTTAAAACATGCCTTCGCCGAATTAAAAAAATATCTCACTTCCACAACAGCCATCTGTTCGCCTCAGGAAAGATGAAGATGTACATAATTGTCATGCACAAAAAGGAGAGCTGTCGGTAACACTAGTTAGAAAGCTATAATGCTTCATTACTTGATATGGGCACGAACAAGATTTTCTCCTATTGTATCTTCAGAGGTTTAAAATACGTTGCCGTGTAGCCTTGTTGTGAAACGAATGTTCTACCTGTCGCGTTGAGATAATATCAGGACTTTGTCAGGCTGGCTCATGCGTGCTGATGCCATGTAATTGCATTGTGGCTCGTCAGCTCTATGTGAAGGGTCAACACTCAGTTCAGCAGAGTACCATACAGCTGGGCCTTGGTCAGGCTGTCCTTCCTGCTCAGTGCTGTTCCCGTGCTTCCAAAGTTTTGGTATTGTTTAGAACTTTTCTTTGGAAGAGCTGGGCTTGGGCTGGGCCGCTCCCTCGCTCTCTGGTGGTGGTGTTGCTGCAGACCGGAGGCTTCCAGAGAGCATGGGTGGTGTTGCTGCAGACCGGAAGCTTCCAGAGAACGTGGGTGGTGTTGCTGCAGACCGGATGCTTCCAGGGAGCGCGGGTGGTGTTGCTGCAGACCGGATGTTTCCAGGGAGCGCGGGTGGTGTTGCTGCAGACCGGATGCTTCCAGGGAGCGCGGGTGGTGTTGCTGTAGACCAGAGGCTTCCAGGGAGCGTGGGTGGTGTTGCTGCAGACCAGAGGCTTCCAGGGAGCGTGGGTGGTGTTGCTGCAGACCAGAGGCTTCCAGGGAACATGGGTGGTGTTGTCGTAGACCGGAGGCTTCCAGGGAGCGTGGGTGGTGTAAAGACTCAGCTGAGCTGTTGGGACTCACATCTGCCACTCCGCCCTCCTCGTCCTTGAAGCTTTCTGACAGGAACGGCAGGCTGCACTCTGAGTCCTGGCTGTCTACCTTGGCTCGGTACAGGGGAGGGGGCTGGTCCACGTGGCCCCGGGCGCCCAGGCCGGGGTGTTTAGGGCTGGGGCTGGCCAAGCAGTGGTCTAACACCGGGCTGTTGAGGAAGACGTTATCGTCTCCCTCCTGGAAGCTGCTGTAGAGTGGCCCCAGTTTCACCTTGGCCGGGCCCATGGCGAAGTGCTGCTCGGAGAAGCTGTAGGGAGAGACGCGGCCCGGGTTGCGGTTGAACGAGTACGAGTTGACATCCTCCACGCTCAACTGCCTGCAGCGTCCGGTCAGTTCCTCCTCGCCGGGGACTCCTACGCTACCCATACTGCCCTGGCTGTCGGAGCGCTCCACCCCCTGAGGCCCCACTCCGCCCTTGGAGGAGTCCATACTGCGCGACGATGCGAGGCAGGGCGAGTGGTACGGCTCGCCGTAACCACAGGAGGCCGTGCGCGCGTATGCCGGCGAAGAGCTGCCGCAGCCCTTGGCCCGGTTGGGGGACGGCGGCATTGCGACGTGCTGGAAGCTGTGGGATTTGGGGAAGACGCCGGTGCTGGTGGGGCTGTCTTTATCGTAGGACGAGGTGCTCCTGCGCTCGCCGTAGCCCCTGTCCTGCCAGTCTATGTAGAGCACCTGGTGGGAGGAGGACAGCGTTCCGCCGCCTCCTTCCACGCCCTTCTCGTCCTCTGACGCCTGGCTGAAGCTGGAGTAGGAGCTGGCGGCCCGCAAGGAGCCCAGCGCGAACTCTCCGTGCTGAGAGAAGTCGCCCGGATGAAAGTCCTCCTCTGGGTTGGAGTCACTGGAGTTCTGGTCCCGAAGACCCGCTGGCCGGCCGTGGACATCCACGCTCTGCCGGCGCTCCTGCCAGCGCTCTGGGCAGTAGAGGGCCGTGTCACTGCAGTACAGGTCCGACGTCCGGTAGGCTGCGCGCCGCTGGAGTATTTCAGCACCGCCGCCCTGACTATTGGCCTCAAAGTCTCGGTCTGGGCCCTCGTCCTCGAGCGGCTGAGGGCTGGGTGAACGGGTGACCGGGCAACTGTTGCCTGGCTCCGGTTTCTGCAGCACATTGGCGATGACGGCAGTTGGCACTGCATCGGAGTACGGTGAGTGGCACATCGCCATGGTGATGCCACGGCCGTGCTTTTCAATGTGGGAGCTCACCCTCTCCTGGAAGTCAACGGGCAGCTGGAAAGAAAGATGTGGAGAGCAATGGTGAGGGAATGTTTTAAACAGAGAGGAAGGACACAGTGAGAGGACTGAATTGAAGAGGACTGGATTCAGAAAATGACAGCGATAAATAACAGAAAGCTGGCCTACTTCTAACATGTTATTGTTTTAGTGAAAATCTGTCAACCAAACTTTCCTTGTTTGCTGTAAACTTTTACAGTTTACAGCATTACTATCTATGTAACATTTACAGAGGAAAATTGGGCCTCTCAAAATAAAATGTAGGTCTGTCTTTTTTTTTTTCTTGCACTTCTTTAATTTTTATTTCACTTGGCGGCCCTCAATTGGAATTGACCCTAATTCATACCATCCATCCACTGCAAGTCTGGGCGTTAGGGCATGCTGACAGCGTTAAGGAATGCTGATAGTGTTAAGGCATGCTGATAGTGTTAAGGCATGCTGATAGTGTTAAGGCATGCTGACAGCGTTAAGGCATGCTGACAGCGTTAAGGAATGCTGATAGTGTTAAGGCATGCTGACAGCGTTAAGGAATGCTGATAGTGCTAGGGCATGCTGATAGTGTTAAGGCATGCTGATAGTGTTAAGGAATGCTGATAATGTTAGGGCATGCTGATAGTGTTAAGGCATGGTGATAGCGTTAAGGAATGCTGATAGTGTTAGGACATGCTGATAGTGTTCAGGAATGCTGGTAGTGTTAGGGCATGCTGATAGTGTTAAGGCATGGTGATAGCGTTAAGGCATGGTGATAGCATTAGGGCTGTGTGGATTGTGTTAAGGCATGCTGACAGCATTAAGGAATGCTGATAGTGTTAGGGCATGCGGATAGTGTTAAGGCATGGTGATAGTGTTAAGGCATGCTGATAGTGTTAGGGCTGTGTGGATAGTGTTAAAGCATGCTGATAGTGTTAGGGCATGCTGATAGTGTTAGGGCATGCTGATAGCGTTAAGGCATGCTGATAGCGTTAAGGCATGGTGATAGTTTTAAGGCATGCTGATAGCGTTAAGGCATGCTGATAGTGTTAAGGCATGGTGATAGTGTTAAAGCATGCTGATAGTGTTAGGGCATGCTGATAGTGTTAGGGCATGGTGATAGTTTTAAAGCATGCTGATAGCGTTAAGGCATGCTGATAGTGTTAAGGCATGGTGATAGTTTTAAGGCATGCTGATAGCGTTAAGGCATGCTGATAGTGTTAAGGCATGGTGATAGTTTTAAGGCATGCTGATAGCGTTAAGGCATGGTGATAGAGTTAAGGCATGCTAATAGAGTTAAGGCACATCTTCACCACCATTATTCCTACCAGGGTCCCAAGCTACCAATCTACAGTTTGATTTCAGTGGAGTAATTTATTCCTGTTTACCCAGACCAGAGACGTGGGGGGAGCTCTGCTCTGCTCTCTAATGAATGCGTCAGAAATTCACTGACCACAGCCTCGCCCCCCTCCCAGTGGTTGTTTTTTGGCCTCAGAGGGGACCCGTTTTTTCAGCTCTAATTCTTCAGTTGTTTACTGAGGTGTATGTCCAATAACGTGGACACGGGCACTTCAATACACACACTCACACACACACACACACACACAACCATATTACATTTGTCATTCTTATGGACTAGTTATGTTTCAAATGAGTATATTAGAACATTAATGGCACTAGGCTGTCATGAAAATGGACCAGAAAATGAAAATTCAAGGGAATTCTTGATCTATTTTGATGGTGTTTTGTTTCATCTGTGTAAGGGTTTCATATCTGATGCATGTCGGATGTTTCCAGTCGAATAATAATTTGACCATTAGAGCTGTGAAAGTCATTGTAGCCTGTCCAATCTACTAAGAAAACCATCCAATTTACTAAGAAAACCATCCAATCTACTAAGAAAACAATCCAATTTACAAAAAAAAACTATCCAATTTACTAAGAAAACTATGAGCTGGACATGTGAGACTCAAACGTCAGTATTTTTCACTTTAACAACTCGGCCTATTTACTGCCAATCGATTTCCCTAAAACCTTGTCAAAACTCTGAAGTAGTCTTTCTTTGCAGGAGTAACTCATGAATTGTTTTATTCTGATGTGATTGAATCTAAGAAGTAGACACCCATTTCTCTAAATATTTGTTATGTTAAACCAGTAAAAATACAAGTGAGAAAGCTAAATTGGAAAAAATGAAACAGGTGGAAATAATCTAACAGAATCTACAGGACCCCAATTTTGAGTAGTTTATGAATTCTTATGTTGACAGAAAACATACTGTAGTACTTTCTTTTGTACACTGAGAACCTAAAGGAAAGTAGATGGGAAGAGAAGAATGTGCCCAATATATTAAAAATAGGACAGTAGCTCACAACGTTTCACTTCTATGAAGTAGCTCCTCTAATTGCCAGAAGGGTTGGAGACCCCGGGTTTGTTCGTAAACTGCCCCTAACCCTAACCCTAACCCTTTGTGCATAAACCTTAAAAAAAACATAAACCTAAGCACAGTTCAAAGAGGGTAATGACTATAAAGCCTTTGTAGGGACCAAATTGTCAGGTATTACTATCTTTGTATGAATATCTGGTCCCCACATATATATGAAAACCAAGATCACACACGCACACACCCACACACACACATAAGCACAGCTTCCATTAAAAGAAACACTTGCAACTTCCCCCGCGGCTTACAAGTGCAAAAAATCCTCTGTCAATTAAAGGCTGGTCTTCTATTTTTCTCTCAAGCTATTAATAGAATATGGGGTCAGGCAGAAACAGAGTAAAAAGGAGAAATGTTCCCATCAGCAGTAGTGAGTATCCACGGGGGTCTCTGTCTTCTCCCTCCCACGCTCCCTCTTCCCTGAAACATCAAACATATTGGTTCCTAGGGAGAAGATTTAAATTAAATTAATTCCAGGTCTCCAAGCTGAGAACTGAGTGATTGATTAATGGACTTTTTTTGTCAGTTAAAAAAACATAAATACATGCAGACCACATATATCTATATACTGTATATATATATATACAGTATCTCACAAAAGGGAGTACACCCCTCACAGTTTTGTAAATATTTGATTATATCTTTTCATGTGACAACACTGAAGAAATGACACTTTGCTACAATGTAAAGTAGTGAGTGTACAGCTTATATAACTATACATTTGCTGTCCCCTCAAAATAACGCAACTCACAGCCATTAATGTCTAAACTGCTGGCAACAAAAGTGAGTACACAAAGTGAAAATGTCCAAATTGGGCCCAAAGTGTCAATATTTTGTGTAGACACCATTATTTTCCAGCACTTCCTTAACCCTCTTGGGCATGGAGTTCACCAGAGCTTCACAGGTTGCCACTGGAGCCCTCTTCCACTCTTTCATGACGACATCACGGAGCTGGTGGATGTTAGAGACCTTGCGCTCCTCCACCTTCCGTTTGAGGATGCCCCACAGATGCTCAATAGGGTTTAGGTCTGGTGACATGATTGGCCAGTACATCACCTTTACCCTCAGCTTCTTTAGCAAGGCAGTGGTCGTCTTGGAGGTGTGTTTGGGGTCATTATCATGTTGGAATATTGCCCTGCGGCCCAGTCTCCAAAGGGAGGGGATCATGCTCTGCTTCAGTATGTCACAGTACATGTTGGCATTCATGGTTCCCTCAATGAACTGTAGCTCCCCAGTGCCGGCAGCACTCATGCAGCCCCAGACCATGACACTCCCACCACCATGCTTGACTGTAGGCAAGACACACTTGTCTTTGTACACCTCACCTGGTTGCCGCCACACACGCTTGACACCATCTGAACCAAATACGTTTATCTTGGTCTCATCAGACCACAGGACATGGTTCCAGTAATCCATGTCCTTAGTCTGCTTGTCTTCAGCAAACTGTTTGCAGGCTTTCTTGTGCATCATCTTTAGAAGAAGCTTCCTTCTGGGACGACAGCCATGCAGATCAATTTGATACAGTGTGCTGCGTATGGTCTGAGCACTGACAGTCTGACCCCCCACCCCTTCAACCTGCAGCAATGCTGGCAGCACTCATACATCTATTTCCCAAAGACAACCTCTGGATATGAAGCTGAGCACGAGCACTCAACTTCTTTGGTCGACCATGGCGAGTCCTGTACTGAGTGGAACCTGTAAACCGTTGTATGGTCTTGGCCACCGTGCTGCAGCTCAGTTTCAGGGTCTTGGCAATCTTCTTATTGCCTATGCCATCTTTCTGTAGAGCAACAATTCTTTTTTTCAGGTCCTCAGAGAGTTCTTTGCCATGAGTTCATCAAATCAAATCAAATTTATTTATAAAGCCCTTTTTACAACAGCAGTTGTCACAAAGTGCTTTGCAGAGACACCCGGCCTTAAACCCCAAGGAGCAAACAACAGTAGTGTTGAATTTCAGTGGCTAGGAAAAACTCCCTAAGAAGGCCGAATTTTAGGAGGAAACCTAGAGAGGACCCAGGCTCAGAGGGGTGAGTCCTCTTCTGGTGTCCCATCCAGGGACATTTCAAGTCCAAACACCGAGGCAAACACTCCTGCCGTCCCGGTCACCCCGTCTCCGGCGGCCAACCACGTCTAGTTGATTTCATGGTTCCCGTGGCACCATATTATCAGCCCAAAAACAAAGCTTACTCAAATTTGCGCACATTTTTTGTTTTTGTTTTAAATGATAATTTTTATAAAAGAAAAATCTAAGTTTTCATTGCATTAGTTTTATTGTTATCTTTGGGTTTTCTTTACCTAGATTTACATATTAACTGGCTGCAATGCTGACGTTTTACTTGGCTGCCCTTAGCTGGCCAGCTGGCTTATGTTTCTGTCTAAAGAATGTACCTGGATACAGTTGCCTGAAGCGTGGGAGGAATTGGAGATGCAGGAATACAACTGTGTTGACACTTGGGCAGACAAGTGAGGACAAATGGCCGCCGTCCTGTGTGGAACGCAGTGAGCTTCCCCGAGAAGACGCAGAGGCCTTGCCCAGGTGAGTGGCTCACAGAATGGTAGAGCTCAGACCCGCCCTCTAAAACATAATCAGAAGACATCATCCTCTACTGTCCTCCGGCTACTGTCCTCCGCTCAAGCCACTGACCTGGCCTGACCTTCTCCATCTTCAGAGTGTGGGGCATTCAGAGACCCGGTCTTGGTTGGTTGGCATGAGGATACATCGCTTGTTTGTTTGTTTATTTGCCCATGAAGTGCTTTGAGATCATGTGAAAAGTGCTGTAGAAGTTAAATCCATTATTAGCATTACTCAGGTAATTCTGATTATTATTATCTGTGTAATCCAGAGCCTTTAGGGCAATCAAAAAGTTTGACATGTTAAAGAACTATTCCACAAAGAAATTAGGCAACAAATAACACACATGACAATATCTACATGTTTGAGTTCTCTGCCTACCAGACCTTTCATAATAATTAGAATTGGGAAAGAAAGTATTGCTTTTCTGTTGAAAATAGATGCAAGGGAGGAAAATACTAGTGTTGTTTGAAGTATGGAGCTATTTTTAGCTGCCAGCCTTCCCAACTGAGGATTGAGTGGGAAAGTACAGTAGATAAGACTGCAGGGTTTAACACGTGACACCACAATGCGCTCGGCGACTTTCCCAAGGGGCTGCACACCGATCGATTTCTGTGGTAATTAGCAGAGTTAAGTCCCAGTGAAATTCACACAGCCTCCTTTTGATTGCACACGGCTACAGCACACTCACCAATCACCCCCTTGCATTTTCAATGGATTCGTCATTGCTTTGGGATTCATTGTTGGTGCTTCGTTTATCTTTAAATCCACTCCACACAGGACTTAAAAGCCAACCCCTGTTATTTCATTGGAGTATGATAATTCTAGAGAGCTGTGATGAGTTAATGGATGACATCAGACATGGACCCTAATTTCCTAGTCCTTATCTCCTACCACAGAGCTCTATTACCACTTGGCCCATTTAGAGCCACTTCATGCATGAAATGACTGTAAAAAAGGAAGAAATATCTCCCTCCTGTAAGGAATGTATACGAGGAATTAAACCACACCTCCTACGAAGCCTCTGTGTGGACAAGATGTTTTCCAAGGCAGTTTGGCCTCCTGTGTACCGAGGTTCTGTCAGGGACATTCTGTCAGTGAGGTTCTGTCAGTGAGGTTCTGTCAGGGATGTTCTGTCAGTGCGATTCTGTCAGGGACATTCTGTCAGTGAGGTTCTGTCAGGGACATTCTGTCAGCGAGGTTCTGTCAGCCAGGTTCTGTCAGCGAGGTTCTGTCAGCGAGGTTCTGTCAGTGAGGTTCTGTCAGCGAGGTTCTGTCATTGGCAGTTCATATCTAGACAGAAGTGCATCTGACACAGGCTGTTTGTTAGCGCGACTGGTGGACAGGGACTCACCTCAGACAGCTTGTGGGCTCTGTGGTAGGACTTGGAGCCCTGGAGAAGCTGCGCGGCCAGGTTGCAGTCCTTCCTGTAGAGGTCCTGGCATGGGGAAGACAATGACTGTGGGTGATTTACAGCATTAGGGCAACATGCATACCAGAATGGAATGAGTTGTTAGCAGGAGTGACCGACCAAAATCTACCTGAGCAGCGTCGCTTTGGTTATTTTGGTTTTGGTTATTACGTGGTCAAGTAGCTGTGCCGAAGAGTGTTATGTCTATGAAATTGCTTGGTGGATTCCAGAATAAACAAGTCATTGCGGCATGTGGCGTCATTCGAATACCAATGCTTACGAAACTATAAAGAATGCCCCCCTAAAATACTATTAAACATTTAAGGCTCTCTAGGTCCCACAAGGCATGCCTACCAATCAGAGGAGCACTTACACCATCAGCCACTGAGCAAATCTCTCTTCCCCGAAAGATAAAGCTTGTTTTTCTCCTCAGGCCCCCGGGGGTGCCTGACAATGGCAGTAATGATTTGCAGAATTGTATTAACTCTAAGGAAGTTTTTTTTCCAGTCGAATTATGGCTTTTCGCTGCTTGATTTCATTACAGGGTTTCTGAAATGGGCTCTTCTCCTCTAATCTTCTGGCTAGGCTAATGAGATACACCTCTAATGTCTCTACTAACACCGCACCTCAGTAGTAACACAGCTACGTCTCTACCTCCCCGCACCTCAGTAGTAACACAGCTACGTCTCTACATCCCCGCACCTCAGTAGTAACACAGCTACGTCTCTACATCCCCGCACCTCAGTAGTAACACAGCTACGTCTCTACCTCCCCGCACCTCAGTAGTAACACAGCTACGTCTCTACTTCCCCGCACCTCAGTAGTAACACAGCTACGTCTCTACTTCCCCGCACCTCAGTAGTAACACAGCTACGTCTCTACTAACACCGCACCTCAGTAGTAACACAGCTACGTCTCTACCTCCCCGCACCTCAGTAGTAACACAGCTACGTCTCTACCTCCCCGCACCTCAGTAGTAACACAGCTACGTCTCTACTAACACCGCACCTCAGTAGTAACACAGCTACGTCTCTACTTCCCCGCACCTCAGTAGTAACACAGCTACGTCTCTACTTCCCCGCACCTCAGTAGTAACACAGCTACGTCTCTACTTCCCCGCACCTCAGTAGTAACACAGCTACGTCTCTACTTCCCCGCACCTCAGTAGTAACACAGCTACGTCTCTACATCCCCGCACCTCAGTAGTAACACAGCTACGTCTCTACATCCCCGCACCTCAGTAGTAACACAGCTACATCTCAGGCAGCTCACAGAAGAAGCATTTCTTTCTCATAAAAAATTGTCCCTCTAGTTAACTGTGTCTACTTGTTTATTTATGCCCTTTTGTTTCACACAAATCTGTGATGTCCATTTCTTACTATGATCTTGTCTTACTGTAGGCTGGTTTGGGAGTGTCAAGTCTCATTGGAGGCTGGTTTGGGAGTGTCAAGTCTCACTGGAGGCTGGTTTGGGAGTGTCAAGTCTCAGTGGAGGCTGGTTTGGGAGTGTCAAGTCTCACTGGAGGCTGGTTTGGGAGTGTCAAGTCTCACTGTAGACTGGTTTGGGAGTGTCAAGTTTCACTGGAGGCTGGTTTGGGAGTGTCAAGACTCACTGGAGGCTGGTTTGGGAGTGTCAAGTTTCACTGGAGGCTGGTTTGGGAGTGTCAAGACTCACTGGAGGCTGGTTTGGGAGTGTCAAGACTCACTGGAGGCTGGTTTGGGAGTGTCAAGACTCACTGGAGGCTGGTTTGGGAGTGTCAAAGACGTGTAATCCAATGTATATCTCCCACTTTTCCCTCAATCGGGAGGCATTCATCAGAATACATGGGCTTGTAGAAGAGCACACTTGACAGACAGTCTCTCTCCATTTCTGAGCATGCATTTTCTTAACATTCTGAGAGGCTTAACTGAAAAATGACCACAGAAACATTGCTTTTTGGAACAGCTATTACCACACCAATCTGACACAATAATATTTCTGGTGCTGAATTGGTATCACATTGTTTTGGTCACGATTCAAACTCCCCCCCCTCTCTTTCTCATTCTTAAACTGTCTGGCCCTATTTTGGGTCAAACTGAGTCACAGTAGTGACTAAGCCGATTTTACAGAGGGCCCTGTGCAGGTGTATTCAAATCTGGACCTAAAAGCCATTTCCACTTAATTTTTTCACTGTAACCCTCTAATCAGAGACGTATTTAGACCTGGGTCACCAGGTGGGTGTAATTAATGATGACGTCCCATCCAGGCACATTTCAAGTCCAAACACCCAGGTCGAAAGATCAGCAGGCTCCAGACCTCGTAGGCTAAGATTTCAGTACCCCTGGCCTACCTTCCTTTCAATTTGAGCCCAATTGAGAACTACACAACCAGCTGAGGGGAGATTCTAAATAATTGGAGACCTCATTTATTTCAAACAAGTACAAGGTGAGTGCGAAAACACTCTTGGTGGAACTGGTTTGACACCAGCACTCTAAGTGAAACCCTGTGCTGTGAAACCCAATATAGACCCTAAAAACAGCCTTCTGGGATCCAAGTGCATTATAACCGTTCCCAATGGCACAGATGTGTCTAACTGGCTGCAACAGCCAAGCGGAGGCAGAGCTCCGTACACCACAAGGTTAGGACGGTGTCAGCAATTTCAGAGAGTTAGAAACCCTTTAGGGTTCATTTAACCGAATAAAGAACCTTGTGGCGTTCACTTCACACAATTAGGAACCTGTCAGGTTCACTCTGTGGAACCCGTCGTGTTGAGCATGTGCTATGATCTCTCATGTTGATATGGGATTAGAGGTGGTACGTTTGACGAGGCCAACACAAGCCGTCCGTTAAACTGGGTGTGGTTTTGGTGAATCACTCAAAAATCGATGAAGTTAAGGCACCCAGGCAGTGGCTAGGCACTCACATTGTCCTCTTTAAGCTTCTCGATTGTGATCTTGGCCTCCAGGAGGTGATTGTTCAGGACGATGATCTCTCGGCTGAGTGCTCTTTTCTCGTCCTCATGGTGCTGGGACTAAAGCAAGAAAGAAGAAAATTGGGGGAAAGAAGAGAGAATGAGAGCAGGATAGAGGAAAAAACAAAAGAGCAGTCAATCTCTCTCTCTGCCAGTAGCAGGTCTAAGTAAAAGGAAGACAACACTGGCCAGTGCCCATATCAAATCAGTTACTCTGCCTGGATGACAAAGAAGTAGCAATAATAGAGTCCTGAGAAATAAAAGTTTCCCATCAGCGACGGTCATCGTCAAAACGCCAAAATCGTACACATTAATATTTCCTCAGACTCAGACAATAAACGTCAGGGTGATGCTTATCAGCCGATAACTATTAATCTCCTGTGGCGTGGCAGCATTTGAAAAGGATGACTGATTGAGTCACTGTCACACAATAGTCACAATGGTTTTCAAACACTGTGTAGGGAGCAGTTCAGTAGAAGGCAATTCCTGTCAGGTTAAGCGTATTTCTTGGCATTGATATTTCAAATCCATTCAGTCCGCCTCTAATATATCAGCTCTGGCATGTCGCTTTGTTAGTCTCATAAAATGTTTCAAATGTTTCACTCCGTGAGGGACGTGGGCCTTGCTTCTCTCTATTAGCCTCCTAAAAACAATATTCGCACCTTGTCGACTTCCTTTTTATTTTCCAGATTGGAAAACACCATCTCAGAAAACTTTTGAGGTGAAATGGGTTTGTGAAGCTGCCAGAGAGTGGGTCAACAAAAGGAACGGTGGGAAACTACCAGTTGTGGCCCATAAAAGCAGTTTGCATTTTTCTGCCTCACTTCACCGGTTGCATTTAGCTGGAAAAACATGTTTACCTGATTTGGCACCTGTTAGAATTGATCACCACCACCACCACTTGAAATGAAGCCAAGGGTTGGTTAACATCTCAGTTTGTAAATTATCTCCAATAAGGCTACCCATAGGTTCAAAGAGTTACGGTTATTAAAGATTTGCATGTGATGAGGGATGTAGTTATATTTAAGATAGGTAGGGCATTTCCTCTAATTTAATTACATTATACCTTGAACTGACTAAAGGAGTTTTCCTGTGCTCAATTGGTTTCGACTGAATACTGCACTTTTATTCACATTTACCCATAGTTCGTTATTTTTTTACTGTGAAGCTACCTGCCTCACACAATGCGTTTCACAACGGTACTTTTGATCACAGAAGACTGATCCAGAACGTTAGGCTAACAGGTGGGTACTAAAATATTTGAAGACTAAATGCAATCTATGTCTCTTGTTATGAAATTCTTGGCATTTGGAAGAAAACTGTTGTTCAGCAGGTCTATTTTTAGATCATCCTATTGAGGAAACAATGTGAAATTTACATCAGATAGAAACATTGCATTGTCATTTTTGTCAACTCTCAGTCAGCTATTTCTTGTTGGGAGTGATGGAGAAAGACAGAGGGTATCCTGTGAGAGGAGACATGATGAGAATAGATAAAGCCAACCTCCCTTGTAAATGGCTGTTGTATCTACACCTAGATTAGCTCTGAATAGCTTACTTCAGCATTGTCAAAAAAACAAGATTTCTATAATGCCGAGGGCACATTTTGTCCTCTAGCATGATTTGAACAGCACTGAACCGGAACAACGAAACAACAATCACTCAAGTCGTTTCCTGCACCATCTCTTAGTGTATAATATTAGGAAGCCAGGAGGCACGATTGACACGTATTGTGACCGACTGTTATTAGTGTAAGAGCACTAGGCAATTAGATGTTTCTCCTCATGGATGTAGAACTCTCGCACTACAATCTCATTACTGCCGCACGACTGGGCGAAGGAGTTTCCATGACAACCCTTCAAATCCGAATTGTACGTCCTTTAACAAAAACCCAATGGATACTGGTTGCTCCTACAGTTTCGTGTAAAATTGAAATGGAATATTAAGATAAACAAGGTTGGTTTGGTTTGATTTCTGGGTTCTGTTTCCCGGTATTGATTTTTAAGGGGAGAGGGTTTAAGTGCAAAGGTGTGTTGGGTAAGAAATTAGCTGGAGTGTAAGGGAGTCTGTGTACTTCCATAATATCGCCCTGCCATTTGGGATGTCTGTCTCCACAGAGCTGCTTCACTGGACAACAAACGGAGCTTATCCCCCTGCGACGCAATTACTGTCGACCGGAGTCAAGCAAGTGGAGGGAAAAACATGAGATTATATAGGCTTCGCCAAGAAAAATAAAATATCTACCTGAAGAAAAGGATTTCAGTCCCTCTCAAGAAAGTAATAACTGCCTGTCCAAAAAGTTTTAAATGCTCACTCGATTCCTCAAATGTCTACCAGTCCCACGAAGCCGGCCATATTTTAGTTGAGAAACCAATTAGTTTGATATGCATCAATAGAACCTCAGGTTTTCTTTAGCTCGTTTTCCCCTTCGGCACCAGTTCAGGTATTGTGGGATTGACAGTTTTCTTCTGAAGGAGCTCTAGTAAGTCAGTTTACTAGGGTCTAGTTCATTTACAGTGTGAACATATAGATTTACAGTGCAGATATTATATACAGATAGTATATACACTGTATTTGCATCAATAAATTACAAGCCCAATTAAAGGAGAAATTCCACATTTTCAACTTGGTGTCAAATGGTTTTCTCAAACTACTACCTCAGCTAACTTCAGCCACTTCTAAATAGAAGTAATCAAGGCTTTAGAGTATTCTTATCTCCTAATTTCTTACTCACCTTTAAGTAATATCAAACTAGGCATGCAGTTGGTGTCAGGTGATTTTGAATATTTTGTTATACATGCTTGTGTACATTTTCCCTTGGCCTATACTCCTCTTTGGAGTGAGAAACCATCCAACATTGAGACAAAAACACTTGACATTCTTGTTAAATCGTAAAAGGGGTTAGGAATGGGGAGTGGGTCAAATGCGCTTTAAAAACTATCTTTTAGAGATAAATAAGTCAAACATCTGAATGGATAATCAAATCATGTCTATTATCTTCTGCACTTTGAGTAGCAACATGATTTTCGCATTAATTATTCCTGCTGAACAAAGCAGAACAACGGCAACCGTAACCCAATTTGGTGAGACGCGTATTCTGTGATCTCACTCCCTGGGGTGTAATTTCCACTTTTCATTGGAAAGCTTTTGACTAATGAGAACACAACGAATGGCACCTTGAGAAATTCGTGGCTCAGAAAACAGGCACTTCTGGCACGGTGGTGAGCTTGGGAGAGAAGCTGGACTTTAATTAGAGGAGAAGTGCCTCCCTGCTGGGCCCAGAGGGTTAGGGATCTGCCTGTTCAGCCGTCATCTGGGAAGCCACAGACACACTCCCGTACACACACCTTTGCTTTTAAGCAAACACGCCTCCTGATTGACCTGATACATCTACTTACTGACCTAACACATCTAATCCTAACTGACCTAACACATCTAATCCTAATTGACCTAACACATCTAATCCTAATTGACCTAACACATCTAATCCTAATTGACCTAACACATCTAATCCTAACTGACCTAACACATCTAATCCTAATTGACCTAACAAATCTACTCCTACCTGTCCTAACACATCTCCCCCTACCTGTCCTAACACAACTCCTCCTACCTGTCCTGACACAACTCCTCCTACCTGTCCTAACACAACTCCTCCTACCTGTCCTGACACAACTCCTCCTACCTGTCCTAACACAACTCCTCCTACCTGTCCTAACACAACTCCTCCTACCTGTCCTAACACAACTCCTCCTACCTGTCCTGACACAACTCCTCCTACCTGTCCTAACACAACTCCTCCTACCTGTCCTAACACAACTCCTCCTACCTGTCCTGACACAACTCCTCCTACCTGTCCTGACACAACTCCTCCTACCTGTCCTAACACAACTCCTCCTACCTGTCCTAACACAACTCCTCCTACCTGTCCTAACACAACTCCTCCTACCTGTCCTAACACAACTCCTCCACAACTCCTCATTCACTGTAAGGTACCAGATATTATAAACCAATGACTTAACTGCCAGCAATTTAGCCCTAAACAACAACACTAAGAACCACAAGAACAAACACTCGAGGGTCGCAAGCCCCACTAATTATCTGGTTCACTGGTGTCATGACAACCAAGACTTCTCCGTCCTGGGAGAACCACTGCTTCATTACACTTTCAACTCTGTTCTGATGGGATAATTAAAGTTGTCAGAAGAATACACATTTGATCTGGCAGCCCTTATATTTTACCATTCCACATATAGTTCAGGGCGGGTCACTTATATCCATCAGTTCAGAATGGGTCACTGTTAACCAACAGTTCAGAAAGGGTCACTGTTAATGAACGGTTCAGAACGGGTCACTGTTAATGAACGGTTCAGAACGGGTCACTGTTAATGAACGGTTCAGAACGGGTCAGTTAATAAAAGGTTCAGAACGGGTCACTGTTAACCAACAGTTCAGAAAGGGTCACTGTTAATGAACGGTTCAGAATGGGTCACTGTTAATGAAAGGTTCAGAACGGGTCACTGTTAACCAACAGTTCAGAAAGGGTCACTGTTAATGAACGGTTCAGAACAGGTCACTCTTAATGAACAGTTCAGAACGGGTCACTGTTAATGAACGGTTCAAAACGGGTCACTGTTAATGAACGGTTCAAAACGGGTCACTGTTAATGAACGGTTCAGAACGGGTCACTGTTAATGAACGGTTCAGAAAGGGTCACTGTTAATGAATGGTTCAGAATGGGTCACTGTTAATGAACGGTTCAGAACGGGTCACTGTTGACCAACAGTTCAGAAAGGGTCACTGTTATTGAACGGTTCAGAACGGGTCACTGTTAATGAACAGTTCAGAACGGGTCACTGTTAATGAACAGTTCAGAACGGGTCTTTGCTAACTAATCATGTGACGTGAAAAGATCAAAACCATTTATTTGCCACTTGCTATTAACATGTGGACGTCATTATTAGTTGGTCTTCTGTAGTTTAAGAGGTAAAGAACAACATTGGTTTGATTCTCAGGACCCACCATGAGCAGCGTTCCGTGATCCCTTTGGATTGAAGCGTCTGGGACTTTGGAACCCAGAACCAAGAATTGTTGTCACTCTGTTATGAGAGATTTTGTTCAGCTCCATGTAGACTTTAACGTTTGGGATGGTCATTGTAGAGTAAGTGGGGGATCTGTGCAACATTATTACAGGGGGCCCGAAGAGGGACGTTTCCCTGTCCTTTTCAGTAGGGGACAAGTAGGCAGCTTCACATTCAGTGTCACATCAGAGGCTAACACTCAGAGAGTCATTACTTAGTGACAACAGCTGCACGTTCCAGGAAAACTACCTCTGGGTTCACTTTCCCCACGTTGTGAGGAAACGCTATCATGAATCCGGCAGAGGTATTACAGTGCAGATCAGAATGCAGTGTTTGTTTAGTGGCACAGAGGTGTGATAGCACACATCTCCACGCCGACTCTGGACACCCAGGGAGAAGGTCGGACCAGGTCGGCCAGGGGGTGTTGCTTAGCAACACGTGTCTCAGAGGAAGAAGACAAGGCGCAACAAATTCACATTATTCCTAAATCTCTTCGGACCAAAAAGCTATCATAACAATAGGATTTCAGCTTGCCAGGAGGGGTATCAACAAATTAACTGCATTATAACCTTCACTGAACATAATAAAACTGAGATACAATAGAAATGTGGTACATTCGTGGATGAAAATCTAACTTGCCAGATCCTAGAGGGATCTTGGTCTAATGGCTGCCTTGCCGTACAGATGTTTTAAACATCCTCCAACTCCATTCCCTTAACAGCTTGATGACACTTCAAATGACATATGTTAGTTGGTGGTTTTAATCTTTATTTTTTTTCATGACATTGGTTGTTTTGTCCCAGAACTTTTTAATTGCGTGTTATGATTTGATTAAACATCTGTTGTCTAGATCGTTCCTTGTTTTATCCTGGAAATGTCATCGGGAGATTTCAAAATGGGAGGCAATGACAATGACATGCTTCTGAACCCTTTACAATATCCTGTCATGAGAAATGATTAGTTACACCAAGGTCTTTGTGCAGTTCAGCCTATTCTTTTGAAAAGCCCTCTGCTGAAAAAAAAAATATTTTCACATGACTGGAATACAATAGATGCATTTGACAGAACATGGTTACTAGGTAACCATTTCGGCAGTTGTCCTTTCCCTGTGTGAAGATGCAGCAAGGACTGCTCTGACCTGACAAAAAGACAAAGTCATTAGGGCCAGTAGGTGAAGAAACAATGGATGACACACAACAACCGTTTGATCAATGTTCAAAACCTTTCGTAGTTTTATACATCAGCACCAACCGATGGAATACAAAGTATGTCTTCCCAAAAATGGAAAACGCGAAAGCAAACATTAAGACTGTTGTGTGTCGGTTGTGACTTGATTGCATGTGTAGTCTAATGACTGTATTTTATACAATCAGTGTTATTAGTGTCATCTTGGTTTCCTGCACCAATCGCTTTATCTTAATCATCTAAGAAAGGGTTGCAAAAACACACAGGTTTCACATAGTTGTCTCGTGCTTAAATGGCCACACTGAGAGGGAGCTGTAGTCGCTCAAACTACGAAAACTCTTTTCAATCATGATACACCTTAATGTGAGCCCGCAGAGTGCCCGAAGATTAATCTCGAACAGTGATGACATTGTTGCTGTGGTCTGAAGGGGGAATGGATGGAAGAGAGGAGTTCCCGATTGGTGCAGATGTGCCTTGAGAACGAGAGGCAGTAATAGTTTTCTAACAAGGTTCCACGGCAGAGCGATCACTTTGGACATTGATTGGGCTCTGTCTCCGATCGTGTAATTGCTTTGGGAGTGGTGAGAGGGTCCGCAAGACCGCGTGTTCAGATCGATTACACTGGAGTTCTCATCAGAACACATAACAGAGACGCAAACAGAGACGGAGAATGGATGGGATAATCAATGCACCCATTCTGAGGTGTTCTTACTGTTGCCCTGTCAGTGATAGTTGTGGTTCCCGCTTCTTCGAAAACTCTATCGAATCCCACTTCAAAACCAAACACAACATACCATAAAAAGATGTTAATGCCGTCTAAATGCTTCACAGGTCATGCTGTGTCTGTTGTACACAATCCATTTTTGAAATATATATTGTCACATTTTGCAACTCCCACTCAATTGGGGTTTGAGGTCACCCTTTGCAGACCCCTGGCACTGTAGTTATCAGTCTAAACAAGTTGTACTTCGATGAGACTGAGATTGAGACTATATTGCTCATCATTCAGGATGTTGTTTATGATGCTTGGTAACAGTCCGTCTCACACACACACACACACACACACACAACTTGCTAAGAGCATTTTTACACAACTATAGTTTTATGTAGATGAACAAGACTTGATGTCAGATGCGCGCCAGAGATACATTTGTTCATAGTATAAATGGGTAAAAATGTCAATCACCTTCCGAGGTGACGTGGGAAACCTTTCTGACAGATACTCCCTGCGACTACTGAGGTCTAAAGACGATGTCCCACAGCACTGATGCCACTGTTGTTTGTTAGTGGTTGTATTGAGAGATTGAGAGATTGGGTGTCTGTAACCTGTGACCCCCAGCATGCTCTCTGTGTTTGACAGTTAAAGAGAATGTCCAGCACCCCTATCCGTTCTCCCAGCTCTGCCCCCACCCTCTTTCACACTCTGCCCCCACCCTCTTTCACATTGTGCCCCCACCCTCTTTCACACTCTGCCCCCACCCTCTTTCACACTCTGCCCCCACCCTCTTTCACACTCTGCCCCCACCCTCTTTCACACTCTGACGCCAGACTCAAGTCACAACAAGTCAGCCTAACCATCGGCATTAATAGTTGATCCTCTTTTTGGGCTAAACGCTCTCAAATATTAAAACGACTCCATTATAAATGTGACAGAGGGCACTGTGGAGCCGTGTGAACCCATAACTATCAACCCATCCATGTTTATTTACCAAGCGGCACTGACAGGAAGTTGGAATGGTTGGTGGGGGGGGGGGGCAAACATGATTTCTCAAGTCACTGGAGAGTGGACTCATTCAGGCTGCAAGCCCATCTGCTTCATACAGAACTGTCTGTCCGCTTTACGGACAGCTTTCTGTCTGTCTGCCTCATAGACAACAGCCCGTCTGTCTGCCTCACAGAGAGTTTATTATCTAGACGCCGTATTGACAATCCTGAGCCGCCTGGCCCCAGGGGACCAATGGGATGACCGGCTGGGATTGTAAAGCTCAATCCACTCCTTGCATTATTCATGAGAACAATGTGAGAGTTGAGGTACTTACAGGGAGCGTGGGGGGGGGGGGGGCACAGCCCATCTAGTCCGCTGACGTCGATACTGTACCAACATCACGTTAATGCCCCGCGGCGAGACGCGGAGGACCGCAGGGAATTAGGGAACACGTGTAGAATGATGTGGGACTGCAGGGCCCCAAGGCCTACTCAAGCGCGTGCAGCGCCATTGGGGTCTTTCACTCGTTTGAAGTGGTCATCGGGGCGGGACATCCACTGGCTGCCTTTCATTCATGCCGTCGGGAGGGACCAGTGAATTGCACACCCAATTGGCTGGCGGCGGAGAGTCATCAACGGATTGGCTGTCACTCCCTGTCTCTCCTTCCCTCAACTCTTACCCCATCCCCCAATTGGTCCTGGTTAGGAGACAAGGATTAAGGAGCACACAACTAAAGCCCCCTCCCTGTGTGTGTGTGTGTGTGTGTGTGTGCGATTCAAACATCAGGTAGGGTGCTAGCCTATGAAACAATTACAGACAGTACCGATAGCTCGCGGCAGCATGGCTGAGCCTGAGCAAAGCATTAATGTCCCCCTCAGTCGGGTTCCGGCCAGTTGGTGGGTAGGGGAAGGAGACGGGCCGCAACATCCTGTGTCAAGACGGACAGACTCGGGTCCTGCGCCTGTTTCATCCCATCAAACACTGTCACCGCAACATATGGTCAACATGCTAGTCCTTAATCATCCTCCGCATGGATGTGAAGAAGTTGAAGACAAAGGCACAGAGCAAGACAATGTAACTCCTATAACACCCATAAATGGAGGCCAGGAGGCCCGGCTTGGGTCAGGCTGTTGGGGCTGTTGCCTGCTCCAACTCTCCAGCTTTCTAGTCAATGTGACTATATGATCTCATAGACTTATGTCGTATTGGGACGCAATGGCATGTGTTATCCAACGCCAAAGTCAATTCATTTAATTCCTTTTGCCGGACATTTTTGTAGTTATTCCGACTAAAAGACTAAACTAGGAATTCGTCCACTTGATTATATAAGCCTACGGAATTATTTAATGCATTTATTTATTATTGTTTATTCACATTTATTAAATAGCACAATATTTTCTTTGTGATTCTTGAAACATATCCTAGTGAGGATGAATGATAGAGAACACAGTAGATGTACGCTGCTATAGTAACCTGAATATGGAAGTTTGATTTTTCAAACACAACATGTCATTTAAACAAGAGGGTGAATTAGCTTTGTTCGGGGGGAAATGTGTAATAAGCTGAGGTCAAGGGCCTCGCTCAGGTCTGCGCCAGCAGCGCCCCCTCCAGGTCCGCGCCTGCATCATCAAAAATGTGTTGACTTACATTTACGCATAGGTAGTAGGCCTTTGCATGCATATGGGATGCAGATCTTAAGAGATAGCGCTGAATGTGGCGGTTACGGTTGTTTTAGTTCAGCTTGAATAAGTTTGACTGGCAGACACAATATGAATTGGATTGTGTGTCAGTGGAAGAAGCCAGAGAAAGCGGGTGTGTGGCTGGTGAACCAGGAGGAAGCAGAGTGCAAAGAAACATGGATAGTGGTTGAAGAAGCAGGGTGAGTATTTAAAGGAGCAGGGTGAGTATTTAAAGGAGCAGGGTCAGTGGTTAAAGACGTAGGGTGAGTATTTAAAGGAGCAGGGTCAGTATTTAAAGAAGCAGGGTGAGTATTTAAAGGAGCAGGGTGAGTATTTAAAGGAGCAGGGTGAGTATTTAAAGGAGCAGGGTCAGTATTTAAAGAAGCAGGGTCAGTATTTAAAGAAGCAGGGTGAGTATTTAAAGAAGCAGGGTGAGTATTTAAAGGAGCAGGGTGAGTATTTTAAGGAGCATGGTGAGTATTTAAAGTAGGGTGGCTGAGCAGGTGTCTTACCGTCCTGTGGACAGTGTCCTCTAGATCTTGGTTGATCCTCTGTTGAGCTGCATAACTGCTCTGTATCCTACAGGAAAACACAGTGGGGAAACATGGATCATGTGAGAATGAAAATCTTTTTCCATACAAAGAATTCAAGATGATTCATTTGAAAAATTCAAAGCAGGGGTTGGCATTTTAAGTGATACTTTTAAGATATAACCCACACAACTTCTATTCCTTTGTTAGGATGAAGAAAGCAGTGTATAATCAAGCCTGTAGGACTAAAGCGTGACTCATGAATGAGCTGATGATTCTGGCAGCATTTTCTGTGCCTGCAAAGGTGTGATTCCTATCACAATATATTGCAAAACATCAGTTGGATTAATGCTAATAAACTGTTCTTCCTCCTTTCCTTCCTATTAGTTAAATCATTACAAACATTAGGCCACTATCTCTTTCAGTGCACATCCCTGCGTGTTGTAGTTGTTGGCCCTCTTCTCATGGGGGTTGAATACTCGTCTCAAGTATATATTATTGAAGAAATGGTGCTGTTCTAGAACTGAAGTGGATTCCAAAGTTATATTCCAGGACAATAATTTATGTGGAAACATGTTCTGTAGTTTTTCCTAGCCACTGAAATTCAACACTATTGTTGTTTTGTAAAAGCACTTTGTGACGACTGCTGATGTAAAAAGGGCTTTATAAATACTTTTGATTGATTGACTGTACATTTTGTTTGCACACAGTCCCACATTCCGTTGACACTTTAAGGCTTACAAGGTTTATATCTTCCTCATGGAATCTACTATGGAATCTACTATGGAATCTACTACGGAATCTACCGCTCATGTTTTTTAAAACATTTTATTCCATTTACATTTTCTTATTCTATGTAAATTGTTTTTTAATATGAAGGCGGTTGGAGTTCCTCTTGTTTTATTATTGTTGGAATGCACATTGAATTGCCAATTTAATGTTTTTATTCTAGTATTTCTTTAAATTCTATTGTATTCTTATATTTGTATTTTAATATTTTTCTTTGTAAAACACGTTGAATTCCTTCTATGTAAAAAAAAATAATAATCCTGAAAATCACACTGTATGATTTTTAAATAATTTATTTGCATTTTACATGCTTTGTAAGTGGGAAAACCGGCAGTGTATCAAATACTTGTTCTCCCCACTGTACATATATGTGTCAGTAAGATATGGTCTTTTGATTAGTATAGTCAATTATTGACAATAATTGTATCATCTTCTCACCATACTTTACTAAGTAAAAGTTTGTATGCTCAGAATTACATTTAAAGGAGAATGTAATTTAAAAGGTTCTAAAACATGTATTTGTCCACGGTTGGAAGATAGATTAATGTCAAGAACCTAATGTTCCATTTGAAACAAACGTCCCCCCCACTGGTTTATGAAGTTCATTATATGGATAATTTTGAAATTTTAATTGTTTTTTAAAAACCCCTGTAGGTTAGGTTTTTGTAAACAAATATATAATACAATTTAAAATGTAATTGGCTTTTAATGCTACTTCCTTATATCAAGCACCTTTAATGGTCAAAATGCCTTTAAGTTAGATAAAAACAAATGCTAGTTGAATTTAGGTGTTTTACTTTATTACAAGTATGAAATTAATTGAATCAATGTGATTTTTTGTTTTTATTTGCTCAACACATTGTTCAACACAACAACTGTTGTAAGAGGCTGATATGAAGTAACAGAACTGCTGTGGAGTAACACAACTAATCTGTTGTAACAGGACTGTTAGGGACCAACACGATTGATATTGAGTAACAGGACTGATATGGAGTAACCAGACTGAAATTGAGTAACAGGACTGATATGGAGTAACCAGACTGACATTGAGTAACAGGACTGATATGGAGTAACCAGACTGACATTGAGTACCTGCGTAATTTGTCACTGAATTTCTCCAACTCTTCCTGGGCTCGACGGAGTTCAGTCTCCAGGTACTGACGGGTAGAGTCAAACTCCGACTCCACCATCTCTAGTTTGTGGGTGGTGTAGGACAGACGCTTGCGGAGGTCATCCTTGTGGTCATGTAGAGAACTACACAGGAAGTTGAGTTGGCAGACAGAAAACAGTCAAGACAGGACATGGTATCGTCAGGTCTAAATTTAGGCTTTGAGAAACTGCTTGAATATTTTTTATCTAGTAATTATATTAACAAAATTGTTCCCAGTAATTTCAGAAAGTATTACATATCTACAAATAAATGATTGTACACTTAACAGTAAATCCACAGTAGTGCTGAACACAATGAAACATGTGAATAAGTGTGAAAGAGAAGAGGGTTTGGACTGGAGATTAGGCACAATGTGTCCCGTGCAGGAGTGACCTGTGGGAAAGTATTGATGGATGGAGGCTGACAGTTGGAAAACAGCTTTTGGTGCTGTAATGGGGGGGACCCACCACCCACCACCACCACCACCCACCCACCACCCATCAACACCAGGCTTAGAGACAACCACCACCCACCACCCATCACCCACCACCCAACAGTCCAGAATGAAAACAGGAAAAGCTTCTGAATCCATCAAGATACTGTAAGAATCCGGAAGGCATTAATTCTGGGCAGGACCAGATAAAAAAATTATGAAACCCCCGAAGCGTAGATATTTTATGTTGTGTGTGTTGGTCTGCCGGTATATGTGGCGAGATTGGGGGAGACAGACAAAAAGAGGCTGGAAATGAAGCAGTTAGGAAGGAAACAGGCTGGCTTAAGCAGTTAAGAAACAGGTAGGAATAAAACAGGTAGGAATTAAGTAGGTAAGAATGAAGCAGGCAGGAATCAAGCAGGCAGGAATCAAGCAGGAAGGAAACAGAGTAAAGAGCGAGGAACATTTGTCTCTGTGGATGTAGAGAAGACAGATCAATTCAGGCTTAGAGACAGTACCTCTACAGGGGTCTAATATTATCAGCCTCCCAGGCACTGATCTTATGCCACGTCTCAAGTGCCCAACCCAGAGGACAGGACAATGTTAAGTTACCATGACTTTCCCCCAGTCTGGCTTGACACTGTCAAAAAGGATTGACAAAGCCGAAGTTCTGACATGAAAAATGTAATTAAATCCACACCCTCCCAAAAAACACAGCAATGTGCATTCAGTCAAGTCTTACAACCCAAAAAATAAATCAAATCTCCATTTAAGAGAAACATCTCTCTCATTACAAGCAGTCAGTCAGATTATTTCTGTCTGCTACACAAGTGTGCTAAGAACTGTGGTTTAGGTTTAACCCTAACTTGGGCTATCTCCTTTGTTGGAAGTCCTGTGCTATTCATATTATCATCATTCATTCATTCATTCATCTTCTTCCGCTTCATCCGGGGCCGGGTCGCGGGGGCAGCAGTCTAAGCAGAGATGCCCAGACTTCCCTCTCCCCAGACACTTCCTCCAGCTCTTCCAGGGGGACACCGAGGCGTTCCCAGGCCCGCCGGGAGACATAGTCCCTCCAGCGTGTCCTAGGTCTTCCCCTAAGACCTATTCATATTATCATCAAATTATATTTACACAGCTGTTCAAAAGTTTGGGGTCACTTCTTGTTCTTGTTTTCAATAAAAACATACATGAAATGAGTTAGAAAAACGAAAATATAGCAAAACTGAAATTTATAAAAAGTAATCCAGTTTTTGCTGTTCTGTGAAGGGAGTAGTACACAGCGTTGTACCAGATCTTCAGTTTCTTTGCAATTTCTCACATGGAATAGCCTTAATTTCTCAGAACATGAGTTTTAGAAGAAAGTTTATTGTTTCTGGCAATTTTGAGCCTGTTATTGAGCCTAATATTGCTGATGCTCAACTAGTCCAAAGAAGGCCAGTTTCATTACTTCTTTAATCAGCACAACTGTTTTCAGCTATGCTATAATGATTTCCAAAGGGTTTTCTAATGATCAATTAGCCTTTTAAAATGACAAACTTGGAATAGCAAACACAATGTGCCATGGGAACACAGGTGTGATGGTTGCTGATAATGGGCCTCTGTACGCCTATGTAGATATTCCATAAATAATCTGCTATTTCCAGCTACAATAGTCATTTACAACATTATTTTGATGCAATTTTAATGGACAAAAAAAATGCTTTTCTTTCAAAAACAAGGACATTTCTAAGTGATCCCAAACCTTAGAACAGTAGTGTACGTTTTAATAATTTAGCAGACACTCTTCTCGAGGGTGACTTACAGTAGCAATTCGGGTTAAAAACTTTGCTCAAGGAGACAACAAGACATTTTCACCTTGTTTGAATGAGGATTCAAAGCAACGACTTTGTTGTTTGATCCTACACTCTTACCAAAAGAGACATTGGACTGATTTCTGAAGAATAAAACACATATTAGCGTCCGGAAATGTGGATGATTTATAGCCTGCATTCGGGGACATATATCGCAACATGAGCTCTTGAAGGAGAAATAGGGTGTTTTTTTTTACCATGAATTGTACCATGATAATGGCTTATAGTTGAGATTATATTTAAATGAGTTTATAATGTTGAGAAATAAAATAACAGAAGCGGGTTTGTGGCTCAAACTGAAAATGGATTGAACAAAATTATAGTGGTGGCGTTTCAAAGACGCCCCTCTTACCTTCTCTTCTGATGTTTGCAACCGTTTCTCTGGGTTTTGAGTGCTGTTTTCCCAATATATATCTTTTTCATTATCGTCGCTCTGCATTCACTTTCATGTGATTTTAGTCGCTTCCCACGACGGTGTCTCACTGTGTGACCTCTAACCTCAAACACTCAGACCCTAAGTCTTGCCTGTAGAGTTTGACGGCAGTTGTCTATCTGTGTTGACCCTGTCGACAGATCGGAGAAACAGCTTTGCAGTCACTGATTCAGCTGTAAAGAACATAAAATACATTACCACTACAAGCCAGCGTGTGCCGTGGATTAATGCAGTCCATCAGAGAAACAGCCAGGCAGTCGCACAGATTCAGCAAGTCATACGGTTGGAAGTTACAGTCCATAACAACTACTGCGCAAGCTGGCGCGTGCCGTGAATTCATGCAACCACTGGCTCTCGTTGAACAAACCGACATTCCTCACGGATTATATCGATGAAGGTAATGACTGTGCAGTCACAGGGCCAGGATGAATGTTTCCTGCGAAGCCCTGAAATAGGCCACTTGAGGAGCTCCCCTGTCATCTTCCCCTCGGCCCCATTCATGATCATCAACAGCCACATCCACAAACAACTAAATCCTATTGCACATCGATTAAATGCCACGGCAGGTTATTGCCATATAGATCATCATTACAATATCCGTCCAACAGAACCAATGGTGTCTCTTCATCATTATCCGTGTCGTGATTGGAATCGGTGCCGAGGCTTGAAGACCTCTACCAGCTAACAGTGCTGAACATTTCAGAGGCCTCAGGAAAACGCAGTAGCGGGGGAAACGTTTGGTTGGCTAACCGTGAGACAGAGATAAATCACCACAGAGACGTCATTTATCACGTTATTCACGACTAACGTCGGAGGCATTGATTCACTGGTTGATGCTAATACAGAACCAAGAGGATCCTGAAGGCTGGTAGGTGATCAGACATTTCCACGGATTGCTCTATTGTAAATTTCTCCAAACAACAAGTTTTTTCTTTGCTCAAATGCCATTTTTTAAAGAAAAAAACATTTACCAAATAATCACAAATTTCTCTTGTTAAAGAAATTGGTATCATCTGTAATTTACAACATAATTCCCAGGCTTGTCGAATAGTGATAGGGTATTAAGATTTTAAGAGGTGTCCAGGGCACACATTAATTAAAAATACATAAATAATAAAAAATAAACTTGCATTCCCACTAATCTTCCATCTTTTTTTTTAGATCAACACTAACTCAATTGATGACCTCACTGACTATTCCACATAACTCAGATCCGGTCCTATTCAACAAACAGCGAGAAATTGCTTTCATAAAAACTTTAGCAACTGACCCCATAAGCGTTCCTTCTGACGACTGCAGGCACCTATTAACCTGATAAAAGAATTTCAACAAATCCATGGGAATCGTTATCACCGTCCTTAAGAAGTCAAAGCCGCAATGTAAGTTCTGGCGGGGTTGTCAAGAAACATTTTATCAGGGCCCTGCAGAACTCAGTCGGTGGGATACAGCAAGGTAAAATTAATGTTTGTCGTCTACCTCATTCGCTCCAAAAACACAGCTAATTATTTTTTAATCTCCCTTTCACACCATCGTGAAGAAAACAAAGAGGCGTCGGGATACACGCTGAAAACGGTTGCTAGCTGGGGTCTTATCTGTAAGCCACAGAAAGAGAAGGCAGACATAAGTTGCTGAATTGACTAAATTGTGCTTATAGCTAACCTGCCCATTATTTTCCCTTTAATGTGTTGCGAATGTGATTCCTTGTTGTTACCTGTCGTAGAATATCTCCCAGGGGGGTTAGACTAGTCTGGGCCTACGACGATTCTGAGGCTGAGGGTGTAAACAAACTGAGCCACAAGATTAGCTGTAGTGTACGTTTATGTTTAGAGGAAAACACATTTTGACGCTGCTAATCTGGACAGTGGGCTCATGTGAGTAGGACAGGCATTTTTATTTTGTTTTCCCTTTATGTATGCAGGGTGTCTTTCTCAGTTGAGCCCTGCATTGCAAAAAAATACACAGACATGAAACAGGCAGACATTGAGGAAAGCCATCAAATATATTTACTGCCTTATACGCCACAGGGCTTCTAATTTAAGGTCACTCAGCAAAACATTCCATGAGTCGGGGGTATAGCAGCCAAAAGTAGTTTTACCTCATTCTGAATTAACCTGTGGTATCTCTAAGACTAGCAATTCCTGTGAGTTTTGTGTAAATGTTCGCACCAACAATACATGATAGACCAGAGGTTTCAAGATGTCCGCCATTGTCCTGGCACCTATACACGCCAAGGTGACCAAAATGACAGCCGCCCGGTAACACTCACTCCTATCGGTCAAGAAACACATCCCCCCCACCATACCTGCCAACCTGAACCCACTGCAATTTGCATAACATCCCGACAGAGCCAAAGAGGACCTGGACAGGAGGAACACCTGTGTGAGAAGGTTGTTATTTGACTGCAGCTCTGCTTTAAACACATTGTGCCCTCAAAGCTTGTCAGGAAGCAGGGAGGCACTTTCAACAATGTGCAACAAATGAACATTTTAACCCTTTCAAATCTTTAATGTACAGGTTCCCTCTTCTCAACAGTACCGTGCGAAACACCTAGTATTTTGTCCATGAGAAAGGCATATGCACCAAACACACCCTGAACACAGCATTTCCCAAAATCGTAACACTCCCATGTGCACAACACAGTGAACACGCTCGGACACATTTTCACACCTGTGAGGGTCCCTCCCTATTTCCTTTGTTCCTTCCTCCTCAGAGAGATGGGCTCTCGTGGCTCTTTGCTTAGTGAAAGATAAATGCTCTTTAATTCAGCTGAACATGTGCTAAAGGTCACAGCAGTGCAGCATCCATCTTAAGTGTGGTGCTCAGTGCCAGAATAAAGGGCTGTTATTTAGTGTCTGAGTCACGGGAGACCAGATAGAGCTACCTGGGAGATATATGACTATATGAGCTAATGGGGGTCTGAAATGTTAATGACCGCTGTGTAAGTAATCGCTCCTCACGGGCCAGACTGTAAAGGCCTTTCGTGGGGGGGAAACAAAATGGTCTGTTAAAGTTTAAATCAAGGGACCAGATCGACCACATAACGGCAACATGATGCACTGCAGGAGTAACTGTCCCTGTTCGTGTTGTACGACACTATAACAGGTAGTGGGTCAACAGGCACACTAATGGCACTGTGGCCGAACCGAAAACCGAGCCGGCCATCGTCCTCATCCATGGTGTCAATCAGCGGATAGAAAAGTGATGACACCTTTCTCAAAAGTTGTCTGCAAGAACGGCGAGTAAAAACGTTTCTTCCAACACCCCCCCCCCCCCCGCCCCCCTTGTTTATGCCGGCAAAGCGAAGCGACTGATTGTGATGCAACCCTCCGGAAACATAAGCTTTCTCCTGTTTTCCCCAGCGTCTCCAAAGGCAACGAGCAACACAGATTTTGTCAGCAGAGTAAAATACACGTTTCTAATCAACGACATGTATAAGACTAGGAAACCGTGCAGAGACTGGGAGAAAACTCAAACCAGTGTTTACATCCCAAAAGGGCTTCCTGAAATTCCAGATTTTCAGATGTTCCACATAGTGTATGTCACGGGCTGATTGCAGAATGGATCAGTCAACACAATGCGTACAAGAAAGGCTGATTGTTGAATGGATAAGTCTCTGATATTGTGTGTTTGGCAGACTGATCATGGTATAGATCAGTCAACACAATGTGTACTAGGCAGGCTGATCGTAGAATAGATCAGTCAACACAATGTGTACTAGGCAGGCTGATCGTAGAATAGATCAGTCAACACAATGTGTACTAGGCAGGCTGATCGTAGAATAGATCAGTCAACACAATGTGTGTCACAGGATGATCTGGGAATGGATCAGTCAGCAATGTGTACGAGGTCGGCTGATCGTAGTCTCTCAGGCCTCTCCCACCTCAGCATTCTCAGCCCATTCTGACCAGTCTCACTGTCTCCATGGGGCTCCAGCCCTAGAACCAGCAGCTTCAGATGGGTGGATATTTCAGGCAGGTCTGGTGGTAATTCCTATTTAACAGCTGTGTGGGTTGCTATTTGCTGTGCTATTGTATATAACAGGCAAACACGGGGAAATTTCAGTTAACTTTGATCATGCAGAGCATTCAGTGATATTCTCCATGCTTGGCTGCTTCATAGCCGTCTGGCCTTCTGCAATAGCTGACACTGGATTCTGTACATATTGAGGAATATTTATCAATCAGCTTCAGCTATTAGTTTAGGAATGTTGGTAAGTGTTTACAAATTCGCCGAATAAAAATCCTCTGGCGTGACTCTCCTGTTTTTGATCATTGGCACTCATTTACCCACAGCTGAATCCCAGATCTGAACATGTAGTTTAGTCATCTCCAATGCTTGTTATCAGTTTCATATGATCATAGGACTTAGCTGTAAGGAACAAACAGAACTGGGACCAGCTAATTCTCAATGACTGCCTGAGAATCCTAATGGGAGTAGAATGAGTTAGTCAGAGACAGCCCTTAAAATGGATTTTAATTATCCGCTCTTTCAATTTAAAAAAACTATCAACATTTGGGAGAGCTAAGGAGCTTAAGATAGTAACTTTAGCTCTGGCTCACATTTCCCCTGAAGAATATGAGACTTTCCTTCTCCTGGGGAAGGATCCCCAAGTAGGAGTTTTTCTCTATCCAACAAGTCCTGAAAGACCTGTTCATTTCTGGAAGGATGACTCCAGAAATCAAAAGGAAAGGGGAATTTGCAGTGAAATACAAGTAGCACTGCAAGTTAAAAACGTTTTAACACCAAACAGAAAAGTCCATTACAGTGACAGAAATAAACAATGATGGCCTCACAGGACTGATATACAGTGTTTTGTGGAAGTGCTCAAAAACCTTTCTCCGCATTTTGTTGTGCTAAACACTTTGTTAATAGTTGTTTGCATTTATTTTGTTTGCCATCAATCTACACAACAAAACCCAATGATGGCAAAGGGAAAACACATTTATAAAAATGTGTGCCGATTAGTTGAAATAAATTTTTTTAAAATATCTCATGTACACATGTATTTAGCTCATTTCATTCAGTACTTTTTACTAGAGTTGTTATTCTTAGCCCGAACCAGACACTGTCAACAGGAATTGAGTTGGCCGCCAGGTAGGGCTTGTGATACCATGATTATACAGTATTTGGGTATATACAACAATAAATAATAATACAAAATTATAGTACGAATAAAATTCATCATTCAGCATTTACTCACCAACTATAACTAAGGATAATGATAATGTATTATTTATTTATGTAATTAATATTAATATTATATTTAAAATAACAGGCTTACAACAAACAATGAGATGAAAAAAGAGGTGTATGGAGTGTTGTGTATCAATAGGTGTAGATTCTATGTTAGAGTATTCATATTTTTCTAGTAGTTTAGAAGTGTAAAAATAACCAAAATAATATGAAAATAAAACCGTGAGTCTGTTCTACCAAAATATATTTAACAGGTTTATTACATATGGTATGTAAGAAGTGCCTATCAAGCCAATCCAACTTGTGGGAGGTACATCAGGAAGCATGGGATGAAATCTCTTCAGATTATCTCAACAAACTGACAAATCAATTAGAATACCAAAGGTCTAGAAGACTGTGATTGCTGCAAACGGAGGGTTCTTTGACGAAAGGCAAAGTATGAAGGACACAATAATTATTTCTAACCTAGGGACACTACTGCAAGGTTAAGACAAGAAGGGTTCTAATATCCAATTCTTCTAGAAGGAACCAGTTTCTGCATTCGTTATGACTAGGAGTGAATGGCAGTAGCTCAAAAATATTGATTTAGATTGTAGTTGCGCTCCCCAGGCTGTAATAATCATCTCAGCGAATTATCTTGGAGGATAATATCACTTTCCTCATTGATGAAAGAACAGAAAATCAGCGCACTCACCCAATTAATTGAATAAGCATGATTATTTTCAGTGTTTTGTGTGAGCCTGAAGGGATATGAGGAGGAAAAAAACCCGCAAAAAAATTAGCAATGACCTTCTACAATGCCTTATTAGTTGACTAGAAATATAAACGAACTGTGTCAGTTTTCTCATCAAGTTCCGCTTAGAAGGCTAACCATTGTTTAGTATTAATAATACATTTTATTCATCAATTGAGGACACATTCAAACTAACTTTGTTTTCCCCCAAACTTCCTTAATGAAAGGGAAACATGCAGTAGGAATGAGTTCGTTTATAATTCATTCATTTTCTAAAAATGGACACCAGTGGGTCCTTGTTGAGGATCTCACATTACAGTGTGTTGCTTTGTGGGGGTTATTCAGAGAAGGCTGGAAATGATGGGTTATGCTGTTTTCAATGAGCCTCTACCAGACTACTGCTAAGAAACTACATGATAGATATACTGCATGGTTGATACTATATAGTAGATACTACATGGTAAATACTACATGGTAAATACTACATAGTTCATACTACATGGTGGATACTATATGGTAGATACTACATGGTGGATACTACATGGTAGATACTACATAGTAGATACTACATAGTAGATACTACATGGTAGATACTACATGGTGGATACTACATGGTAGATACTACATAGTAGATACTACATAGTAGATACTACATGGTTGATACTACATGGTGGATACTACATGGTAGATACTTCATGGTAGATACTACATGGTAAATACTACATGGTAAATACTACGTGGTAGATACTACATGGTAGATACTACATAGTAGATACTACATGGTAGATACTACATGGTAAATACTACATGGTAAATACTACGTGGTAGATACTACATGGTAGATACTACATAGTAGATACTACATAGTAGATACTTCATGGTGGATACTACATGGTAGATACTACATGGTTGATACTACATAGTAGATACTACATGATGGATACTACATGGTAGATACTACATGGTTGATACTACATAGTAGATACTACATGGTAGATACTACATGGTAGATACTACATGGTGGATACTACATGGTGGATACTACATGGTAGATACTACATGGTAGATACTACATGGTTGATACTACATAGTAGATACTACATGGTAGATACTACATGGTAGATACTACATGGTAGATACTACATGGTTGATACTACATGGTAGATACTACATGGTAGATACTACATGGTGGAAACTACATGGTGGATACTACATGGTTGATACTACATGGTAGATACTACATAGTAGATACTACATGGTTGATACTACATGGTAGATACTACATGGTAAATACTACATGGTGGATACTACATGGTGGATACTATATGGTTGATACTACATGGTAGATACTACATGGTTGATACTACATGGTAGATACTACATGTTGGAAACTACATGGTGGATACTACATGGTGGATACTACATGGTGGATACTACATGGTGTATGGTTTGTGTAACTGAGGGAGCTGATGATGCCCCAGTCCATCCCTCACTTTACATGCACACTGTCTGTGGCCAAGTAGCCCTGGACTTTAGGGCTTTAGGACTTTGGTCGGGGTTTGTAGATTGAGGCATTACGTGCTGTAAAAACATTGCATGTTGTGCTATTTGAATAGCAATGTGTTGACTATCATTTCCTCAGTCTAACCCTACGTTTCCTCAGTCTAACCCTGCGTGCACACTGTCCGCTCACTAGAGCTACAGACGCACGCCCCTTTTCACTTCCAACGAGAGCCAGCGAATCACGGCGACAGTGGGCGTAGCTACTCTGAAAAACCTCCCAGCGACTGCATCTTGAAGTCCCTTTTCTTTTCTACACGTTAACTAAATACAATTCTGGATAGAGAAACTTATAGTTGTAGAGTCCAGTTTTCCCATTATTTATGATGCGTCTCTGGCTTCATACAGAGTTATAATTCAAAAAATGGATGCATGGAGGGTTTCAGAGATTGTTGGGATCATGGGTGAGGGATACATGCTGTAGGAACTCACCACACGAGAAGGAAGCAGAGGAGAGACAGGGACAGCAAGCAAACAGTGGACGTAACACATGCATAAGGTAAAACTAAGTAAATTGCTATTTGATCATTGACTTGGCATCATCGTAATACGTTTTTAGTGGTGGACTCACGCAAATGCTAAATTATTATTTGCAGAAACTGATGTTTCCTCTATACTGGTTGACTGGATGACTCTGGCATAAATTAGGAAGACACGCCCCACCCGAGCTGGCATTGTGCACGCTAGGGAAGACTCCGCCACAGCTCGCCAGAGAATGAGCGATTTGCAAGTTAAGCGAGCGAACAGTGTGTCCGTAGCATCACTCTTCACAGCAAACAAGAGAATATCTGAAACAAGCGGCTTCAAAAGACATCCGCTAAGCTTGAACCCATGTTAACCGCAGTCTTCACAAACATTGTAGGTATAATTAAATTAATTCCCTGGTTTGGAAAATAAGTGAACTCTCCATTCAGCTAACCTGAGAGCAATCTGACCAGATACTGTGTAAAATCTTTCCTCAGGTTGCCAAGACAACACCAGTCCTGACACAGTGAAAGATGAGACATCATTTGTATGGTCATCGCATTGTCCTGCCTTTGTTATTCATTTTTGCCAGACCGCTTAAGCAGCTACAAACTTCAGTAGCTACGTTATAGGAAGCCTGAAATATTACGAATTATGTATTATGATTTGTTCAGGATACATAAAATCTTCGCTGGCTACACGATCCTCTTGTCTTTCCATTTGACGAAGAAGTCATTTATCATATTACTGGCTAATAAGCTTTTAAAACAGCCAGTGGCAAAAGTTCATAGATGCTATTTGTGGTGGAGGTAAACTTAATAATAAACGTTACTCAGTTTAACACAATGTTTAATGGGGTCTAGTGACATATTCAAACTCGGCTTGATGTTAATGCGTTACAAAATGATTTAATGTAGAAGATAGCTCCGTGATGTAATGGTTAAAGACAGAGCGTCTTATGTGGAGGCCTGGGTTCGAATCCAGGGAGGGCAACAACCATCATCCCTTTTTATTGCGGGCCAGCTGAACTATGCTTGCCTGTTTTTTTTTGGTAATTCAATTTAAATGTGTTCTCTATCTTTGGCAACATGGGAACCTTTTCTGGCTGCTATATGTGCTCCGAAACTACATACATTTAGTATCTTTGCTCAGGCAAAAGACCTATGAAATAGACCACCCAAACTAAGTTTGCAGTGTTGCTAAACACCAGTCCAATGAAGTTAGTTAAAATCTAATGAGAGACGGATATTTCCGCCTATGGGGGTATCCAGTATCTCCTTGGCACAGCTCAGCAAAGGGGCTGTGACGTTCCCATTTGGCTCCTCATAAGTCCTCTAGACTTGGCTTTTATCCTCAAGACCTTCTCCCTTTATCAGACGAGTCCAGAGGTTGGGTATCCACAACTGGATATGGCCCCCCTGCACAATCCTTGTGCTGTGTTGGAAAACAGGGGAGGGGGGGGTTGTTGATGGAAGCCTCTGTACCACTGTCATCAGCATCAGAAGACTGAGGAGCATAGAGGAGGCGGAGGGGAGATAGGGGGAGAGAGAGGAGTAACGAGAGGGGGAGGGAGAGGAGTAAAGAGAGGGGGAGAGAGAGGAGTAACGAGAGGGGGAGAGAGAGGAGTAACGAGAGGGGGAGAGAGAGGAGTAACGAGAGGGGGAGAGAGAGGAGTAACGAGAGGGGGGGGAGAGGAGTAAAGAGAGGGAGAGAGAGAGGAGTAACGAGAGGGGGAGAGAGAGGAGTAACGAGAGAGGGAGAGAGAGGAGTAAAGAGACGGGGAGGGAGAGGAATAAAGAGAGGGAGAGAGAGGAGTAAAGAGAGGGGGAGAGAGAGGAGTAACGAGAGAGGGAGAGAGAGGAGTAAAGAGAGGGGGAGAGAGAGGAGTAACGAGAGGGAGAGAGAGAGGAGTAACGAGAGGGGGAGAGAGAGGAGTAAAGAGACGGGGAGGGAGAGGAGTAACGAGAGGGGGAGAGAGAGGAGTAAAGAGACGGGGAGAGAGAGGAGTAAAGAGGGGGGGAGAGAGAGGAGTAAAGAGAGGGGGAGAGATTGACGTGTTGAGATAAAGAGGCGGTCAGCTACGCAAAGAGTTCAAGAGGCTTTGCTCAGCCGTTCTGCTTCCTGTGTCTTCTGAGACGTTGGTCAAATGGGCCCATGACAGTTGGACACATTTCCAATGGGCTAGATTTGTCCTGGGACCGGCACGTACGGAGCTGACAGTTAACAGTAACACGGTCCAATTTCATTATGACGGTGGGCAAGAGCGAAACAAGACGGAGAAGGGCACTGGCCGTCTATTTGTGCTTTCCAAACTTTTTTGTCTCATTCCAAAAGAGGGCTGCAGAATTCCTGCATATTCCTACATTCCAGACATTCCCATATGTCAATATGTGTAAGTTTAATGAACAGAAACCTACTTCACGGATTTCCTAGCAATGGCAAATAATATTAGCACTTATTAATGCATTCTGGAACTGGGTGTATGTCCCTGTCAGACAAATTCCCTATAAACTGCTGTTGGTTTCTTTAGTAACTTTTCCAGCAAATAACTTAAGCTAACTTATTGTCTATTTCCCCTGATCCCCGAACATCAATGGGACCAATGTTGTGACCCCTCTCAATTGAGGTCAGGAATTTCTACATGAGGTCAGATTGGTTGAGGTGATTTCACACACATGCAAGTACAGAATGCCTCTGGAAAATAGTCACCCTCCTCAACAGCTTCAAAGGGGTGCGTAACCAAACCACAACCCTGGAGTGAGCTGTAAACCAAACCACAACCCTGGAGTGAGCTGTAAACCAAACCACAACCCTGGAGTGTGCTGTAAACCAAACCACAACCCTGGAGTGTGCTGTAAACCAAACCACAACCCTGGAGTGTGCTGTAAACCAAACCACAACCCTGGAGTGTGCTGTAAACCAAACCACAACCCTGGAGTGTGCTGTAAACCAAACCACAACCCTGGAGTGTGCTGTAAACCAAACCACAACCCTGGAGTGTGCTGTAAACCAAACCACAACCCTGGAGTGTGCTGTAAACCAAACCACAACCCTGGAGTGTGCTGTAAACCAAACCACAACCCTGGAGTGTGCTGTAAACCAAACCCTTCCTCATCAACTTGCTCCAGACGCCAGGCAACACACATTTCTTATATAAACCTCAGAACTCATTCTCTTGGAAATAATTTGAGACAGTGTGAAAGAAAGAGACAGAGAAAGACGTGAAAGAGAGAGTGAGAGAGAGTGAGAGCCAGAGAGTGAGAGACAGAGTGAGAGTGAGAGTGAGAGGGAGAGAGTGAGAGAGAGTGAGAGGGAGAGAGTGAGAGAGAGAGTGAGAGGGAGAGAGTGAGAGAGAGAGTGAGAGATAGGGAGAGAGCGTGGAAAAAAATACTGAAAGAGAGGGCGTGAACAAAACAGAGTGAGAGTGTGAGAGAGAGGAGGCGGTATGCAAAACACTGCTCCAGGCTAGCCTGCTGGGATACAACCAAACACCTAGCAGTAGCTTTGAATGTGTCTCCTCACACTGTTCACGAGGAACGGCCAACAGTGAAGCTACTTACACCTACATAAAACCAATTGCCTGATGAACAAAAGAAACATGACCTCACAGAAACTGTTTGTATGAGGCCTCTGTCTCAGTGTAGTGTCACACCTCTGTCTCAGTGTAGTGTCACACCTCTGTCTCAGTGTAGTGTCACACCTCTGTCTCAGTGTAGTGTCACACCTCTGTCTCAGTGTAGTGTCACACCTCTGTCTCAGTGTAGTGTCACACCTCTGTCTCAGTGTAGTGTCACACCTCTGTCTCAGTGTAGTGTCACACCTCTGTCTCAGTGTAGTGTCACACCTCTGTCTCAGTGTAGTGTCACACCTCTGTCTCAGTGTAGTGTCACACCTCTGTCTCAGTGTAGTGTCACACCTCTGTCTCAGTGTAGTGTCACACCTCTGTCTCAGTGTAGTGTCACACCTCTGACGTATGGATCTATCGAAGAGATACGATGGTAAGACTAGAGTTCACCCACATCCACCGCTCGGGTATTCTCGCACAACACTCGTTTTGATGTTGTTGATGCTTTTGAATATGCAGACCGTCTATTGACAGATACATCAGAAGAATGTTTGCTACGTTGCGTGGGGTTTGTGCTCGGCACTAATCTTCCCCTGAACTCTGTGCTCCATTGTTTGACAGCCTACGGTGGGGAAGTGGTCTCCAGTGTTGGTGGGAGTGGCACGATTTTTTCGCCCGATCAACAATAGTGTGACCATTTTGAATCACAATCATAGCGCACCTTAACATAAGCGTTCTTCGAGTCACCAGGATCACACTGTTGTTCAACTGCTCGCTCGCTGGAGTTAGGTTTCTGTGGAAACCTACTTTTAACACAGTTCGGCCATACCGAACATACTCCTGTAGAACTGCTTTTGTTTTTAGCCGATGTTATCATGGCACTAAGCTCAGAACAAGCTAGCTGACTTAAAAGGCTGGCAGAGTTTCGCTTTGTCTGGGTGAATTAGATGCATCTCCTCAGACTGTTTGTGAAACACTTCAAAGATTCAAAATATCCCTCTGGACTTAATCAAGTCAAAGGTGCAGTCTGCTTTCATTTATTAATTGCAAATAGGCGCCATCTACTAATCAATTTCCGACAGAGGTTATGTCTTGGGTAGTAATGGTCTTAGAAGTAATGGTTACATACTAAACACGTTAGTATGTTCCTTTGAGAGCAGTGTTTGGAAATAGCATTCCAATTCAAAATGTGGGGTTTGACATAGACAAGAAAGTTTCAGGATAACAACTTTGTTTAAAGTCACTCATTCTTTTCATTGTGCTTCATCATTCAAGCAGGGGCAATTTTTTTTACATACCTAAGAAGGTGTTGCTGAAAGAGACAAATGCCTGATCCCTCTCATTCACCGTACCAGGAGACAAACAGTCAACCTGATTTGTTAACACGACACAGTTACTCAGATCAATTGACCAATCACTGACAGCGAGGTTATCCCACTAACACACAGCATGAACTAACGGCCAACGCGAGTCTGACTGCTGTAACACACACATTCTATACAACACACAAACAACACCATGGCCGCCCGCCCCGTGGAATGCCTGGCAATTCCGCCCTGTCACCTCACTTTAGTCAGTGACTCTGTTTCCACACAGCCATCACCAGAGCAACAAGGCAAAGATCTACCGGGCAGATAAGAGTAACTACAACAAAGCAATTCCAGTCATTATGTGTAAAAATGGTACGGCAGATTTCTCTCTCACTCTCTCTCATGCTGACACGAGCACGCACGCACACACCCACCCACCCACACGCACTCTCTCTCACAAACACACACACACACACACACACCCAGTCATGAACACATGCCTCCATTAATCTCCTCTGCTTACCGTGTACATGCTTCACCCCTCATTTTCAACGCCTGAGATCACAACATTCACGTGTCTTTGCATCCAGAGCTCTGAGCTGTGGCAGCACTGAAGGCTTGCACTAAGATATAAGCCCTCCGCCAATTCTGACTGGACCCAGCATACCAGGCAGACAGGAGAGAAAAGATCTCAGAGCTGAATGAAGCAGGAGGAGAGGGAGATGGGAGGGGGAGAAGGAGAGGAGAGGAGAGAGAGAGACAGAGAGAGAGAGAGAGAGAGGAGGGGGCTGTGATGTCTCAGCACATAGAGGATGTAGAAGTGGAAGTGGCCTACCTCATGTCATGCATCTCCCCATCAGAGACCTGGAGGGGCAAAATGAATGAGATAAGATTGATTGAGTATTTTTTATTATCCCGGGACACATCAATAGACACACTCATGTGGTTAGCAAGACACACACACACACACACACACATCGGTGGTTCAACTGTCTCCCAAACACGCCAGTAAACAAATGAATGTTCCCGAACCTCTGCAGTCCAAAGCAGCATTGAGACAGAGAGGACGGTAAATGGACAGATGGACACGGAGAGAAATAATGCTGCATGGTACAGAATGGAGCCCCCGGAAGGACAGATAACTAGTCGTAGATAGACAGATAGATAGATAGATGGAAACATAGTGAGATGGAGTACGAATGATGAAGACAGAGACAAGAGGAGGGGGGGGGTGACAGAGGGGGGGGGGGGGAGATGTAAGAGCCTAATGGAATCTGTTGAATTCAACACAGGAACATAATTGACTCCTCACCTATTATCTCTGTTTCTTCCACTCTATTCAGGCCATAACTGGAGAAGAATGACACAACGACATTTGATTTCACACTGTTGTTTCTCTGCTTACTGCATTATGCACGGGTCGCACAAAAAGGAATCTCAGTTCTGGCCCGGGCTTTGTTTAGTGGTGCAGAACCAATTATGCGCTGGTTTCTTTGGATGCCGTTATAATGCTGAGCAGCACTGTACAGTATAATACTGTAAATGACTTATAGAAAGTGACACTACTTCACATTGTTGTGTTATCAATAACCGGTTATAAATACTTTCCCCTTCAGCGTGTGGCATCCAACTTTCCTCTGGACAAAGGCAAAACTGTGTGTTTTATCTGTGTGCTGTCAGTCTGCATGTTTTATTCTAGTTTTTATTCATACAGAGGGGTCAGTCTGAGACCTGGCTGAGTCCTGTGTTACAGCAAATAACAACAAACAAATATAAAATACAGAGGTAATTATTAATAACAGTGACACTGAATAATAAAGATTATTTGCTAAAAATTCGAAATTCCTAATAGGGCCCCAAACTTCTAGCTTAAGGCTATTCTGCAAAACATTCCACGAGTGAGATTGTTTTTGGGAAAACAGCGCATGTGTTACAGAATAGAAATGGTGTGTGTTTGTGATGGAAAATGTACGTGTGTGTGTGTGTGTGTGCGTGCGTGCGCGCAAGTCTTTCTGATCGAAACAGTGTTATCCAGTTGGATGAGTCATGACTCACAGGGACCAGTGACCCCTCCCTACACCCCCTGGTTCCGCCCCGCCCCCTGAACTGACTCCTGTCCTCTGGCAAACAACCTGGATCACGAGCCTCGCTGGGAGCAGTCCGTGGAGGTGGCGGCAGGAGGCCGAATGCAAGGTTAAGACGGCGTGATATTACCACGTGGACCAGTTGGCAAATGAGACAGATTCACAGGAGCAGCAACACCTCTGGGTTTTATGGGTTTCACGTGGAAAGTGTGGCCAGCGTTCGTGGCGTCAAGCTACGATGCAGATTATTATTGGTGTCACATCGAAATAATTAGAATGTCATTCACTCCAAGTCATTCTAATTGTGACACCATCACTTCCCTAAATATAATCCGAATCCTTGGGTGTATCACCTGAGGAAATAGCAGGTTATCATTCTGGAAGCTCGTCAGTCAGCCTACTGTCAGTCTACTACCAGCCTACTGTCAGCCTAGTGTCAGCCTACTGTCAGTCTACTGTCAGCCTAGTGTCAGCCTAGTGTCAGCCTACTGTCAGTCTACTGTCAGCCTAGTGTCAGCCTACTGTCAGTCTACTGTCAGCCTAGTGTTAGCCTACTGTTAGCCTGCTGTTAGCCTACTACCAGCCTACTGTCAGCCTAGTGTCAGTCTACTGTTAGCCTACTGTTAGCCTACAACCAGCCTACAACCAACCTACTGTCAGCCTACTGCCAGCCTAGTGTCAGCCTAGTGCCAGCCTACTACCAGCCTACTACCAGCCTAGTGTCAGCCTACTACCAGCCTAGTACCAGCCTACTACCAGCCTACAACCAGCCTAGTGTCAGCCTACTACCAGCCTACTACCAGCCTACAACCAGCCTAGTGTCAGCCTACTACCAGCCTACTACCAGCCTACAACCAGCCTAGTGTCAGCCTACTACCAGCCTACTACCAGCCTAGTGTCAGCCTTTTAAGTTGACTTAGATTAATTAATGAGTATTGTATTTTGGCTTTTATGTATAAACATATTCTGTTCCCTGTTACACTGTTTGGTACACATGCTCAGCTCCTTTATAGGAGAACACGTACACACACACACACACACACACACGCACACGCACACACACACGCACGCACACGCGCACACGCACACACACACACACACACACACAAGCACACACACACACACACACACACAAGGCATGCCTGCAGTCAGCCCACTCACCACCCACATTAGCCAATGCAGCTTTTCCTCCTCCCTTAAACACACACACACACACACTGATGCATGCACAGGCAGACCTACACACACAGACACACACACACACACACACACACACACACACTGATGCACATATATGCACGGAGAGACACAATGCCTGTGTGTCTCTTTCTCTGCGGGAACCAGAGGCCTCCAGTTCCTCAGCTGAATATCCCATCATCAACATTCATTCATTTGTCTTCACAGCAGAGGCCTGCTCTCCTTGTCATCCTGTGAGTCCACCTCCCTGCCAGACTGAAGAACCTCCCTGCCGACCCCCCCCCCCCCCCCCCACCCCACCCCACCCAACAGACACCCACACTCTGACAGACAGTTGCTAGGGAGTTGGCACACTGAGTACTAATCAGAAACAAGACCCTCCATGATAGCTGGCTTTGTGTCCAGCCCAGCAACACTGTGCATTACATAGAAAAGAAGGGGTTCTTCAGTAGGCCCCGTATGAAGAACCCTTTTTACGCAAAGAACTCCACTCCATACGGAAGCAAAAAGGAACTACACATGGTTCTGCTTAAAAGGATTCTTAAAAGGTTTCTGTGATGCAGACTGCTGAAGGATCGTTTTGGGTTCTGTGTTGTCTGAAATAGCTTGAGCTCTTAGCAGTGTTTCAGAGGCCATTGTGGTGGATTGTCTTCCAGAGGCTGTGCGGCCAAAGACAGAAACAAGGGAGGATGGTGAATTATTTATGTTGGGCACCTTCGCAGGCAGGCAGAATGGCAAAATGTCTTTCCCAACCATCTTGAAAGAAAGCCAGCTTTCGTCTTAGCCTGGACAGCGAGTGAGGTGGTTGTCAATAAGCCCATGTATATTTTTACATTACATATTAGGTTGGTCGAGCCCTGAATGTTGATTGGCTAAAAAGCTGGGGTGTACAGTCATGGCCAAAAGCATTGGCACCCTTGCTCTTCTTTTCTGATAATGCTCAGTGTCTTCTACTAAACTGTTGAAATTCTAAAATCTGTAATTGGGTTCCTTGAAATTGTGTGCATAGCCTCTCAAAATCAGGAAAATGCCAACACACTTTGAAGTGCAGATGTGAAACCAGTGTCAGAAACCTGGGTCTCCATTAAAAGTCAGTGGTCATCCAGGAGGTAGCTCATTCATTGCTATAGGAAGCACTTGATTGCATCAATTGTGGACAAAAGCTGTGCTGGCAAAATATTGAATCTAATGTGTCAATAATTTTGTCAATGCTGTTTCATTTCATTTTATGATTTAAAAAGATATATTAAAAGGTTAAGAATAAAAAACTAAATTTCAGTAAATTAAATAACAGTGAAATGGAGATCAAATAATTTAGTCTATTCCAGCTTATTATATTGTAACATTTTTGTATTCATCCTCATTCAATCAAATTTATTTCAATCAATCAAATTTATTTATAAAGCCCTTTTTACTTCAGTGCTTTTACAAAACACCTGGCCTTAAACTCCAAGCAGAAAACAACAGTAGTGTTGTATTTCAGTGGCTAGGAAAAACTCCCTATTCATATGGGGATTCATTGGACCTCAGATTGTCTTGTTTCAAATGAGCCCTGAATGACAAAGCTGTGTGCTGCATCCAGTCACGCTGCTTGTCGTGCCTAAAAGCAGCCCTTAGCTATGGTATTTTGTCCATGTACTATTCCCCCTCATGCCATATTACTTAGATCTCAAAGTGGACAAACCATAGTATTTCAGTGGTTTTGGCTTTGCTAAAGGGACTTTTCTTAATGCTCTGTAGGTTTTGTTTCAACAAGAAAACAAAAAAGAAACCATGCAGCAGTGAGTGCATCATAGAGAAACTGATGAACAACACTGATACATGTTTGACTGATTGCTACAAAAAAAGATAGATCCGCTTTCTAGGAATGTTTAAACTGCAAAGTGTGAAACATGTCTTTTGTAAAAACAATATTACACTGTTACATGATCATCTCTGATCTTTCACAGCCAGTGCAGAGCTGTATACATGAACTCACTAGGTCATCTGTCAGACCTGTGCAACACAAACACGAAATGAAGAGGCTTTAAAAATGGCAAGTGTGTGAAGAATAATTACGGTATTGGTGTTTGACAAGGGTGCATATGATCAAATGTTTTTTCGAAGCCTTGAACATTACAAAGTCAAGTGATTACGCGATGTTCTGTACACCAGGGTTTTAATAAAAAAACATCTCTGCTTCACTCTGGTCACTAGGGAACTGGCCGATAAGAACTTTGCATTTATTTTTTAATGTTTGAATTAAATGCGTAATTAATCGTCTTAATGAAGACATCGTTACCCTGGGGATGTCTATGATATGCAGTTTATGTGCACAACAGGGGTAAGTGATGCCCAGCGTAGGGGTTCATGGTGGAGGTAGGTTTCGGGTAAGCAACTTAATTCAGCTGAGGGATGAATTCTGTCGGAGCAAATCGGGTCTGGCGGCTGGAACATGATCAAAACAATAATTTGCACTCTGAAATATCCAACTAAACCCATGAGATTTTATTTAAATTGAACTAGAATATCTAACCACGGCCATGCCAATACACTATCACGATGTCTTTCATTCGATTTTTTCTGAAATACTTGGGAACAGATTCACAAAATAAGTCAAACGGATTTTGTGAAGCCCTCCATGTACAGCATGGCTTCCTAAAGGCTACTGGCAGCTACTCTCCGTGTTAATAACTGGTCTTCTTAAAGGCTACAGGCAGCTACTCACCGTGTTAATAACTGGTCTTCTTAAAGGCTACAGGCAGCTACTCACCATGTTAATAACTGGTCTTCTTAAAGGCTACAGGCAGCTACTCACCGTGTTAATAACTGGTCTCGGTAGTGAAGTGGAGCAATGCGGGTATTTGGAAAGACTTTGGGGCCACGACAAGACTGGACATGTTGTGGGGCTCCTCCTTTCATCAAAGCTCCTTCGGAGAGGTTCAGAGCAACAAAGCATGGGCCTTTCCTCCCACCCCCCCCCTCGTTCCGTCTGGCATTGCCTCCCTTTCTCCAGGGAGCCATAAAACTCCAGTTCATCCTGCCTCCGGACAACATCAATGTCCGTCTCCAGGTAGGTTCTTCCCTCAGACGCCAACTCTGGAAGGCAGCTTTCCCCCTGGTCCCCTTTCCCCATGCCTTCTTCGGGGTCCAGCACCTTCCAGCTGGGTGCATAGTACTTTCTGCACTGGTGATCCAAGTGAGCACAGTTCACCCTCAGGCCCTGTACTTCATGAATGGTGTGTACAGATGAAGACCCTGCATTTTTCCAGGAATTTTCAGAAGCTGGTAATTCTCTCTGTCGGACTGGGTTAAAGGTTTCCCAGGGTCTCCCAGGAACCAGTACCCGTGTTGTGACCTCATCTAGGAACTGGGAGAACCTGAGCCGCTCCTCCAGTGTCCGCTCCTGCTGTGCTGAGAAGGTCACAACCTTGCTTTGGCTCTGTTTCCTGGAAGACGAGAGGCTTTGGGTGGAGTCCCAGGGTGCTTTCAACCCTCTGGGTTCTTCCGGCCCCTCTGGGCTCTGAGCTCTGTCTTTCCAGCAATCGCCCTCGTAGTTCCCCACAGTCTGGTAGATGTTTTCTGTGGATGTGTCACTGCCAGCTGCCTTGTCGGCCCGGCCACAGGGATCAGGGGAGCTGGCACGGGCTCTGAACAACTCGTCACTGTGCTGCTTGATGGAAGTACGAAGCAGACAGGTGGCCCCTGAGCTCCAGCTGTTGGTGTCCCAGCTGTCATCATCACTGGAGCCGCCGCTGAGCACGCTGGAGCTGGATGTGCTGCGCAGACTGGGACTGGAACTTTGCAAGCTGGGACAAGGGCTTGGGCCAGTGCTACGCGACACTGGGCTAGAGCTGTACAGGTTCACGCTGTAACGATCCAGGCTCGCCAAAGAACGCCTCAACCTAGATAAAGAGTCCTTCAGGCAGGGTAAAGAGCCTTGAAGGCTTGATAGAGAGCCCGTGGGGCTCTGGCCAGATGAGTAGAGGCTGGTGTTGGGGCCCTGGAGGCTGGAGCTGTGGTCGAATTTGTGGAGGCTGGAGTTGGAGCCGAGATTGTGAAGGCTGGAGTTGGATATTGACGAGTGCAGGCTAGAGTTAGACCCCTGGAGGCTGGGAGAGGAGAGGCTCGGGGAGCAGCGTGGAGGTGGGTCCTCGTGGTCACTACTCCTGCCGGAGAACAGGGGGCAGGAGGCGGTGGAGGAGCAAGAGCTGCGCCCTTGCCAAGGCTGTCGTTGCAGCATGCCGGTGGTGTCGTTGGCCGCCGTCCCTCGACTTGTCTTTGACGATCCTTTGGCTGATCCTTTGGCTGATCCTTTGGCTGATCCTTTGGCTGATCCTTTGGCTGATCCATTTGCTGATCCATTTGCTGATCCGTTCTGCATTTGGGGCCTGGAGCTCTGAGGCTGCTCTGTGGGAAATCGCTCGCACAGGCAACTGAACCATGGTGTGTTGGGTGGGACGGATTTCAAACTCTATCTCACAGTCTAGAGGTGATGGATTCCCATTTATGCTCCCAGAATTTCAACCCCCAGCTGTTTCAGGCAAAGTCCTATGGACATGGGGACCTACTTTCATTACGGACCAGCTGATACGTTAAACATAATCTATTCGCTTTTCCCGAAAGGCACAAGAGAGCTCAACAAGTGCATATATGTTGTTATTTATATCTGGTCTACAACAGAGCTGTATGCTTTCCAGGTCACTAGCTTGTTGGGGCAGAGACATTGATCACAGATACCATCTGACATCTGGGATGCAGCCATCGAAACAAAGTTAGAGTGCCAGGATCAATTACTCTATGGGGACTGTTTTTTGTGTGGCACAATCTGGCCGTATGTTGGACAATTCAACAGGCGCAGCCTAGCCGACTAATTCAGACCCGTAGTTCATAAAAACCAACTGGCACAGCTAACCAAGAGACACATGCAGTTTACACTTTCAAAATGTTTAACTGTTATTTTACCAAGAACATTGAACATTGACTCAGAGCACATTCTTATTTGCATCATCAACTTGGGAGCAGTTGTGGTTAACTGCCTTGCTCCGGGACAGAATGACAGATTTTTCACCTTCCCAGCTTCAGGATTTGATCTAACAATCTATTTGTTTTTGGTCAGATGAACTGCTTTGCGGTGTAAAGAAATAAAATCAAGCAGATTAACAAATTAGGGCTGGGATTCATTCAAACCTGCCATAGCAATGCTTGTGCAGTGTTTATTTACCTCTAGGCTACCTGTCACCGCTTGTCTAACTGCTGTAATTTGTTTTGATTTAGTTGAGTTTGAAATTATTCAAATTGTATTTTCAATTTTCGCTGTAGTTTTCACTACAATATGTCCATCACTGCCATAAAAGTGTGCTGGGGAATTGATACAGGATCAGACATTTTAGATTTTAACTAGCAGGACGGATGCACATAAGTGAGAAATCAATTTTTAATGGCCAGGTGTCTAGACGAGGTTCATCTGCAAGGGTGGGTCCATTTATTCCCACTGCAACTAACAGCTGCTGTCCTGGAAGACAACTTCAGAAAGACCTGCTATATTTAGATGAAGGAGCTTTGCAAGCAGTGTCGTGGTGGTTTTTGGTGAATTAATTATACACACTCTTTTGAGTTGTATTGAGGTTGAAAGGTACTCTTAAATGTCTAAGTAAATAAAGCACGTCTTTACATTGAATCTCACTTTTGACAATAGAAAGAAAACTATTTGCACATGTGTACGGTGTCCTTTATAGGACACCTGGCTCATGTCTCAAGGAGATTCAGATTGACTCAAGGAGGGGTGAGGTATGAAACATGATGTGAGAGATTGGCTGGATGTTGCCCATGTTGACATGCTGTGCTCTTTCACTGGTGTTAATATTCAGAACATTGATCTAATTTAGAGATACTAAGTTGTAATTAGCAACTCCAACTTTCCGTCACGATAATCAGAACAGAAACCAAGTAAGTGTGGAAACTAAAACTTTCATTTTCCAACTGCTTTGGGGTGTAAACAAATATGCTAATCAAGCAAATTCAAACAAACAAAGACTGGGATTGATTCAGACCTGCACTATTTTATAAGCACTATTTTAATGTACATAAACCTGCTACACAACTACGGGGGCAACCAGGTACAGTGGGATTAATGAAAGCACTTTCCATCACCATAAATTATCTGACTGTATATTAAGTTGTTCTGTTTCTCTTTAATTAAGATGTAGCTTTTGTTGTAGACTTCTATTCTTATGGGAGCCTGCTTGGAGCTAACAAATGACAAATATAAACTACTACAGAGCAAGTGTATTAATATTTACAATAATCTCTGCTTCACTCAGTATGACACAGGCAGATAAACAACACAACGGCCAACAACCACTACACGAGAGCAAAGAACAAATCCATTAAGACCAGACAAGATGCGTATCCTCCATTATCGTTTCAGCTGTCGCCTTTAAACATCGCATTTCCTCTTAGTCATCAATGACTGTTGGCAAAATAAAAACTGGAGTGTTTTCCTTTGCCTTTGTGTCAACATTGACGTAACCATGGCAACATGATCCGAAATATGTCACAAATTGAGATTGTCTATAGATACCCAGAGAATGCAGAGCTACTTCAATGCCAGACCAGAGCCTCACTCACTTTTAGGAAATGCTCAGCTGTTGCACGGGTTATACAGCACGGTAGAATTTGCACTAGGATGGTGAATGGACACTAGTTCCTTATTTAGGTCCACATGTTATAGTCCAAGGGTCAGATGGGCCAAATTTCTCATTTTTGGGGACAGTTGCCTGGCAATGTCTAAAGAGGATTTAGGTTCATGTCTGTTGGTTATATTTTGCTACGAGAAGCATGTATCTTGTACTGACAGATGCTGTATTAACTTTCAGTATGTAAAACATCTTTAGTCATCGGATTCAGTTAGTATAGGTTATTTTAACCTGGACCTTCGTACCTTCTGATCATCTGAATATATTTTCAAACCAATTTAAAACATACAGGAAGTAACTGACAGTTCCCTCTTTGACCTGGCTTTTCTCCAATTCTACACTGTGACCAGTTCAAGTGGATTTTGGCATGTTTCTTCCTGTCAACAATCATCTTCTTTGTTTTACTGATGTTGATGGAGATGTTGTTTTCCTGGCATCGCAATGCCATGGTGTTGTCTGCAAACTTACAATTGGTGTCATGCAGAGCCACTCAGTTGTAAATGAACAAGTGGGGACTCAGGACACACCCCTGGGGCCCCCAGTGTTAAGAGTTAAGAGTCAGTGATTAAAGTAGAGGACTGAGGACACCCCCTTTGGGGGCCCCAGTGTTAAGAGTCAGTGATTAGAGGACTGAGGAAACACACCCCTAGGGTTGTGTTAAGAGTTAATGAGCTGTAGGTATTATTACTAATCCCTGTAGCTTGACGTTTGCCATTCAGAAAGTGCCGTACCCACGTTTATACCCAGGTTTCAACCCTACTAGAGTTTTTCAGTGTCTTGTTGTTGCTTGTTCTTTATGGTTTTCGGCTGAATATCTGTATCAGAGTGTTGATGGAGCTGAAGTGTCGGGAACCACCCAACAACTGATAAAAGGACAGATGTTTCCCTACAACCCGACTCAACAGGATAGATTTAGTCCAAAAGCTGAATCGTTACCCACGAAAAAAACATCAAATTATTCATGCCTGCAGACATAATTAATCATATTCTTAACTTCAATCTCCTGCATTAATTTGATTTGGAGGCCTGCTTCTTTGAACAATTTAACGATATGTATACGATGCTCATGCATTAAAAAGTATAAATCTTTCTACTAGTAAACAAATAGAATGTGCCTATGTGCTTCCACTTGTAGTAGGCTGTACCTCCATGACCTACCAAGTTGTTGTTCTAATCATCAACCCCACCCCCAAAATCATTCCAAAACAGCCTCTGTGCATGATGGTTCATTCATTCAAGCTAAGTGTTCTGAACCAGGAGGCACCTCGCCGGTTAAATTTTTTTTTTACTCCACCCAATGACTGATTTGTTTGCAGTTCACCCTCTGAGAACTTTAAACATCGCATTTAGCAATCAAGTCAAAATATACAATAAGGAACCAAAGTTCCAGTGTTTATTTATCTTTTGGCATTTGGTGTTTGTTTTGTTCCGCAAACAAAATGTATTATTATTACTGTTACTATTATTTACACAGGCCCTAATGTCTAAAACTTAAGTTCTATTTTAGGATCATAAGAAACCAACTGAAGTATTTTTAGACTGAGAAATCACAGGTTCTGTGCACCTGGCAGCCAAAGCCTGCATTACACATAGAGAATAAGTACAGTAACAGTCAAATTAGAGCTTTTAATATATGCAACAGTGCCCTCTAGTGGATTGATACAGGCATGTGTTCAATTTTATCAAGGTATGTGAACTTCAGCAATGCACTGCTGATACTGTGGATATTTGGGCCAAACCAATATAATGACTCTGAAATGCGTTTAATACAATTTTATATTCTCGACAAAAAAAAGATGGTCCATACATGTTTAGGTCTTGTGAACAATTTACATGAATCTTTATATTTGGGTTCTGTTATAGCCAACACGGCCCAACATATAAGTTCGTTTAAATCCAAATCCGAATCTTCAACACAAATACCGTGGAATCAAAAATGTGCCTTTCTTTCTATTTGTTTTCTCCAAATGTACACAATGACTTCTGCAAAGTTTGTGGTGTCTTGTTAGAACACATTTTGTGCAAGATTGCACATTCACATTAACGGTTTACAGTGACTTGACCATTTCAGGTGCAATGACAGCGTCGCTAGTGTGTCACATTTAGCTTTCGATTAAACCGTAGCTACCAAGTATGCCTTATCGCGCTCCATTCGGGTTAGGAATGCACCTGCTGACTGTCCCCGCGTGTCAACTCCTCCGTCCGTCCTCGGTAATGCGTCATCCTCAGGCATAGGGATTCTGTGGGCTGACTGAAGTGACACGTGCGGTGACATCGTGCATGCTAGGAATAAACGGATGGAATACATAACGCGGCTGTTTGCAAGGGGAAATAATAACGGGTGGATTTGCGTGGGGCATGTGTGGCCTTCGTGAGATATGCGAGTGGAAATAATAACGGGTGGATTGGCGTGGGGCATGTGTGGCCTTTATGAGACGTGCGAGTGTGTGATCTGAATTGTGTGGATTAAATAATGTACGGAAACACATTTAATTCAACGCATCCTACTAATCATATCCCGAAGACAGTGTCTGTCATTGTTAGATCTGTGCTCTGGTGATTGGCACTGGGGGCACATCACAGAGAACCTCCAGGACAAGAGAATCCGGAGGTACTCCCCCCGTAGCGAAAACAGAGGTGGGGTCAGAAGTGTGTGTGCTGGCGGTGCGGTCGACGACGACACGAGGAGCCCTTAACAATCTACAGACTTCTATATTAGGGTCTCAAGTGAGTCGGGACCCGTAGTATGAGACGCACCGGGTCACATGATGGGTTTTCCGAAATAAACCTGGATAACGCAATCGCTGTTGTCATGGCGACGGCAGCTTGCATATTTATGAGAATTTGCACATAGCCACAAAGGGCCCAATTATTTTCCACTGAGCACGGAGCCTGTGAATGAGACCAATACCCATAAAACCATTTAAAAGTTAGTTTTTACTGTTTATTGTGTGGAAAGTGTCGGCTGTGTGATAACGATTCCGCGACGAATAATCATTTTTGCTTGTGTATATCCCACAACCACAAACGTAACTATGTATGCTAAGTTTGTTGCCAGGATTAACCATCTGCTCAATAGTAGGCCTATGATCATTCCAGTTTGTAGCTGTATCAGGATTAGGCCTATGCTTGTATATCCTTGGTTTATCACTGCTGATGTGCCAAACATTCATTCTCACATTAAGGTGCATTTGTCTGGAGTTATATCAGCTCAATCAAGTCATTACAATTTCATCAAACTGCCTCTGATTGAAAGGGAAAATTAACCAAAACGAAAAGGAACTTCATAAGACATCTTGACAAAAAAAATCACACCACAGTTTAATGAATATAAATGACTGGTGTTTTCTTACAGATCACACAGAAATGATAATGCATGCTATATGAAACGGGAAACTAATCTCTTGCTCTTTCTGATGTAGTAATTGAGACGAAGATAAAGGTGATAAATGATTAGAAGTGATAAACGTTGATAAAGGTCACAGATGATTCGAAGAAGTTTGCCTCATCATCAGCAGATGTACATGGACATTGATAATTTAATACTTAACCAATTATTGAAACAGAACGAGTTTTGCAGCACATGAACAACTTTCTGTCTCGACACACTGCCATCAGACTTAAAAAATAAAAGAATTAACTCTATAACAATGGACCTACAGCAAATAGTTAAATAATTTTGTGTTTGTGTTTCAAAAAGACCAAGAGAAGCTCATCCATGCTTTTATCTCTAGTAGGGTTGATGTGTTTTGATGTTTTCTTTTGAGTATTTGTTTTGATGTTATTGTACTTTCAGATATTTTTCTTTGTAAAGCACATTGAATTGCTTCAATGTATGAATTGTGCAACATAAATAAACTTGCTTGCTTGCTTACTCCGAATATCTTAAAGATGCAGTCCCAAAAATTGCCTTGGAAAATGTTCATCATCGTCATGCATGTACCACTTGTGCCCTGTGTGATCAATATTTTAGTTTCATGGCTACCGGAACTACGACAGTGATTCCAAATTATGCACATAGCCTATCAACAAATTACACATCCATCTCAAAATGGTTTAAAAATATATTTTCTTATTTGTAAATCCCAGAATGCATCTTTAATTGGTTTGATTTTTATTTATATTTAAAGATATAAATCAATTAAAAACCCCTCAACGTGATATTCTTGATCTTATTACAACATTAAAACCTTTAATTGGAGAGCCAGCGGTTTATTTGATCTCTGCAAGTACCAACTTTGTGACCTACAGTGACCTACACACCTGGCCGGCAAATCAGTCAATAGATTTTACGGATACCTAGAGCACATGCATCCATCTACAGTTCAATACCAAGACCAACTATACGACGTGTAAAAAACCTTATGCCATCCTTTCTTCCTCCAACTACCATGATGCAAAGCGGTTGTCTGATGTCTTCTCTCCCTGCCTTCCTATACTCGCCTTGAGCCCATTGCCTCACCCTCTATATGTTTGCTCATCATTTGCAACGTGGGTTTTTCCTCGGTAACTTAATCCTTCACACCCAATATTACAAACATGAGGCCATCAAAGGAATGGTGTTGTGACTGGTTCCACATGAACGCAGATTTAGTTCTGTTGGATGAACATGGTGGCCATGTTTTAATTGGAAACCTGCAGTGGGTTGCATTTAGTTCAATGCTTAAGCTGTTCTTCGGGGGGGAAGCTGCTTTGGATGGGAAAAATATTGAAGTTTAAACGCAAGCTATGTTCAGCATGGAAAAATACAGTTATTCTCAAAAGTATTCACCTCCACTAGACTTTTCCAGTGTGTTACAACATGAAATACAAGTGGATTTAATCAGGAGTTTTTGCACTAATCAACACAAAAAAGTCCATAATGTCAAAGTGAAAAATAAATCTACAAATTCTTCTAAATTAATTACAAATACAGAACAGAAATAATTGAGTGCGTAAGTATTCACCTCCCCTGGTCAATTATTTAGTATTGGCACTAGCAATTATAGCCACTCGGATACGTTTCCACCAGCTTTGCACATCGAGACAAGGACATTTTTGTCCATTCTTCTTTGCATAATTACTTAGCAATGGCTATATTTTTTCCACTCTCCCAATCAGAACTAGAAGCTTCTGACAGTTCCAATAGCACATATGGAAGTTAAACATTCCCATTTCCAGTTTGCGTGAGTATGTGTGTCAATTTGATTCCCATTTTAGAGCCTATCTCAAACCTAGAGGGATAAAAAAACATCCAATATCTTAAGAATCTCCTGTGCTGTAATAAAGGATGGGATGTGTGTTGATGCACGGAATGAGTCTTCACCACGGGTGAGCAACCTGAAATGGGAAAGGTTATTTTTGACCAAGTGAACATGTGCTCTTCATGACGGAATGTGTGTGTGTATCTTTTGTGTGTGTGTGTGTGTGCGTGTATCTTTTGCATGCGTGTGAGTGTGAGTGTGTGTGTGGGTGTGCGTGCATGCATCTTTTGCAATTTGTGTGTGTATGCGTGTGTGCATGCATGTGTCTTTGGCAGATGTGTGTGTGTGTGTGACAAGCATGAACTAACCTGTAAGTCACTAGATCAAACCCCCAAATTGTTGCAGAGGAGGGAGTGAACACTCTCACTCATATTAACTGTATCCAAGGATGTATTTGATGGTGGCACAGAAACTGCCCATACCCCATTCTATAACCTGTGTAAAGCAGTGATGGCCTTGAGAATATGTATACCTCCTTTTTAACGCCATAGTGGGCGAGCAGAGCCTCAAAAAATAGATTGAATGAAAAAAAAATAATTAGCCTCAAGGCTTTTGTCTGACCTTCAAAACACCTTTCACACCGGAAAATAAATTAGGAAAGTTGCACCGATACCAATGGTTGTATTTTGACAACATAAGACCTGGTGGAGGATAAAGGTCACTCGCACTGTAACAATTATCTTGATGCATTTACTGTAGACAATCCAGACTAAACTAGGCTCCAATTCAAACGCTCACTAAATAGTTTACCTGATGAAATCATTCATTTGTATTACTTGTCAATCATGTCTTCCAATTATCCAAGTGAAACAACATCTCTGATTTAGATCATTTTAATTGTTTCTCTAATACAGGATTTTTCTTAACCCCTCTTTATCAATTGTGCAGCCTTTCAGTTCTTGAAGGTTATCTTGCTATTGAAGCAGATGAATGTATTTTTGCTGCAATTTTTAGTTCATAGATTTTGCTTTGCAATTGACCCTGGCTGAGGAATCTATATTCCTAACAGTATCTTAGGTTACCAGCTCTTAGACAGACAGTTCCCTACAGTCCACTTGGTTAGCATTATATGATTAGTGCAAGCATACACTGCAGTGGATTTCATTCAATCCCTTTTGAAAATGTCATTCTATGTGGTTAGTAACAAACTGTTAAAGAGCTGTCTGCGCCCCCAGTTTTAGTAGGCTATAGATACATCAGGCAACTGCATGCTGGGATGCAATGAGTCAAAGAGACCATCCAGACTGTTTGACAAAGAGACTAGCTGCCAAAGTTTCCATAATGCGTTTCCCCTCAATTAATCTGAAAGCTCCCTAGAGGAGAAGGTTAGATGGAGAGAGTCTTGGATTCTTTCCCCAACTAGCTTTGATTGGAATCGAGGAAACAAGGTCTGGGGAAGCAAGGATTTGACATTAATGATTTCAGATGCTCTCCCATATGTCTAGATCCTCAACAAGAGGCTGGGCTTTAGATTGCATAGCAGCCTGTTACACGAGTACAAGATGCCAGAGGCACCAGGGGAACCTGACAAGGCTGCCTTAATCCCCCCTTCCAGTTTCTGTTTCTATGTATTTTTCTTCCCCTTCTGAACTTTCCTTCTTAATAATCTCTGTCTGCATTGAAAAAATGAAAGAAAGAAAGAAAGAAAGAAGGAAAGAAGGACAAGACTGAAACATTTTAAAAAAATGCCTAGGGCTCATACCTTACAGTGCTTACAAGGATCTCTAAAATAATACATGAAAATGTTTTTGCTTGATGCAAAGATAATGGCCAGCATAGATTAACATTGTTTTTTCTCCTCCTGCTTAGAGAATTGGACCTGACAATGGAATAAAAATAATAATCTTTGGTATAAGATGCTCAAAGAAACTGATCATTTTAATTTCCCACCCCTTAGGATGTGGTCTGAGTACTAATCTATTTAGTTTACATTCCACTTCCTGTACTCATAAGCTAACTTCCTGTACTCATAACATAAGCTAAAGAGACTGGTATCAAGACCACTTTAGGAGGAAGAAAGTGTAGATACAGTGGGGAGAACAAGTATTTGATACACTGCCGATTTTGCTGGTTTTCCTACTTACAAAGCATGTAGAGGTCTGTCATTTGTATCATAGGTACACTTCAACTGTGAGAGACGGAATCTAAAACAAAAATCCACAAAATCACATTGTATGATTTTAAAATAATTAATTTGCATTTTATTGCATGACATAAGTATCACATACCAACCAGTAAGAATTCCGTCTCTCACAGATCTGTTAGTTTTTCTTTAAGAAGCCCTCATCTTCTCCACTCATTACCTGTATTAACTGCAGCTGTTTGAACTTGTTACCTGTATAAAAGACACTTGTCCACACATTCAATCAAACAGACTCCAACTCTCCACAATGGCCAAGACCAGAGAGCTGTGTAAGGACATCAGGGATAAAATTGTAGACCTGCACAAGGCTGGGATGGGCTACAGGACAATAGGCAAGCAGCTTGGTGAGAAGGCAACAACTGTTGGTGCAATTATTAGAAAATGGAAGAAGTTCAAGATGACGGTCAATCTACCTCGGTCTGGGGCTCCATGCAAGATCTCACCTCGTGGGGCACCTAGTTTGCCAATGACCATCTGGATGATCCAGAGGAGGAATGGGAGAAGGTCATGTGGTCTGATGAGACAAATATAGAGCTTTTTGGTCTAAACTCCATTTGCCGTGTTTGGAAGAAGAAGAAGGATCAGTACAACCCCAAGAACACCATCCCAACCATGAAGCATGGAGGTGCTTTTCTGCAAAGGGGACCGGAGGACTGCACCGTATTGAGGGGAGGAAGGATGAGGCCATGTATCGCGAGATCTTGGCCAACAACCTCCTTCCCTCAGTAAGAGCATTGAAGATGGGTCGTGGCTGTAATAGGTGTTTTACTGAAGCGGATCAATATAGAAAGATCAATGGAACAGCTGAATAGCGTATTATAGAGTATTATTGTGTTCATAGACATGGAGCTCATGTTTTGGAAAAATCTAATAAGTATAGTGTTGTAATTTATTTCCCCAGAACATTGTACTGAAACACTAACAAGAATGTATTTTTTTTAACAAAGAATTTTGGTGTATTTCTTTATAACTTTTGTTAGTAAAATATTAAATTCACTAGCCATGTGGTTGATTGATATCATAAGAAAATCAACCATTAATGTTTTCAGTATTTCAGACATTCAGTCTAATATCCACACCGTTTCAAGCATGCGCAGCAGCACGGAGTGGACCACTGCAAAATTTACTCACAGCACAAAATTTCCTGAAGTGAGTGTGTCTGGGATTTTTCCATAGTTATGTTCCAGTGCATGGTGGGTTTTCAATGTCACTTTCAGTTTAAACTGCAACTACTGGAAAATAAGTCAAAAACAGAAGTCAGACATGTCGGTATCTATGGCTGAGGACAGAGTCTGTACAGTTGTATCCCCAGTGACTGAGACGCTCTCAGAGACTTATGGGGCTATTTTTCAATTTGACAAAATCTTAATTAGATAATAACATTCCAGTATTAAGTCATACAGATGTACATAAACCGCAAAATTATTCAGCTAGGTTTGACTGAGCCATCCAGCTAAGTTTGACTGAGCTATCCAGCTAGGTTTGATTGAGCTATCCAGCTAGGTTTGACTGAGCTATGCAGTTTGGTTTGATGGAGCTTTTTTAATGTTTGAAAACCAAGCCTGGCGCCTACAACTGCCCAGCTGCAGTTTGAGTATCCTGTGTTTCACTGTCGGATGTTGAGAGATAATTGAATGAAACAATTCTCAGTATATTAATACTAATTCCGAGTCTTCCTTTCAAGCAACGTGGACCAACGCCATATTGAAGAAAAACAAATTAACTTTAATAGATTTACTCTGAGAATTCTAATTAGCATTCAACAGGCAGACCATTTAGATGTGAAATGAGTGCCAACCTTTCATTTCAGCTTGATTAAAAGAATGCATGAACTGATAGCGGATAATTTCACTTTCATCATAGCCACTTTAAAGGACATGAAAATATTTGTAGGTTGATATGCTCCCTTTAAAAAAAAAATTTACAGGAAGAAATGCAGAGGAGACACAGAGGTGAAGAAAGAACTCCAAAAGCTATATTCAGTCAAAGATTGTTTTGCCCAAGAACCTGTTTCTTCTGTCACCATCTTTCTCTCTCTTCTCTCTCTCCTTCCCTTTCTTTATATTTAAACCACTTCCCATCTTCCTGTGTCCTTTCCCATCCTTGCCTCTTCCTATTTTCTCTCTCTTCATTTTCCCCTGTCTCATTTTCTTTCGTTCTCTCATTTTTCTCAGTCACTCTGTAATCTTTCTGTCAGTGGACGAACGAGGCTGGCGGACTCTGCTCTGCACACAGAACCGGGGGGAGGTTTAATCTCCATCATTTCAAAATCACCTGAAACCAGACGGATGGTAAAAACTCTGTTAAAGCAGCTGACTGTGGCCAGGTGCGGAAAATGAAATGTACATGTGAAGAGAAAGGAAGAGGGAAGTAGACAATCTTTGACTGAATATAGCTTTTGGAGTACGTTCTTCACCTCTGTGTGTCCTCTGACGAATGTTTCTCTCAAACACGCACATACACGTATTTACCCGTTTTGAGTTTAGATATTCACCTATACTGTTTGTCATTTTTCAAGATTTGTTAACCTTAACAATTACCAGCCAGCTAGCGTGCAATTTCCATGGCTGTCTCGGAAAGAGCTTCTGAAAGTCCTCAGAGACTGGCAGTGATGACCACCAGGCAGAACTAAACTGAAGGTCCTCGGAGACTGGCAGTGATGACCACCAGGCAGTCCTTGGAGACTGGCAGTGATGACCACCAGGCAGTCCTTGGAGACTGGCAGTGCTGACCACCAGGCAGTCCTTGGAGAGTGGCAGTGCAGACCACCAGGCAGTCCTTGGAGACTGGCAGTGCTGACCACCAGGCAGCCCTTGGAGACTGGCAGTGCTGACCACCAGGCAGTCCTTGGAGAGTGGCAGTGCAGACCACCAGGCAGTCCTTGGAGAGTGGCAGTGCAGACCACCAAGGAACGGCAGAACTGAACTGGTCCCCGGTTGCGGTACATCGGTGGGAGTGTGATAATCCTGTAAAAAAACACATTTCACTTAACTCCATCATAATACCCAAAATGTAACAAACATTTTGAAATATTGAAGAATATATGAATTATCCGCAAGAGTCTGTATCAGGTAACAACTGCTTAAGTCAACAGGGTCAATTCTTCTACTCTCTGGTAGAAGACCCTTAACCATGAACTTGAAGTGGACAGACACTATGCCAGTAGAGAGGATGAGTTACAATGCAGTTTATGTAACATATGTCTTTTGGTCAAATGTCATCAATGTTTACATTTAAAAGTCTATTACATTAAAGGAAATACCTTTTTAGGTAGAATTACAGCTCGGGAAAAGATTCAACTTAAAAAGTTGAAAAATAAGGTTTTGAGTGAGGAACAGAAGGGTTAAAATTAAAAGACGCTTCTGTTCCTCACTCAAAACTTTCCTTTTCAACTTTTTTGGAAAGGAAAGAAAAAGTTGCAGTTTTCTGGAGCTGTATGTCTGCAAATGTACATTCCTTGCTCTTTGGAGTTTAAACTGGGTATCAGTACTGTTAAATTGCTGAGGTCAAAAGGACTTTACAAAATCAGTTGATAAATACATTGGATTGACATGACTGTGAAATAGATGCATACACAATGCCTATAGAAATCTGACACCACTTAATAAGTTCACCACATTTTGCCATGCCAGTGCAAAATAGTTATTTTTACATTTGGATTTTCCCTCTACAATTTGGATTTTCCCTCTACATACTCTACAATTTTAGGGAGATTTTTTTATTATTTTGAAATGAAATTATTTAGTGAAAATCCCAAAACAAAAAATCAGAAGTTTACAGATCAGCACGACCCGGAGAACAAAGCCAAATCTACAGTGGAGAGGCAATGGAATAAAAAGGTAAATGTCCTTGAGTGGCCAAGTCAGAGCTCAAACTTAAATCCTACAAAAATGTATGGTACAACTGCTGTCCATTGACACTGTCCAAGGAGCTTGACAGAACATTAACAATGTGCAGGCAATCTTGTGCGCGTGTGTGGTTGTGTGTGCGTGCGTGCCTGCGCATATATATTTTTAATCAAACACGCTAATAATCATTGACAGTTTAGAATGTATAATTTGGCAGCCTTCCTTACCAGTTCTATTTTACTTGAGGCCCCTTCCACCCCTAGTGGCCGTGACCGGTAATTTCGCTTGTGCCGAGAACCGGCCCGGCTGCCAACCTTTGGTAGAATACAGAACAATCTATGGTGTGGAGGGAAGGAGTCACTGTAGTCACTTTGTAGGGCCTTCCCCTGACACAACTTGCTTGGCCCCCGGGTTGTCCAAATCTATTCAGCCTCCCGACGTTCTTTCTTCACAGCTGTTTGGGTGTGTGTGTGTGTGTGTGTGTGTGTGTGTGGACCATGTCGAATCCTTTCGTGAAGTGGTGTGCAGAGGAACTTGAAGTTCCCTACCCACTCCACACGGCTGGGGCTGTTCTCAACCTCTCCCTGTTTTACTCGCTGAATTAGAGAGTATAGTTGTTTGTTTAATCGTTCTTTTTTTATTGTTCAGTAGAAGTCCAGTAATGCATTTTTCAAAGCAGAGCCCTTTCAGGACAGGGTAAACTATCATACAGGAATGGCTGCCTTAATGTTTGCAAATACAAATATTTTTTTACATTTGACCTCAATTATCTAATCTACCCATTATACGCAGTAGCTGGGTCTATGATAGCTTGAAATCATACTCCAAATTTTTAAGTGCATAAAAATGTTATCCAGATATTTCCTACAGCCATAAGGTTCGTACCTGGACATGATGAGAATAAAATCATCTCAAGACTTCTTGAGAATTCTCACTAGAATGATTCAAGAGATTTCAAGACCAAGTGGACAGCTGGTTTGTTACCGTAACCAATTGTGAACAATTGCTTAAACTCGTCTAATCAAATGGACTAAACATTGGTCTCTCTGCTTGAGGCAGAAAAAAATGTAATAAACAAAACTAAGCAAATCAATGCTCTTCTGTTACCCAGCGTGTCTCTGGACTGGCTAACGACTATGAATTTTGTTTCTCTAATTCGATACAACTGCCAGAGTTGGAAAAGGTTCTCAATTACAATGGTTTGGGAGCCCTCGGGGGAAATGTCGATCTATTTGGACATCAGTCCCATCAACCACAATGTTTAGACTGTCAGCCACACCAATTCATCTTCTGCTGCTAAAAAAAATCTATCTCCTGTTGAGCTAAACAGTGGTACTACTAAGCCCACACCACACTCCTGAGAGATAGCATCACCTCTGTCGGTTTCTATGGTAACATGGCAAGAATTAGGTTAGCAGCCAATTCACTGCTCCCTCTGTTTATCGCGTGCACCCTCTGTTTCTATGTAGCAAGCAAATTCTCTCTCTCTTTATCGCGTGCAACATCTCTATCTCTTTATTGCATGCACCGTCTTTCTATCTCTTTATCACATGCAACATCTCTAACTCTTTATCACATGCAACATCTCTATCTCTTTATCGCATGCACCCTCTCTCTATCACTTTATTGCATTCACCCTCTATCTCTTTATCGCATGCACCCTCTCTCTATCTCTTTATTGCATTCACCCTCTATCTCTTTATCGCATGCACCCTCTCTCTATCTCTTTATCGCATGCAACCTCTCTATCTCTTTATCACATGCACTCTCTATCTCTTTATCGCATTCACCCTCTATCTCTTTATCGCATGTACCCTCTCTCTATCTCTTTATCACATGCACTCTCTATCTCTTTATCGCATTCACCCTCTATCTCTTTATCGCATGTACCCTCTCTCTATCTCTTTATCGCATGCAACATCTCTATCTCTTTATCGCATGCACTCTCTCTCTAACACTTTATTGCATTGCACCCTCTATCTCTTTATCTCATGCACCCTATCTCTATCTCTTTGGCTGCCATGGCACACTTGTTGTCTTCGCACTCATGCCACCAATCAAATGTCCTAAGCGACAATACATTGGGCTTTTCACTCCTGTTAAAACATTTTCCTTAACACGTTATAGAGGAGTGGAGTTGTCTGAATGGATTATAAACACGAGGCCCTGCCAATACAGCCGAACAGCGAATGCTGGACGCACTTCCTCCCACAGACACGTTGCGTATACCCACAATTCAACGGGATTAACCTTGGCATCAAGTGGAGCGGCGGTGAGCATCCGTTGTCAACCAATCGATGGAGGCCTCGCTCTTTTGCTCACTCAACCTTTTGGAGGGCACTCTACCATGTCAGTGTATGAGTCTGCATTCAAATGAACAGGTACTCATGTTCTGAAGCCTTTAGGATCCTAGAACTTTAAAAAACACGCTGTTCTTGAAGTTCTTGTGGTACTTCGAAATGTGGTTCTCCAAATTATCACTTTTAACTCCATTTACAGGCTGTATTGTTCGTGTATTGTGAACCTTTTTGTTAAACCTTTATTTCAACAAGGAACACAGACTGAGACCAAGGTCTCTTTGACAGCTGGGCCCTGTGTATACATGGTTACACATGCAGTTTAGGTTCAATGATTTAAAACAAACAGAAAATAACACAGTGTACAGACAAAACAAGACAGAGACAAAGTACATGGCTTTAAACACTGGTGTTATTCTCTCAGAGGCCTCAGGTTTTTAGTAAGTATTGGGCGTGGCGAGGTCTGCACCCTCCCTTGGGTGTACTAAACAAACGCAGTGCCCTTGTCCTCAAAGCATCATGTATATATCGAATACATATAACACCCCTGAAAGTACAAATCATGTGTTCTCTGGATCTTCACATACAAGTCCTGCACAGTCAGAGCATGCCTGATGGACCACTCTGGATTATTTATGTACATTACATACCCTAACCCAGGGATCAACAGACCATGCACAAGGCCCTCGAACACATCAAAACATGTAGCTTCTTTTAACTTAAAATTTAAGTTATTTGAAAATGATGTAACGACAGGGAACTGAAAACATTTCCAGCTGGCCAACAGTGAAAGCAGCAAACTTGATAAACACTTAAAAACTTGTCAAAAACCGAGTTTAAAAACATTCACTGATTTTGATCACTAAACAATTAAATGACTCAAGGCAACCGACAAACAGATCTACTTCAGGGCTTCCTGGTTACCAGATTTATGACAGGAACATGCATCAGGCCAATATTGTGGATGTTGCTTTCGAGCCATGTTTCTGAAAGGTGTTTGGGAGAGAGGGGAAGACGCAGCTAAAAATTATTTGGACAGAAATCAAATGCCTCTCAGCAAAAATGAACACACTGCCCGTCCACCTCCACTCAAAAGCAGGATGGCAGACGTCAGGTTGGTTTAATACTCTGCCTCCCACTTGGTGACAGAGAGGGACAGACAGAAAGAAAGACACAGAGAGAGGGACAGACAGAAAGAGAGACACAGAGAGATGGACAGACAGAAAGAGAGACACAAAGAGCGGGACAGAGAGAGAGAAAAATGAAAGAGAGAGAGGTAGAAGAGAGAGGACCAGCAGGATCGAGGGGGGCGGATTGTAAAAGAGGAAAATGCATATTTGTTTTACAACCCATCGCTTACTCCTTAGGGAGCCTTTGTGCTACCAAGAAGATACGATTCCTCTGTGTGATGCAGGCTGTGAGGGATCTTCCTGGGCATCTGTTGGGCTATTTGTGGACTGCTAGCTAGCTGTTAACCATTGTTCATGGGCCAGACATTACGCATGAATCCGGTTTTGTAAAAGTGATGCTGAGTTACTGTACTGTCATGAAGCTAATGGCTTCAAGCTGAAAACCACATTCATGTCAGCCTTTTCTCTTGCCTCCCCAATTACTTTACTTGGTGTCTTTTTTCTGCTCCTCTGCTCAACAAAGGAGGTGTGAGGTGGCACTCCCAGGCCTGTATTGTTGATAGTAACCGAAAGTGTTTATTGAGCTGAAGAGACCACATTGATTTGATAAGCCTCTGGCTACCAGTTTCATGGGAAACGTTCTTCAGCATTTCCACAGTGACGATGGGGGATGTGTTGACATGATGTGACACTCCTCTGAGCCAGAACACAGGCTTCGACACAATGCCATCATTAAACATAGAGTACTGAAACTATTATCATCACTCTGGACTGATGTATTTCCAGGCATTGTTGTTTCATGGGTAGTGGCAATGGGCAAACGGAGAAGGAGAAGAGAGCTTTTGCACGGGGCAGGATTCAAATCTATACTGCAGCAGTACATGTTCACTCACATACATTTCTATGGAATTTGGTTCATGGACGGTCAGAGCAGCAATGGAAAGGTTTAGCGATCTTCTCCATGACATTAAACAACACAACTAATACTTCATACCACAGAAGAAAAAAAAGTATTATTTTCCCAGATCTTTTCTTTGTCTGTCTCAGGAAAAGCAGGCGGAACCTTGATGTTGACAAGGATCTTTGAGGTTTGGTTTAGGGAAAAAATAGCTTGCAGTACTTCAACATGTCAGTTCTCAGACTCCTAGCGCAGAGTTCTTAAGTTCTTAACTTTCTTTTTTCCTTCAAATGCTTTTCCTGTTCAGCATCCTGAGTTGGGCTGACGACTGTCTGGATCTCTACCGGTCCATCCACTACCTCTGCACAGCACATTCTGTGTCAGTGTGCATTAAATTCTGGATTGTTTGCATGCTACCGCTCATGCGATGTTCTGTCTGATGGGACAGCTAAAGCTGCACTGACCAGAGCAGAAAATAAAACGAGGAAGTGGTTAATATTTTCCCAAGCTCGCCAGTTTATTTCTGCACGGTCTCCACCTGCAAAGGCTAATGCTAGTACTTCCATTCACACCTTTCTCTGAACCTTCCTCTGTTGCCACAGCAGAACAACACCTGTCACAGCCTAAACGCATTTCGGTCACAGTTTGTTGAATTTTCCATTTTACCTAGAACATCAGATTTCAACATTTCACATTAATTACCAATTATCACTTGGTGTGAAAAATGACTAATATTCTGCATCTAGAATACCTTTCTCGTATATCAGGTGTCATTTATTTGGAGCTACACTGCCAACACAGAATGTCGAGACTTCTTCTCCATTAAGGATCTGATTATTAAATATTCAGCCTTGCCTCACTTTCTACTGCCAACTTATAAATATTGCAAATGAAGAAGGGGGTGAATGTAAGATATAACCTTCTTCTGTCAGACTATTCTCTTAAAACACACATGCAAACACACATCAACACACACAAACAACCAGAAATGTGCCCCCCCCCCCACCCCCCCCCAAAGTGGACTTGAATCTTTAGATCTTCTGGAATGTCCAATCAAAACAGGAATCCTCCGGGAGTCAGGATTAAAGTACAGATCTCTGATGAGATCAAGAGACAAGAAATACAGTGAAAATCTGAAATTTCATTAGAACACTCAAACTATCTGTTTTGAAGTTTTGTGGCTTTCATGGAGACCTGTGAGAAACTGTAGTCTCGTCCAGCGCGGTTCACTTACATAACGCCACCCCATGCTAGAGAAACAGATGACCAGATGGTCCTGCCTTATAGGTTGTCGTTCTGGCTACGATAGGATAAAAGGACCTACGGTATCTACTGTTTCCCTGCCAATGTTGAATCATGTTTTTAATCATGGGCTTGAGGGGAAAAAAGGCTCTCATTATCCAAGTTAAAAATCTATATATCTTCCCCTATTTTCATGTACTTATTATTCCTCAGTCGTGAACCAGTAGTGTTACTTTCTGTAAGAATGTAAACGAAGAGTTTGAGAGCAGCCGCAGAACGCTTCTCATCTCAGTTAGGTTGTCAGCATCATTTCCTTGCTGCCTCATGTCTTCCCTGCTTTTTCTCTGTTTTCTGTTTCTTTTTGGTGATTGCATTTGTATTGAATTTTCACACAACGACAAAAACTCCATGTAAGAACGGGAAAAACACTGTCAACACCACACAATGTATGATAAACAGGCCATGAAAAGGGAAAGACAGTTCAGAATAAAATCAAGTCTCCCACCTATAATAAATAAAGATGAATGAATCTAATCTAGCAGATGGCCCCTCATAGAGGAAGATGTCCCAGCCAATGCCAGTACTATGGACTTAACTCTGTTAAGTTGTGCAGTTGTGTCAAGTGTCAGGGACAAAGGTTATCCATCATTCAACAGCAAAATCAGATAGTTTAGTATTATTTAGCAGCAATACTTAGTAGTCATTTAAAGATTAGGGTATAGTAATAGTATTAAATAGTTTTAGTAGTTATAGTATTAGTGTTATTTAGAAGTATTACTAATATGTAGTATAATTATTCAAAAGTAGCGGATACCCTTCCTGGGGAATAAAAAGAAATAAAAGATAACACAGTACTTCATAACCTACATAATAATACAATACAGCCTAATAGGCCTTAATAAATGCAGTAATATAGAGTAATTCATAAAGTACATAATGCATAATGTCTGAGTATGTCTTCACAGAAAAACTTTCATCACAATCGGTATTAATAGAATTGGAGTATAATTGAATGGTAATGTATGTGTGTGTGTGTGTGTATATTTGTGTGTTTGTGTATCGTAGTATTACTGCACAGTCCTAGAACAAATGCATAAAGATCCTTTCCTAAAGCATTATTCAAACTAAATAATAGGATTATGCTATGAGAATCAATTTAAAAAGGAAGAGCCAATGGATGGTAGTCTTTGATGTCTTGCTCGGATTTGCCAAAAAGCCTTTTCCAGTCAGGGGTGAATATGATGAAGATACGCTTAGTAAACATCCTAACAGACACACACACGACACACACACACACACACGACACACAAATGCCCCCAAAGTCATGAAAACAGCTGTATTTAAAAACACAGATTCAAGCCCTGACCGGGCTCCCTTCTGGCCATACCCAGCATGCAGCTGGGTGTTGTGGTTGTGTCCAGGGACCACCGTAACCTTTCACTGGTGACCTTTGACTGCAATTACTGAAGACACAAAGATCCTGGAAGCAAATTAGTCATCCTTAATATTCTAAAATATGCGCCAGCCTTCTCTCACGCCTCTCTCCCCCTCTCTTTCTCTCTCTGGCCTCCCCTATTACATTTCCCTTTCCATTGTTCTTTTATATTGTTTGTGGTAGATTGCACAGATACACACATGTGGGCACACACACAAATACACACACACACGCACACACACATTACCATGAACGCCTTAAAACCCTTTCAGGTTTTCACTGGGAAATATGGATCTTTCAAAATAACTCAATACAAAGTAGTGTTTATAAGTCAGTTTAAATAGTTAATGATTGAAAGATTAAAAAGTAAATTACTCTGATTGAGTATGTATCTATGCATATGGATAATTAAATTATGGAATTTCTACTGACATGGCTTGTACTGAAATTGTGTGATTCTCCGATTTCTCGGTTACTGTTGTCCTGAAAAGAACTGAATAAAAACGACGCTCCGGATCTAGACGTGTGAAAACGTGTAACCACCCATGTATGTAGGTCATGTAGCCTATTTTACAGCGTGTTGCCAGAGCGCCTGCTGTCGATAATGTAGCATAAAGAGAGATACTGCATCTTGAGAAGGGGCCAGACTGTCACGTCCACGGTAGCAGAGTCCAATTTTAATTACACTGGGTGTTAGTGTTAAAATAACACCCTCCTCTTATCTACTGCAGTTGCTATACTGTCTGTCCACGGGAATACGAAAACCCTGTTAATTAGGCCACTGCGCCATAAACCCAATACGCTATTTTTGGCACAGGAAAACACCTCGTGCATGCGCGTGGGAAGAATATGTTTAGCAGTTACTGGATAAGAAAAAAGGGAAGTCCTTTTATGGAGTTCAATTTCTACGTTCTAACAGTCTACACGTCAGGGCGCCTATTAATTAGGCTGTGTGTAGTCCAGGAAGATCGAGGCGCTTGTAATACCAGGGTGGTGGGTTCGATTCCCACGGGGGCCTTGTATGGCAAGTTTGCTGTAAGTCGCTTGAATGGGAGTGTCTGTAAAAATTACTTAAACGACAATTTACCGGAGAATTATTTTGACAATCGCTGTTCGGAAGTTTACCGTAGCTTTTCATGAACAATGACAAATTACAACAAATGTAATGTAGAATGGATGATAATGGAATCAACCCGAGCCAATACTTTGTAGATGACTTTGTAGATTGTTCCGTAAGTTTAATTCAATTAATGTAATGCGCCCCTTTACCTTTAATTGACCGTTGTGTTCAGGTCAGGATGCTCGACGGCTCTTTTCCCAAATCAGGTGGGAGGCGCAAACCGTGGACCAGTACGGCTCTGTCCTCTCACAAAAAACTCACGCCTGAATAGCTACAGTGCCGTCTGCGCATCCAGTGAGCAGACTGCTGTGCAATGCGTGAACGAATCCAATATGACATATATCAATACCTATTGGAGCAACTTCGTCAACATTTAATATCTCATGCAAAGTTACTGATTTAGCAACAGAGATCGAAACATTTAGCCGCGTGACGTATGTGTTTTCTTTTAGAAGGGCAAGACACATTTTACCTCAGGTGCGACGCTGAAACCATGCATATTAATGATTCACGCGTCAACTTTTCAATTATGTCAACCTGTTCTTACGAGCCGAAGAACTGGGCGTGCTGAGCAGATTAAAGCTGTCCTACAAGCCTGCATTTATTTTGGACACTGCAAAGAGAAACTAGTGCTACTTGACAGTTACTGGTTTTGCAGGAGAAGACGCATGCTGAACATTAGGATGAGTCCGACAACATTTGTATTTGTTCTGGTTGTGAATGTTGGCGTCACCAAAGGTAATTATCTCTGTAACTTGTATAGTCTCAGTAGTGATTTAAATGAGGTTGCGTGAAAATAGTCCACTTTCTATAGCCTCTCTCATTGAGTTAACACGGTAAAAATGAACCAATTAGTAGCTGCATTTAATATCATGATAACAAATGGCATGACATATTATTTTCCGTTTAGTGATGTTGCTCATCTCACGTTTTGTATTTCACATATCCAAAGCTCTTGAATGCAGCGCGGGGTGTAATCCTGAAAACGGCTACTGTGAAAAGCCAGGGGAATGCAGGTAATTAAAGTATTACTTAAATTATATACATCGGACTTGGTTAAATTTAAATATTAACTGTGTTCAATCAATGTAAACAGTAAATGTTCACTGAATTATACAAAAAATTAAATTTCCCGGGCATATTCATTAATTGCCAACGTTAACTATGTTCCGGTCGTATGAACCATGTTTTCAGATGCAGACCAGGCTGGCGCGGAGTCGCCTGCGGGCAGTGCGTGCTCTACCCGGGCTGCCTGCATGGCACCTGTGAGAAGGCATGGCAGTGCATCTGCGAAGAGGGCTGGACAGGGAGCCTGTGTGACCAAGGTGAGCCCAGTTGCAGTATTTCTTAGAATGTTTTAGGGTTCCCGATCAAACATATATAGTTCTAGGTAGAACCTCTTTAGTTAAATGTAGAACCCATGCATATTTGGTAACATACACTGTTCTCCTGGGACTGCTGAAAAACCCTGTTAGAACAATTTTTTATAGCACAGAATGTGTCTCCTGTATGCAGTATATACACATTGACATTCTGTCCTTGAGCTGACATGAACTAACAGTAGTTAGGAACAGACAAAGGCAGGCTTTGCTGTCTCTTAATGGTTTTATCTGCTGCACTATTGTCACCTGGCATTATCCCACCAACAGCAGATGGCATTCCGAACACAGGCCTTGTCAGTGGCGTTTTTATATGTAAAACATTTGGTGGGGCACAAACCATTTCAAAATATACTGTGGGGAGAACAAGTATTTGATACACTGCAGATTTTGCAGGTTTTCCCACTTACAAAACATGTAGAAGTCTGTAATTTTTATCATAGGTACTCTTCAACTGTGAGTGTTGTAATCTAAAACAAAAATCCAGAAAATCACACTGTATGGTTTTTAAGTAATTAATTTGCATTTTATTGCATGACATAAGTATTTGAAACATCAGAAAAGCAGAACTTAATATTTGGTACAGAAACCTTTGTTTGCAATTACAGAGATTACACATTTCTTGTAGTTCTTGACCAGGTTTGCACACACTGCAGCAGGGATTTTGGCCTACTCCTCCATACAGACCTTCTCCAGATCCTTCAGGTTTCGGGGCTGTCGCTGGGCAATACGGATTCTCAGCTCCCTCCAAACATTTTCTATTGGGTTCAGGTCTGGAGACTGGCTAGGCCACTCCAGGACATTGAGATGCTTCTTACTCAGTAAGAGCATTGAAGATGGGTCGTGGCTGGGTCTTCCAGAATGACAACGACCCGAAACACACAGCCAGGGCAACTAAGGAGTGGGCACTCCTATTTTATCTTTGACTTCCACAAACTCCAAAAACCTCTCTGTCACTGTATTGTCAGGCAACATGTATCACAACACAACCACCATTTGTGATTTACAGGAGACATCAGTTGTCTCCTCTGCCTTTATGGCAAAAAATGATGTCTCGTCCACTTGCTTGGCTATCTCCTCCCTGTACACTTCCTACATACATTCTAACAGTTCGTTTTGTACAATGCTAGATGTCCCTTTGAAGATGGGCTGAGCGTCATAGTGCCTCGGAAGTCTCAAATCGCCCTCACACATAGTCTCAAAAATGCATCTGAATATTCCAGGATTCAGGGAATCCACCGTCTCGTCGTGGTTTCACATTTTCCACACATTTTAATACGTTATGATCTGACTGAGAACGTACCTGTTTTCCTCCACCTGTTTGTTATGCTGCTCAATGGAGCGCCTGTATGCATTGTCAACTTGGGCCGTGACATTTACACTTCCAAGTAAACCCAGTTTCACAGCATTGTCTAGATGACTCCCGCTGCTCTCATGTTTTGCAATCCTCTCAGAAAGGTGTTTCAAATCTTTGTAACCCATCCTCGACCAAGTACCATCACCACCAAATAGCAGACATGGAAAACAGAAAAGTGCCTTCTTTTGTATGCTAACCATTAGCCACTTTTTCTTCAAAAACCACTCCATGTTAAACCTGCAGTTACTTTTACCTGCAGTTTGAGGGATGACAATATCCCGTGGCTGATGGGCACCAAGTCGCTTTACTTCAAGTTTCTCCTCCAAATTAAGGGTTTCAAACCGGTGCTCGAGTATGAAATCAACTTTCATTCTCTCAAGTTATCTGAAGTTTGTGAAGCTAACAAGCTAGCTAAGACAATCTACCCTCCTCGCTCTTCTTGCCGACTAATGTTGGCGCCAGACAGACAGACAGCCAATCAGGTCTGAAATACGAAATGACGCTGTAGTGGGGCTATCGGCTGTCAGCCCCACTTGCTATCAAATTTGTGTGATCTACATTGATCACACTAACATTCTGAGCATGCTGTGCCCCACCTGCCCCTAATGACCAGTCGCCCCTGGTACTTACAATTACACAAGTAACATTTACCTTTGGTATTAGGTGTGTGAACAGTTTAATCTGGTATTAGGGGGTGTGTTAACAGTTAGCCCTGGTATTAGACAGTGTGTTAACAGTTAGCCCTGGTATCAGACAGTGTGTTAACAGTTAACCCTGGTATTAGACAGTGTGTTAACAGTTAGCCCTGGTATTAGACAGTGTGTTAACAGTTAACCCTGGTATTAGACAGTGTGTTAACAGTTAACCCTGGTATTAAACAGTGTGTTAACAGTTAGCCCTGATATTAGACAGTGTGTTAACAGTTAACCCTGATATGAGACAGTGTGTTAACATTTAGCCCTGGTATGAGATAGTGTGTTAACAGTTAACCCTGGTATTAGAGAGTGTGTTAACAGTTAACCCTGGTTTTAGACAGTGTGTTAACAGTTAGCCCTGGTATTAGACATTGTGTGAACATTTAAACCTGGTAATAGAAGCTTTGTGAACAGCTACACCTGGTATTTGACCAAGTGTATGGACAGTTACACCTGGTATTAGCCAGTGTATAAACAGTTACACCTGGTATTAGAGGCGTTGTGAACTGTTAAACCTGGAATTAGACAGTGTATGAATAGTTACACCTGGTTTTAGACAGCGTGAACAGTTACATCTGGTATTAGAAGATATGTCTTGCATTGTTTTTCATTTTAGCGATGCAGATTAGTGTTTGCAATCACAAATGAAGTATGACCTATACATAATGGATTTGGAGGGCTTTTTTACAGGTCCATTATTTTATCATTTCAATCTTAGAAAACAGTCCTGTGCTTTGGCTGACATGACTTACTTCATAGTGGACAGCATAGTGGACTGTTGGATATTCCCATGAATATTTTGATGAGAAATCTGAAATTAAAATGTGAGAGGACTGGCGCTTCTACCGGAGAGAAAATTGTCAATTGGATTAAGCTACGGTGTATTATTGTTCCTTCTTCAAAGTGACCAAGGAACATTTCAACATTATTTTGCCATGAGAACCATGTATTTTTCAGGTTCAGCACAGTATCCAGATATTTCTGTGGTGCCACTAAATAATATATGTTAGGCTGTATGACTAGTTAATATGTAGAGCATGAATGCAATTGTAACAGTAAACAACTAAATTATCACTAGATATGTTGTCATATTTTTCCAGGGTTGGCTTCAGCATTGAATTTACCCACCTTTTCCTGCTTTCCAAATGCAGGGCTTGTATAAACACTGCATGTTGTTTACAGTTATTCAAATGACATTCACTGCATGTCAATTACAGTCATTCAAATTACATTCACTGCATGCTGTTCACAGTTTTTCAAATGACATTCACCAAATGTCGTTTACAGTTAGTCAAATGACAGTCACTACATACAATTTATATTTATTGAAATTACATACTCACTGCATGTAGTTAAATATTAAACATAAAATTACAGTTTCTTAAATTATATATTCACTGCATACAGTTGACGAAGTTTTGTGGCCAACTCACTTGAAAACATAAATAGCATAATTAATTATGTAGTGGTGGATAGGATTGTTGGATCATGCTGTTGTCTTTTAAAAGCTGATTTAGAGCACCTAATTAGGATTGGCACTGCATTGGTTAACATTTTGGTTTGGATGTCTTTCACTTTTGCTGGTCACCTTGTTAGTCAGGATGTATTTTACCTTTGCTGGTCACCTCATTAGTCAGGATGTATATTACCTTTGCTGGTCACCTCATTAGTCAGGATGTATATTACCTTTGCTGGTCACCTCATTAGTCAGGATGTATATTACCTTTGCTGGTCACCTCATTAGTCAGGATGTATATTACCTTTGCTGGTCACCTCATTAGTCAGGATGTATATTACCTTTGCTGGTCACCTCATTAGTCAGGATGTATATTACCTTTGCTGGTCACCTCATTAGTCAGAATGTATATTACCTTTGCTGGTCACCTCATTAGTCAGGATGTATATTACCTTTGCTGGTCACCTCATTAGTCAGGATGTATATTACCTTTGCTGGTCACCTCATTAGTCAGGATGTATATTACCTTTGCTGGTCACCTCATTAGTCAGGATGTATATTACCTTGGCTGGTCACCTCATTAGTCTGGATGTACATTACCATTGGATGTATGTCACTCCATAATATTGTGTGGGTTTTTATTTTGGCTTGCCTTTCCAGAGTAATATTTAGTAGATTTTCCATGTTTTTTGTTAGGTTTCATTTGCAAGTCAACTTTCTGTGCAAATTCCCATGGATGCCTTGCAGAAACCAAATTTTTCATACACACCTGTTTGTGTTTTGTCATCAGCAATTCCTCTGCTGGTTTCCCTTTGTTTTAGTGACAATATTCTTGCGCCCGTTTTAAGGGAACTTCAATGGAGCATTCCCATAGCATTCCCATATCAAATTGGCAGAGTAGAGTGGTCAAGGGCATTTCGTTAAGGAAGCAAACGGTTGCTGGTTCTATTCCCTCAGCTGGCGAGGTGGCAAGTCTTCCATTTTGTCTGATTAAGGCAGTTGACCCTCATTACTACCGATGATGAAAATAAGCATGTGTTCTTTGTCATACTCACCTAGTAAAATAACGGTACAAAATACATTTAAAAATAGCCCACTGTATAATGGGAGCTTGCAGTATGCTATGACATTCATTAATGGGAAGGTTATAGTGATTAAAGGGAAATTGAATACCATAAAAAAGAAAATGGTATGGCAACTACTCGGTAGACTAAATAATTATGTTGCTCTTGGTATATTTCTGTATTCAATCTGGTCAATCAATTGTAAGACAATACACAAAACAACAACAATATAAACAAATACACACTACATAGGAGTAAACAAACATTAAATGACACTGAACACATCTAGACAGATATATCAGGCTAACTGCGTGAGGACGTGGCTAGAGACTCACTGTTTTAGTATTTCTCGTAGTGTGGATGCAGTCAGGCTACCAGAAATATGCATCCAATTGGCGACATCATCAGGCATTCAGCCCACAAGTCTCTAGTAAACGTGGCTGGAGTTTTATGAAAATGGTTAGCTATCATAGCTAGCTTGTCAACAACAGAAGTTAGTAACACTTTGAAAGAAAAGATGTGCATGAAAAACAGCAATTTTACAACTACGAGTAGTGCATTCCCCCTCTTTTTACTGCAGTTATATAAACAGTTCAGAGTTTCATGCACCACAGATTTATTTTTCTAATTTACAGTGTGATGGTCATTTTGTAACCGGTATGACTGAATGATGCACTCTTCCATCAGTGTCCTCTGGTCTTTTCCAGACGCCAACCGATGCTCATCTCAGCCGTGTGCTGAAAACTCCACCTGCATCCAGACTGACCAGGGAGGATTCCTCTGCTTCTGTCCTCCTGGTTACACAGGAGACAGCTGCCAGCTGAGAAAGGGACCGTGTCAAGCGAACGGGTTGGAAAATATCATATGATTTCCACAGTCTTTGTCGAAGCCATTCATTCAATTTTAACCTTTGTTTTCAGTCTTTCTCCATACCAGATTATGGGGTATTATATTGATTAGTAGATCATCCTTCCTGCCCCTTAAATTGACACAGGATATTCTCTGTATGCCAGGCAGTCAGCACCAGCTTCACTGAGTCACACCAAAAGATTGCTATTTGTTAAGCAGACCTGTTATTGACTACGAAAGCACCCCCACATGAAATTCAGTGCAGCTCTGTCTAAGGGCCCTTTCAACTTTACTCAACAAGCAATCATTTTCATTTTATTTTATCCTTCTTGCTAAAATGAGTTTTGTACGGTCATTCAAATCTTTCTTGAGGGGGTATTATTGGAGGAGCTCAGTAATAATGGAGCATAATTAATCTTTTAAAGGAGTGAGAGCAATCAGTTGATGTCATCATTGTTTTTGATTCAGCGATTCACTGTATACAACAGCATTGTGATTAAAAAGGCCTCTGTGGCAGATGTGACCGATGTGTTAGAAGAAAAAAAGCTAGAAGGCTCTTCTGTGTCCATAAGCTTTGGACCTGAGAGAGAAATCCAACTGAACCGCGTTGTGTTTCAGCTCTCCCTGCCAAAATGGAGGCACATGTGACGACGCCAGCGGTTTGGCGGCCTACCCCTCCTGCGCCTGTCCTCTTGGATATGCTGGAGACTTCTGCGAGATCGACACGGACAGCTGCGACCCGGACCCCTGCGCCAATGGAGGGCAATGCCGCGACCACGGCCCGACGTTTACCTGCGCCTGCCCTGCTGGCTTCACCGGCCTCACCTGCAACAGCACCGACGGGGAAACCCTCTCGCCCTGCAGCGGCAGCCCGTGTGGACATGGTGGCACCTGCGTGGCGGGGAACCGGACGGACGCCATCGGTCCGTACCGCTGCCTTTGTCCGCCGGCGTTCACCTTCACCGGGCGGGGTTGCACGCCTAACCAGCAGCTGCGCAGACCCAGCGCCAAACTGAAGCCGGCCAAGCTCTCCGACCGGCGACCTTCCCCACAGCACTACGGCCTTCCTCCCCGCTCCTTCCACAAACTCCTGAGAGCCGCCGAGGGGGACCTTCCCAAGGTCACCCTGAAGGAGGCGATTCACGCGCCCCCCGCCGACAGCCTAGTCACTCGCAGTCAGATCATCTGTTTCGGGATGCTGGGCCTGCTGACCTGCCTGGTGATCCTGGGAACCACGGGTATTATTTTCTTCAACCGCTGCGAGGCGTGGCTGGCCAACGCCAAGTACAGCCAGCTGGTTCGTCTGCAGAGAGAACACCTGCTGGGGGCCGGCGGCGAGGGGGGGGGGGCACTCGGTCAACGTCATCCTCCCCGAGAAGATCAAGCTCACCAGCTTTGGAAAACGCTACACGTCCATCTGACACGACGGGAGGTTTTGAATTGACATCTGCGGATGGTGGGAAGGACGTTTCGGTGGTGCAAGGACACCGACTAAATGGATAAAAGAAGTAACAGATTTATGGCAAGAAACCCGAAGTTCCCTCTGGGGAAAAGGGTGGTTCCGCTAATGTGTTCCACGGAATGTAGAACTGTTTGGAAGGAGGGCTGAGGACACAGTGTTTGGGAGGCTTTGACTAGACAGGAATGAGAAGGATATCCCGGTTCAATTTCAGGACATCCACAAGTTGTCATTTTATCTATTTAAAATGTAATTTATCTTGTACTGTAAACAAGAGAAGCGAACATTGGAAAAAGCAACACTCACAGCGAAGTAAACCCATTTGTTATCTAATCATAATTAGTCGTGTAGTTAATGTTATCTGAAATAAAAAATACCAAAACAGAATTTTATCTGAAGTGAAATTACAGTTTAGACACATGGTCTGTAGATATAACATTTTATTTCATATTATTTGCAGCTTTCTCCAAAAGACAGTGCGTATTGTTATTAAAATGTGTGTTAAATTCAGCTGGCATTGGGTGGTACAGCAACATTTGAAATATTATTAACATGATTGACAAAGAAATATTGCTATTTTTAGTAGAATTACAATTTTACTGAGGATATTGACAATTAGGCATATAGGCTGAATGAACCAACCAGATGAGCATATATCTAATTTAGGTTTTGTCTGCAATCATACCCAATGTATAGTCAAACCATCTGCAAATGATCTGTATCTATGGCCAAAATATCTGATGAGGGTCAACTTCCTCACTAGTAATTTTGGTGATTGGTTATTATATTTACAGTTGTGCTCAAAGGTTTGCATACCCTTGGAGAATTGGTAATATATGTACTATTTGTAAATAAAACATGAGTGAGCAGGCAAAACACGTCTTCTATTTCTTATGGGGTTCATATTCAACTGCAGGTTATAACAGAACGGCACAATCATAAAATAAAACATGGCAACAAAGAAAAAAATGCCCCTGTTCAAAAGTCTGCTTACCCTTAGTTTTTAATACTGTGTATCAATGACAGCGTGCAGTCTTTTGTAATAGTTGTCTATGAGGCCCCAAATTCGTGCAGATGGTATAGCTGCCCATTAATTTGCGTAAAAGGGCTCCAGTGTCCTGCAAAGTCTTTGGTCGTCTTGCTTGAACCACACGTTGATATGTTGCACATTGATGATATTAAGGTCAGGAGACTGTGATGGCCACTCTAGAACCTTCACCTTTTTCTGCAGAAACCACTGGAGGGTCAACTTGGCCTTGTGCTTAGGGTCATTGTCGTGCTGGAAAGTCCAGTAGCGTCCCTTGCGCAGCTTTCATGCAGAAGAATGCAAATTGTCTGCCAGAAATTTCTGATAACATGCTACATTCATCTTGCCATCAATTTTCACAAGATTCCCCATGCCTTTAGAGCTCACACACCCACAAAACATCAGTGAGCCACCACTATGCTTCACAGTGTGGATGGTATTCTGTTCACTATAGGTCTTGTTGACCCCTCTCCAAATATAGCGCTTATGGTTGTGACCATAAAGCTCTATTTTGGTCTTGTCATTCCAAATTACAGTGTGCCAGAAGCTGTGAGGCATGTCAAGGTGTTGTCGGGCATATTGTGACCAGGCTTTTTTGTGGCATTGGCGCAGTAAATGCTTTTTTCTGGCAACTTGACAATGCAGCTAATTTTTTTTAAAGTATCGTCGTATTGTGCTCCTTGAAACAACCACACAGTCTTTTTCCAGAGCGGCCTGTATTTTTCCTCAGGTTACCTGTTGGTTTTTCTTTGTATCCCAAACAATTCTTCTGGCAGTTTTGGCTGAAATCTTTCTTGGTCTACCTGACCTTGGCTTGGTATCAAGAGATTCCCAAATGTTCCACTTCTTAATAAGAGACTGGCATTTACAAGGCTTTTGATATCTTTTTATATCATTTTCCATCTTCATAAGGTTCTATTACCTTGTTACGCAGGTCTTTTGACAGTTCTTTTCTGCTCAGTTTCTAGCCTGCTCAGTGCATCCACGTGAGAGCTGACAAACTCATTGACTATTTATACACAGACACTAATTGCAATTTAAAAAGCCACAGGTGTGGAAAATTCACCTTTAATTGCCATTTTCATTTGTGTGTCACCTTGTGTGTCTGTAAGGCCAAACATTCATGGGTATGTAAACTTTTGCTCAGGGCCATTTGGGTGATTTCAGTTAATCACTACGATTTAAAAAGGAGCCAAACAACTATTTGATAATAAATGGCTTCATATGATCACTATCCTTAAATAAAAGACAGATTTTTTGCATGATCAGTCATATTTTAAAAATCAATGCCAAAACTTCACAATTTCTGCCAGGGTATGCAAACATATGAGCACAACTGTACACAAACTGTTCAACAGAAGGGCCTATGTATCCAATTAATATAGACAGAATTTTAATAGGAAACACAAATCAATTATTTTTTTGTATGGAAAAGGTGGTCATGAAAGTCATTGAAAATTGTCAGACTTAACCAACTTCTGGGGTCAAAATGACCCCTAGTCATTAGCTTGTTGTTTAATGCAGTGTACTCAAAACAACAACATCCACAGTTTGATCCAAATTAATAGATTTTCATGTTTTAATCACCACCTTATTGTTGTTAATACGCATCAAATTCAGTCGAATGTCAGAATTTAATAATCGTATAATATAACTCATTCTACTGTAACCATACCGATGTGTTGGATTACGACCTGGGTTGTATTTGTGTCTATATAATCAGAATTCTGTTCTAATGTGTTCTAGATACAGTGGGGAGAACAAGTATTTGATACACTGCCGATTTTGCAAGTTTTCCCACTTACAAAGCATGTAAAAGCCTGTAATTTCTATCATAGGTACTCTTCAACTGTGAGTGACGGAATCTAAAAGAAAAACCCAGAAAATCACATTGTATGATTTTTAAGTAATTAATTTGCATTTTATTGCATGACATAAGTACTTGATACATCAGAAAAGCAGAACTTAATATTTGGTACAGAAACCTTTGTTTGCAATTACAGAGATCATACGTTTCCTGTAGTTCTTGTACAGGTTTGCACACACTGCAGCAGGGATTTTGGCCCACTCCTCCATACAGACCTTCTCCAGAACTTTCAGGTTTCGGGGCTGTCGCTGGGCAATACGGACTTTCAGCTCCCTCCAAAGATTTTCTATTGGGTTCAGGTCTGGAGACTGGCTAGGCCGCTCCAGGACCTTGAGATGATTCTAACGGAGCCACTCCTTAGTTGCCCTGGCTGTGTGTTTCGGGTCGTTGTCATGCTGGAAGACCCAGCCACGACCCATCTTCAATGTTCTTACTGAGGGAAGGAGGTTGTTGGCCAAGATCTCACGATACATGGCCCCATCCATCCTCCCCTCAATACGGTGCAGTCGTCCTGTCCCCTTTGCAGAAAAGCATCCCCAAAGAATGATGTTTCCACCTCTATGCTTCACGGTTGGGATGGTGTTCTTGGGGTTGTACTCATCCTTCTTCCTCCAAACACAGCGAGTGGAGTTTAGACCAAAAAGCACTATTTTTGTCTCATCAGACCACATGACCTTCTCCCATTCCTCCTCTGGATCATCCAGATGGTCATTGGCAAACTTCAGACAGGCCTGGACATGCGCAGGCTTGAGCAGGGGGACCTTGCATGCGCTACAGGATTTTAATCCATGACGGCATAGTGTGTTACTAATGGTTTTCTTTGAGACTGTGGTCCCAGCTCTCTTCAGGTCATTGACCAGGTCCTGCTGTGTAGTTCAGGGCTGATCCCTCACCTTCCTCATGATCATTGATGCCCCACGAAGTGAGATCTTGCATGGAGCCCCATACTGAGGGAGATTGACCGTCATCTTGAACTTCTTCCATTTTCTATTAATTGCGCCAACAGTTGTTGCCTTCTCACCAAGTTGCTTGTCTATTGTCCTGTAGCCCATCCCAGCCTTGTGCAGGTCTAAAATTTTGTCCCTGATGTCCTTACACAGCCCTCTGGTCTTGGCCATTGTGCAGAGGTTGGAGTCTGTTTGATTGAGTGTGTGGACAGGTGTCTTTTATACAGGTAACGAGTTCAAACAGGTGCAGTTAATACAGGTAATGAGTGGAGAACAGGAGGGCTTCTTTAAGAAAAACTAACAGGTCTGTTAGAGCCGGAATTCTTACTGGTTGGTAGGTGATCAAATACTTATGTCATGCAATAAAATTCACATTAATTGCTTAAAAATCATACAATGTGATTTTGTGGATTTTTGTTTTAGATTCCGTTTCTCACAGTTGAAGTGTACTTATGATAGAAATTACAGACCTCTACATGCTTTGTAAGTAGGAAAACCTGCAGAATCGCCAGTGTTCTCCCCACTGTATGGTTGTTTTGGGATGGTGTATATATTTGTATTTACAGTATTTCCAAGTGAACCTCATCTTTAAATTTATACAGATTTTTTTAGAATAATTTAGAAATAAATCATTAAAAAAACATACCTTCAAATATTGACAAGTGTTGTCAGTCTTTGATGAACATAATAAAATTGCTTCGCACCACTCATACTATGTGCTACCTTGAATATTTATCCCAATTTACGTCTTATGGGTATTCTTTCAAAGCTTTAATTTATTCAACTCCATAATTTAGAAGCGTATTCCGAAATTTCAATGTGACTGCAAGCTCCTGCTTTGAACAGATCTCCAGACAATTTAGAATATTATTTTATTCTACAACAAAAACATTGACCCCTGCAGTTCATCTGAGGGCAAAACATGATTAAATGTTGGTTGCTTCTGTTTACTTTTCTCTAGCTGGGAATAATTGGACCAGAGCTATTAATCATAGAACATAACAACAAAAGCCTTGTGTTTTTTCCCCTCTTAACTCTCACCACATATCATTTTCAATTATATACATTGTTCAGAACCAATGTGAACAGTTGGGATCTGTGGATCTTATTATTAATTACATTTGGTTAGTTAGTTTCCACCAGGCGAGGACATCAACAAATCCCCCCAAAAATTTGATTAAAAAAGATTTGTGATATATACAGCAAAATATGTTCCCAAAAGTATTTTAAATCACTGAAAGGACAGTGATCAAGATTCAAAACCATCGTCCAACAGTGTATGTGTCCTGGAGACGGGCTTTGACCGCTGGATCACCCTAGACCACAGGCCATTTCAGAGATGTTCATTTTCCAGAGAAACGTACAATAGTAAGTACATTCACTTTCATACTTCTTATCAGTGGTCCCAGATAAACTGTAACACATTGCGGCACAGGTGTCATTGAGTGGTTTTTGCCTCCACCTTGTGGTTTCATCATGCAACATCATGTATCAAACAAGTCAGCCTACAAATTAAACGCCACCGGACTCGAGTAAGCAATGAGCCTGCAAACTGTCAAAGCAACTTAAAAACCTAAATTTTTACATATCAACATACAGTTACACGGAAAGAATCTCCCACCATCTCCATGTCTAACTGACAGCAGAATCTACACAGAGTTCCTTAACATTTTATTTCACAACCATCTGACTAATCTTCAAATGTGCCTGTAGTATGTGCCGTTCATATCAATGTGTGGAATGTTCACGAGTGGATTTACAGACGGCATAGCTATCGTTTGGCTGTGCATTTTTAAGCTGTGATGTGGAGAGTGTCCAGTAGGTGTCCTCAGCTGTCCAAAGGAAAAGATCACATCTGGCTCCATGTTTGAAAGGACTCCCATATATGGGCGTGCGGGAGGTGTACAGCTTTCAGATACGAGATAAGTTGGGTGAGGAGGAAAGGATACAAATGTAGTATTTTCTAATACTCCTGACGGTAGCATTAACGTCCAATCTATCCATCTATATTAATCTGGTAGTGGGTTATGATCAAGGGGCTGTTGATGATAAGGATGTCAAAACACTGTTCTTTAAGCAATAAAGGTTGTGGTTTATGGCTTATTTACCACAGCTAAGGGCTTCTCCTATGCACAAAGCATTACAGAGTGCCTGAAAACAGCCCTTAGCTGTGTTATATACCACAACTCCCACAAGGTGCTTCATTGCTCTGCCCATCAACATTCACACCATGAAGCTACGTTAAAAGGACAGCGTAACGTTGCGACACTCAGCGTAGCAAAGGTAAAGGCTGGTGTAACGTTTTGACACTGTGAAGCAAAGGTAAAGGCTTATGTAATGGTATGACACCGTGAAGCAAAGGTAAAGGCCTGCGTGATGTTTCGACACAACGTGAAGCAAAGGTAAAGGCCTGCGTAATGTTTTGACACCGTCAAGCTATGCTAAAGACCAGTCCATAATTTTGACACAACATGAAGCTACGTTAAAGGCCTGCATAATGTTTTGACACTGTGAGGCTACGGTAAATGCATGTGTAATGTTTCAACACACCGTGAAGCTACAGTAAAGGGCTGCGTAAAATTTCGGCACACTGTGAATCTAGGGTAAATGCAAATTATTTGGTGTTCAACTGTACCAAACACATTTCTTTCTGCCATCAGAGGACATTTAAGTAAAACTGGTATGTGCTTTTGGCACATTGGGAAGCTACGGTAAATGCCTGCATAACGTTTCAACACACTGTACAACTACAGTAAATGCATGCCTTATATTTCAACACACCGTGAAGCTACGGTAATTCTAGTGAGTTATTAAGTGAATGTGCCAGTGCCACCTAGTGTGTATTTTTCTGTAATACATAAACTGTTGATTCAGGGGTTTAAGGAATCCTGTTAACTCTGACAATCAGTTAATCAACTAATGTTAATAACAGAGTTGAATACAAGTGTGCAGACTAAGACATTCTCATCCAAAAAATACCAATTGTTTTTCAAATTGATCTGATGCCGGAAGTGTAAATATGTTTGTTTGTGCATGTGCACAAACAAAAATTATGGTTGAAAGTATACAATAGATTCAATTTACCATACAAAAACTGGCAGTGGTGGGATTTGAACCCACGCCTCAAGAGAGACTGGAGCCTAAAGCCAGCGCCTTAGACCGCTCGGCCACACTACCCCTTCCTGATAATTCTTTATTGGATGAGATCAACTTCCTTCCCAAGTTTCAGATTTCCAGTCAGTGAACATGCTTTACCAATAATCACAAACGATCGGTGAAGGTGGCTGAGTGTCTAAACTGATGGACTGCACTCGTGGGTTTGAGTCCCATCCTCGTTGGTGAGTGGTTGTTCATTTCTCCCTTGCTTGGTCATTCCTGAGGTAAGAGAAGCCAGCAAATCCCCCTACGCTTCCAAACGCAGAAGGTAATGTTGTGGCCAAGTGGTTAAGGCGATGGCCTGCTAATTCATTGTGCACTGCATGCCTGTGTTTGACTCTCATCGTAGACTGGCTCTGCTTTTCCTCTTCACTTAGTCATTCATGAGGTAAGGCATGCTACCAAATCAATCAAAGAAAGGTCATGGGTTCAAATCTAGAATGAGCCCTCTAGAGGTTTACACGCTTTGTGATGAAGACTAGTATTGCAGAAAGAATAGTAGTTAGATTGGGGTTTCCATTAAAAAATGTTTTGCATTGGTGGTATTTCGGCCATTGTAGTGACCAGAGCATTGGTTCTTGCGCAACTTATTGAAATGTTTCTTCCAGTTTACATGTCCATTATATTACACTCCAGACCAGTATTTCTCAACCCTGCTCCTGGACGCCCCCCTGCCCTGCATGTTTTAAATCTCTCCCTGCCCTAACATACCTGATGTAGCTCATGAAGGACTTGATAATGAGCTGATCATTTGAATCAGGTATGACAGAGAAGGGAGATATCTAAAACGTGCAGGGCAGGGGGGAACCCAGGAGTAGGGTTGAGAAACACTGGGCTAGACCAAACTGTATTACAGTGACCTAGTAAAACAGAGACAACAAACTGCATTGCAGTGACCTAGTAAAACAGAGACAACAAACTGAATTGCAGTGACCTAGTAAAACAGAGACAACAAACTGTATTACAGTGACCTAGTAAAACACAGACAACACACTCTATTACAGTGAATTAGTAAAACAGTGTCAACACACTCTATTACAGTGAATTAGTAAAACAGTGACAACACACTCTAATACAGTGAATTAGTAAGACAGTGACAACACACTCTATTAGAGTGAATTAGTAAGACAGTGACAACACACTCTATTACAGTGACCTAGTAAAACAGTGACAACACACTCTATTACAGTGAATTAGTAAGACAGTGACAACACACAATGATATGCTAGCACAGAGATAAACACATTGCAAGTTTAAAGTGACCTACAGTGTTCAGTAACATGCTGGACTTGGCTACTATCAGTGCACATGTTTTGTTCAAGCAGTGTGATCTGACATCCTCAAATATTTTTCAGTGACCATCACACTTTAAATTATCTTCTAGAATAATTTGTATGGGAAATAGCATACTGTAAAAGGCCATTTTTTAAATAAATAGAATATGCTATACATATAAATGTTTATATTTTATATACACTCACCTAAAGGATTATTAGGAACACCATACTAATGCTGTGTTTGACCCCCCTTCGCATTCAGAACGGCCTTAATTCTACGTGGCATTGATTCAACAAGGTGCTAAAAGCCTTCTTTAGAAATGTTGGCCCATATTGATGGGATAGCATCTTGCAGTTTATGGAGATTTGTGGGATGCACATCCAGGGCACGAAGCTCCCGTTCCACCACATCCCAAAGATGCTCTATTGAGTTGAGATCTGGTGACTGTGAGGGCCATTTCAGTACAGTGAACTCATTGAACTCAATGATTCGAGCTTTGTGACATGGTGCATTATCCTGCTGGAAGTAGCCATCAGAGGATGGGTACATGGTGGTCATAAAGGGATGGACATGGTCAGAAACAATGCTCAGATAGGCCGTGGCATTTAAACAATGCCCAATTGGCACTGAGGGGCCTAAAGTCTGCCAAGAAAACATCCCCCACACCATTACACCACCACCACCAGCCTGCACAGTGGTAACAAGGCATGATGGATCCATGTTCTCATTCTGTTTACGCCAAATTCTGACTCTACCATCTGAATGTCTCAACAGAAATCGAGACTCATCAGACCAGGCAACATTCTTCCAGTCTTCAACTGTCCAATTTTGGTGAGCTCGTGCAAATTGTAGCCTATTTTTCCTATTTGTAGTGGAGATGAGTGGTACCCGGTGGGGTCTTCTGCTGTTGCAGCCCATCCGCCTCAAGGTTGTGCGTGTTGTGGCTTCACAAATGCTTTGCTGCATACCTCGGTTGTAACGAGTGGTTATTTCAGTCAAAGTTGCTATCAGCTTGAATCAGTTGGCCCATTCTCCTCTGACCTCTAGCATCAACAAGGCATTTTCGCCCACAGGACTGCCGCATACTGGATGTTTTTCCCTTTTCACTCCATACTTTGTAAACCCTAGAAATGGTTGTGCGTGAAAATCCCAGTAACTGAGCAGATTGTGAAATACTCAGGCCGGCCCGTCTGGCACCAACAACCATGCCACGCTCAAAATTGCTTAAATCACCTTTCTTTCTCATTCTGACATTCAGTTTGGAGTTCAGGAGATTGTCTTGACCAGGACCACACCCCTAAATGCATTCAAGCAACTGCCATGTGATTGGTTGATTAGATAATTGCATTCATGAGAAATTGAACAGGTGTTCCTAATAATCCTTTAGGTGAGTGTATATATTATATATATATATATATATATATTAGGGAGGCATTGACTGGCTGAGCCCTGCATTGTTGGGCGGTAACAGACTCCAGCAGCACCAGTCTAGTTCAAATATGTTGCTTTATGACAAATATGATATTGCCATAGATTGTTACCCTGTGCTGCCACTGTTGCAGCCAAAATATCAGACAGAATCTTGAACCCAAAATCTTGGGACATTCTGGTTTCAGGCTGCCTGAATATTTTATTAGGGAGGACACCCATCGCCAAGCGCAATGGGATGAGATCTCTACAGTTGCAGGGCACAGACATTTTTTTCTTTCTGGAAACAGAAACAAGGACAGGGTTGTATTAAGAATGGAACATGTCCTACTGGGCTGTGGCTTAGTGAGGGTGTGGCTTAATGAGGGTGTGGCATCTCACAAGTTCGGGCTGAAAGAAACCAGAAGCTGGACCCTGATGACCCCAGGATCCTCAGCCCGGCCGTAATGGAAACCTGGGCCTCCCCTCACCCCGAGTCTCCAGGCTTAAAGGGCCCCATTCAGGAATTTTAATTAAAAACAGGAAGAGGCTTTAAGGCCACTGATCAGTACGCGTTGATGAGCACTTCTACAACAAACCATTTGTACTTTACGTAGGAAGAGTGGAAATCAATCCACTGGTTAAAATATTATTAAGTGAAAAGATATTCACAACACCACCATTGACAAATCCATGCATCCATAGTAAACTAGAACATTTGTGCACTCGTTTAAGGTGGTCCGGAGCAGCCGCAACCCAGACGAACATAAAAGAAGCATTATGGATCATGTGTTTTACTTCAGAAATTGGTTCCTTGAATTAGGCTCTAGAAAGGCATTAGCCCATTGTCAATTGCAAAGTTTGAGCCAATCGATCAGTGCAGACCTAAAATACATATATATATATACAGTGTGTTCAGAAAATAGTCAGACCCCTTGCCCTACAATAGCTACAATCTTTTTCCCCTTCTAGTTTGTATGTTTTGGATCATTGTCCTGCTGCAAGACTCATGTTTGGTTCAGCTTTTTGACAGATGGCATCAAATTCTCCTCAATAATTATCTGGTAAAATATGGAATTCATGGTTGACTCAATGATGGCAAGATGGCCAGGCCCTGAGGCAGCAAAGTAGCCCCAAACCATTATGCCACCACCTCCATGTTTTGCAGTTTGTACAGTATGAGGTGCTTCTGTACAAAAATCTGTATTTTGTTTTCACCACAAATGGCATCTGGCATTGCGCCCAAACAACTTCATCTTTGACTGTCCGGAGCACATGGTTCAAGTAATTTGACGTTTACGTAGGTTTTGTTTGGCCAACATCAGTCGTTTCTTGATAATATTTTTTAAAAGCAGAGGCTACTTCCTTCCTGACCACACAGTAGGCCCAGTTCATGCCGTATCTCTCTGACAGTTGACTCATGCAATTCTACACTGTATATATATACACTCACCTAAAGGATTATTAGGAACACCTGTTCAATTTCTTATGAATGCAATTATCTAATCAACCAATCACATGGCAGTTGCTTGAATGCATTTAGGGGTGTGGTCCTTGTCAAGACAATCTCCTGAACTCCAAACTGTATGTCAGAATGGGAAAGAAAGGTGATTTAAGCAATTTTGAGCATGGCATGGTTGTTGGTGCCAGACGGGCCGGTCTGAGAATTTCACAATCTGCTCAGTTACTGGGATTTTCACGCACAACCATTTCTAGGGTTTACAAAGAATGGTGTGAAAAGGGAAAAACATCCAGTATGTGGCAGTCCTGTGGGCGAAAATGCCTTGTTGATGCCAGAGGTCAGAGGAGAATAGGCCGACTGATTCAAGCTGATACAAGAGCAACTGTGACTTAAATAAACACTGGTTACAACCGAGGTATGCAGCAAAGCATTTGTGAAGCCACAACACGCACAACCTTGAGGCGGATGGGCTACAACAGCAGAAGACCCTACCGGGTACCACTCATCTCCACTACAAATAGGAAAAATAGGCTACAATTTGCACAAGCTCACCAAAATTGGACAGTTGAAGACTGGAAGAATGTTGCCTGGTCTGATGAGTCTCGATTTCTGTTGAGATATTCAGATGGTAGAGTCAGAATTTGGCATAAACAGAATGAGAACATGTATCCATCATGCCTTGTTACCACTGTGCAGGCTGGTGGTGGTGGTATAATGGTGTGGGGGATGTTTTCTTGGCAGACTTTAGGCCCCTCAGTGCCAATTGGGCATTGTTTAAATGCCACAGCCTACCTGAGCATTGTTTCTGACCATGTCCATCCCTTTATGACCACCATGTACCCATCCACTGATGGCTACTTCCAGCAGGATAATGCACCATGTCACAAAGCTCTAATCATTTCAAATTGGTTTCTTGAACATGACAATGAGTTCACTGTACTGAAATGGCCCCCAGTGTGGCCAGATCTCAACCCAATAGAACATCTTTGGGATGTGGTGGAACGGGAGCTTCGTGCCCTGGATGTGCATCCCACAAATCTCCATCAACTGCAAGATGCTATCCTATCAATCAATTGGCTGAAACTTTGCAATTGACAGTGGGCTAATGCCTTTCTAGAAGCTATGCTCGTTTTGGCATTAATTGTTTTCAGAGAACATATGGAGACCTTTATCAATATACCCTGGCCTTCCCGTTTTAGAAAACTGACTATATCATATATTTTCAGTTGCCCCGTTCACTTGCATTGCAGCCCGGAGAGAGGCCTCCTTAATAACTGTAATAATTCCCAAAAAACATGTCTCTACAGTCCATGTTATGCCAGATAATCTGAAAAAAGACCTGAGGTTAAAATATTGCTAACCTTTCCTCTAACCACTACATTAATAGCTCTTGTAAGAAATAACAGGTTTGACACCAGACCCTGGCTTTCAGGTGCCCCAGATGTCGGTCAGTCCTGAGTATTTTGACATTAACAGTTGGGATGGTGTACAACCAGAGGTTTATTTTCACTTTGTTAAAATCGTACAGGAAAGCTAAACAACTACTCTAAACGTAGCTACCATCCATCCTTTTACGTTTTGTTATATAAAAGGCTATAAAAATATGTCATGTGCATTGGCCATTTGAGCTGTCAGGATCGTTTATTTTTTATTTTGAGTGATTAAAGTAACATCAGAGTCACAATGATAAGTGCTCTGAATGATGGAGCAATAACATGCAGATACAGGCTTTGCCATAATTTAAAACACAGTTCGGTTTTTCTGATCACGAGTATATCCGATCATGAGTATCATCTGTGACAAACGGATACGATAAGGGACACGAGTATGATATGAGATCAGCACATCCCAATCGTTAGGCCATATTCTTGTCATGAAAGGACAAATGGCAACGGTGTCCATTCCAAGTGTTCTCTCAATTCATTAAATCCGTGGCTCTGGTTGTCTGTTTACCCAAAACATCTGAGGAACGAAACAAGCCAATGTGACCATGGCCCTTCCTTTGTCCTTCTCTAATAGCCAGAGGCCCCCGTCCCACCAGAGGTCCCTTCATTTTGAAATTACGGCCATGGGAAGAGGGAGCTCATTACCTTCAAAGGGCCTCGGAAAAGCCAAATGCTGTCTCAGCATATCTATCAAGGCGCCGTGTTCCCATACAGTCGTAAAACAAGCCCAGGACATAGGCAAGGTCCATTTCCCCAAAACCAGTGACCTCTGACCCAAACGATTTCCCCAGCCCGGTGTTACAGGAAAACCATAGCCTGTGGCAACACGCGCGATTTAAAGCATTCCACTCGTTGTTTTTCTTTTCCGGCGTACACAGGGTTAAATCCAATACATCATTAAGACAGGTACCCTGTGTCCGTAGTGCACGAAAACACAACGTGCACTGATGACTTCCAGATGGCGGCGAGGGAAAACAAAGTGCAAAACGACCCTCAGCTGTTGGTGAGCTCGAGCAGGACCTGACCCTTCACCTCTGCATCTCAGGAGAGGGCAACAGGCCCGCCTTTTTTAATGCCTGTGTGTGCTGTTGCTGCGCACGGTCGTATTTTACACAGGCAACAAGCGTGCTTTAGGTGTTCCGAGGACGCAGTTCCTAGAAGCGTTTTACGCACGACTGCGAAAGGTTAAAATGTGAAAAACAATCTCACCACACGGTATGGAACATATAAACTTTAATGAAAAGACCTAAAATACACTATTGTGTAGGTGTTTTTGGGGAGTTGCTGTGACGAGAGAAAACAAGTTAGCCGTACATGTAAGCCCCAACTTCAGACATACAGTGGGGAGAACAAGTATTTGAATCACTGACGATTTTGCAGGTTTTCCCACTTACAAAGCATGTAGAAGTCTGTAATTTTTATCATAGGTACTCTTCAACTGTGAGAGACGGAATCTAAAACAAAAATCCAGAAAATCCCATTGTATGATTTTTAAATAATTAATTTGGATTTTATTGCATGTATCAAATACTTGTTCTACCCACTGTATATCTTTTTTGGGGGGGTGGGTATCAATATAACAAATCATTATTAATTTCCCAAAAGATGTCCTTCTGCCATTTTTAACTCTCTTCTAACCCAGTTAGAATCTGAACTACGAGCTTGTTAATCAATTTTTTGTTTTTTATAATGTAACTGTGATCAACCACTAACTAAAAATACAATTATTTGATATCATGGTTGGGTATACATTTAAGAGTGGTTACATTTCCCTGGCCTTCTCCCTTAGCTGTTTCTAGCAGGATGACCAAATTCCAGACTGCGTTTTTAATTCAGCATACTTGAAACTGCAGACTTATTTAAAATGTGAAATAATCCTGATATTTAAAATGGCAGGATAACCAACATATTTTGTGGAAATTGATTATTTTGCAAAATAAAAACTGTAAGATTTGGTCATGCAATTAAACCTAACAAGACCAGTGGCCAGGTCAACAAAATAAAAAGATGGATTTCTGTATTTCCTTAGACTGTTTGAAAAGTTCGAAAACGGGTACAAGGTTAAGAATACGAATAAATAGCATTTCTTATAATGTTTTTCTGAATTCCAAAGTCACCTGTAATCGACCATATGGCAAACAATAAATGTATATACTTTAATATAAAAAAAAAAAAACATTTGTCTCTGCTGCTATATGCAACAATTAACTAAAATCAATTGGTTACTGTATGTATGTAAGGTAATATATTGTGTAAGGAAATAAAACTGACAGGAATTCTGTGCGGCCCATGCCTGTGTGCTCCTCTCAGTGCCACAAGGATCTGTAAACCTTCTGAAATACCTGAAATGTCCTGCTGAGGGGAGTTAGATCATAAAAACAAAGAAACCTGCTATTAGTGCTTCAGCCTGTAGCCTTAAGCTTCAGTCTCACACCCACAATCAGCACACACTATACCGCAGGCTTACCTTAAACAGGATACTAACCTTGGATACGTCTCTAGAGAATATGTAGTGGCTATGCTGTAGTTGTTATAGAAAGTATACATGCATACATGACCTGGCACAATTTTCATGTTTCAGAGTATTGTTTGGATCAGTGAGAAAAGCTGACATCCTTAACCAAATAATGATATTCTATGTGTTTTGTTAGATTTGACCCTGGCTTTAGACATACCTAGAAGCTATGATATGTTTTGTTATGGTAAACAACAGAGAAATTAGGGGGAATTTAACAATTATTTAAATGACCATTTAACAGATCTCCAGACTCCTGACTAAGCTGGAGTTTGATCCAACATGTTCCAATTCCAGAATGTAAGAGAACCAATGGGCTGCTGTACAATTTCACTATGTGTAACTTGTTTGAACCAGCTAGTGACGTATGGGGTTGTCCAGCAGTGTATGCTACTGCCTCTCTTCCAATACGCATGTACTTTCGCAGCCTAGGTACGGCTCACAAACTACCTACATTTTTACAAACCCTTGTGAGACATTAAATCCTGTATTCAAAGGTTCAGCTGACTCTTTGGAAATAGATAATGGCATGTATTCCCAAAATGTAGAACTATCGCTTCAAATATTGAATGTGTAATGTGAATGTGTATTTTTGTCTTTTGACAGCAAAAGACAGAAGCGCTATTCTAGAGGCATGGACAAAAGCTCAATTTGAGTCCCCTCTTTTCCTTTTTGTGGAAAATTAGGCCTTTATCCTAAGCAAACCTTCCTGAAAATTTTTCTAGGAGTTAAAGGCTTGGAAAGTAACAACAAACATGGAAATGCTGAATTTGTTCATTATCTTACTGGAAATCCCTGCAAATTGTCTTGCTTACATAAAAAGCATGCAATTATTGCAATTCAAAGACTTGTTTGTTGTGATTTATGGAATTTATGGGTCATACTGAGAGAATAAACATGTTGTTACTAGCTAGTATAGGCATTCACAGTAACCTAGGGTTTATATGTAAGAAAAGTGCTGACTCATAAAAATTATAAAATGTAACACCTAACTTGAAGCATACAAGTATACAGCACCGGAATTTAGTCATAATGTCTTATGAGACTTGCCATAAGCATGTACATACAGTCTGATCCCTGTCTCACTACCCTCTCAGAAAGTTCCTGGCAAAACACCATCCAAATCCATTCACACTGTAATAAATGAAAAGCTTACTTTTCATGTCAGAGCAGCAACATGGATCAGGGACCATGAAGATCATGGTTATTTTCAGACAGGAAACACCATGTTCTTCATTTAACCGTTATTAGAAAAACAACATGCACATGATGTCTTGGCGTTAGATTCTGTTTCATCACATGACGGTACATACAATACTACTAATAACACAAACACTTTAATATTAGAATAGCAATACCGATGGCAATACCCACAGAAGGAAACAGAACCAGCTAGTGGAGGCCGGGGTGGTGGGTGGGTTTAGCAAACGCATGCTAAGACGACCAACAGAGAAGCAAACAGAGTGAATACCCTGGTCGACTTAAATAGACCGCCATATTAGATTAGGAAACTCGGGACTGTGGTAGGAGCGGTCCAGATGTCAGCTGAGGCATCGCTGAGCCAATGCCCACTCAGGTTCCCTGGCTGAACTAGCTGCGCTTATTAATCCGCTTCTAAAATTGACCCTCTTTTAATGCAACCACTCGTAGGAATCCCCTAATCCTGACCACTAAAAAATATATATAATTTTTAGTGGTATAACTAACAGGAAAAGTATGAAATGCTATGGCTGTATATATATATATATATATATATATATATATATATATATATATATATATATATAGTGACAACGTTGTTAAAGCTGATCAGAAAGTGAAAGACTTCACACACCCACTGACAGTAATCAACAGATTTTATCACACCAAAGTGCCTAACACAGCATTAGTGGGAGTCTGCTAACAGCTAGGGGTCCAGTGAATGAGCTCTAAATTTCAAAAAATACCTTTTTATTTTTCACATTGTTGTTTTTGTGTGAGAAATGCTTACAACAACATTTAACAACAAGAATGAAACACAGTTTGGCCACAGGACTTGTGGAATATGTTTAGAAGGTGTAAAGCAATGCAGTAATATACATGCATGTTATGAATTCATGATGCATATCCTGAACCATGGGCTACAACTGTCTGAGACGTTAATATACACACTATTAAGATTTCTGTCTACCTGTAGAATTGCAAACAACCAAAACTCAAGCGTAGAGTTGTCTAGAGACATCCTCATGGTCAGGCCCTGGCTGTGGTCCCCAGGTGCATAGAGATGTCTAGAGACATCCTCACGGTCAGGCACTGGCTGTGGCCCCCAAGCGCATAGAGATGTCTAGAGGCACCCCAGTCAGTACCTGACATATCCATGCTATCTTTGTCACTCTTCCCTTGTGCTGTAACTATAAGGTGGCCCCTGAGAATTTTTCTATCACAAAATGTTTGAGAATAATACAACAATGTTGATTTTCCAGAGTGGGTTTTCATAATAAACTGATGTTCAGTAAGCTTGGTTTTAATTGGGTTTGGAGAGATAAACCTTTAAGGACAGAAAACCTTTAAGGAGGTTAACTGACAAGGAGCAGCGTTGGAGACCAATGCAGTAAATAATCTGCAATGGTCGGCTAAGAACACACACTACTGAAAAAGCCGAGAGGTGATTGGAAGAATGCATTTGACATGTTCTCACAGCTTCAGCAGGCATGCGTACCCTCCTGTGAGCCTGGGTAGCCAAGTGAGCTATTTGTTCAAGCATGCCTTCTGCTTTCCGTGAAATGATCACTACGGAGGATGGTGGTAGCCACATGAGTACATATTGTATACAAAACTGTGTCTCCGAAAAAGTGATCGTTTGAGGAGAGTCCGTCTCTGCCCTTGGGGTTCAACTGCTAGTATGCTAGGCATATTCGGGTCAATCGTCTTGCCCAAAGCAGAGCTCTAACATGTGCAGCCAATCAGAGGGGCCCACAATAAGTTCATCTTATGACGTAAAAAAATATTGCAAGCAGAATAGAGTTATATTATGATTTTGTTTCTCGTTGCCACTCAGAGGAAAGAAAAGCAAGACATTCAACTTTACTGAGTCAACTCTCTTGACCACTGGGCTAGCCCGTGTGTGATGGAACCGAATCCGGATCACACGGCACTCCTACACATTGTGTCCCATTAACAAAATTAATAAAGTAAAAAAAAACAACTACACAGCTGGTTGGATCCCAATGTCAGGGCCTGCTTTTTCAACGCTTACCATTTCTCGTGGGTGCATTATTAGAGAAACAGAAAATAGTTGAGCACAGCTGTTGGTCTGGAAGAAGCACGAGGCGAAAGCCAACAAAAACATCAGAAGGGTGCATAGATCCCAGGAAGTTCAGGCACAGGAAATGCCCTCCGGATACAAATGATTGGAGACAACTTTAATCCAAGGTATTAAGGATTTGTGGGTCAAGGGGTCAACACTTGTCGAGAATAACAACACAGTAATCAGTGTTTTAGGACGCACATCCGCAACCCCTTTTAAACGTCAACATATTCTCTCAACCTCATGGTTAAATGTATACAATATAAGAAAGCAATACATTTTTGTGTCTTTTTATTTGACTCTTTCTATGGTTGTAGTTGATACGATTTTAGATATTAATTTACCTTGGAGAGAAAACCGTTCCTTGCATTATGCTTATTTATCACGTAAAATCTTTCCCTCTCTCAAGGAAAAATTGGGTGTGTTTTCTCTATGAAGAAATTACAATACAGAGAAGAAAGGATCAGACCATTACACCCCCCCCCCCCCCCACCGGCCTCAAAACATGCACTGCCAAAACATTATATTCACTTTCCCTCACTCTTACATTCAATCTCACCTTTACCTCCCCCCAATGCCTCCCACCTCCCTCCCGCCATGAGGCCCCATCATCAGACAACCATAATACCGACTTAAAAAAACAAACCTTCGTTTGCTGGTTATGGAAGAAGGTAATGATGGGGGCCAGGTCTTCAAGCTGGGTTAGACCCCCTTCGAGTAGTTAGAATTATGAGTGGACTCCATGTGTGGTGAGAACTGACACCTTTCTCTATGACCTCTACAAGCGACTGGATAGGAATACCATGTGGTGAGAGTCAGGTGAACATATCACTCTTAGATTATTACCTCTGCAACAAAGGCATCCCGGCCAACTCGGTCAAACTCGAGTTGTTGTGTATTCAACCATCTTGTCGAGGTCAACGATTGACTGGCTAGATGAATCAGATGGTGATAGCAACTATTTAAGAATTTTGCAAAGCAATAATTGTCTTGAAATACTCCATGAATGCGTCAAACATTTTCTTCAAAGCCTGAGTGCACATGAGCTGCTGAGTGCACAATGGCTCTGAAATCTTTTTTCTCCTTCAGGTGGTAGTTACACAAGTCTTTCTGGGCCCTTGTTGGTTTATCACTAGAGCTCTCCACCTAAAAAGATGCATTACGAATTTTGAAAGAATATTTGCTGGCAGTGAAGTAGGATTAAAGGGGTAGCTTTGATTTCTTGGGTGAAGAATATAAGAGCCACACTTGTGCAGCATCCAACTAGCATGCCATGTCACGCATCCAACTAGCATGCAAAGTCACGTGTCCAACTAGCATGCCATGTCATGCATCTGACGCGTCATTCACCACTGATTAACCTACAAAGCCACTCATATTACTTCACCATCTTATTTTGGACAATGCCTCCGCACCAAACTTTGGAACGTACTTCCCCTTGTGCAACAAGTCCATGTTGGAATGATGTGGCCTTCAAGCCTTCAACAACTGGAACTAGATAGATCCATGGTCCACCCACCCATGCTTGCATACCCCCACAGAGCCTTGACGTCTTTGCTTCCCCCCATTGGAAAATAATGGTCTCTGAAGTTTAGTTTCAAGCGCAAAAGGGGAAGCAATCCATTGCCATAATGGCTGCGAAAAGAGAATTATGACAGCGGCAATCACTCACTAATCTCTTTTCTCTAGTGTGGGTTGTGATGTATTGTTGCTCACATGAGTAAGAACCGAATGAGGCATGATGATGCTTGTTGCACTCCAGTTAGAAGGATTGTTCACTTCAAGGGCACTTTTAGGAAACTGCTGTGAGAACTGCAGCCACGCTGACATTTTTCACTTAAAAGTGTCATGAAGTTATATCCTTCGTTTAAGGTGCAATGTACTATGCCACAGTATAGGATAACAGACACCTAGAGAAGAGAGATGGTCCGAAGGGGTTTCTCATCCAGTGGTTTTTCAAAAGGAAACAGTAGGAGGACAAAATGAGCATGAGACAGTTCTCTTAAAGAGAACAAAAACAACAATATATTGGTCAACCAATCCAGTGGATGTGGAGAAGTTAAAGAGCCTGTTAACATCCAAAGTCGGGTCAGCACCTCCCTTGATGACTGTCCTTGTTTGTTACTGCTAGCACCCATTCACCAGGTCAAATTCCTGGAATGTACTTGGCGAACGAAAGGTGTTAGCGATTATTAACTTTGCCTCACGACGAGACATTCGGCTTGGATTCTTGGTAGTCTACTGGAAAGGTGGCTAATAAGGTAATAGGATACTATTAAGCTTTAATTATTATGATTAATTGACCTTAGAAGCCCGGAACTAATGCTTTTGCTCTAGCCAGGTAAACAAACTTGACCTTCATCAAAACAGATAATATTCTTTAGACACTATCCTTTGTAGATATTATCCTATACATGCAAAGACATAATAGGATCTGTGAAAAAGTCAACCCCCCCCCCCCCCGCCCCCCGCCACCATGAGAAGTCACCATCCGTACAAACCAAATAAATATCCCAATGATTAGAAACTAAAGAGACGGCAGTAACGAGGCCAGACTCAGGCAACATATCTTTTGCGATTCCGTTTTATATAATCACACCGCTTTAATGCACAAGAAGGCAGAACAACTGTGGGGGATATTGAGCAGACATGCACTCGAATTAGAAAGCGAGCGCCCGCCCACACCTCCCTAGAGCTGAGTGTTCCTGCTGTGGTTCATCTGAGGTAAATCTGCATCAGTAAACCATCATTACGTCCAAAGGGGCAATAACCGGAGAGTAGGAGAGAAAGGCACCTGCGACAAGTTCATAGAAATGAAATGTGAAGTACGGAGAAAATCTATTCTGAAAGAAATGGGCCACATCTAACAAAATGCAGAAAAGGTACAACTCATTTTACAGCACCATGGCTGATGTTTTTTAGTGTAGTTAAAGATTTAACTAGCTGAGTATGGTCCCGTTTGAGCCATTGATAGGCTTCACGCATTTACAGGAACGGCATTTCACCGAAACATCCCTTAAGAGTGTTTTATCACAGGATACAGGATGAGAGAATCTCCACGACAGCATTCCAGTGGAATAGCAATACATTCATTATGCGGCATTTGTAATCTAACACGTTATAATACAATGATTTGCATTCATACGAATTCTATATTGATCATCTGTTTTCACACTAGCACTTATTTAGAGTAACATGTAATTTTGTGTAATATTATGATATCAGAAGGCTTTTATCAAAGATGGTGATTTACACTCCAGACCAGTAATGTGTCCACTACAGGAACATCCTGCTATAAGGAGACTTGCATGACCATTGACCAGCATCTCACCTTCTGGTAAAAGGTCAACCTGAGTGCCAACAGGCTCTTACCCTAGTTACCTCCAGTGGCCCATTGATGTAAAGAGACTTTTCAGCCCCAGTCAGACGGGGATAGAGTGACTGTGGGTCAGAGGCGTTTCTTTGACGACCACATTCACTTCAAACATATCCCGCACACATCAGAGCTTACTGACGCACAGAGGAGAGCCTCAAGCCCAACAGACAAGGGCTTCAAGGAGAGGAAGGCAAGATAAAAATAATGACGTATCATTAGCTGAAATTATACCAAGTTCACGAGATCTCCTAATGATGTGAAGCGCCCAGGGGCGATTTCTTGATTTGCCTAATGGTGAGTCGTCGTTGTCGTCCCCCCGCTGCTTCCCGCTTGAACTGGGCTGACAAGGTTTTGTATTCATCCCATCTCTCCCATGACCGGGAATCCTCTGGTGACAGCTATAGTAACCTCCCCGGCGAGGTTAGCCGAGTCCACTGCCCCGCGGTGCCCCCGCACCAGCCTAGGGCCCAGCAGCGTGGCTCAGGGGACTTAAACACCACTACTTATCAGCTCTTAACCCCGCCGACCCCTTTGGGACTGATACAAATCCTGTTGTGCCAGAGAATTACATTAAGCTCCAAGCTCTGAACCCATGTAAGCACGCGGATTGAAACATTTGCAGGGAGATTTGACAGTTTGACACCACTAGCTTCGTTCCTGGCTTTTGGCACTCATCCGCTGCGTGGTTCACACAGTGAATGAGCCTGAGATGAACAGGCCATGACCCGATGTGACGCGTGCAGAGATGACGACGTGGGGAACTCTGTTTTCTACTCATTAGTGGGAGGAGCACGACCTTCTCAGTGGGCTTTTCCTGGAGAGGAAGTCCATTTATGGATCTGCCCATGGGTATGTCCTACTTCCTAGTCTCTATGCATTTTTGGACCAATTACGTTTCCTAAACATAATTTTTCTGTATCCCTGATCACAGTCCCTATGTAGGTTTTTTCTTCTCTCATATGCTTTGTCACTCATTATTTGGATTCCGTGACTGTGTTCTCTTTTCATGACCTCTTTTCATTTTACTACATTTTAGTTGTTTCATTAAGGTCCTCTGTTCTCCCTTCACCTCTGTACTGCATCACAGGTAAAACCAAATTTCATTTGTTTTTTATTATTAACTGTAATAACGGTACCTCCAATTCTAGGGTATTTTCACATCAGGTTACACATTCTGAAATTACATTCTGAAAGACCTTTTGCCACAATCCCTGCATAGTTCCCTCAGTTTTTGGCCACCACCTCATCTTCGAAACCTGGTGGTACCGGTGTTGTGTTTTGGGCATGTATGGCTGCCACCAATACTGGCTCACTTGTCTTCATTGATGATGTAACTGCAGATGGGAGCAGCAGAATGAAGTGTACAGAAATATCAACAACAATGCCATTCGGAGCGACGTGCAGTGTGACGGAAGGCAATGCAATTTCAGTTGCTCTGACTAGTGCGTTATTGTTTGAGCGAATAATAAAGCAAACCGTGTTTTCCTGTTAATAGCCGGAAATCGCAAGTTTCATTAGAATTTCTTGCAACAGGGTAGAAGTTTCAGACTGGTTGAATTAAGATGAAAAAGCTGAGTCGTACAAAATGATTGTGATTATACATTTTGTAGAATGACTCCATGCTGTCACTGCCATACATAAACAGGACTCAAAACTTCCCCTGAGAAACGCCTATTATCAGTGGAGATTTAACACATTGCAGGTGATTATTATGCTTTCTGCCTGACGCGACGTTACATGAAATCAGAAGGTTTTTTTCTCACGCAAGCAGGGCAATGAATGCTTTCTGGAGCTTTCTAATAGTGTACCTACTTCTGCGCCTACATTTTTGGATTCAAGATTGAAGTAATTCAGTTGATTTTCACAATATTTTTCTCACCAGTCCCAGCAACGTACCCCTGCGACTACAACCGTGGTTCGGTATTCCAAAGTCATGGCCCATCTCACGAGCGTCCTCTCTACCTCACGATTAGAATATGCTTTCCTCATGCTGACCTTGAACTTGGAATGCTGCGTTCTTTTCAAGTTGAATGACAGATGATACATTCATATTTTAGTCGGAACCCAACATAAGCTGCTTTGCATAACTGAAATATCACGGCCAGACTCCAGCCATTGCCTCCAGGGCTTTCACTCGCAGTGGGGAAAGATATAATCCAGATCTGTCTCGAAGTAACCCAATAGCTGCGCAAAGCAATGCAACTGTTACTGAAAAACACACCGGTGGTGGCAGTGATACTTGACAGGCTTTTCCAAGTGAGGATTGTAAACAGATGCCAGTTTCCCACCCAGAAGAAATGGCCATAGTCACTTTCCTGGGCTACTGCAGAGACTACAACACGAAACACAGCTGTGGAGGCCAGGACAGTGATGAGATTGGTCATAGCGGCTAATGGGAAGTATGTTTGCAGAAGAGTCACTCATCTCGAAAGTCTGTTTTGTGCGTACTGCACATCTGTAATGTGGCAGTTCCCATTTTCAGCACAATTTAATGTGAATCACCCTACGTTTGATTTCAAGTGAATCAGATATCACATTAATTCCAGTAAGGGAGGTTGTGGTTGGCTTATACTGGAAATGTAAAATTAACCATTACTGCTTGTGAATATAACTTGCACCAGACAAAATAACTGAGTAATACAGTGGGGAGGACAAGTATTTGATACAATGCCAATTTTGCAGGTTTTCCTACTTACAAAGCATGTAGAGGTCTGTAATTTATCATAGGTACACTTCAACTGTGAGAGACGGAATCTAAAACAAAAATCCAGAAAATCACATTGTATGATTTTTGTATTATTAATTTGCATTTTATTGCATGACATAAGTATTTGATCACCTACCAACCAGTAAGAATTCCGGCTCTCACAGACCTGTTAGTTTTTCTTTAAGAAGCCCTCCTGTTCTCCACTCATTACCTGTATTAACTGCACCTGTTTGAACTTGTTACCTGTATAAAAGACACCTGTCCACGCGCTCAATCAAACAGACTCCACCCTCTTCACAATTGCCAAGACCAGAGAGCTGTGTAAGGACATCAGAGATAAAATTGTAGACCTGCACAAGGCTGGGATGGGCTACCGGACAATAGGCAAGCAGCTTGGTGAGAAGGCAACAACTGTTGGCGCAATTATAATAATAATATGTATAGTGCCTTTCATAATACCCAAGGTCACTTAACAAATGAGGGGGGAGGGAGGACTTGGGGGTTAGGGATCAAAGGTTTTAAGGTGCTTTTTGAATATGGGCAACGATGGGGCAGAGCGGATGTGGAGTGGTAGACTGTTCCACAGTTTTGGAGCATTGGCAGAGAAAGCTGTGTCTCCAAAAGTCTGCAACCTGGTACGGAGGGTATCCAGTAGGTCTTTGTCAGTGGACCGCAAGGAACCTGACTGTGTCGGGGTGGAGTAGTTCTGTGAGGTATTTAGGTGAAAGTCCATGGAGAGATTTGTAGTTAAGCAGGAGGATCTTATAGGTGATGCGAGACTTGTCTGGCAACCAGTGGAGCTGATTGAAAATGGGAGTAATATGCTGCCAGGGCTTTGTGTGGGTTAGAACCCTGGCAGCAGAGTTCTGGACATACTGGAGTCTGCTGAGGGTCTTGGTGGGCAGTCCGGACAGGACCCCATTACAGTAATCCAGACGGGAAGTGATAAATGCATGGATGAGTGTCTCGGTAGAAGGCAGACTGAGAGTGGAGTCCAGGATGACACCCAAGTTGCGCACCTCCGGTGACTGGGAAATGGAGCAACCATCCACAACCAGGGCCAGGTCTCCAACTTTCCTGAGCAGTGGTGCAAGAGCCACCACCATGAGTTCTGTCTTGTTACTGTTGAGTTTGAGTAGGTTTGTGGTCATCCATGATTTGAGTTCCTGCAGGCAGTTGACAAGTTCTATGGGTGGAAGCTGGGAGGAGGGGTTTGTGCTGATATAAAGCTGGGTGTCATCAGCGTAGCAGTGGAAACTAAGTCCATGTTTACGGATAATATGACCAAGGGGCAACATGTAAATGTTGAAGAGCAGGGGACCAAGCACAGAGCCCTGGGGCACGCCATGGTTGGCGGCTGCTGAATCAGAGTTGGAGCCATTTAGGGTGATGAATTGTTTTCGGTAAGTGAGATAGGACCGGAACCAGGACAGTGCTGTGCCACTGAGGCCAATGAGCTCAGAGAGGCGGTGGAGAAGGATGGTATGGGAAACTGTATCAAAAGCTGCAGATAGGTCAAGGAGGATGAGGATGGTGATGAGGCCATTGTCAGCAGCAAGCAGGAGGTCATTAGTCAGTTTGATAAGGGCAGATTTTATTAGAAAATGGAAGACGTTCAAGATGACAGTCAATCTCCCTTGGTCTGGGGCTCCATGCAGGATCTCACCTCGTAGGGCATCAATGATCATGAGGAAGGTGAGGGATCAGCCCAGAATTACACAGCAGGACCTGGTCAATGACCTGAAGAGAGCTGGGACCACAGTCTCAAAGAAAACCATTAGTAACACATTATGCTGTCATGGATTAAAATCCTGCAGTGCACGCAAGGTACCCCTGCTCAAGCCAGCGCATGTCCAGGCCCGTCTGAAGTTTGCCAATGACCATCTGGATGATCCAGAGGAGGAATGGGAGAAGATCATGTGGTCTGATGAGACAAAAAGAGCTTTTTGGTCTAAACTCCACTCACCGTGTTTGGAGGAAGAAGAAGGATGAGTACAACCCCAAGAACATCATCCCAAAAGTGAAGCATGGAGGTGGAAACATCATTCTTTGGGGATGCTTTTCTGCAAAGGGAACAAGACGACTGCACCGTATTGAGGGGAGGATGGATGGGGCCATGTATCGCGAGATCTTGGCCAACAACCTCCTTCCCTCAGTAAGAGCATTGAAGATGGGTCGTGGCTGGGTCTTCCAGCATGTCTTCCAGCATGACAACGACCCGAAACACACAGCCAGGGCAACTAAGGAGTGGCTCTGTAAGAAGCATCTCAAGGTCCTGGAGTGGCCTAGCCAGAACCTAATAGAACATTTTTGGAGGGAGCTGAAAGTCCGTATTGCCCAGCGACAGCCACAAACCTGAAGGATCTGGAGAAGGTCTGTATGTAGGAGTGGGCCAAAATCCCTGCTGCAGTGTGTGCAAACCTGGTCAAGAACTACAGGAAACGTGTGATCTCTGCAATTGCAAACAAAGGTTTCTGTACCAAATATTAAGTTCAGCTTTTCTGATGTATCAAATACTTATGTCATGCAATAAAATGCTAATTAATTTCTTAAAAATCATACAATGTGATTTTCTGGATTTTTGTTTTAGATTCTGTCACTCACACACAGCCAGGGCAACTAAGGAATGGCTCCGTAAGAAGCATCTCAAGGTCCTGGAGTGGCCTAGCCACATGCTTTGTAAGTGGGAAAACCTGCAAAATCGGCAGTGTATCAAATACTTGTTCTCCCCACTGTATGTGCTGCAAGAATGTAGCTGACTGCGCTCAAATAGCTTCTTCTGGCAAATCATGTTTTTTTCCAAAACAAGCAACTGTGCGTTAGTCATGAAAATGCTCCTCATGTTGACATAAATACTGTTATTCTACATCTTTATCATTAGCTTCAAGAATGAAAGACGTCAAGGTCATAGCTTTCAAAAGGAAAACATTTTATGAGCTGTTGCCAGATTTTAAGCAGCTCAACAGGGTTTCTCCTGTCAATGGAATGGCAGATTTTCAGAAGCCTAACACCAAGATTCAATATGAGGCACATCATAGAGCGCTTCATATTCTACATATCCTACGTATCTTACTGTCTAGTACTGTTGCTACATATTATGCTCTACCTAGAGAATAAATGCTGTTGGAAATCCCTAAACAACAGTTACATGTATAGCTAATTGAAAGTACCACAGAAACAAGAAATGCGGGTATCACACAAATCATTCAGTCCACCACACCAGTTGTGGCCAGCTATCATCCATGCCCAGTCCTTTAGAAAGAAAAAGACTCATCTCCCCATGTCTGATGTTTGTAGGGTGTTTGAATGTGAACCCAAATTTTAGTGTTACATTACACAAAGCCAATGAAATACAACTGAAAAGAAGTATTACTGAAAAGAAGTACACGCAAAAAGGTTCTTCAGTCAGAATATTGATGATTTGTTGAGAAAAAACAACAACTTTCAAGCAATTTCAGTGCATGTTAAAATGGAATAGGTTTAGACATTGAAGATTAGGCCCTAGGGGGAACATACTGCTGTAAAAAAAAAAATCTCCAGTTTGTCTTCCCATACCAAATTTTTCTCCCTAAATATATCTTCCAAAGCACCTTTGATGTAGTTCTGGTTCTTATCACACTGCTTGCCCCACCAGGCAACCTACTCACCTACGCTCCAGAGAGAACACCCTCTGGTCTTCTTCCTAGATGGGTTTCAGAGACATACAAGCCACCACAAGAAAAATTAACCCCAAACCCTGATGCTGCCCCTCAATTGAGCTACACCCAGGGGGACACTCCACCTTTCAATCCGCGTGTTGCTGTAAAAGTCCATGTCACTTTTTTCAAAACTTTATTTAGACCAGGGTTCAATAGCTGTGTCCACCCTTCACCATGATGTTTCCTCTTCATAGGCCTCCTTATTCCCACTTTCAGTAGAAAGCCTTGAGAACACATGAACATAATTAAGGACAGTGACAGGAAGAGGCATTGAATTGATAATGGGGCAGGTGGATGTGTTAGTTTTATAGATGACTTCTGAGGCAGTGAGATTATACTTTGAATTTGAAACAGTCAAACAGACACACTAGTACATTTTTATTTAATTTTACCAAAACATTTATTTTACGGAGTTTAAATCCAACTTACAACTTATCACGTATATTGTAAGTATTTTTTTATTTTAGGGGACAAAGGATCAGGATTTTTATTTGTATTTAACTCACTGAAGTTTGATTGTAATCTCCATATCGTGCCACTTTGTTAAGATTTATGAGGATCATGGATAATTAAACCATTTTAGACTTTATGGTTCTCGTATACAAAATGTATCACAGAAAAAAAAACATACTTCACGATAAATGCTGTATCCCGAAATATTTGCTAAAAAACTTTAGATACTGCAAATGGATTGAGAAATACTAACAAATCGAGTTAAGACGGCAAATGAAAAGATACATTTATGTGAAACAATACATTAGTCCAAATGAAGAAATCTAATTCAGCATTAAACAGGACTTGAAATACCGTAATAGTTTTTTAGAAGCATTAGCTTCGACCTAAGAGTCTGGAAACAGTGCTTTGATGTTGTCAGCAAGAGATGTACATCCCCAATTCAAATTGAATGAAACACAAAACCAAACGGTTGTGTTTAATTCCAAAATGTTTGCCATAGTGAGGCTCGAAGCATTGCACATGCAAATAGCCGGTAAGAACCATTCAAAACGCTCACACATTTTCTGAGCAAATGTTGGGCATACAACAGACTCCTGACCACACCAGTGAGTTGCAGCTTTACCTGCTCTTTGGGGACCGTAGGTCACATCAGCCAGCCTATTAGCAAAAGGGAAAAATCCTGAAAGTGAAAATAACGAAATCACCAAATGTTCAAACATTAAGTGTTGTCAAACTTTTCAGGTTGTGCTCTCAGTCTCTAGCAACTTGATTAATTCATGCCACAGCACTTAATGTATAATTTTTTAGACACTTTCACAAGAAGTTTGCATTACACACATAAAACAAAACTAAAATGAATAGATTTTAAGGCCCAAATCTATTTGATTATCTAGACAACCACAAGACTCAGCTTGTAATTGTAATCTTCTTGCCTTGTTCCATTCTGAGGGAAATATTTCAGCCAGTTAAGAGTAGAAAAATGAATAGATCTACGATCCAAAGGGCTTTTATTAATTTATTGCTTTTTTGGCAATGTAAGGATGTCAGTTTTACCGCTAAGATGCCAACGCAGATAAGAGCTGTGATCAGGATGAGTGTCTGTTGGCACCTCACACTCATAGGAATGCCAAGTGGACAGAGGTGGCAGAACTGAGTGTTCGCGCTGGGATGTAATATTAAACAAGCAGCTCACTCGTCAGCATTTAAAGGCCCATTGAAGTCATCTACTTCTAGTCTGTATGCTTTCATTGGCTAAAGTATTAGTCTACATAGTGACTTAACAATGCTTTAAATTGTTAATATATCAATAACAAAAGAAAGTTCGAAATCTCTACCAATAACAGAGTTCCAAATCTCTACCAATAACAGAGTTCCAAATCCCTACCAATAACAGTTCCAAATCTCTACCAATAACAGTTCCACATCTCTCTGCCGATAACAGATTTCCTAATCTCTCTACCAACAAAAGAGTTCCAAGTGTCTACCAATAACAGATTTCCTAATCTCTCTACCAACAACAGAGTTCCAAGTCTCTACCAATAACAGTTCCAAATCTCTCTACCAAAAACAGTTCAAAATCTCTACCAATAACAGAGTTCCAAATCTCTACCAAAAATAGAGTTCTAAATATCACCACCAACAACAGAGTTCCAAATCTCTACCAATAACAGAGTTCCAAATCTCTACCAATAACAGAGTTCCAAATCTCTACCAATAACAGAGTTCTAAAACTCTACCAATAACTGAATTCCAATTCATTTCTACCAAAAACCGAGTTCCAAACTCTATACCAATAGCAGAGATTCAAATCTCTACCAATAACAGATGGTTTTAAATTTCCCACTCCCCACACAGACATTCCTGACATTCCTGGCAACATTTCTAATTTTTTTGTCATTTCAGTAGAAATTCATTATAGTAATGTAAATGGTGTATTTTTTGTAACAAAAATATTGCATACATTTCACAAAGGTACAATAATTTACGATTTGGTAATGATTTACTACATCTGTCAGCTTCTAAAGAAAACATCACTGCTATAAATCACCAGAGCCCCTGCTATGCAGTCCTGCGTTCATTTGAACCAAGGAATGTGACAGCAGGTGAGCGGTTTTGCTAATTCCACATTTCACTCTGGACAAGTCGAGTCCAGCCTGTCACTGTGGTATCTCCCTGGAGTGGCAGTGATCCAAGATGGCCGACATGCTGTGAGTGGGCATGATGCTAAAGAATGGGAGGTTATTATTAAGAAAGATGAGAAAGATGACACCCGTTATAAAACAACACACACGCACGGTCTCACTCTCACTCACTCTCACTCACCACTCACTCACTCACTCACTCTCTCACACTCACAGACAACACACTATCGGACTGCATAAACAGTGGATGCCCTGTCATTGACCGCTTAATGAAAAGTGGCCAGATGAAATGGTCGAGAAAAGGGGCTTAATTGCCCCGGCAACTGTGTGCACATGGAAGACAAACAACAACACTAAAGAGTTGCGTCATGGCATATAAAGCACGGCCGTCATCAGCATGGGTGGATCCAGTGTAGGCTCCCTGGAACTCACGTCAAAAGGCAATTCAACAGAAGCACTTATGCCTACATGTCACCTAACACATTCACACACATCTCAGTGAATGTCAAAAGAAACCGACGAGTAATTTCCACGCATTTATTAAGTTACTGACTACCAGATAAGCTGCAGACTGTAATAGGGGGCTTTACTGTGTAGAAACAGCGAAAACGCCACCGTCAAGCCATTGGGGCATGATAAGCTTTATGTTCCGCGGTGTACTATATGATTACGATGATTGGGCCTCATGAGGGAACGTGGAGTAGTAAATCAGCAGATGTCGTTAGACCCCCACCACCGCCTACAGCATTTTCAGGGCGGAGGCCTCTGAGGAACACTCTGGTTGAGATCCAGATGTTTCTTGGTTCCATGTAGGCAACACGAAGTTCCAGGAACACAGTGGCTGGAGGGTATATGCAACTACGTGGTTCTCCTTCTGCCTGACGGGTTGTCTTACATCAAAAGGGTTCCACCATAGGCAGTCTTCTTGAGGCCAGGGTTCTTGAACGGTCTTGACCCGTGAGACAATTTTGATATCTGAAATGTGCTAAACGGGTACTCCAACGAATAACGTTTACGTTCCTAATCGGAGCTTACATAAAAGAAATTCTCTCAGTCCCCTTTAGGGTGTCAGAAAAAGCACTGTGACAACTGCTCATGTGAAAAAGGCTTTATATAATACATATGATTGATTGAGTTGATTGATTTACAGCCTGATCTTGTCTACTCTTCAAGGCAAGTCAACGTTTTTTTACTCAATCCACTGAATAACACAGCGTCATCCTGCACAATGAAACTCTTGTTCAAAAGGTTTCTGAAGGAATCAAAGGATCAGGTCACAATATTTTGTGGCTTAAACCTCTGAAATCATTAAAAGCTTAACATCACTACATATGGGCCACCTGTGGAAACTATTGACCCCAGTTCTACATACTAAGGAAACACTAGTCTCAGAAACACTTTCTTGCGGTAAACGCTGCAGTAACGGTCATAGCTCACAACAACATTTCCCACAGTCGACTGCTGTGTCACCAGAACAATGAATGATTGTTCACTGAAGTCATCTCCCATAACTGGACATACAGCAGCTTGCTCCCGCACACCTCCATGTGAAATGATTAGATTTATTATAATGAAAACATGTTTAAAATGTTCATGTTTTTATACTCGCCAGTGTAACACACAACATGATACCAATCAGATGTTTTGCTTGGAAGTGTCATCTCCTATCACCGTCTACAAACATCATAATTTTTTGGTCGCCAAGGAAACAGCACATGGCTATTGACTACAAGTTCTAACATTTCATAATAGCCTGGAATCGCTCATTATCAGGCCGACTTCAACTCAAAATGTACTTTATTGGGAATATAGGGACAGTAGGCTTGATAGATATTTTTGGTTTGTCAGGTGTGTTGCCTGACATCATTTATTGATTCAAGACTTCCTGTAAAGCAACAACAGACACACTTTTGGGACCGGCAAAATAAACCTTTATATTTCAAGTACATATTTCTTTGTTGTTGCCATCAATCTACAGCGCCACATAATGGCAAAGTGAAGACACGTCTTTTGAAATGTGTGCTGATTTATTAGAAACAAAAAAACTCACATATCACTTGTATGACCTACTGTATGTACTCAGACCCTTTATTTATTGCTTGCTTTGTGCAAGTGCCTTTGATAGCAATCACTCCTTCAAGCCTTCTTGGGTATGCCTCTACACACCCTCAGGTCTTGAGCTCTGTTCGATCGGAGTATTGGTGAACTGTGATATTTAGGTCCTCGCAGATTTTCAATGGGATTTAGGTCCAGGCTTTGGCTGGGTTTCTCATTCATATTCACTTGTCCTGAAGTCACTCCACTGTTGCCTTGGCTATGTGCTTCTGGTCGTTGTCGTGCTGCAAGATTTACCTTCAGTCTGAGGTCCTATGCACTCTGGATCTGGTTTTCTTCAAGGACCTCTGAATTTCTTTGCTCCATTCATCCTTTCCTCAGGCCTGACCTGTCTCCCAGTCCCTGCTGAGAAGATTCATAATTTCTTCCCCCAAGATTTATTCCTCAGCACAAATCTCGGAGGTCAACGGAGAAGTCTTTTGACTTCATGTCTTGGTTTTGTTAAGACATACACTTAGCATCTTGTCTGCTTTAAGTACCAGAACAGGCCTCCAAACTCACTGGGTGGCAATTAATTATACTGCAAGAAAATTACATACAATGTCTCCTACCAACGACAATGTTTTTTCGGGGTAAAAAGTGGGACGTTTCACACAGATCTATTGAAAATATTTTCCATCCACCCAAGATGAGACTCAAGACCTCACCAAAACAAAAACGAAAAATGAAAACGGTTAAGAAAATGGTTAAAACGTATGTACACTAATACCCTCAAGTATAAGATGGGAGTCTATATTTTAACGTCTGGGGTAACTGAGTAGAAAGGAAAAATGCTTCACTGTCTCGATTGTCAGGGAGGATGCCGTTACGGCGTCACAACTCGTTGTGGTAGGCTAGGTAACCGTGATCTCAACGTGCCGTTACGGCGTCACAACTCGTGGTAGGCTAGGTAACCGCAATCTCAACTGTGGTTATTGGTCGTGCAATGTACACCACGAAAGGGTTACAGACAATTACCTTGAAGTGTACATTGTGTTTATCAGCACATCCGCTGCCTGCATGCTCTGCTCTTCCCGGAGACCGGGCCGGCCTCAGCCGACAGGCTGGCGGTGCCCTGAAGAGTCCGCACCCTGCTGATTGATGGCGGGACCTGCTGAAGCCTCATGTTTCTTGTATTAACGTCGAGCAGATGAAAGGGAACCTAGTCATTCCTTTGAAACAAGAGAGGAACAGGCCAGAATACACTTGGGGGGGGTCTCATTGAGCTCTGTTGTAATGAGTAGGGGGGAAGAGTGCCTTGTGGGAAATGTGCGATATGGAAACGGATATGAATAGGAATAATCAGTGATAGTTTGGCATTTGATGGTGCTTTCAATTGTAATGACAATAACACTAAGAAAATTAGGGAATGCTTTTCCGGAAGTAGAACGATATCTTGGGTTAAAAGTAGCTTCCCCTCAGAACTTTGTGGAGAGGTTGTGGACAGCCTTTTTTAGGACTCACGTTCATGCTCAAAGTGAGGACAAATCCGAGGTTATTTATTGCAATGCCTGAAAAATTATTAGTTCGGATGAGAGTGTAAAGTCTTATTACTAGACCTGGGTGTTATAAAGTGCTGTAGGGAAATTTGAAACGAGCACCCACACTTGCAGGAAACAAAACCTTTGTATTAGCCAAAGGTAATGTCTCAAATCATTTCCACATATTCCATGTCAGATATTATTCTTCCAAAACCTTTTGACACAACAACAAAGTCAGTCCTTAAAAATGAGAAACCAGTAAATAAGGCATCTGTATTTACTGTAGCTCTTCAATCATGACTTTACAGTCACAATGTACTGCAATAATGATGATGTGTTAAAATATACTGTACATTTGTTCAATGTTTTAATGCAATTAAATGTAGTAAGCCCATGAATCACACAAACGATTATTTGATTATTATCTGAAACCATTAATTGGTTTACCTTGTGGTCTTTAACTTGTCTCAAGCTAGGACACCCTTTCCCAACTCACAACACATACTGACTTGAATGACCCACTAATCCAAGTAGGCACACTGTTATTTCACCTCATTATCCAGGCCACCGCCATAACCCCCCCGCAGAGCAGCGGGGGTCAGACCGAGCCAAGTACATATTCAATTAACAATCACTCCATGACCTTATGGGGACCACTGATTCTGTTATTCCGATTGATCCAATTTGCCTGATTACGCCAGACATAAAAACCTAAACATTAAGAAAGGCATGTATTCATTGGCGATTTAAAATCAACACCCACTGCGACGGAACAATTTTGTGTACTTCTGGTGTCTGCAACAATAAGAGGGGCAGGTAAAAAAAATTCTACTCATCACTGATTTCCCACCTGGGTGAATTAGTGACATTTTGCAAATGCCGGATCTCTGTGACAAGACGTTGCTTACTAAGAATCACTTATCACCCTGTTCCAGAGTCTGAAACATTGCACAGGTCACCAACACTCATTTCTCTGAGCCTGAGACAAATTTCAGACAGATAAAGATACAGTAAATGTGGAACACTGACACGTTTTTCTGGGCTCAGTATTCCAGCACTCTTTTGCTGGTGTCCGACAACATGAGGACCAAAGACGTGTCAATGCAAGGCAAGCTACCCATTGTGACGCAGAGACGTAGTTATAACAAAAGGGGTAGCAAAATCTACTATTTGGTAAATTGCAAAGATCAACAGAAAGCACTAGTTTAGCTCAGAAATGGCAAACCACATGGTAGTCCAAGGGAGACCTCTACACTGGATGACAGAACAAGGCTTTCAGCTGTGAAGAAGAAAAATAATTCAGGAACACTGTCCAGGAGATAGGCATAGATGTATCAGCAGAACAACATGCGCAGAAGAGCACACCAGCAGAATTTTAGAAGGTATACCACAAGATGCTAGTAATACAGAATAGAACAGGTCAGAGTTTGCAAAAACCTTTATGCATAGTTTAATGTATTGATCAGAACAAGAATAATCATTACCAAACATTCTAGTAGTTGTATCCATTTTACTGCCACTCTTTGTCAATATGAATGTTATCATAGGTTGAGTCTGGGCAGAATTTGCATAAAATGTTTGTACATACTACAAATATCCTTGACTTATACATCGCACACAAATGGCAGGTATGTGCCAAGCTTTCATTGCTTTAGATTGGACGTCGGTGTGCATTTTCAATACCTCGTTATAGCGCCACGATCTGGCAAATCGGTGTACTCATTAAAATGCCAGACAAATTATAGACTTGGTGATCGGTTGATTAGGTCAATCAAGTGTGTAAGTGGTTGGGCAGCATTTGAATCAGGTGTGTGAGTGGTAGGGCAACATTTGAATCATGTGTGTGAGTGGTAGGACAACATTTGAATCAGGTGTGTGAGTGGTAGGGCAACATTTGAATCAAGTGTGTAAGTGGTTGGGCAGCATTTGAATCAAGTGTGTAAGTGGTTGGGCAGCATTTGAATCAGGCGTGTGAGTGGTAGGGCAACATTTGAATCAGGTGTGTGAGTGGTAGGGCAAAAACAAAAACGTGCCCCCCTCCGCATCCCCAGGACCAGGATTGGGAAACATTGCCTTAAAGCATGTTTTAAAAAAAATTTTTATTCTCCATCCCCATGATTTATCAATTTACCCAAACAGTTCTGTGGTGCCTGTATTTTTATTTATTGACTAGATTTCCATTAAGGAAAAATTTATTATTTTAATTGCAATGATAATGTACTCAGTCTAGAACTTGTTCAGTGAAAAGGACCTTGCTCTCTCCTTTCAACCCATAATGTAGAATCATCAGATTTACCAATATAACGTCACAACAAAAATGCATCAGTGTTTTGTTATGTTACTCAAACTTCTATTTTTAGAGGTAGAGTTTCTCTTTGTGATTTATTATTAATGTACTTATTTATCTGATTACCAGAAAGCATGTCTATATTATTTTCTCTTTTTCTCTTTTGACACTTCAATGTTATTTTTTTGTATCCGCTATTGTTGGCTGCAGGACACAATGGCAAGTGAGTTCAGAGCTGAAAGCCTCATTCCAGGCAAAAGAATAATAAATTGTTTGAGAGGGCATAACTGTGTATAGTGGCTTAGCTTGAGTAGATCTTAACAACTAAACACTTGACATTTTGAATGTATTTTCAGTAAAGGCTGTCATCTTTACAATTTCTCTGTTGACATAAAAAGGACAAATAACTCCTTGTCTAAGTCACATGCTTTTACCTTCTGTCACAAAGGTAAATTATTCAGACAACAGAATGGGGCAGAATTGAGTCATTGAGCTAGATTTGTCAGGAGATGCCGGGCTCTGATTTGTCAGGAGATGCCGGGCTCTGATTTGTCAGGAGATGCTGGGCTCTGGGAGCTGATCATGCAGAGTACATACAACAAAACACTCATTCATTATACATATATCTACTTCCCAAAATCAATTAGAGGACAAGATGCCCATTGATGCTCAAAGACTGATATATCGTTCAAAGGTTGAGTAAATCAACCATGAACACATGCGATTAACTGCAAATGTAAATGGGTTTGTGAATGAGGCTGTGGGTTTCAGGCTGCTTTAAGCCTTTTATTCCCACACATTTTGTTCTCAATGAGTGAAAAACGTGAAAAGGGTTTGTCTGAAACTCTTCAGGGTAAATATTCTGCTACCTCAGACGTCACTGTGACGTCAACTGCTTAAAGAGTTTTCTTCTAAAGTGGTGCTGGATATAACATTATTTTGAGAATTCAAGTAACAACTGACTTTTGAAATACTCTTACAATTTGAGACAATGTGTGCAAAACATAAGATTTTCTTTTTTTTTACATGTTAGTTTCACATGGCAGGAGATATACAGTAATTTTTCTCTGCAGGGCTTTTTTTCTCATTCAACAATATTTCGCTTTACTCCTGGAGGAATTGCTAATAACAGATGATATAGCTGTCTGGACGTATGAAACATACTGCTGATCTAAGGGAAATAAAATGCACTTCTCACACAACAACACTCACACTACAGTTAAACAATTTATTGACAACAAACCCTGTCCTGTGCGGTCTGTTGCTTTGTGTGTCAGTGAAGATTACGAGAGAAAGAGGAACTGTGAAGCAACAGCACCGCATCCCCCTGTCTGTCACCTAGTGACAGGAGAATGTCGTGTTTAATGAGATGTGAAAGATTAAAATAACGCACTAATCCTCATTGACCTGACTGATTGCCTGTTGACGAGCTACTAGGAGCCCCTGGGTTCAAGAGGAACACTGCTCCTCTTTGATTCAGAGTGGGTAATGGGTGGCGTTGGCGATGTGGAGGGGTGGCAGTTTATTTAATACAGTATTGGGGGCATATCAGAGGTATGGTGGGGTAGGGTGAGGCTGGGGTCTGGTGAGGCTGGGGTATGGTGAGGCTGGGGTCTGGTGGGGTATAGTGAGGCTGGGGTATGGTGGGGTATGGTGAGGCTGGGGTATGGTGGGGTATGATGAGGGTGGGGTCTGGTCGGGTATGGTGAGAGTGGGGTATGGTGAGGCTGGGGTATGGTGGGGTATGGTGAGGCTGGGGTATGGTGAGGCTGGGGTATTTGGAGGGGTATGGTGAGGGTGGGGTATGGTGAGGCTGGGGTATTTGGTGGGGTATGGTGAGGCTGGGGTATGGTGAGGCCGGGGTATTTGGTGGGGTATGGTGAGGATGGGGTCTGGTGGGGTATGGTGAGACTGGGGTATGGTGGGGTATGGTGAGGGTGGGGTCTGGTGGGGTATGGTGAGGGTGGGGTATGGGGTGGTATGGTGAGGCTGGGGTATGGGGTGGTATGGTGAGGGTGGGGTATAGTGAGGGTGGGGTATGGTGGGGTATGGTGAGGGTGGGGTCTGGTGGGGTATGGTGAGGCTGGGGTCTGGTGGGGTATGGTGAGGCTGGGGTATGGTGAGGCTGGGGTATGGTGGGGTATGGTGAGGGTGGGTGTATTAAGTAAGCATATCTGGACATATCTTCTGCCAGCATGATTCTCATTTGCACTCTGGTAAGACTTTACTGATGTCAACAGAGGCAACAAAATAATTGATGCCTGGGTACACACTCAAGGAAACAGTATTAACATGGGGGACTGTCAATGGCTTAGGTTACCACTGGCTCCACTCTGAATGACTGAACTGACAGTGTTTATCCATTTACTAAACCCAATCTTTAACACAGCTCAATATACAGCTCAATATAATGTGTTCTAGATACAGTGGGGAGAACAAGTATTTGATACACTGACGATTTTGCAGGTTTTCCCACTTACAAAGCATGTAGAAGTCTGTAATTTTTATCATAGGTACTCTTCAACTGTGAGTGACGGAATCTAAAACAAAAATCCAGAAAATCATATTGTATGATTTTTAAGTAATTAATTAGCTTTTTATTGCATGACATAAGTATTTGATACATCAGAAAAGAAGAATTTGGTACAGAAATCATTGTTTGCAATTACACAGAGTTTCCTGTAGTTCTTGACCAGGTTTGCACACACTGCAGCAGGGATTTTGGCCCAATCCTCCAGACCTTCTCCAGATCTTTCAGGTTTTGGGGCTGTCACTGGGCAATATGGACTTTCAGCTCCCTCCAAAGACATTCTATTGGGTTCAGGTCTGGTGACTGGCTAGGCCACTCCAGGACCTTGAGATGATTCTTACGGAGCCACTCCTTATTTGCCCTGGCTCTGTGTTTCGGGTCGTTGTCATGCTGGACGACCCAGCCACGATCCATCTTCAATGCTCTTACAAGATCTCGCGATACATGGCCCCATCCATCCTCCCCTCAATACGGTGCAGTCGTCCTGTCCCCTTTGCAGAAAAGCATCCCCAAAGAATGATGTTTCCACCTCCATGCTTCACGGTTGGGATGGTGTTCTTGGGGTTGTACTCATCCTTCTTCTTCTTCCAAACACGGCGAGTGGACTGTAGACCAAAAAGCTACATTTTTGTCTCATCAGACCACATTACCTTCTCCCTTTCCTCCTCTGGATCATCCAGATGGTCAGTGGCAAACTTCAGACGGGCCTGGACATGCGCTGGCTTGAGCAGGGCGACCTTGCGTGCGCTGAAGGATTTTAATCCATGACGGCGTAGTGTGTTACTAATGGTTTTCTTTGAGACTGTGGTCCCAGCTCTCTTCAGGTCATTGACCAGGTCCTGCCGTGTAGTTCTGGGCTGATCCTTCACCTTCCTCATGATCATTGATGCCCGACGAGGTGAGATCTTGCATTGAGCCCCAGACTGAGGGAGATTGACAGTCATCTTGAACTTCTTCTATTTTCTAATTATTGCGACAACAGTTGTTGCCTTCTTACCAAGCTGCTTGCCTATTGTCCTGTAGCCCATCCCAGCCTTGTGCAGGTCTACAATTTTATCCCTGATGTCCTTACACAGCTCTCTGGAATTGGCCATTGAGGAGAGGTTGGAGTCTGTTTGATTGAGTGTGTGGACAGGTGTCTTTTATACAGGTAATGAGTTCAAACAGCTGCAGTTAATACAGGTAATGAGTGGATAACAGGAGGGCTTCTTTAAGAAAAACTAACAGGTCTGTTAGAGCCGGAATTCTTACTGGTTGGTAGGTGATCAAATACTTATGTCATCCAATAAAATGCAAATTAATTATTAAAAAAAATCATACAATGTGAATTTCTGGATTTTTGTTTTAGATTCCACCTCTCACAGTTGAAGTGTACCTATGATACAAATTACAGACTTGCTACATGCTTTGTTAGTGGGAAAACCTGCAAAATCGGCAGTGTATCAAATACTTGTTCTCCCCACTGTATCTGACACTGAATCTGACAATTGCTGTTATTGTTGTAAATATGCAGTTCTTTTTCTTTGAAGTATTGTTGGTTTACAGGGCATTATTGAAGGTGAAGAATGGTCTGACATCATGACATCATCAACAAAGCTGCATTTTTAATTAGGGTGTGTAGTATATTGATATGCGTTGTACAGGAGCATACACTTTGCCCACACACATACTCACAAACTCCACACGCACACGCACAGTTCATACACAACATCAATACATAACCATGCATCTCTCTCATGTATCATTGAGGTTAGGATGAACAATGGATGGGTTTCTCACTATTGAGGGTGGAAATAACAGTTCTGTCATGCTGACCCTTAAGTAGCTTCTGGACATGGACATTGCTGTCCAAAATAAGATTATGATTTTATTGTCATTTCTCCAGTCTGACATTTCATCAACATTTTCCTTTTATGTGATTTTGGGAGGATGTTAATGGTCGTCACTCTTCCACAAAGCGGAAAGGCACATGTTTTTGATACAAAACAGCATCCGTCATTGTTTGACACGTCCCCCATCTCGTCAAACAGATTGCACCATAAGCAATAAGAGGCATTACTCACAACTCATGTCTGAAACCAGAAAGCAACGTTGGTAAACTTGTGGGATTTCTCAGAAGTGGCAAAGGGATTTCAGTCAGGCAAAAATACATACCCTGCCGTTTTCCGCACAGCACTTGTATCATGTTAAACCCACCTTTTTTTCCACATACAGTGAAGAACAAGGGACTTTATTGGCTATTTAAAACCACTGGGTTACCAAAAGGAACCCCCGAGACAACTCTCTAAAGCATATGGAATAGTAGTTGATGTGTCTCCGGTTTTGCGGTGGGTTTACTGCTGCTAAGTCAAGGACAGACATTACTCACTGGCTTACAGTAACTGCTGGTTAAGGTTTGATTCAGTCATTGTCTCCATGTGTTCTGCATGCCTAGAGGGCTTTTTTCCCTCCATTAGAAAAGGGAAGTTAATCACGTACGGACAGAGTGCAAATCAATATCTGAAAGAGACACAGGTTTACTATGTTGAGGTTCTTGAACGTTTCGTGATGGAACATCGAACATCAAAAAAACCTGCTAAGCATCACAACACAATACTTGAGTGTGATAAAAAAAAAAATATTCAAGGAAATTAACTATGAGGTCTTCAGTGCACCACTGGAGTAACCATATCCTGGATTCAGCTTCTTCTTTAAAGCACATTTTCTGCATTTCTACATAGCCACAGACAGGCTGTGTGTCTATTTAACATATTTGGATAGTTTAGTCAGCTAAGCCTCCTTTGGCACTTACAAGTGTAATCGCATGGGTGTAAGGGAACATTATAGAATATTTACATGTTGAAAAAAAAGGGAAATGTGGGAGAACGGACAAAGCGTTCAGGAAGTTAACATTGGTAGGGATGTGAGTAGATTTCTGAAAGATGTGCTCTTGGCAGGATGATAGTATTTACCCAGCTCTGTATGTAGGGTGACCACATTTTGAAACCTCCAAACTGGGATTGTATTCACGGTCCTCTGTGTTTTTCTGCTTCCTCCAGCTTTGATGAGAATTGATGCTTTGCTAAGCGACAAATCTCATTAATACTTCTCTACACAGTTGTTTGTTTGGCTCTGACTTGTATGGGGAAACATTACAGTATTATTATTATTTTAATTCTGGTGAAAACCGCGACAATTTGGTAGAGAATATTGAAAAGCAGGAAATGTTAGTGTTTTACAGATATTTGTCGGGTCCCGGGACACCCACCTTGAAACCAGGACGATCCCAGGCAAACTGGGATGTCTAGTCACCTTAACTGTGTGTTGTTCTGTCCTCTTGTAAATGTATGCATTTTGGTGAAGTTATAATTGTAAATGTGAATTGAATTTTCTGGTTACAGAGCTGTAAAAAAAAAATGTTGGGGGTAAAATAAGGCCACATATAAAAATGGTTGAACTTCCCCTTTAAATGCTTTCACTTTACATGTGTACTTCGCCTGATGACATTAGCCAATTTAGCATTCAATGTGATAATGGTGTCTTTCGTGTGTTCATGATACATGTCAGGTTTGAAAAACTGTCGCGATTAAAAAAAAATAACTTTCTGAAAAGGATGTCATTGTTAAGTGGAAGTCGTTCGCTTCTCGTCAAGAGGATCGCCTGTGTGGATTCTGCTCATTAAGGCAGGAGGCTGAACATCTCTGCTGACGTCAAACAATAGTTAATATGTGACATGGAATGAATGTTAAGGATTATTAGCACAGCAGTGTTTGATGGGTTAATTGGTTGACTGACTGACTGACTGATATACACAAGATATGTCGGTCAACAAAAAATATATAACATTTTCAAGGGTCATTGATTTTTTTTTTGTTGCGGTAAATATACTGAGTTTAGACAATTAAGCAGCTCAATTAGGATGTTTTTCCAATTTATTGCAGAAGAACACGATTAGTTGAGCGAAAATACAAATTAGTGTAAAAAGATCCGAATTGGGCCTCGCGTATAAACAGCCACGGTAGCACTTAAACGCTGGTGTAGCTCCTTTCCAATGATCAAGATAAAAGGATCAGATATTGAACTATGAAAGGTCAGAGCCATAACACACTACAAAAGGGCCATTTTCTGTTTAAATAGCTTTAGAGAACAGAGTTAAGTTTCATGTGACATGTAGTCACAGTTTGTGTAACTGCTTTGCAAGACAGAGCCTACTGTGTGCGGATCGACGCACTGTTACGCACTGTTCCATTGGCACAGACTAGTCTGCCACCTGACCCCGACGACGCGATTATGCAAATATTATTAAGTGTAATTTCGTTTAGTTTGAATCTCATTAATACGTCCGAACGTATGCGTTTATTAACATATACCTTAAATACACCTCAGGGTGTCAAATGTAGGACCACTGGAACTGAAATGTCCAACACTGGAACTGATTTAGCCTACGTTGAAATTGAGTTAGCCTAGTATTGAAAGTTTAATTAATTTACACAAAGAAAACGCATTTGAGTCGAATCCTAAGCATTCCACTGCGATTTGAGTACATAATTACGATTTTCCTGATTATCAATGGCGTCCTTTAACCAATTTGTCTGAAATGGATTGTTAAAAATTCGAGATCAATTGTAATCTAGTAACTAACAAAAAATGGAAAAATTGCTAACTTTAAAGTTTGTTTTTCGAAAATAGGATTGGGTTGCACATCCATAATTGGTCCTAAAACGTGTTATTTATTGTAATGGAGCACGTGCCGAACTGGTTCTTAAAAGCCTGACTGTTTGCTGTTTGCACTATTTCAAACATATGCAGAATAGACTGACGATACATATGAAATACAGGCTTATATGTAATGGGGTGTCGGTGAATGTTTTGTGCGTAATTACGCACGAACAAGAGTTTTGATTTTTAATTATACGACACATGGTTTGCCATTGCCTGATTCATATCGCAGCTATTAAATTGAATAATTTTGGTTGAATTAACAGTAGATTTTGGTAACACAAAATCGTTATCTCTGGTATTTTTCCGTCTCTACTCAAGTAGGATGTTTAACACACGACTTTGTGAACTGTAGGCTAGCTATGTAATATGAAAAATATTTTCAATAATTAATTTTTTTAACAGCTTAACAAACACAATTCACAATTGTTCTCTCTCTCACTCTCTCACTCTCTCTCTCTATCTCTCTCTCTCTCTATCTCCGTTTCTCTCTCCTTCTCCCATCCGCACTTGCCTTTAAGTTGATAGAAGGTAATCCCCGCCATGTGAGGATTCGGCCACGGTTTGGAGGCGGGGTGTTTTTCATTCAAATCCACTGCCGGTGCTATATAAAGGGAAGTTACACGCAGTGTGTAACTTCTGCGTAGGATCGCGGCGAAGAAAGAACGCGGTCTGCGGAAGTTTTGGAGCTCATATAAATTCGCCGGTCGGCGATTATTACTCGGAATGAATACAGTAAAGGCTCTGAAAAATGCTATTGTCTGTCTTATCCTGCTACCTCGATTCCTCTTCGCGGCGATAATGCTGTGGTTTCTTGATTTTCAATGTGTAAGGAAGAGGGTGTTCTTCAAAATGAAACAACAAGAAGGAAATATTGTTGACCCCCCCCTATGTGTTTCTGATTCTAATAGAATGTTCAGCTGGGAGTCACTCAAAGCGGTCTGGCATGGCCACAAACTGGACTTCTTAAAATCAGCGCATCTTGGATATATAGCGCCTAACACCGAAGTTGTGCAGCTCCGCGATCAGAGACGCAGTCGCATCCTTGATTATGCCAAAGACAAGAGACCTCTAATTCTAAACTTTGGAAGCTGCACATGACCACCGTTTATGACACGCTTGAAGGCGTTCCAGCGTGTGGTGCGGCAGTACGCTGATGTCGCAGACTCTGTGGTTGTGTATATAGAGGAGGCGCATCCGTCGGACGGATGGATGAGCTCCGACGCTCCCTACCAAATTCCCAAACACCGCTGTCTTGAGGACAGACTCGGTGCCGCTCAAATAATGAACCGTGAAGTCCCTGGGTGCCTCGTTGTCGCAGACAGCATGGAGAACTCGTCTAACGCAGCATATGGAGCATATTTCGATAGACTTTACATACTTCAGGATGGAAAGATTGTTTACCAAGGAGGCAGAGGGCCGGAGGGATACCGTATCTCTGAGCTCAGGGATTGGCTTGATCAATATAGAATAAGTGTTGGAAATTCAAGAAATGTCGTTATTCATGTGTAGTTAGGTATTTATCCAGTTATTGCCATTAGATAAGTATGCGTATGTCTCTCAAAGCGGACATGCCATCCTATTTCATACACTGCCACTTTCAAGAGTTGCGGCTCCAATAGCTCACAAACTAATCTGATGATAAAAGATGTGATATGATTGGTCAAACGACCAATTAGTGGAGAAAAAAGTATCAGAATTTAGCTGCCTGTGTTAACGCATCTTTGGGATGCAAGCATTTACACCTGTGTTGTCTTAGTTTCAATTACTATTTTTACCCTGACGGTTTTAGTTGTCAAGGTTTGTATATACGAGTTATTCTGTGTTCCCATATTTGTTTTGTTGTTTTAAACCCGATGGTGCGAATGTTTGTGTGAAGTGGGGAGTATGCCTGCGTGAAGATAGTGCGTTTTGCCATGACCAATTTTTTGCCAGTATTGTTGTGAAGTTCGGTTTTTAAATGGTACCAAGCCAGAGAACCGGTACTGATGTTTTAATGCTGAAGATTATGGTAATGTGCAATATCTTTTCACCTAGCCTACATTTTTGTTTTGTATATATTAACGTTTTATGGAGATACTTTTATAATAAAACATCTTATTCTATGTGCTTCTGGAAACGAACATAATTTCAAATATTTCGCTCACTGCTGAAGTAGGATTATTTTAGAATGTTGTGGATGTGGTCAATTCTTTGAGGATGATTGCTCTGACTGCATGGAACTGTTGTCACTATTTAAAATCATGGTAAGGCAATTATCGAGTATCCTAGAGAGTCTAGCCTTGTGCAACATACTTCTTCCCCAAGCACCAGGCTGTGCGCAACAGCCTGCGGAAAAACGGATACTAGGAAAACCAGAGATTCATTCAATGGAAGACACACTGGGCTTTTTTAGTAAGATTTTTTGTTTTTGTTGTTATCATTATCCCTTGCAGAGACTCAAGCTATGAGCATCAGCGTAAATAAATTCACCATGGAGTTGTGAATGACTCAATAACCATTAGAAAATATGATTGCTCGAGAAATGCACAAACATATCCAAAAGAAGAATATTTCCAGTCCGACTTTATTTTCAGTTGGGCTGTTCATGAGTTGTCAATTGATATATTTTTCTTCCAGGAATAAAAAAAAATATTTCTTCAAATCATTGCTCATCCCATAGCCTCAGAAATATTACAGAATTATTTTCTTGACTAAAACCTTTGCTACGGGACAAGGTTCATTGCATGTCTCTATTAAAATTATGTCTGAGTGAAGCGCCGCTGCATAGCGCAAAGGTGGTTATTCCAACTATCAAGGAAACAGCAGAACCTTTGGTATTCACACTGGTTTTGTCGTACCGTAGCCTACCTCTGGCGCATGCGAACGCACACACCGGAAACATATTAACAAATCTCTGAGAGTGCCCGTCCACAAGTAATTACCAACCTGGACGATTCCACATCCTTTGAGTATACTTTTCACCAGGATCTGATCGGGACTGAAAAACTCTGATAAGTCAAGAAAACAACCTGTTTTTCCTCTGCTTGAGATAAAACTGGATCACTACCAGTTCCCTGCAAAAGTTATGATCACTACACATTTCCAACTGAGACGTTTTATTCCAGGTACCAGCCTTGTGTCCAACACTGGATGAATCCGTATGAATGACTCTTATTATATTCTAAGGAAGCTTTCTCTGCCATAGTGCACTGTGAAACCCAGGATCACGTTCGGAAATGAGGTTGCATGAGATTTAAGATGTTGCTTCTAGCCTAAGTGTATAACCCATTTCTAAACAATGCTTTGTGATAAGGTCCTCCACCGAGTCACTGTGGCCAGGGGCTTGCGACAAGCTACCGCGGGCTAGACACATCTAGCTCGCGTCACCTAGCATAATCAAACCGTTCTGTCTCTACGAGAGATTTCATTTTGAGCCGGAGCAACAAAACAAAAAAAGCCAGTCTCCCATGCCGTGCGAACAGCGCACTTTTAGCACAAAACGAGTGACTCGTCAAGACCATGAGACTAGTGCACGTCAGTCTGTGAAATCACATAGAAAAATATCTAAGAGTATTCTATTTCTGACACTACACTAAAACGTTTCCCTGTTGCTTAGTTACTGAGTTTGCATTGGGGCTTGGAGACATTGATGCCTTTTTGTCAAAAACGCAACCAATTGAATGTCTTACAACAATTACCAATCGGGTTGTGCAAATATCAATCCAAATATGCTTGTTATATCACCAAACTTACAGTTAAGGTTATTGAGTCCAACTCAAACATTCAGATTGCTACATCAGTTCACTACATTTCCCTAAATTCACTGTCACTAAATAAATAAGAATGTGAGGATAAATGAGAATGTGCGCTTGCTTTATTTTAATTTTCTTATTATAATAATGGTGAAAAAATAGTTTGTGTTAGAAAAGCAGTATCTAATAATGCACATTTCTATGTTGCATATATTCACAATGCATTCTAAAGATATTTATAATGCCTTATGTGATATTCATAAAAGTGTTATGTAAAGTATAATGTCTGTTCATTACCATTATAAGCAGGCAGCAAATGCCATTATGCAGGGTTGTAATGCTTTATATGTAGCAAAAACATATGAAAGGTGTCCCTTTTCTTTAAGAGAGTGATTGAAGTCTCTATACCTCCATATGTGGAGATTATTAATTTGTTACATCTTGCTTGTACGTGGTTTATATTGGTCCCATGCAGGCTTTTCACATAGAGTGCTCATTTTGCACTCTATCCATCAGTTATTTGCATTTTGATTGGTTTAGATCTTATCCATTCTCTCCTTTCCCAGAACTTATGTTACTAAGGCAACCAATCCCAAAATCACCAAGTCTTTGAGGTCATTGTGGTGTGGCTGTCCCATTATACTGTATGTAAACTCAATCCAAATGTGGAAATCACAAGCTTTAAGGCTTGTACATCTGGGTCTGGTTGTCCACAGATTTTTTTTGGTTTCAGGTTGGACCCTCCTCTGTTTGAAACAAAAAAGGGTTCCACCTGAAACCGGACAGCATTCTGCCTGGAATTAAAAGGGGGGTTCTCCAATGGGAGCAACCAAAGGTAGTTTTTAAACAACACCTTCTGTTCAGTGTGCTGCTGAGTGCAATGTATTTGAATATAAACCCAATGTAAATGTTTAAAATACTCAAAAAGGTGTTTTAACAATGAAATGTAATTAGACTAAACTACCTAAAGTGGTTCTTTAATTCTGAGCATCAGTGTTTTTAAGAGACTATTGTAAAACCAAATTGATAATTTCCATGATTTCCTTAGATTATTATTAGAAATGAGTAGGCCTAGTGAATGTGAGAAATGCAAAAAATTTAATTAAAAGCTTAATGTCAGGGTTAGTAACATGGTACATTTAATTTGACTTTCATTCGAATTTTACACAATGAATCACAATTAAGTCGCTGAAGAAAATAAATGTGTATACAATATATATATATGGAATAACAGTGAAAGGAATGCATGTTTCATGAAGTTAACAAAAGGAGGTTACTGGAGTGATTAAACTAATTGGTAGTTTCTCTGCACTTCCTGTTGTACCATGTGACCGTTTCTAAAGGACAGTGGGTAATTATATTATTTTAAATTATGCTTAGTTGTTCTTTGTCATCTTATGTATGTTTGAAAGATATCTGCAGTGTATTCACTGTAGGTTCTACTGTATATTGAAGTACAATATATGCAAATGTCCCAATCCCTCATCTTCTAAATAGTTGAGTCAAATATTGTCTAGTGCGTCACTTGCGACGAAAACTAGTTACTGTTAGTTGACTGAGCCCTGTGTCTAAACAATGTCCAAATGATCAGATACATGTGATCTGATTCTGCAGACGGTAGTATCTGACAAACAACGTGTTGAAGCATTAGAGAGAGAGAACCTCACCGGAAGGTGTCAAAGCACAAAGTTGGTGTTTTAATCATTTCCCGATAGTTTTGCAACCCACCACGAAATGTATTTAAACATCCCAGGAGGATGTACTACATCTTCTCCACGTCCGTGGCAGCTCAATTGCCATCAGAGTTGGCATTCCAACGCACCGTTAATTTAAGAGTGGGATAATGTCCTATAGTTATATAATGTACAGTGACATTTAAGATGCCTAAATGTCGTTGGAAAATGCTGGGGCCCTGGCCTATCTGATTGTGCGTAGCTGTTCAGTTAGGATAATCAGCATTTCTACTTTCTTGCGGTTGTCAGGGAACTCAGTTCGACAATGGGGGAAAAAATATATTCCCATGACGTGGTTTTGAAATGAGAATTACCATACAGTCTAATCCTTTTGGCGTCACTGGGCGTGACGCATTAACAAACATAATATTCTGCAGACTTTCGAAATGCATTATGATAATGACTATCCTGGTCACTCCCTTATGAATGACACTTTTTGGGTGGGATGATCTGATTTCCTTACGGTCTTTCTTAGAGTGACGTAGTCATTTGAGCCGAAGGTATGTTATATTCAAATCCAGAACCTTGCTAGTTTTGAATAATAACATTGTTGTAACTAGCCAATTGTTATTGTTATACTTTTAAAAATTAGTGTTGATAACTCTTAAGCTTTAGATACATGTTGACATCAATTAAGACAAACAGAAGATACTGGCTACACTATGGATATTAAACAGAATAATCAAACAGAACTGTCATTAAGATCATATTTCTACCTTTAATACACAAGGAATGCATAGAAAATCCCTCCCATCCCTGAACAGCAGGACGGCTTAAAAAGAAAATGGTTTTCTGCTCATTTTATACATCCTAAGATATATTTCCAGACAAAATAAAATATGCTTGTGTCAAACGGAGCAAAATCCCCAATCACTGTTAGCTTCCGCGAGAGAGGAGGAGAGATGGGAGAAAGACGCAGGGGGAAACAGACAAAGACGTGCGCTGGTGACAAACTTGCTCTGCGGCAGCTGCTTAGATTACCCACTCTGCTCGGGCGTTATCCTGCCACCCCGTCGTTCACCTCAGCTACACTCCCCGCCACGGTCACATCCTCCCCCTCTCCCTGGCTGGCTCTCACTCCCCTCCCCCGTAGAGCAACACCTCCCCCTACAGGCTCCGTCTTTCAGCGTGCGGAGTGCCGGCTCCGCGCGAGGATCATCGCCATCCCCCGTCCGCACCGGCAAGCAACACCAGCCTGACGTACGCTGGGAACTGCATAGGCGGCCGGAGGTCTAAACGAGCGTGGTGGAGGAGCGTTGTGCCGGATGACCTGGTCTGAACCGTGCTAATCTAAGACACGAGAGGACGAGCGAAGAGTTGGGGATGAGCGGGGTTAACCATTTTCTTTGTGGTGCCAAAAAAAAGTATCGGATCATTATCTGGTATCCATAGAGATAACTACGACAGACGTCCTACGGAGAAGGGGATATTGGAAACGTAATCAGTGCTTACTGACCGGATTCATTTCATAACTAAAACTCATGACACAGCGGTCCAATTTACAGCATATGAGTTTTTCTATTGGCTGCAAAAAAAAATTAAGAGTTGTGGCTGAAATGCTTACATGCAAAATTATACATACAAGGGCTTTTAAGAAAAGTTCCCAAAACTGGGTTAATGGGTTCATGCAGGTCATACCAGCATGCTAAATGTATGCTGAAGCATAATTATTTATAAATGCACCACTTGTTGAGGTTAATAGAGGCAAGAATGTGAATAAAGTAATTAGGTTATTGGGTGTACTAATAACCCAAGGCCAGTCGAGATATTGGATAATATGTAAGCAACAGTGAGAATCAATAGCTATTAGGTTTATGCCTTGTTTCAGTCCCACTTGCCCAAGAAATCGCATTCACAAGATTTGGAGCAAATCCCTTCAAGTTATCTACATACAGTAAATTGTGAATTGGCAACAAGAATGGTTTTACTTCTTAATATGTGTTTTTTGCAAGACAGGGCATGTCTTGCAATTCCCTGGATGTTCGTCACATCCAGGGAATTATTTGCATTTTACAGATTGAGCCCCAGTTATACTAAATGTTAATGAACATTAAACATACTTGTTACCACACATTTTAGTGCTAAGTTTATGAACAAATCGCAAAGTAATGCATACACTATGTACAGTGTTCTCTGCCATTGCATCCAGCGTTTCATTTTGAGTTGAGAAGGGTTTATAGAAACCAGGCTTTTGGCAGGATGCAGAACAGAACATGACATGGCGAGACAGCCTTTTCTGCTGGGCCACTTGCTTGCAAAATATTCTTCAAGCGCTTTCCAACAAAGTTAGATCCGCTTTATTTCATTCAGACAATACAGTCAAATTAAATAATCTGGAGCGGTCAGCAGCAGTGAGTTTGAAAGATCCAGGGCGCGTCCCACATGGCCCGATGCCCGGCCCAGGTGAAGCCTCAGAGGATGCCAGAGAACTCATGGGAAGATAAAAACATGCACTGAGATGTACTGTGCCTGCATTCATACTTTGTTCACGCTGCAAGCTTTAATGGTAAAATCAATTTTCCCTTTCAAATCTGTTTTGGAATACAAATTCTCCAAACAGCAAGCCACGAGTCAGTAAATGGAATCAGACAGCAGTCATTTGCTGGTTTGGCTAGTTGGCTGGGCAGCGTCGGGGGATTGGGGGATGCTGGTGCTACTTAGAAACGTAGGGTTAACAACAATGCCCTGTCCGGATTGTTTCTCAGTTTCTTTGAATGTTGAAGATCATAGTGTTAGTAAAAGTCTGATCTGAAAATAATCCAATATAATCATGCAATTAATGAACAGAACTGCAAATTCCTACCTTTACCATCACATAAAAATGGCTGAAAATCAGATTGTCCACCATAACAAGTGCCAATGTTTAAACATGTCTTAAGGAGTAACTTGGGAAGGCCCAGCCTTCCATAAAGATTAGAAAATTGGTAACACATAATGCCAAGATCAGAAGACCCATCCAAGACAGGCAGTCAACATAGGACAGTTTTGTCCCACTAAATTTAGTTCAAAAGCTGACTGAAAGATGCTCATAGACGTCTCTAAGAACCCCAGGGTAACATCAGGGGATCTACTGGCCTCTCTTGCCACAATCAATGTCGAATTGCATGGTTCAACTGTCAGAATGAGATGGCACAAACTTGGCTTACATGGGAAGTCAGCAAGGAAGAATCGTCTGCTCTTAGAAAAGAAAACCGAGACACGACTGAAGTTTGCTGGACAACTGTTGTCAAAATATGCAGTTTTTTGGCTACCATGCCAGGTGCCATGTTTGGTGAAAAAGAAACAGCTTTGAACAGAAGCACCTCACACTAACCTGTAAAGCAGAGACGGTGGTGTCATGTTTTGGGGCTGCTGTGCTACCTCAGGGCCTGGTCAATTTGCCATCATTGAGTCAACCATGAATTTCATATTGTACCAGAAAAATAATGAGGCCATCTGTCAAAAAGCTGAAGCTGAACCGAACATGGATATTGCAAGAGGACGTTGTCCCAAAACATACAAGCACAACCGCAACAGTGACTCAAAAAGAAGAAATGTATGGTTATGCAATGTTCAAGGAAACGTCTGGATATCAATCCTATAAATATGCTGTGAGGGGACTTGAACAGGAACACATTTGAAGGGGTACTGTAAGAAGAGTGGGCAAATACTCCCCCCCCCCATCAATGTAAGAGACTGATAGACATATACAATAAACAGTTACATTAAGTTATTTTAGCCAAAGGGGGCAACACCTGCTGTTGAAGCTAGGGGTTTACTTTTTTCCTGCGCTATGAAACTGTATTTCTTTTTATTTTTGATTACTACATTTCTGAATATATATGCTCTTACAGTGTAATTTGTTAGATTAAGTCCATATGTAAAACATTTTTTTCACATGAGGGTAAATATGTCTTGCAGATCAACAGTCAACAAGCTAGCTAGTTAATGCATATTTCCATTTCAATAATTTGTTTATGAACAAATAAAAAGCCAGTTGTGGTCATATGGTCAACATGTGTCTTATCACTCTACTAGCTCAACACTGAAGTCCAGCCTGCAATGCTTACACACCAAAAGAACGCATTCTCCCCAGCCTTCTATCTCGACTGACCTCAGAGGAACCCAAAGTCTCCTCAAAGATTCGCTGGAGAGCAATGAAGCATATGGCAACAATTGTAGATAAGCAGTGTTTGCCATATCCGCGGTTTTCATGAAAATTGGGATACTTTTCAAACAATGTCGCGGGTGAAAATTATTTGGTCGCGGGTGGCGTGTTTTTTGGCTACTTTTCTGTCTTAATATGATACAGAACAATTTCTGTCTTAATATGCTATATGTGTGTTTCTGTTATCACAGCCAGACGTCAGCTACGGTGGGATCCGCGGCTTCACCTGCTTATATACTGCATCTTAAGTTTTGTTCCGGGGGGGTTCAGTCAATATTGGCGTTTTGGGCTGGTTTTGAGCTGTCGTTATGTTAGACATTTTTGCTTAACCTAGTAACACTGTCGATAACTAACCCCGAAAACCTGGACGATGCAGTGCTCTCCGCGTGACCAATTTCATCAGATATTTTCCTATCATAGCTCTTCCAGAGCTGAATAACATCAGAAATGTTCTGCCCTTGTTGAATGCACTTTAGGTTATCATAAGCAGCATATCTGTGTGCATGCATGTAGGCCTACCTGGGGCAACACACATTTTTGTTTGTTCGTAAAGGGTACATGATAATCAACATTTCCAAACATTTTTATAAACATTTCGCTAATATTTGTAGAAATGGACAGTGCAAGTCTTTGGTGTTTGTGTGTGCGTGGTTTCAAGGCGATTTACATGAAGTCACTTATTCACACTGCACACAGGAAGGACAATATTTGAGTTTAATTTGCAAATTTTTTTTTTTCTGTTTGTGGCACGTTGTATCCAATTGTTGGAGCAGCGTAGCGTAGCAACATCAGCAAATAACTGCTGTCTGAACCCAAACAAATCAGATATGATCACTTAACTTTGAAGTTCCCAAACATATTTTAAAAGAAGAATATATTTCAGCGTTATAAGGCCTGCAGTGTAAACAAACCTTTCGAGAAGCTGAGAAGTGATTTATGTGTGTGTGTGTGTGTGTGTGTGTGTGTGTGTGTGTGTGTGCGTGTGTCTTGGTGGGTTAGTATGAGACACGTTTTCATTTTCTTAAGATATTCGACAATAAAGAACGTCTTCATATGTCAACTTTGACCAAGAAAATTGGCTACAGAAAGTGATTTACGTCCCTTACTTTTTTAGATATCGCTATAAAATACAACAGACCTTGTTCTTCACCCGGAGTCACAGTTTATTACTGGGCCTGCTTAATTAAGTTCAAATCATAAAGCATGAAAATATCAAAACACAGCATTCAGATCATCATGGGAAGAAATGCCCGGCCGGCTAGATAGATGGCAGCTGGCCAAGTTTGTTACCCAGCCAGGACCTGTGATCTGCCCTTAAAGGGATGACAGGTTTTCCTTCCACAGGCTGTCTATCTTGGCAGCCACCCAGCTCAGGTGGGGCACATGAGGACAGGCTGCGGCAGAACAAGCTGTTGCCTGGAGATACTAGAAGACTTACAACAAAACACGGCTCATTAGAACCGACGTAGAGTTCCGACAGTTCTGACGTAAATTCGCCGGATGGCACACACTTCTATCATCTTCTATCTTAACTCATTTGTTCTCTTGTTGTGGATGGGAAAACAGAATGCTGCTTTGTACATTCAGCTTATCCCCGGGGGAATGACGAACGCTACGGTTAACTGCCAAAATAAAGCACACATAGCGTCTTACTAGGGCATTGCCTATAGGTTCTGCATTTTACTCTATTGGAGGGACTGTTGGAGGGATAAAACAATGTTATCCCTCCAAGTCCATCATTTGTTTCCCGACAGAATAAAAACCTAAAACCATAATATAATACATTTCTATCCCGGGAAATCACATCTGTCGTTTAAGTAATACATGAGTTATATAAGCTAGGCGAGCTCGCCTGATATGCATGACCATTTGTATAAGTCATTTTGTTCCGCTGGTGCTGATTGCTAGTTCGCAGGCGGTATAGAGTATGCAATCCGGATATACGCTCCACAAATATGCCTGTGCATCAAAATATATAAACAAATGACAGACGGCGTCATATTTGCTGCGTCTCCAGTAGAAATCCCGGATAATACATAAAGGCATTGTCATTGCATTAAGTCTAAGTTGAATGGGCACCTTTGATTAAGAGCAATTTTCTTCTCTTGCCAGAGATTCTCGGTTGGATTAAGGTTTGGGCTTTGACTGGGCTCCTTCTAGGTCACTCAGTGTTTTGCTTGCAAACCACTTCAGTTTCACCTCGCCTGTGTTTTTGGGGATCATGGTCTTGATGAAAAATGACCTACTGCCCTAGTCCAAGGTCTAAGTGCAGGCTGGCAGTGTTTAGGAAAACATCCAAGCAACTTTTTGCCACATCTTTGCTGTGTCTTCCTCAACTGTTATGGCACAATCCAAGACAGATTTAATATGCCAGCTTTACAGCAATGTTTTCTCCATGCCAGTCTTTCATATAGCCCCGATCTGTGAATAATATAATAAAGCAATAAGGAATGAGGAGTGATGTTTAGCCAAAACACCACGCTTAGGAGCATTTCTCAGGCACAACACAATACGGAGTACCTGGACACAAGCTAAGCCGTGGCATATTGGCAATGTAGCTCAAACCCCCAAGATGCTTTATTGCTCTGATAAACCGGTTAAGAATACAATTAGAGCAGTAAAAGGGATGTGATATCATAGCTGTGGTATAAGGTTTCATAATTATCCAAAGCGACTTATATTCATGCATTTTACATGTGGGTGGCCACGTAAGACGAACATACGATCCTCACTCCTTAGGAGCTCCATGCTCTGTCAGAAGACAGGAACACAGCTAATGACATTTTGGCACCTTCTTCGGTCCTGATCATGGAACTCTGCAGCTCCTCTTGAGCCCCCATTGGCCTCTTGGTGACCTCCCTCACCACAGACCTCCTTACATAGTCTTTCATTTTTAGTGGAACTCTGGCTTAAGGCAAAGTCTGTGTTGGGCCATGTTCTTTAAAGCATTTAATAATGGATTTAACCGTGCTGCATCTTTTTTGTCACAGGTAGTTTCTGTATCAGTAGGTTCTGTACCAGTAGGTTCTGTTATCAGTAGGGTCTATATCAGTAGGTTCTGTATCAGTAGTTCCTGAACCAGTAGTTTCTGTATCAGTAGATTATGTACCAGTAGGTTCTGTATCAATAGTTTCTGTATGAGTAGGGTATGTATCAGTAGGTTCTATATCAGTAGGTTCTGAATCAGTAGTTTCTGTATCAGTAGGGTCTATACCAGTAGGGTCTGTATCAGTAGGTTCTGAATCAGTAGTTTCTGTATCAGTAGTTTCTGTATCAGTAGTTTCTGTATCAGTAGGGACTGTACCAGTAGGTTCTATACCAGTAGGTTCTATACCAGTAGGGTCTGTACCAGTAGTTTCTGTATCAGTAGGGTCTGTACCAGTAGTTTCTGTATCAGTAGTGTCTATACCAGTAGGGTCTGTACCAGTAGTTTCTGTATCAGTAGGGTCTATACCAGTAGGGTCTGTATCAGTAGGTTCTGAATCAGTAGTTTCTGTATCAGTAGGGTCTATACCAGTAGGGTCTATACCAGTAGGGACTGTACCAGTAGGTTCTATACCAGTAGGGTCTGTACCAGTAGTTTCTGTATCAGTAGGTTCTGAATCAGTAGTTTCTGTATCAGTAGGGTCTATACCAGTAGGGACTGTACCAGTAGGTTCTATACCAGTAGGTTCTATACCAGTAGGGTCTGTACCAGTAGTTTCTGTATCAGTAGGTTCTGTATCAGTAGGGTCTATACCAGTAGGGACTGTACCAGTAGGGACTGTACCAGTAGGTTCTATACCAATAGGGTCTGTACCAGTAGTTTCTGTATCAGTAGGGTCTATACCAGTAGGGACTGTACCAGTAGGTTCTATACCAGTAGGGTCTGTACCAGTAGTTTCTGTATCAGTAGGTTCTATACCAGTAGGGTCTGTATCAGTAGGTTCTGAATCAGTAGTTTCTGTATCAGTAGGGTCTATACCAGTAGGGACTGTACCATTTGGTTCTATACCAGTAGGGTCTGTACCAGTAGTTTCTGTATCAGTAGGTTCTATACCAGTAGGGTCTGTACCAGTAGGTTCTATACCAGTAGGGTCTGTACCAGTAGGGTCTGTACCAGTAGTTTCTGTATCAGTAGGTTCTATACCAGTAGGTTCTATACCAGTAGGGTCTGTACCAGTAGTTTCTGTATCAGTAGGTTCTATACCAGTAGGGTCTGTACCAGTAGGGTCTGTATCAGTCCACGTCCAGGCAGCCCAACAACCATGTGGTGCTTACCTCAGAACAGAGGACAGTCCCAGCTGCTTTATTCCTCCACCGCCCAACAATAATCTTTCATCGCAGATTGCTTTATTTTAATGGATGGCCTCATTTCAAATGTTTACTGACTGATGAGCGTTGAGGCGTGTTATTTCAACATTTCATTCATGACACTAACTTTGAAAATAATTTGCTGAGATGCGGTGCCTAAAGAAATTCTACACCCCCTTAGATTTTTCTCTCACATTTATTCAGCGCATCAGAGTTTTGTGCAGTTTTTTCTACTAATCTTTATTTTTGAAATGTCATAATTGGATGTTTCCACCCCCCCGAGGTTATACTTGGTGAAAAAACCGTTGGTAGTAATTGCAGCTGGGAGTCTACCGGGATGCGTCCTACCAAATTAGCACACCTAGATTTGCCCAAATTTTACCATTCTTCATTACAAAACCTTTAAAGCCCTTTAAAGCTCCTGGGAAACGTAGATGGACAGAAATATTCAAGTCATGCACACGACTGTCGTCTGGATATAAGACATCTTTTTTTTTTTTATTCCACAGCTGCAGCATGGCTTCAGGTCGTTGCCCAGCTGAAATGGGATTTTGACCAGTCTTGGCCATACAGGCATGTGACCTGTCAGGATTTCCATTGGCCTGCTGGTAGCTCTTCTATCTCATCCTGTTTGTAAGCAGGATGTTGGTGATGCCAAACATCTTGCATTTCTTCATAATCACATTGACCATAATCCATGGCTTGTTCAAGGCCCTTGCAATCATAACCAACTCCTGAGTAACTCCACAACTTTCCTTATTTCATTTTAAAGCTCCTTGATGTCCGTGCTGAATTTTCCCTATGAATTATTTGAAGTACTGCAATATAAATTGTGAAAAGGGCAATTAACTTGTGTGATTTCTAAGTTGTTTTTGCCGTTGCATTTAAACAGAGATGTAGACAATTTTTTCACACAAGTTCATCTTGAACTTCACGTTTTTATATATAGTTTCAGAATTTCTATTTCACAATAATACTAAACAGGCTTGCAAACATATGGAGTGTGGTGTGTAGATTCGACAGGACATATTCTTTGTACAGGCACTGTATGCTAACCTGTGAGATTGCATGATCTACATGACATAGCCAGCAAAACTAGCTCGCTAAACAAGCTAGATGTGGTAAACAACTATGAAGGTGACAGATAATGTAGTTGTCACAGTTACTGGGCGTAAGACTGATGTCTATGTGGCAAACCCCAAATGAATATCTAGCCTAGGGCTCCGAAATGTGATCCCTGGAGTTGTAATATAGTATAAATTGTTGTGTTGGGGTAAATTATGCAGTTTAGCCAGGTGCAATACACCCTTACAACAGCTTGTAGAAATGATGATGGTAATAAATAATTTGTATAGACTCCATCATAGAAATATAATCATAGATACTGTATATACTAAAACTCCAGGATAGATATGGAACAGTAGATATTGTAAACAACAACACTTCAGTGCTTGTTGTGTACAGTTGAGAGCAAAAGCAATAAATTGTTTCTCCCCTAATCTGTGACTTTTGCTATCACCAGGTCAGAGCTCATTCAAACATACCTCTACTTAGAGCAGATCAGCACTCCTACTTCCTGTGCCCAGCAGAAATAAACAGAAGGATCTCCCAGCAAATAACTAACAAAACAACCATTTTCATGTCAGCATACTGAAGACGACTAGCCCACATGGTCTAAACATTAGCAGTAATGTCACCGGAAAATCACCCTGCTCTAGCCTTTAATCTTGTTGTTCCCCCCCGTAAATAATACACTCCTATTTCACTTGAGTCTTTCCAGGATTTGCCAGAGTGAACACAGATTAGGATTAAACGGCAGGAAGTGGACCATATTTACGTGCTTCAATTTCTTTGGTTTTGCCGTCCTAATATGAACCTTGAACTCCTATCGGGCCAAGGGATTGTAATGTTGTGTATTGCTACATGAATTTGGTCACAGGCGAGGCCGACGGTGGCCCCTGCGGCTTAAGCCGCCACCTCTGGTGCACAATGTACTGCTCCAATGTGGAATCCAGTCCACTGCTCTTTGAGCAGAGTACATTGTTGCCACTTCCTCTGTCTGCTAAAGCATAAACTATGCCTGTGAAAAAAATATTTGTTCACGAAGGATGTCAAAATAATCCAATGAAATGCCATTATTAACACATCATGTATTACTCTAGCTGGGCCACTGTAGATGTCACTGTACAACATATGCAGGGTATCAAGCCTTTTAAAATGCGCCTTACCTTCCCCAAACTTTCTTTGACAACAAAGGCAAAAAAGTAGAGAGAGAGAAAGGAATTGAGTCATTTAACATCACATTGAAAGTCCAAAGACACATGTAAAGGTCGAACTGAGCCGGGGGGTGCTCGATTTTGGATCTGGTGAACAAGTATTCGGCACGTAAGTCCTCTAAAGACGCAGAGAAAAGCTTAAGGCTGTTAGAGTTAAGTTCATGTATGTCACTCTGGCATGTGACGTCCCAGCAGCATTCCAAGGGTTGATGAAACATTGTTTAGGGTTGCTTAGCAAGGCAATGCATCTCTACTGATTTTGTATGTCGAAATCATTCAAAGATGCAGTCCGTGATTTCTGGCATCTCGTTGGTGGAAGTGACGATGCTCGTCTTACAAATTATGCACGTACGTTCAACATGTCACGTATCCAAACCATTTACAAAATGTTCTCCGATGATGCGACAGCATGACATAGAATTGTATCCCCTTAAAGGGTTCTGTTAGAGCGATAAGATAAAGACAAAAAACATGAGTAATAACTCTTTAGTAGGAGACACGACTTACATCTCTGGTTTAGTACTGATAGTGAGGCAGCAATGCCCTGACTCAGGCAGAGTCAGAATACTCTGACCACTGACCTGCGCCTCAAATCCAATCCAGAGAACGCAGAGCAGCCCTTTCGTATGCACCGCCTGGTGTCCATGTGAAAGTAGGCGTAATGAAATATGGGTTTCCTGTGAATTTGCGTTGGGCTGATTACTTTTAGTGCTGGCGACACCACGGTCAGGGTGGAAGAGGTTGATCTGATGAGTAGAAGAATTCCCGCGTACAATTGTCCCTTCAGTCGAGTAGTTAAGTTCAATGAGAGCTTCAACCACGGGACACAGATCTATTTAAGCATGGTCTCCTCATCTCATCTCCATCCGGTATCGGGTCGCGGGAACAGCAGCTCTTTAAGCATGGTAAAGTTACTAATTTACTTTAGATGGTGTATTATTACACCATTTCACAAAGATAACGGTGTAGCTTCTTGGTTGCTGTCAATCAAAGTTTTTTTGTTTTTGTTTAGGCCAACATGTCTGTGGAACTTGCAAACATGATGAACGCAGCACTGTAGCTATTCCACGGTACTGGTCTAAATAACAGTGTGATTGTTAGGCAGTCCGAACACTACTGATTCTTTAAACGACAGATCTAGAAACAACCGCCTGAATAGGTTTCGTATTCTGGTACAGCATGTTGGCTGCATACAAAACCTGTGAAAGGATGAACCAGAAGACGTTAATACCTCAGATAGTACTGTATAGGACATGTTTGGTGGGTTACGTCCAATACAATTCAATACAATACAGGCCTGATACTACATTTAATTCAGTCAGACCAGAAACTGGTTATTTAGGGCCCTCTAGTGGTCAATGTGTGTAACCGCTCGTTTTGAGTAGTAACCTTCGCTAAATAAGGAGACTAAACCAAGAAATAACAATTAATCCTGACAAAAACAAAAGTCCCTCTCCATTGGGCAGTCTATAAATCAAACGGACGGTAGCAACTGCAGATTTTCCCTTTGAGAAACTATAAAATCGGTGTCAGGTGAGGCCACTCCTGTCAGTGCTTGATAACGGTGACGTAATATATAGCCTATGCACGCTTCAGTATCTGTTTTGTGTTGAGTCCATCCGTCAGCGATGCGTTATATTCCTGCCGCTGGACTTGCAGAAGGGCCAGACATTGGTTGACGTTTGTGTCGTTGACTGTCCTGCAGAAACAAGGTGTCGCTTCAAAAATGAATTGAAAAAAATAGCATGATATGCTCGCCGGATGGCTTATTCAGAATTCGGTAAAACTGTTTAGCTACTGGGCACCCCAGCCCACGGAATGTTTTGCAGAGTGACCTTAAGAACGAAGCCCTGGTGCCTATCAAGCAGTTGAAATATCTGATGAATAATTGTTTCAAGGCCAATATTGTTTGCTTTTCTTATGTGTGCATGTCTTGGTTCTCTGTACATTATATACACTCACCTAAAGGATTATTAGGAACACCTGTTAAATTTCTCATGAATGCAATTATCTAATCAACCAATCACATGGCAGTTGCTTCAATGCATTTAGGGGTGTGGTCCTGGTCAAGACAATCTCCTGAACTCCAAACTGAATGTCATAATGGGAAAGAAAGGTGATTTAAGCAATTTTGAGCGTGACATGGTTGTTGGTGCCAGACGGGCCGAGTATTTCACAATCTGCTCAGTTACTGGGATTTTCACGGAGAACCATTTCTAGGGTTTACAAAGAATGGTGTGAAAAGGGAAAAACATCCAGTATGCGGCAGTCCTGTGGGCGAAAATGCCTTGTTGATGCTAGAGGTCAGAGGAGAATGGGCCGACTGATTCAAGCTGATAGAAGAGCAACTTTGACTGAAATAACCACTCGTTACAACCGAGGTATGCAGCAAAGCATTTGTGAAGCCACAACACGCACAACCTTGAGGCGGATGGGCTACAACAGCAGAAGACCCCACCAGGTACCACTCATCTCCACTACAAATAGGAAAAAGAGGCTACAATTTGCACGAGCTCACCAAAATTGGACAGTTGAAGACTGGAAGAATGTTGCCTGGTCTGGTGAGTCTCGATCTCTGTTGAGACATTCAGATGGTGGAGTCAGAATTTGGCGTATTGTTTCTGACCATGTCCATCCCTTGATGACCACCATGTACCCATCCTCTGATGGCTACTTCCAGCAGGATAATGCACCATGTCACAAAGCTCGAATCATTTCAAATTGGTTTCTTGAACATGACAATGAGTTCACTGTACTGAAATGGCCCCCACAGTCACCAGATCTCAACCCAATAGAGCATCTTTGTGCTGTGGTCCCAGCTCTCTTCAGGTTATTGACCAGATCCTGCCGTGTAGTTCTGGGCTGATCCTTCACCTTCCTCATGATCATTGATGCCCCACAAAGTGAGATCTTGCATGGAGCCCCAGACTGAGGGAGACTTGACCGTCATCTTGAACTTCTTCCATTTTCTAATAATTGCGCCAACAGTTGTTGCCTTCTCACCAAGATGCTTGCCTATTGTCCTGTAGCCCATCCCAGCCTTGTGCAGGTCTACAGTTTTATCCCTGATGTCCTTACACAGCTCTCTGGTTTTGGCCATTGTGGAGAGGTAGGAGCCTGTTTGTGTGGACAGGTGTCTTTTTTACAGGTAACCAGTTCAAACAGGTGCAGTTAATACAGGTAATGAGTGGATAACAGGAGGGCTTCTTAAAGAAAAACTAACAGGTCTGTGAGAGCCGGAATTCTTACTGGTTGGTAGGTGATCAAATACTTAGGTCATGCAATAAAATGCAAATTAATGATTAATAAAAAAATCATACAATGTGATTTTGTGGATTTATGTTTTAGATTCCGTCTCTCGCAGTTGAAGTGTACCTATGATAAAAATGACAGGCCTCTACATGCTTTGTAAGTAGAAACACTGCCTATTTTGCAGGTTCATCAAATACTTGTTCTCCCCACTGTACATTTCTACAGCCATTGCTAAGGAATACCATTGTAGCTGTAACTATTACTCAGGCCAACATTACATGATTTAAAACAGCCAAAACTCCAAATAAGGGTTTTTAGAAAGTAAAAATGACTCCAGAATTGGTATATGGTTGAAAATATAAATTCAAATATTTTTATTAATTCTATATTGATGTACACCACTCGAGACTGTGATAAAAGCACACAGAAGGCTACGGACTGAAACCAAGTTACAGGTATTTGGAATATAAAAAAAAAAAAATTAAAACAGACTCAATATTTCTAATAATTTAGACAATTACAGGTAAAAGAAAGTATGTGCCACATTGACTTGTTGCTAATGATGTTTTTATTCTGTACATAGGACAATTTTGTACAAAATTAATCTAGATATAACACTACATAAAACAAAGTAAATCATATGTACAATATTAAATGAAGCCATATAGTACAGGTCACAGACAAAAGGACACTTGTCAAGTTATTATATTCTGGAAAGTACATGTTCAACTAAAAACCTGCAAAATTACGAGGTCAAGCAAATCATTTTGAAAAACAGTCAGCAAAATATTTTTTTCTCTGTGTATCTTGTCACACGGGTAATTCATCTGTCCCCAATTTAAAAAACTACAACAGTTTTAACACAAATAAAAAGCGAAGTGATAAAATCTCTAATCAATACAGTTATACCAAAGAAAATCAATTGGTTTAGGGCAAAAAATTTTTTTGGTGAGTGTCATTCTTCTAGGGGAAAAGACACTGGTCTAACATGGTAGTATAATTTACGCATTTCGCATTCTAGCAAATATTACTTATAAAGTCACCAAGTCAGACCTAGATATCAGTCCATTTTAGCATGGGCCCTATCCACTGGCAGCCACAATGTTAAAGCTTGCATTCAGACTGCCAGGTAGCGGGGCAAGACAAAACAGAATTCATTACAGGTCGGATACCCATGCTAGATTTGCAAGTTCAAACAATGGTACAACAGACAGCCACTAACATTTACAAGACGGCCAAAGCCATACTGGACTGGACCGCCTAATGACTGGAGAAGGCTGAAGACGTCGCACAAACAGAGCTTCATTGAAGATACACAAACGTCACAGTCTTCAGGAAGTGCTTTTCAGGCAGTTTCCTTCGCTTGTTACAGGAGTAGTCCACTTGCACAAGGGATCTCCGGTCTCTACCTCACATCAGCGTCAGCCTCTAGCGTTGCCACGCCGACCTGCCAGTGAATCACTATATTAATGGGAACGACACAAACGATGCTCACTGAGCCATCACTTTCGCTGTCCTGCTCACCGGGCAAATAATTTAATACTTCACCATTTGATAAAAGGCACTCTGATGTCTTTGACAAGAGATGTCTTAAGGAAGGTAAGAAATGTTTTCCCCGTTTCTCGCCTCGCACAAGACGAGTCCCAGTCCTTTCAGCTACGCGGCGAAGCAGACCAGCGTTTCTGGGAACTCACCGCAGAGAACATGGGGGCTGGAGTGAAGAGTGCCCAGGGCGTCCTGCAACGTGTGATACCATGGGTACCTCTGGAACGAACTGGGGACAATGCTTGACTAGCAACAGGCTCCCGAGCTGCGAGGACACGACTCGCGTTTCAGACAGACTACTCTGCAGTCCGTCGGCGGCATCGACATAAAAACTACCCCGCACCCCAAGTGACTACACGTTTTGACATCATGCGTAATTCTGTTACACCCCTCTTGATCGCAACCTCCTTAAAAAAAACGATGCCTACTTGTGGCCGGTTGTTGTGAATTAGGTTAAAAACGTTCCTAGATTGGTCACGTCACCAGGCGTTACCAGCTATGCCATGATTTCTAACCACATGTATCCTCAGGTAAAATTCACAATTGGATAAAGCGCCCCAAAAGCAGTGACAACTGTGGAAGTGTGTGTATAAATCCACATATGCATTAAGGACTGATTAGAAGTGACCAAGCGGTGCATTTTTGGTTGCGACAAACCAGGATTCAGACTAAAATAACTATGTTTTTTTTCTCTATAAAATAATAAAGTACCATTGTTTGAACTGTCAATGTTTCGGCGTGATCTGGCTCACATATTGCCACTGGACATCAATAATAGAGTATGAGAAAGGAAATAAGACAAAGTGTATGGCACAACTGTAGAGCGTGAAACATCCAGTGTCCACACAGAAACCACCCCCAACCCAAATCCTGTCACAACTCGTCAGAGTGGATCAGTCAATCCACAATATCTTGTTGCACTACGGCCTAACAAAAAATGCATTGTTAATAAATCAGCGTCTGTTACAGAGGGTTGTCTGTTACAGAGGGAGGTCTAGCGATCTAAACTGCTGACCCCAGCGCATATGTACGAGTTGGAAAGTGTTCATATCGGCCTACTGCCCTTTGACCCCACCCTTCCAAATACTACCTTTACAGTAAAAAAAAAAAAAATTATACAAGAATAAAACAAAAACAAAAAAAACAAGACTGCCCCACTCAAACAATACCTTTAAAAAAAAAGTCTGAGGCCAAAAATAAGCAAAGGCAAATGACCCAGTTGGTTTACCTAGCTAGTCGTCCTTGTTAAAAATCACACAGAGTGAAAACCACAGACAAAAAAAGAACACAGACGGTCTTGGCACTGGCAGATTTCCCTGGGAATAAATGAAAGAAAACTGGAGTTTGAACAAAGCAAATTATCCGGAAAGTAGATCCATTCATCATCTCTCTCCCTCCGTCCAGCCACTTCTTTCCTTGGTTTGGTTTCCCCTTGACCGGAAACCACAGAAGACACGAGCGGTCCCCCATTCAGTTTCTGCGCTGTTCGTTGTGCATTCCACCCAGTGGAGGGTCATTGGGGCTCGTCGAGTCACACGCGGGACAGAACCTGCCCGTTTTCATTCAAACAGTGATGACACAGCGTCTTAACGTAATAGGATTTCAGTGGAAAATGAGACAATGGGGGAGGGGGGGGGGGGGCGGCATTACCCCTCCTGAAAAGAAACACCTGAGAAAGCAGAAATTCGAGAGAGGGGAGGTCTACTGGCGACGGCGTGGAAACCAATGCCAGAGTGGGCCAGAGAATGAGGGTGGGGGCGAAGAGAACCTCCGAAGGGACTGGACAATAGAGGGGCAGACCTAGAGCCCATCTTGGGTTGTGATCATGTCGTCGGCGTGGCGATGGGTCTCCAAGGCTTTTGTGGTGTAGATGTCCTGAGGGAGATCCGACTTGTGCCATGCTATAGGCTGGTCGTTCCTCTGCTCTCTCGGGTGTAACTGCAGTAGCGGGAGGAGTGTTAGAGACAGTTAGGCTACATGGAGTAACACCTCAAAACAGCGAGTTGCATAGGTGTTCACCTCCCGCAGACATTATGGTATGGCTGTGACGGGCACAGGCTCAGGTGTAGTGTCAGATGTAAAAAAAAATATAAATAAAAAAGGAGACAGGGCGACAATAAACAACTGAAAATTTTATCACCACTGGAACTCATTGATACTAGGACACCACAAGGACAACAACTTTTCACATCACGTGTTTATAAACACTGAGCATGCTTATGAATAACGGCAGGGTTTGTTATTTTTTACACCAAGCCAGCCAAGCACCAAAAAACTAATTAAGAGTAAATGTTAGTGATAAGCTAGCAAGACTAACCCAGTGCCATTTAAACCCATGCAAGAGAGCCATGCAGAGACAGACGAAAACAAAAAGTACTTGATTCCAGTGACTCCAGTCCATAACTTCTATGGAGGTGCAGCGCCCATTTTCAGGAGAGACATCGGGGCCCATATATTCATAAAATGAATGATCTTAGATCAGTTTAAACCCTTTTGATCACAATGACTATGTACAGTGGTGGCCTGATCCTAGAACAGCATTCACGGACAGAAGTCACTGACATTTACCCAAGTAGCTTCTCTCGTTACGGGCTCTCTCAACCCCTGAACTCCTTCAGGGGCCAGGCGGACCATCGCGCTCCATCGCTATTGGAACACTGAGGCCAGTAGAATCAAACACAAACCACAAGGCAACGCAAGACGAAAAGAACGGAGAGAGAGACTTGAGTCGCATGCCAGGGAAGATGAACCAGAGAGAGGTTAGAGCACCACGAGCCACCGACGCCGGGGACGGCCAGTGACCCGGAGAGGGTGCGGTGAAGACACACTAATTAGCGGATTGTTAGTACCGCCGTAAAGAACAGATATCACAGTAGATTGGTTTACCTGATATTAGGACTCGTTTCCAACTTCCCTGCTAGCACACTACCTAGAACAGAACAACATATGTTGAACACAGTTGCCAGTGGGTCGTTCGGTTTTCCCTCACTGGGAACGAGAGGTCCATTCAGGGTGAAGTGCTGTGGCCTCAGGACCAGAATTCAATCATGTCATTGTGTGACCTATTATTTGGACCGGTTCCCAGCTCACAAACGCTTCAGAATAGCGCCGCTAGTATGTAGCTCTGTTAAGATACTGAGAATGAAGAAAAATAGCTCAGATGAAGTATGTAAACGTTTTTAGTTTCTTATTAATCCTACACAGTTCTTTCCTGGCAATAGTTCAAATTTAGATTGGAGTATATCTTTTTTTAATCCCCATTGACAAATTTTTCCAAAACACACAAAAAAAAGTCACTTAAGTGAACAGGTGACGCTGATTGGCCGTGGCACTCGACCAATGGCGTGATCAATCTCTTGACGTCGGCTGGTGACGCTCGTATCAGCGCAAGCGGAAAATTGAGAACATAAAAATATATAAAAAAAAAAAAAATAATAATAATAATAATAAAATCGGTCATGCTCGGCCTGGCAAACCAAAACAGTCCTCAGGGGAAAGGAAATTAAAAAACAACTCGCGGTCGAGAGGGCTCACATACGCTGGAACACACAGCCGCAGCGTGAGGGTCAGCGCAACGGCACACACGAGTCCTTCACTCACCTGTGGGTTGGATTTGGCGAGGTTCTCGATCTTAATCCAGGCCTCCTCCCGTTCTTTTGACTTGGCCTTCTCCCTGCAGGACCAGACAGACATCGACAGGTTACCACCTCAACGTACAGTTACGTTTGGAGAACGGCTAATCTGAATGGCGCCATCCAATCAGGAACCACCGTGTGTTTGTAGCTACATGACTTTAGGTGTGCTAACCTGACACGAGATTGTTTTTATATACGTACTTGTTTTTCTCAGCCCTGAACTGCTGCGTGCAGTCATCGAACAGCTTCTGGTTCATCTCCATGAAGAGCTTGAGAGCATTGTAGATCAGGCCATGGATGGTCCTGCACACACACACACACACACACACACACACACACACACAGAGGTGAGTCAGTCAGCAGTCATGTCTAAAAGGGCAGCCCTGTCCTCTAGGCCAAACCAAAATTAGATCCCAGGGAATGACTCAGAAGGACTGAACTAATGATGAGCTCCATGCCTTCAATAAAAGCACTTTCAAAACAGCATAAAATTGTTTGGGAATAGTTTGACAAACAGAGCCATGTTGAAAAAAAAAGAAGCCAGATGTCGGCTAAAATAAACACGCCGCCAGTGGACCTGGGTTCAACGAAGTACTGGAGGAAATCTCTCAAACATTTACAAGGTTTTGGATCTCCTCAAGTGTGCCTTTTTGCCACTGTTCTGTTGGGTCCAGGCCAGCTCAAGAAAGCCCCACCATCTCAATCAAGCGCAGCGGAATCATTTTTCAGAAGAACCTGAAGTCTGACCGGAAGTGCTGCACTGGGTTACGTTCACCAGGACGAACAGCCCAACGGAACAAAACCATAAAGATCATGTCCCCTGGGACAAGTCCAGGGAGTGCCTCCTGTCGGTGCTCGACCATCCAGGTGTTCAGAGGTACTCACTTGTTCCAGTGTGTCTTGGAGTTGCGGTAGAGTGCCGGGAACATGATGGGGAGGATCTTGGCGGCGTTGTCGCTGATCAGGCTCATGATGTACTCGTTGTTCCAGTAGTACAACGCCCTCTCCGCCACCTGCACAGTGACCACAAGCAGTGAGCGCCCTCTGTCACGCCTGCCAACTCAAAAAATGACACTTCTGGAGGCCGTGTGAGAACACTGAAGGGACACCATTCTTGCTCATAGACTACTTTGGAGGAAACAAATTAATCCTTTTTATTTTAATTTTTAAATGCGAGTGAACTAATTCGTTATAGCGGCGACAGGCCATATCACACGGGCAAACAGCTAGATTCAGCTTAGTACAGACTGTTGTTTCTATCTGTAGAGCCCCTGGAGGCTAAATGCTTGTACCTACCGCAGAAAACAAAAAAACATTGCTTTACAAGTAGCCAATTGTGTTGTATTAAAAACAAACTATGTGACATAACACACACCATTCTGAAAACAGGGACACTTCAACACATGCATTAAGTGGAAATATATCACCTATGAATATTTCCATTGAGCGACTTTCCTTTTTGGCAGCTGCTTAGTCAAATTTGCTCAGATTGCCTGATGTAGGTTTGTTACTGAAATGCATGTTGGGGCTAATGGGAAACACCCCACCCTATTACTCTGCATTGTTTGGGTTAAAGGGGGTGTGTCCACTCATGTCACGCGGTGTATATATAGGAGACTCAGAGGAGACCAATGAAAGGGTCAGCAGGTCAGTCACCTGGAAGTGTGGGCTGGACACACACTTGGCCAGCTGTCTGAACAGAGGCTCCATGACCTTGACGAACTCGGACGGCTCGATGACGTCCAGGATCTCCTCCAGCTCGTTGAGGAACATCACCTCTTTGGGACTGTGCGTCTTGGGCCAGTATTTCAGAAGAGCCATGACCACCTTGCAAACAGAACACGGAGTGAATTGGATCTCGACCAATAAAGCGCTCATTAACAATACTTGAAATAAACAAAACTTCTTATTTACACTTTAATGGTCACGTGAAAGTAAAATAAGGGGGAGTTTGTGCTGAAAAAGCAGGAAGGCTGGACTCGAGCCAGAGGTGTACTGGAGACAGTGGTCAAGACTGCCTCTGAGGTCTATAGGCAATAAACATCCCCAGCAAATCCTCATGAAAGCGGTCATAAAATGTAACCAGTCCGTTCCTATGGTAATAAACCATTTATAAAAACAAACGACTCACAAGGAAATGAGAGGATAGTTTCTGTGACTTACCGGTTCAGTGAGAGTGCTGTCCTTCTCTAGAAACTGCACCACACAGTAAGCCAGCTGCCGGAGGGAGGAAACGAGACGCTGAGGATGCGGGGCGATCCTATCAGTCTAACGGCGCTGACATTCACACCAACCGTAGTACCGAACAAATAACTGAAGCGGTGACGGCGGGTGTTTCTGGTAGGGTTTTTTTGTAATCATGGCTGACAGAACACAGTGAGGAACGTTCTCCCAGCTCGATGGAACAGACTCGGGCCGGTTCACAAAGACTCCTCTGATTAGGACCTCCGTCTCCATAGGGACTCTGGCTTGTGAAAGCCAGGTATTTGATTACTGGTAGCAGACGGTGCTCTGTGTTAACCGTCCCTGACACTGTCCCCTGCTAGCCAGCCGCCATCATTTGCACATTAACGTAGTGTGAAACTGCCAAAACTTTCAGAGTAGTGCAGATTTTCATTCACTTTATTCAAGCTTATGTACTAAGAATCGTGCCTGTTCTGCAATCTCAACGTTTGGTAACGCTTCACCCTTTTGAACAGACCTCTGGCAGCCTGGTTGATGGAGTTGCCAAAACAACCGCCAGAGCAAAAGGTCATGTTCGTTAGGGCCCACATTTTAAAATATCATTTAATAGAGAAATTACAGCACATTCCCTCACTGGGCAGGTGCAAATGTTCCAACTACACATGACAGACACAAGAAAGGCTTACCTGTGGATGGTAGACACTAAGTGATTTGACTTTGTGCAAAGGCAACAGGACCTTTAAAAGGAAAATCTTGTGCTCCTCTTTTAGTGGTAAGGCAAACCCATTTATTATACTGTGAAAAAGAAAAAGAAAAAGAGCTAAGCCCTGTAGGACAATGACTGAAATTTAAATAATTTCAACACAATTCAGCAATTCAGCCAAATTAATATTGAAGAGATATGCAATAAATGTGAGCTAAGAAATGTTTGATTTTCTCAAAGAAATGAGACTTGACACAAGTCTAGAACAGCCATTCCAACTCCAACGCAAGACAGCATACCTTCCGAGGATCTCCAGTAATTCTGCTATTCCATTATGGTGTTCAGTCTCATAGATAAACCTGTCAAAACAGAGAAAAAATTCATCATCCAACCAAACAGTCAATACATAGTAGTGGCACACAAAAAAAAAAAACTAAAGACCACACTAACTTACAATCTTTAGCGGTAGACTTGATTTGTTATGATATCGGTTCACCATCAGATTCAAACTCACCTATAAAATATATTGTTGATGTGTTTTCTGATGTAGGCCCGTAGGCCCAGGAACTTTCCATATATCCTGTGGAGAGTGGTTTTAAGGAAATCCCTCTCCCGTGGGTCTTCGCTGTCAAACAGATCTAGAAGCTGAGGACGCATAACAGAAACCCCCATTAGATTCCATAACACCATGGACAAGATCGGACACAGAGAGGAAGGCCATTTGTAAACATCAGCCTTTCTTGGCAAATCAAAACCATGTTAAATTGTGAGGCTTTCCATTTTACTGTGCGCTCACCTGCATCACAAATTTCTGGTCTATGTACTTCTTTGCTATATTGGGCTGAAAGTCGGGAGATTCTAAAAACCGAAGGAAAAATTCGTAGACAAGCTGGGGAAAAAAAAGAAATGTTTTGTTAAAATGCATAGGATTAACATAGCCCTTCCTCACAAAAACACAATCAGATATGTTTCCTTAGATTATGTGTTTCAGAATCAGGAATTTGGTCAATAAGTCCTGTAAATTAGCCATTATGACCAACTGCGCTCTTTTGATCCAAACCAGGAGCTAGAGAACGTAAAAAGGCACGTGGTGCCTTGATAAGACGCTTTAACTACAAAGCACCGTTTAATCACGAAGCACAATCTTCCTTAAGAGGCAGGGCTTTAAGTTCATTAGGACACACATCGGAAAATGCTACACAAGAGAAAACCAAAAAAGCCCCAGAGGCTCAATCCAGTGTCAATCCATTCCCTTTCATGCAGTGCCAAATGAACAAGACCCAGACAGCCTTAGCTGGGTCACCAGACACCCACAGTACCTGCAGGTGGGGCCAGGCTGCCTCCAGCGTCGGCTCGTCCTCCTCCGGGTCGAACTCGGCCCCTGTGGGGTTGGACGACGGAGGCAACGTTCTGAACATGTTCACCGCAAACTGAAATGGGGGGGAAGCAAGTAAGAGTGCATTCAGTTTCAACATATCACCCCTCCCCCTGGGAAAAAGGCAAGTACAATATTATAACATTTCGGCAACAGTTCTGTTTTGCAACCAATGAAACGCTGACGCTTCTCTCTTTGATGTACTTACGCTTCCATTTTTTAAAACTGATGGATTGGGTCTGTGGTACCAAATTGGAACAAGTAAATAAGTCGTAACAATCCAGTCTGAGACTTGGGCAGATATCCATAGATGTGTAATGTGCGTGCATAATGCAGAAATGGAGTCTCGATCATCTGTCACCCATGAAATGCTGTGTTTGAAAGTAATTTTGCTGACATATCAGCACAGGCATGACATAGCACATCTTTCTAAGGGGCCTTGCAAGTCAATAAAGATACACGAGAAATAACAATTTGACATGTGACGTTAGACTGCTGAACTTGATTTGACTCCAAGATGTCACTAATTCTTGAACATCTTCATTCTCTTTTTATGTAATGGTTATGAAACCTGAACGATGATTGGCTGGTAGCAGTGATGAGACATCTCTTTCTACTGCTCCAATACCACTCAATATCATCTGTTAAAGTCTTCAAACAGGGCCTTCATCAGAATCTACTTCGCCAGGTCAAGCCCAATTTCACAGCTTTTGTTTAACCATAGTCTGTTATCGCACTTCTCTCCGAAAACATCAACTGACTTAGTGTGTGGGCTATTTCCAGTAAAGACTGATCATGGGACAGTACAGGTAGCCTGAGGAATAGAAAATGTTCATCCCTGTTGTTTGCAGACCCAAATTCAAGACCAGATTTGGCTATTCAGAGAAAAAAATAAATAAATTTTTGCTATTCATTCAGAGGCAAGTTTTTAATTAACTTTAAAATTATTCTCTCATTAGCGTCTTTGCTAACTATGTAAGCTTTGATGTATGAAAGAGAAACTTCAAAGTGGATCTGGGTTGGGGGGGGCTGATGGAAGGATGAGGAGGAAGAGTAAAGTGAAGTCTAGAGGGCTCAGACAGAGCATTAGATCCTGACTGAATGGGAGGCTTGGATATTTAAAAAGTCTTGCTAGGTAAATGCATACATCCTTGCCTAATGTATACCACAATGAGCTTTCACATTAAAAACCACAACACGCTAATGTGATAGGTCAATGTTTTTTTAAAGGGTGGGAGGGTTGAGATATCAATCTCTCATCAACATTTTTGGGTTGTTTATTTTCTCTGTTGACTGAAAAAGTATTGACCCCTTCCTGGACGGAAACATCTGCATGTTTTACACCATGACTTTCTGAATTTTATCTCCTCAAATTATGCAATTAGGCACAATCAGGTGTAGTACATGGCCAATAAACCACAGCTAAGAGGTGTTCTTAGGCAGGACACATTACAGACCGCTTCAATTCTTAATAGTATAAATGTAAACATTTTAAATATTTCGAGGAACAGTTGAGGTCGTTATAAAGTCGCAAAATCTCGGGGAAACTGTCCAGATCGATGAAAAGTAACAAATTCTGGGCGCACGCCAACACTATCCAGCCAGGGCTACCGAACACACCAAGACGACCCAGCCAGAGTTACCAAACACTCCTTAGCAGGCTGTCCCCTCTCTGCCTGTCTGCTGACACTCACCATGTGCACCACCTCTGGGTAGATGGGTTCTGTGATGACGTTCCTGTTGTGGGTGATGTATTCCACCATCTCGCTGAGCGCCGCCCGCTTCACCTCCTTCCATTTCAGGTCACTTAGCGGGTCCGACAGGAAGTCAAAGAGCACGCAGCACTGACGCAACTTCTGCACGAACAGCTTCTCCTGCTCTGCCGGAGCACAGTCTGAGAGAGGGAGGAAAGTACATTTATCAGGGTTCAGTAAATTACTTTTGTAATTACATTTGACCCTGAAGAAACCAGAGGGGAGCAATGATCCATCTACAGGACAATTAAACAGATCAATCCTCCACAGATATTGCAGTTTATATATACAGCTCCGGATGAAATGAAGAGACCGCCGCACCTTCTTCTTTCCTTTCCAAAAAAGTCGAAAGGGAAAGTTTTGAGTGAGGAACAGAAGGGTTAAATTTGCGGTGGTCTCTTCATTTTAACCCTTCGGTTCCTCACTCAAAACCTTCCCTTTTGACTTTTTTGGAAAGGAAAGAAAAAGGTGCGGCGGTCTCTTCATTTTTTCCAGAGCTGTACATTGATGACCCTAACATCCTTTCAGGGACTGTAAAATAAACTAGATTCATTTTATCCGGCATGTCAAAGAGAAAACAGGCATCTATAGAAAATAAACAAACCTGGAAGGTTGAAAAATGTTCACGCTTAAGGCCAGCATTATATTGAAATCATATTTGAATTCAAACTTTCAGGCTAATAGAAATTGTTTTTCTATTATACAGGCTATCGGTAGATCAACTAAGTAACCATTGAAAATCTTCTTTATTGAAGAATTTCATCTCAAAGAGGTGGTAAAAAACACAGTACAAACAGTAAAATTGGGTCACACAAGCAATGAAGGGCATAGAGATATATGCACAATACAGACGCATAATCAACTCATTACCACTTTAATACAATCTGGAAGAAGCAATAACTCCAGACACAGGAATTGGTGGTGATGGGTGTTTTGTAAAAGCACTTTGTGACCATTGCTTTATAAATACATTTGATTGGTTGAGTTTACTTAATATTAATCAATGACCATACAAGGCTAATATAAATTCAAGATGTAATAGGTTAACCTAAGGTCAGAAAAACTTGGGACTGTCGGGAAGAGATCTTCGATGTCCCAAAACAATGGCATTGGGTTTATTAACTGCTACATTATACAACCGAAACCTGCCTGCTCCTTTCAATTCAAGATATTGTCTAGAATACCAATTATAAAAACAAAGGCTAAAGAGACAGGCCATTGAATCTCGGGCCTCGGCAAACTGCAAAAAAAAAAAATTTGGATCATCTGTTCTGGGTACTGTCCATGGGTGGCTAGTTTTTGAAGTCAAGTCCGGGAGCAGTTATTATGTCATAATACCAGGGCATGGTTGAGCACGCTGGCCATGTTTCTGAGGGATCAAAGTACAGGGACCACACTCAATAGGAAGATGTATTGTGGCCTTGGGTACAAGGGGATTATTTTTGGCTGCAGTGTTCCATATGGGGAGGTTTCAGTTCCTTTTGAGGTGCAAAAGCAGAATCCAGAAATATATTGCAAGGGGAAATGGCTAGATGGGTTGATATTTAAAAAGACAGAGGGTGGGAACTGATGGGGTTGAGTAGACGGATCGACTGCTGTTTGTGAAAGTGACTCAGTCGTATGAGGCGGGCACATAAACTATAGATGGCTGTAAGATTCGGGAGGGGGGGGGGTACATTTGAAAAAGTAGGGAACAGAGGTGATGCAAGACCAAATATCAATGCTGGTCTATAAAAATACAGGGCAACATGTGAAGATTTTATATCACTAAAGAACCTAATACAGTCCTGAAGCAGAGAACAAAAAAGAAAAACAAAATGCAAAACCAGTAACAAAGTACCCATTCTGGTTTTCACCCAGTTAAAAAGTGCATCTTTCAAAACGGACACCAGATGTGCATGTTATGGTTAATTACACAAACATGTTTTTTTGCCTGAAACAGATATTGCCTTAGTAGCCACAATAGGGATGTGTTGAATGCAGCCAATCACTCCAAGATTTTTTTGTAACCTATTTTGGGGGGAGGGGGGGGGTTCTTCTTTCCCAGCCACCAAAAAAGGGAGGTCTGACAGGGGATTAGAAGAGAGAGGTGAATTCATTAAAATATTCTAAAATATGTGGAGTAGGTCAGCCGCAAAAAAAAAAAAAGTGAAACGCCATTACTTCCAGTAGGCTTTTATACAGAATTTAAGAACTTCCTGTTTCCACCACAGTAACAAAATACTCTGAGAATATAGACATCCTTGCAGAATGACGTCTCCCAGTAAAGAACAACACAGTGAATGAAAACAACGCAGGAGGGGAGGGGGTACATGGAGGGCAATAGGTGTCACCTACGCAGCACCGGGCACTTACGGCGTTGACAGCACCGTCTATTACCCAACGAGCCGCGGTCCGGGCCAGGGCGCGGTGTCCGTTCTTTCACACAGACCTGTCACACTGTTACATGGAAAACTGAAAAACGTGCGTGCGTACGTTACTAGGCAACAGTCCGGCCCCGGTGTGGCCCAGGAAGGGCAAAGCCTTAGTCATCTCCAAGTATAGGTGGCATGTGTTTAAAGCAGGCAGAGGTGCAGTGCTGGTAGTACTCGTGTTCTTTGCACAGGCTCAGCAAAGGGGCCTTAGAAAAACGTACATTGTTGCTACTTCAAAGTTAAAAGCAATAAGTAAGAACCTCCGGTTTCACCCATCCAATCATATATAGATCTGCGTTTACGACACGGAAACAGACAGAATGGCATCCAATTGAACTTCTGGTTAGTATTTGTACTGTTCAATGACGATAAAGTTGAATCTAATAAGACCAACTGGCACAATAGGCCTACTGTAGGCACATTTATAACATCCAAAAATATAGTATGTCTATATTTTGGGGATAGGTAGGCAATCAGTACATTTTCATTAACGTTTTAAATTGATAACAGCCTAGTTTGTGATTGTGAACTTCACCTTATGCTGCTCAGTTCTCTTAATATGGGCTAAGACTATTTTTCTAAATTAAGTTGGGACCATACAAAGGTCTTTCACATGCTTTTATTACAAAGTTGTTTCTTTGTCAACTTCAACTGGATCAGGCTGCAGTAAAGCACCTAGGCTAAGGAAAAAGCAACTTGTCAAGCAATCTGAAACATAATACAGACTGATATGCAGAAAAAAGTAGTAACATCCCAAAACTAATTTTATAACAAGTCTCTGTGATGCCTTTTCAATGGAAAGAACATATATACATTTGCCTGGCATGTAAGCCACATTTAGGAGAACCCAAGTAAAACTAAGGCAAGTAAGAGGACAGACGGGAACATTTGAAAGATATCCTGACAGCCAATATGGATTCTGAGTGGAGGGTCTCTCTCTCAATAATATCTGCAATAATGTCTTTGCAGTTGCAAGACTCAGTGCATTTCACTTTTGTCATTAATGCTGTGGCGTGTGTATCGTGTGACGTTTGTGCGCACAATTTGGTGTTTTTCCCAATGTGTCCAGTAGAGGGAAACATTACAAACCAATGGAAATGATAAAAACTTAATGTACTTAACATTGTCGCACCTATAACAAAAAAGTGCTTGAAATAACTACATTTGCTGCATTCTATGGGTACATAAAACGTTAAATAAAAGGATAGGCTATACATAAAATGCAACAAACATTAGGGACGACCAGCTCTTTTCTTACTTACAAGTTGTCAGGCTGTGTAAAATAATTGAATCATTCACCAATTTATCGTGTGAATTACCTATACTAATGTCCCTAAGCATGTGTGCCAAATTTCCATCAGTGAATTAAACATATGAGAAGATTCTGCCTATTACACAATCACCATGTAGTGGACATCATTGTTCTTAATGTGCTTAATGTTGAGGCTCGTTACTGTTAGCAACATGTACACAAATGTTTAACAATATTAATTTCATTGAGTGGTTTTATACATTCATGTGCCAGACCACACTCATGAGTGTACTGGTCAATGTTATGCTATTGGTCAGCGGTTACGTACTGGTCTAAAATGTTAAGTTGAAACCTTTGTCTGCCTCAGGGTGATCAGTCAGTAAGGGCCACTGGAGGGGAGTTAAGTGCTTATTTTTTATTAGCCCAATAATTGCTGACTTTTCCCAAAATGGTGGCCCATTTTAGTCCAACCTATTAGCGTGAGGAGGGACCAATGGACAAAGTCTTGGAATGGACTAAATGAATCCGGGCAAGATCAGACGGACCCTCCCACAGACAGGGCCACCTTCACATTAAGGCTATGTGTAAAGCTCTGGTCCCTTAGTAATAACAGCCGGGGTCTTCATTCATGCCGACGCACCGTTTATTGGCATGATGCCCATGCGCCTTACCTCCCGTACCACGCCCGCTCGAAGACTGTTCCAATTACACAACTCTCCCGAGGTAAAGTCTCCGCACGTAGGCCCAAGATGTCCTCCGTAACGGGTTGTGTACATGAGAAAGGCGCAGTGTTTTGGTTGTGGTGTTTATTTTTACCCTGATGTGACTACTAGACCACTACAGGGTCACAGGAGGCAGCCTTGCCCATAAAGTATTATTGCCATGGCGTGACAAATGCAGAAGTACGCCGCACAAGGGATCTACTCAATGCAGCTTCAGTGGAAGCCGATGTGGGTTTGGTCTGAAGTGTGTTACCATGGCTCGAAAAACACATCACCACCTCCAAAAGAAGATCAGTAATGATTAGCTAAACCCTTTGATGTGACCGAATTAAATGTAGCCGCAGTATAATGTTAACTAGCTAGTTAAGGTCACTGAATTTCTGCTGGCTAATGTTAGCGTCAACAGCCACTCCCAATCAACTTTCCTAGCCAATGACAACAACAGTGATCAGCCCTCCGTTCACCTTCCGGTCAAAAGTAAGACTGCGGTGTCTAGGGAATGTAAAGCCTCATTCACATTATAGCGCCGGTCGTTTAGGGAGCTAATTTCCACTCGTGCACAGGAACCACATGAGCAAGCTGCCAGTAAGTAACAGCACACTCTTACAGGTGTTCTTGCCAAGTAGTTACGTACCGGCAGATGGATCAGAACCTGCTGTCGGACGGTACTACCCACAGTGCCGGCGGGTTTAGGGTTAGAAAAGGGAATTGGCAAGTAATCGGGCCCTAATCATTACAACATGCATCCAATTCACGCAACCTCGACCCGCTACTGGTTGGAAAACCTCAGTCAGTAGAGAGCGCAAGACTGATCATCTCAGAGATCGCATTAATTTCTGGATATTGCAGAGAATGTGACCTTTGCATTCAAGAGTTGAAATGTATTGCTTCAGAACATAATGAAACGGGTTTCATTAGGTTGTTGTCCTCAGCTTGTTTCTGTAACTTTGTAGCAAGTCAAGCAAGCCTTGTAAAAAAAAAGCAAGGAGGCTAGACATAAAATTCCATATAGATGCAGGACTTGTCAAATATGGCTTAATCCAAGTAATAAAGTGTTATTCAAAGTTGGGGAAAAAAATCAAGAACATTTAGATCACTGTTTATAAAAAGGCACAGATTTCATAATATAATCACTTCTGTTCTTCCACACAAATTAAAAAGCATCCCATAAACATTCTTGCTTATTTGACATTCAATATGAAATAATAAAGCCACATAAGTAAGCCCAGACATATCTTCAGACTTTGAAAGCAATATTCTTCCCTTCAGACAAATCCTTTTTATAGCCAGAGATTGTTTCTTTTCTAATACTTACTTAGTGTTCCCAAGATAAGTAACTGTCTTTTACATGGATATTAGAGAATAATGGCAAACCACAATCTTTTTCACTTATTTTTGTTCAAACCAAGACCAAATGCATTAATAAAAAGTAAGATTGACATTTAAGGTCTTGTTAACCTTCCGCTCTAACTACTGCAGGGAATACATTTCAGGGATTTTTGTAGGTGGGATCGAAACATGCACCTGTGTTGCTCACCAATGAAAACATTTTGCTCATTGAATTCTCCTCCCACAGCACATTATGTTGTGAATCAGGATTGGCCAGTTAGCAAAACCTGAATGTATACGTAAGTAGATGGCACTAATGTTCCGTATATAGTAACGAGTAATGTCCAGCATTTCACTAGTAATGCTCTGAATTGGGGGAAAAGGCCACTTAACATTGTGCCAACGTTTGCACTACTAATGGATTCACTTCCGTTGCTGTATTTTGACAGTTGCCAACTGCAAACATTTGTGTGACATCAAAGTGTTATTCATATTTATGAGGATTAAGTGCCTGCCTGTAGCATCGGCTCGAAATGGCCACAGACGCAGAAAATCGGTCCTAGTTCAGTATAGCTTTCAGGCCCTTCAGGTGCAGTTGGAATCCGAGGAATTATTTAGGCAGTATCATCCAAGAACGGACAAATAATTATCTTTAAAACACCCTTCTTAACAAGAGAAGTACAAAGTTGTGTGGCTGATAAAAGATATGGCGAAACTGGGAACTCTCGTCTTAAATTAAAACTTGCTGCTGCTTTCAACTTGACCAATCCCCTCCAATTAGTTCCAATGACTTAAATAGCGCTCTTCCAAAATTAGGTGTGTGTCCATTTTCATTCCTGAAGCTTTTTTCGAGGCGCATAACCTTACCTGTCCTATCTTCTATTTCATTAAACCCGAGGTCAACACATTTTGTCCAACTCTTCAGAAAGTATCTGTTGGGCTAGCAACATCATTGCCTCTAGCAACCAGAGGATTAGCCCGAGTTTCAGGTGCGTGTCTAGGCACGGACAACATCTGACAAGATGTAGAAGCACTGTTAGCCATTGTGAATATCTTTGTATTGCATCTGGGTTAACCTTGAAAAAAAATCCATACGGCATTGTTCTTGCACAGTGAGAAATAAATACATTTGCAATCACCAGACTAAAATGGCCAATTATAGTGCCTATTTCAAAGATTCACCTTGAACACAGTGCACAGGAAAATGGTAAAAATTACAGACCCCAACCTTCTTGTTATTTTGACATACTTTGGCTTCACTGAAACAACACAGTTTGAAAAATGTTTGCGCCATCCGTTTTGCAACAGAGATTTCGAACAAGGGTTTGAAAAACAAGGGTCTTCAGATTCCACTCTGTTGTGGACTGTTTTCATTTAGATGAATGACAATCAAGCACAATGGCATTCAAATATTATACCTGAATGTGGCTTTAGGCACCAAGAATTGATAAAACAAAAATCTGTTTGAGTACAGGCTAGTCTAAAACTTCACAGACAAACCTTTTGGCTGTTTATTTCAGGACTAAAACAGAAAAAGCAAGGAGCTCCTTTTTTGACAGGTCACTAAAAAAGTCAAGGTCTCAGAGTAGGTACATGTAAAGCCTGCCTCTGGCACATTAAAAATACACAATTGCATTTTCAACTGTAATTTTACATTTTAGTTGTGTCTTGCTCTCAGACTAATACATCTAAAGCCTTTTCAAAAACTTGTATCCTATAATAATAGCAAGAACGAGCCTCCAATGTTTTACAAGGAGACAAGGAAGTGTACTTAACTCTTCATGTAAAACGAGCTGTCACACAGCACCAGGGGTGTTTTGTTGACTGTAATTCACAGTTAAATCAGTGACACCCCACATTATTAATCTTATTTTACAGAGTACTGTGATGGCACTTGGGTCACCTTTTCAGACAAAAGCCATTTCTGGATGCTATTGCCTCAACGCGCTGCTTAGCCTAGCCTGTAGTGTATCGAATGTGCCATCCGTTAGCATATTGACTATGCTACTGAACAATAGCACTGACTCGTAGTTTGCTGTTCGATAGGAGTTAATACCACGCTTTTGCCCCCATTTAGAGATGGCAACCTCTCCTTCGCTGGAAGGAGAAAGACGGGAAAAGGGCGGGGAGGCAGAGGGGGAATGCCGCAGCAAAGGGAGTCAGTCAGTCTACACGCTCCGGCCAGCGCCTGCCCAGCTGAGCTGCTGGAGTGTGACATAAACGGGCCATGGCCTAATAACGAACACAGGCACTGGCTGTCCTAACCTAATTGTTTTAAGCCCTCGTCTCACTCAAATACAGAATAAAAACCTTTCCCTGGGCTATGACCTCACTTCCTTTTACATCACCGGGCTGTGCGGGGGATGGGCAGAGAGAGCGAGAGGGAGGGTAGTAAAACGAGCTTTTTTTTTTTGCACTGTCTTTTCTTGGAGCTTTGCATGCAATCCCGAAGAAAAACCTTCCCCGATGAGGACACAATAAAAACCCTTTCCAAGCACCAATCCTTTTAAACAAAAACCCCAAACCTAACATTTTGATCTTAGTGACAAACCAGCCAAGATCCAACTGAGAACGGAACAGAGACATAAATGCTGTTTCTCACCTCCCCGGCATAAAAAGGAACAATGGTTCTTACGTACCTCTGAAGTGCATAAGAGCCACCGGCTGGAAAGGCCCGTTGGAATTAGGTGCATCCACAACCATTCTGATTCCAGGTTTATTGCATGTCAACATCTAAACTCGACCAGGAAGGCAATCCACTTAAGGCAAGGAACCGGACTCCATTTTAGCACAAAAGCAGATCAGAAAATGAAGCTCTTTGCTGCTGGAGGGAACTGGCTAGTTAGTGATGTCAGCGGAAAGGTGGGAGCCGATTAGCTGAGCTTGGCATCACTGAGTGACGTATGCACGAAGCTGTGAATTGTGTATGGTGATTGGTGGAGGAAGATCATGGATGGGACTTGCAGATATATGTTGGGCCTTATTGGTCTGTGACTGTTCAGTGCTCCTTCAAGCTAAATCCTACTTTCAAGCAGAGCCCAATAAGTACACTTCAATTGTAGACTACTAAAAATGTTTAAAAAAAATAAAACTCAAGCCAACACCCACAACACATTTTTAGTAGTGTAAAAAAAAAAGAGGGTCTAATCGTTCGTAAGGGGAAAAAATAAATTATTGGACCTTTGAAATTATGGAACTATTGTGGTGTCAGTGAGTATAAGTGAGGAAATATTAATAATAAAAAATATTGTATTAATTATATATATACACACACACACACACACACACACACACACACACACACACACACACACACACACACACACACACACACACACACACAACTTGTTACAGTGGAGAACATAATTTACATGTAATCTAACTGTCCATAGCATTCCTGTATATTCGAGAATATGTCGTTATCCCAGGGAACCTATACTATTGCCATACTTCTTGATTTATTCAACGATGATTTCTTCACATGCAGCGATGCACTTATCGACTGTATTTTCCAGACAGTCACATATATTTCTGAACAATCTGATGTTCATTTACAATCAAGTACATCTTTCGAAGAAATGCATTCGTTTTAAATTAACAAGTAGCCTACACGTAAACAAACCGATCAAAATGATCAGAGCAGCGGCCGTGTGGAGCGAGGGTACAGTTGAGGGGGAAAAATGCATGTTCAAAATGTATTGTCTTGGAGGCCGAGCTCTTCACTATAAAGTGTCAATAAATACATTCAATATCCACGGCAGCTTTAAGGGCAACCCTGAGAAGGCTGCTTAAGTTTCTGCTAGTTATGTTAGTCCTTCATACATTTTTTTAAAAAATTAAATCAAGGATGAGATGGGAAATCTAGGGGCAAACGAAATGAAATATTTCTAGGTGAAAATCTACACACTGTCCCACCACGAGAAATTGTTGTGGCTGAAGTTCAGTCTTTAACCAACAGATGGCACCAGAGACCCCACAAGGAGGGCGTGATCCTGACCAGTTGAAGGCCACTACATAGACAAGAGCCATAATTCAGGTCTCTGTCAATTGTAACTGCAAGCCATTGTTATAGTCTATATTCTCTATGGCAGTACCTCGCCTCCAAAGCAACATATACCTCTGAACATTCAGACATCCCTGCACCTGGCTATTAACTTTCAGTGTGTTTGTAATGTTTGTCTATAATCTGAAATTAAAATGTTATGGTCTGTTTTATCCAACTGAAAAGGTTTAAGGGCAAGACAAGCAACAGTACCACTGTCACACGTCAATCAAAATCTGTATATTTCGGTACTGATATTGCAAACATTAGACAGAGTAACGAAAGTAGCATATGGTGTATCACATTCTTTCCCAATGCGCATGTTCGTCCCAATCTGAGTCAAAGGCCTGGAGCATTAAGACTAATTTTAAGACTTTAAAAATAGACACCTTACAATGCCACCACAAATGCCCAAATCCCTTTACAATTCATCCCCAAGTCCCAATTTCAGCTGCCAATAGTTTATATAACTTTTAAGTTGGCCAAAGCAAGTTAATAACATCTAGGGCCAGTTTTACAGACACAGATTAAGCCCCGCCCTGGACTACACTTTCTATTTCAATAGAGACTCTCCATTGAGACTTATCTGTTTAGTCCATGACTAGGCTTAATCAGTACGCGGAACCGGCTCATATGAGATTTATTAGGCCAATCAAGCTGCCTCGCTTAGGACTCAAACAACAGATCTGTCGCCTTACAGGCTCTGGGCTTTGATTCTGGTTGAAAACATGTAAGGAGATACTGTAGATATATTTTTATGTACTCTATCTACAATACACAGGTATGACCCGGTTTCCAGGACAACTGCCTACTCTCACAGTTCCGTTAGTAAGCCATTGACAGCTACTGACATATGGATAAGTTACGATTTACTTCTATGCTGGCAAAAAATGCCTTATTAAATATTCAAAAAGTATTAAAAAGATCTGCATTCTGTCCACAGTAAACAGTGAGGCAGTGGTAGTGTATTGGTTTATTCCACCCGAGCTCCCAACGGTATCAGTGTTTGTCAGTGTTTGTGATTTGTGGGATCGTATTAAAAGGCCAACTTGCTCAGACATGCTCCGGTTGCTCCCACCTCCACCTTTGGGTTACCGCCAACGAATCGAATGCCTTTTTGGGTGGGTACAAAAAGACCTGGTCTCCTTGCATTCAGGTGTGTATTGTCTTGCCAGTTCACTGCTCATCTATAAGACGTAAGCCGTGCTAGTGCTGCTGGATCAGTAGGAAGAGACAAACCGGGTGAGACAAACAAGGGGTTATTTTTAAATGATCCACACTTGCATAGGCTACCACTCAAGATCCAATGCCAATAAGTACACTGCATTCAAAGAAGAACTCTAGATATGTGTGAGGAACCAAGCATTGTTCAAGCACTGTTTAAGCAATGCTTAGTCACTGTTCAAGCATGGCTAAATGTTAAACCTTGCCTTGTTGGTAGCATACGACTAACATATACCTTCCTCTGGATAGCAATATCCTTGTTTTTTCAGACAGTCAATAACTGAGTTTGTGGTGGTGGAAAGATGAAGAGAGAGTGCTTTAGGGTCGTTTTTCCAAAAGCCACATAACCCCAGGTCTTGTATGTAACGTCCCATGTAAATAAAGTAACCATGAAGGATTGATGTGAATGTGTGAACCTCAACCCCTGCCTCATCTGGAGCATCAAGCAGGTAAACAAAACAGCTCTCTCACAGCAGCGCCTTCATAATCCTTACATAAGGCATGAGACGCCGGAATGACTCTTCAAATGACCTTCACTTGGTCCTCGCCCCATCTATTTTGTGAGCATCTAGAAAGAACGCATAATGCTTGTTCCCCATTGCTGGGCGTTGGAGGATAACATGAAATGAAAGGTTACTTCATCCAGGTACTTCTGCTCTCTTAAATAAGACAACGGTGTTAAAAATGTACACCTCATTTTATACCATGATGAGAAAAAAATAAATGAAGACTAATGATAGGATGAGTTCAGGGAGTGTCTATTTCTCATGTTAATTATTTCAAAGAACATCTCTTGACCAAAGCAGCACTGATGGGGATAAGAGAGTCTGATATCCGAAGTACATGTCTGCTCTCCATCCTACAAACCTCTAAGGGAGGAGTGTCAACAATGTGATTTGGGAGGCATGGCTACGTGTTTATCACCAGGGGCCACTGGAGGTGGTCCGGGATTTTACATTTAAATTAAATGAAAAATATTTTTCCTTCCAGAACAACAACAGTGTTCATGTTATAATTGTGGGCAGCTTTATATTAGCTTTTCTATAATAATAATAATAATAATAAAACACACATAACATCTCTTATGAAATGTACTAACTTTAAGCTGCAATAGGGGGAAAAAAAGTCGAGTCAATCCGCAAACGGGTCCAGCAGAGTTTCTGACTGTGATTCAGAGGAAGGTAAGACGTATGTTAACTTGCTATGGAAAAGGAGGCACCTGATCCTGGATCAGCACTCTCTCTAACCCTGATGATTTCCTTATGACATTTTCACTCTTTTCTGGGAGGCGGGTGGGGGCGGGGTCAAATGACCTGTCTGTAATCTACGCCCCTGGTAATCCCGGACGATATCTCTTTCTTCGAGACTTGAGATACAGTGGAGTGCACATGATTCGCTTTTGGAAATAAACACGAACTGCTCACCGCTGGGTCTTAAATTCCGTAGCATGCTGATTCCTGAAGGTTAAAAAGCTGGCTACAAGAATCCTTGGAGCCTATGAATTGTTAATATGACCTCCTCTGATCTTAATTGCTCAGAAATAAAAGGTGGTATGCTAGCTTCACACATATGCTTACCGATAAACACAGAACAGGCCAGTCCTTGGGACATGTCGAGATTGACTGTACAGCAATAAACTAAGAGAATACGACAAAACCCGACCCCGTGTCAACTCTGACTCTATTCATCCTTCGGGGGCACATTGGAAGTGGGAGTTTGTTTTTGGAAGCAACCCTCTCGAGACAGGTGTACCTTTAATGGCAGGCAGCGTATGCAGCTCCCTGTTGACGCTGATGGGGAAGACCGAAGCACTTAGTCTCCTGTCCTTCCTGGCTGCGGTGTTGGAGCCGTGTTTCACCCTCAATAGCTGGGCGGTGGGCGGCTGCACGCTCTTCTTATTAGCACCCTGTGGAAACAGGAGGAGGGAAGCGAGGGTTCCCGTTACTGGCTGGCAGTTCCAACCCAAGGAGACCAGGGATCACAATTACCTAAATTGCGCGCTGGCGGGAGGGGGTCACGGATGACGTGGAGAAGTGGTTAAGCGTCATGTTCCTCTTCCGAATCAGATCAGGTTTTTCCTCTCCGAGGGAACCAGATCAAGCTGTGTGTGTTTGAGTGTGTGTGTGTGTGTTTGTGTGTGTGTGTGTTGTATCTGTTGACAGGATGTGTGTTGCCTTACACAGAGATGATGATCAGACTGTGTATGTGTGGTTGTCCTCATCCTTTATGTTGCCAGTCATATTAACATGGCAATATAGAAATCCTACCTCTAATTCTAGAGCATATTTCCTCTTAACAGTGGGACTAGGCTCATCTTTACAGTTATGTTGTTTCTCAACAAAAACAGTCAAGTTCGAATTAATTGCACATGATGATCACAAAATACCGTATGAAGTAAATTATCAATTTCTTTGTCTGCATTCATGGACTGCCCTAGACACTAGGCCTTTGTGGTTTCCGAGATGCATCAAAAATCTCATCTATATGAGGCTTTTCATTCTGTCAACCCGCTCACAACACATGCAATCACGGCAAAATGGAAGGAGGAACATCTTTAGACCCAGAAATTCCCATTTCTAGACATTAGGAGATATTGAAATGTCTTCAAGACGTCTGGTTGTCACCCCCGCTCACCTGTTTTACCTCTCATGTGAGAGAAAGGTGAAAATGCTTCCCTCACCCCTGAGCATGCCCTTTCCTGATTGGTCGGCTGGCTTCACTCATGCACTCCCAAGGGGCATAAACGGGTCTTTAAAGTGTGGATCTTTTTTCATGTTCTCTTCAGCATTATTCTGGTGAGGGTTAGGGTTCCTCTTTTCGCACTACCCAGGAGGCTGTCATCTCTCTCTCATAGGAGCTTGCTGTCATTAAGCCACAAGACCGACTTCTTGTTTTCAGGGACTCCCTCACACCAGGCATTGATTTTAGGTCCTGCACAGGTTACACTGCTCAAAAACAGAAATACATTGAATGTTCGCTAATTCTTCAGCCTTGTGGCGAATGTCAAAATCTTGAAGGGAGAAGGGTCCTCTGCTTTACTCTGCATCCTGTCTTTGGCACGACTGCTGGTCTGGAATATTTGGTGTTCTCTTAGACATCCAGGCAGATGATTGTTTAAATTGTTTAAAGCCATTTATCTGAGCAGTGAATGTTTATTTCTTCAAACTCCGAGAGAAACACTAATACAGGGAAACAGTAACCAAAAAATATTGCCTTATGTACATATTGAGGTCAAAAGCCCTTTGTCTTTTTGTGGGTTGTCTTCCTTTACCCATGGGTGATGGTTGTAAAATGTATGGTACGTGCATTTGAAAGATTTCTGCGAATTATTTTGACACCTGTGTTACTTAAATAATTTTCAGTGACAAATGTTATGTTTATATTTTAGTTGTGTATTTGTAATATTTATTTTATACAGTAATTGCAGACTTGACTGTAAATATTTATTAAGTCTAAACAAATGCCATGGTACTCTAGAACTGAACGAATAAACTGCAAGCAGCCAGGCCAGACTGTCAAGTTCCAGTCAATATCTGACAGTCAATCAATGCACACTGACAGTGTATTCAAAAACACTTACAATGCATAAACCAAATATTGATTAGCAGATTTTCTAGGAACTCTAGTGCATATGGGTCTAACAGAGACACAGAGAATTAGAATACTTCGGCACAAGATGGACAATAGGGCTCCATTCAGGAAGCACGTTAACTGTGGTTTGAAGAAGCCTGAAGCTACAGAAAAGCTAAAGGCCAAAAGAGGATTCCTGACATCTCTCATTAGGCCTATTTGCTCTTTCCTCTAACCCCAAATTAACCGCAAATAAAGTAATCTATTCCATTACAGCTTCCAGGAAACTGCTGTCGTATAAAGAAGACCCTCGGAATCTTCAGGCTTCAATAAGAATAAATTGAAATCATATATAAATATATGAATAAAAAGTTAATTGTGTGATGGGTAAGTGTGGGACTACAGAAATGTAGACCTACATTTTAGATTGCTGTGAATTATGGGGGATAATCCAGAAAAGAAGAACCTGTGACTGCTTCCTACCTCATTGTCAGAGGTGGAATGGCCATTTTTGTGTCCAGATTTGCTTGATTTTCCCGATTTGGAAGATTCCTATATGAAATAAACAGTGTTAGTGTCAGTGGGCCCTGTTGATAGAAAGACAGATGATAGAGACACCCATTCAGTAAGTAATCATTATTTATTCATGCTGCAAATCGTAATAGTTGTGTAGGTTGTTATCTACGTAAGTCTAACTACTCACCTTATCTTTTTTCCCTTTATTCGGCATTTTCCGTCAAGGAGTCGGAACCCCCACGTCCTCCAGAAAAGTCCGTTCGCTCACAGAAGTGGCCCATAAAGTATGGTCTTGTACGCCAGAGTACGATACACCTCTCTTTGGGCTCATCGGTCTACAGAGGTTTGATTCGTTGATATCAGTCATGTGACATTTAAGTCCCTCCACAAACAAACACATCTCCACCTCATTGACCGATCCTACACCACCTTGTCAGCTCGATTGTGAGTGTAAGACAGACAGACAGACAGACAGACAGACAGTGTGATTGGCTACATCAAGTTGATCTCTTTTAAAACGAAAAGTATATTAGTACATCCACGTGAAAATATGTGAAAAGACATTCAGAAAGAGCACATACGATGTAATAGGAGCATACATAAATATAAACCTGTCTAAAATGGTTTAATTAAAACGTTTTGCATACAACAGAATGATTTGAATAGCAACATTGCCCCCTCGTGGTACCATTTGTCAAAGGTTATTTCAGAAAATTAATTTTGAATGAAGTTCTATTGGCGAAATATAATGGATTGTTGTTCATAATATACTGTAACCGCCGTATGTATTTGAAGGTCACGTAATTGAATTTCAGAAATTAAATGTATCTAATAACTAATAGTTCTTACAGACAAACGTTGAAATGCTCTAAAAACATTTTAATGAATCGTTTATGAAACATATGCGTAGATCCCTTCACGTTTATCCTCTAGTACTACAAGTACCAGCATGCACTGCACTCCATGACAGGACGCGGCGCAAATTATTCCAGCTTACCACCACACTGTCTGACACATCACTCGTGGAAGTGCTTTGGTCAGGTTCCTCGTCTCTTTGTTCACTGTTAAGTCTGCGGCAGGTTGTTGTTCGTTTTTTCGAAAAATGTCCGACGGCGGCGGGGGCGACGACAGCTCCGGCACCATGGAGGTGTCTGCTGCCGTGCAAACCGTTGCTGATGCCGCGGTGCTGCAGAAGCATATTCGTAAACTTGTTCCTCTTCTCCTGGAAGATGGCGGTGAGGCTCCGGCCTCTTTGGAAACCGCCCTAGAAGAGAAGAGCTCTATAGAGCAGATGAGGAAGTTCCTCTCAGATCCCCAGATTCACACCATTCTGGTCGAGAGAAGCACTCTCAAAGGTTAGTGTGGTTAAAGCAACGTTACTAGCTAGCTATAACTACAGTATAATTAGCAGAAAATGGATAACACAATTATTCTGTAACTTTAGCTACGTTACAGCTAGTTCGTCGGAGTATCAAAAGATAAGCAGTGTTGCTGCTTTGGACATCCGATTCCCGTCAAAATGTTTACATAGCTAGGGTTTAATGTACATTTGCTATGATTTTAAAATTGTAGCATATTTTCCACGGAACTGAACATAGCCAGCTAGCGTCCGCTAATTACGGCTATCGGCCTTTTTTGGCAGTCCTCTCAAGTTCAGAATCTAAATGAAATGCACTGGAAGAAAAACGGTTCCGTTAGCCCACTTTTTTTACCCCTTTTTTTTATAGATGTGTATGGAGGTTTAAGTCCGGTTTCGCAGACAGGGATTAAGCCTAGTACTGTACAGGATACAAAAATCTAGTTCAATAGAAAACTCCATTGAGCTTGTTTTTTAGTCCTTGACTGGGCTTGATCTTTGTCTGAGAAACCGGCACTTATAGATTAGACTTGCGCGAAAGACCAGACATCACGTAATGTCTATGTGATCAGCCTTTTTCTTTACCAAGAAGGTGTGAATGGTAGCTAAAACGTTATAGTAAACACTTCAGAGAAGACTATGATCTGTCATTTGTAACCCATAGAAATGGAATATAACGTAATTAAACAAAATGCCAACGATGGCGGATAGTAGGGGGGGGTCATATTATTTTGGCTACGTCGCTAATCAACTAGCTGAAAATATTAATATTTACAGGGACATTTCAAAAATGCTAATTAATGACATGCTAGCTAACATTTTTATATCACTAATAATCACTAAACGTTGACGACTTGATCAAATGAGGACTCGTTACAAGAAGATATATTTCCAAAACTGCTGTTGGTTATAATAGGGGGTTCTACGCTAGTTATTTTCGTAGGAACGGAGGGACCAACCAGAGTTTGACTGCCAGGGGCAGATGTACAATGAAATGTTCCATTGATTCACTGCTGTGGTTGTTTTCTCATTTTGCGATCATGTGAATATTCGTTCTCTTGTCCATCTACCTACATTACTGTACTCCGACTGTGCCAAATAAAGAATATCACCAGCCCACACTTGCTCAGCCATGTTCGGATGTAACCTAGGCGTGGCAGGGCTGACAACCATCTCAATTGTCAGTGATAACTAGGACAGTATTAATTCATCACTCGAGGGATTTTGGTTAGGTACTCAAATATTCCGATAGGCTTGGTTGGAGTACGTAGATAGAATGTTAAGGTTTTATGTGAAAGCTGCAATGCAGTGTATCCATCTGCATCAGATTTATCACTAGCTGCAGTGCAGTCGAGTGACCTCATCTGGCCGAGAGGGTAGCGCCACAGCTTCGTCGTTAATGCGACGTCACGCCCTGCCACATAGGCCTTCAAACAAATACACGGAGTTATTTCAATTGTATTATTTTCTCGGCTCCTGATTGTCAGTCACTCTGCATTACAAAACCGTTATAGTCCCGGTTTTCAATTACTAAAATATGTTTGTATAATAAGTAACCGGCCGGCAGGCAAAGACGATACGTCGTTCTGACCATCGCTGTATTTGTGCTTGTTGTCTGGATTTGCCTTTTTAGCCTGTTTTCTATCATCTTTTTCAAAAGGAAAGTCAGTTACTTTTCAGGACTTTTCCCCTCAGGAATAATAAAACGGCATATCTCATGGCTCTCTAAAACAGCTATGGTAAACAATGTTATGGATCATCAAATCAAAAGAACATAATTTTATCAAATCGCAACGGATATTTCAGTGTCGTGACAATCGCAGAACTTGCAGCAGGGCTCGGCATTTAAGGGATATTTTACCCAAATTAAAAAGATATACCCTATAAGCAGTCCAGTGGACAAAGTATGACAGAATCAATACTTTGATTTCTTTTCCTGGGCCGATTTGTGACAGACGTGCTTAATAGTTTGGTAGACCACTCTTAAATAGTTTTGCTTATATGATGAAAACATGATGTGCAGAACATTTATAATATTTTTACCATGACCTTGTGGTAGTTGTGCAACTTCAATATAATATTCTGATAATATAAAGGCTATTTGTAAGTGGCAGTTGTTCCATCGCTGCATCATTGCAGTAATGGGGGAGACTTTTATGTTACAAGCAAGGCTTGAAATTAGTAAAAAATACAATGAAAACAATCAGTCAGTGTGTGGATTTTGCCCCCTTAAACACAGGATGCCATACACTGTTGCTACAGTGTTTGTCAATCAAATGTATTTTAGGTAATCCATATCCTGTTGCTCTTGTTCTTTTACTGACTGGCATTGTTTTGTCTTATCAGAGGATGTTGGGGACGAAGGAGAGGAAGAGAAGGAGTGTATCTCTTACAACATCAACATTGACATCCACTATGGGCTCAAGTCAAACAGGTAACCTGCATTTCCAGATTGCAATGACAAATCGTCATTACCTTTTAAATGAGTGTGCGACCGTCCTCTTTTACACGTCTTGCGTTGAACCCGGGACTACGACGGAGCGCCGTTCTGAACTACGTCAGCTGGCCTAAATTCCTGCTCCTTCTAATGATAACTGTGTTCATGAACTGTTTCAGTTTGGCTTTCATCAAGAGGACTGGAGTGATTGACGCTGACAAGCCCATATCAACACAGGTGCGCGTGTTGACTCTGAGCGAGGATTCTCCCTACGAGACCCTGCACTCTTTCATCAGCAATGCCGTTGCTCCTTTCTTCAAGTCTTACATACGGGAGTCTGGCAAAGCAGACAGGTAAATCAGAGCCTCGGCGGACTGACCATACATTTTTGTAACAGAACAATAAACGGGCCTCTCCTGCGTATCGAGAGTGTGTTAATAATTCTTCAATTCTTCGATTTTTTTGCAATCCAGGGATGGGGACAAGATGGCTCCCTCTGTGGAGAAGAAGATTGCCGAGCTGGAGATGGGTCTACTCCACCTACAGCAGAACATTGAGATCCCAGAGATCAGCCTCATCATCCACCCCATCATCCTAAACATCGCAAAGGCATGCTATGAGCGTGGTGAGAAGCCAAAGGTCACCGACTTTGGTGACAAAGTGGAGGACCCCACCTTCCTTAACCAGCTGCAGTCGGGGGTCAACCGTTGGATCCGGGAAATCCAGAAGGTAAGGGCGGAAACGGTGGATGTAGTAGACGAGTGCAGACTAGTTTGAAAGGCACACTCGTTTTGAGCACACTCCTCTACCTATCAGGTGACCAAGCTGGACCGCGACCCAGCCTCCGGGACAGCGCTGCAGGAAATCAGCTTCTGGCTGAACCTGGAGCGTGCCTTAAACCGCATCCAGGAGAAGAGGGAAAGCCCTGAGGTGCTGCTTACCCTGGACATCTTGAAGCACGGCAAGCGCTTCCACGCTACAGTCAGCTTTGACACTGACACCGGTGAGTTGTTCTCCATAGAACAATAAGCAAACGTTTGACTGATGACCTCTCACTTAATCTTCCGGTCAGTATACTGTAAATTAACTGAAACCTCACTACATTGTAAGTCTTTATTTTATTATACTTTGTTACTTTAATGGATCATTTATTTGGAGACTTAGTCATTTTTAAACTCTGTTAGCCCCAACTTAGTTTCTTCCTTATCTATCCATAACCTTTGGAAGCAGTTTCTTTATGTAGCGCATCTACTTATTGCTATCAGGAATTGTAAAAAGCTTTAACCTTTGAATGTTTTCCCCTGCATTTCCCAGGTCTGAAGCAGGCAGTGGAGACTGTCAACGACTACAACCCCCTGATGAAGGACTTTCCTTTAAACGACTTGCTGTCGGCCACTGAGTTGGACAAGATTCGCCTTGCGCTAGTGGCCATTTTCACTCATCTGAGGAAGATCCGTAACACCAAGTACCCCATCCAGCGGGCACTGAGGCTGGTGGAGGCAATCTCCCGAGACCTCAGCTCCCAGCTCCTCAAAGTGCTAGGTACCAGGAAGCTCATGCATGTGGCCTATGAGGAGTTTGAGAAGGTGGGTCTGCGGCTGCTACAATTGCTCCATTCCTGTGCTCTGTAGTCTTGTAGGCTTTAACAGTTAGATGGCATGAGTTCATAAGGGGATTCTGACGCCTTTGCAGGTGATGGTGGCTTGCTTCGAGGTCTTCCAAACCTGGGAGGATGAATACGAGAAGCTGCAGGTTCTGCTCAGAGACATTGTAAAGCGGAAGAGGGAGGAAAACCTAAAAATGGTCTGGCGCCTCAGTCCAGCACACCGCAAGCTCCAGGCCCGCCTGGACCACATGAGGCGCTTTCGCAGGCAACACGAGCAGTTGAGGGCGGTCATCGTCCGCGTACTCCGGCCTCAGGTAAGACCGACAAATTGGCCAATGGCTGAAGCTGGCGTCCATATTAAGATTGTTTTAGTCTAATGACTTGCTGGTTTTTAACTGTGTGTATCATGGTTCATTGCTTTTCAGTTTTTTATTCCTCTTTTCTTTGCCTTGTCAAGGTTTCTGCTGTGCCCCAGCATGCCCCAGGTGAAGTGGTGGAGCCCACTGAGATGAAGGTGGCTGAGGTGCTGTTTGACGCGGCGGATGCCAACGCCATCGAGGAGGTAAACCTGGCCTATGAGAACGTGAAGGAGGTGGACGGTCTGGACGTGTCCAAGGAGGGCATGGAGGCCTGGGAAGCAGCCATGAAGCGCTACGACGAGCGCATTGACCGCGTGGAGACGCGCATCACCGCTCGGCTTCGCGACCAACTTGGGACAGCCAAGAATGCCAATGAGATGTTCCGCATTTTCTCACGCTTCAACGCCCTTTTCGTGCGCCCCCACATCCGCGGCGCCATCCGGGAGTACCAGACGCAGCTCATCCAGCGTGTCAAGGATGACATCGAGTCACTGCACGACAAGTTCAAGGTGCAGTACCCGCAGAGCCAGTCGTGCAAGATGAGTCATGTGCGCGACCTGCCGCCTGTCTCGGGCTCCATCATCTGGGCCAAGCAGATCGACCGGCAACTGACCGCCTACATGAAGCGTGTGGAAGACGTACTGGGAAAAGGCTGGGAGAACCATGTGGAAGGCCTCAAGCTGAAGCAGGATGGTGACAGTTTCCGTGCCAAGCTCAACACCCAGGAGATCTTTGACGACTGGGCACGCAAGGTGCAGCAGCGCAACCTGGGTGTGTCAGGCCGCATCTTTACCATCGAGAGCAGCCGGGCCCGCGGACGCACGGGAAACATGCTGAAGCTCAAGGTCAACTTCCTGCCAGAGATCATTACGCTGTCCAAGGAGGTGCGTAACCTGAAGTGGCTGAGCTTCCGCGTGCCGCTGGCCATCGTCAACAAGGCGCACCAGGCCAATCAGCTCTACCCATTTGCCATATCTCTGATTGAGAGCGTGCGCACGTACGAGCGCACCTGTGAGAAGGTGGAGGAGCGCAACTCCATTTCACTGCTGGTGGCTGGTCTGAAGAAGGAGGTGCAGGCCCTGGTCACTGAAGGCATTGCCCTGGTCTGGGAGTCCTACAAATTGGACCCTTACGTCCAGCGTCTTGCAGAGACGGTCTTCAACTTCCAGGAGAAGGTCAGTGTTTAATGTTGGAAGTCACCTCACCAAAATTAGAATTCCCCTGTACCTGAATGCTTGAATCTCATTCATACATTCACCCCTGAACATGTAAGATTTTGTGTTTAACCCCTTTGTATTTCAGGTGGACGACCTCTTGCTCATTGAGGAGAAAATCGACTTGGAAGTGCGCTCTCTTGAGACCTGCATGTACGAACACAAGATCTTCACTGAGATCCTCAACCGTGTGCAGAAAGCTGTGGACGATCTCAACCTGCACTCCTACTCCAACCTGCCCATCTGGGTCAACAAGTTGGACATTGAGGTCTGTACGAAACCCTCACAACCCTGAATGCTTTTAAGTACGTAGAGTGACCGGAGAGTCCTCCGACTGCTTTGTGGTGCAGGTTGAATTCTCTCTTAACGGGGTCTGACTCAGGTGTTCCTATTTGAACTGAATAATTCAGTTACAAGTTGCCACTTTCTTTCATGGTTTTCTTTTATTTGATTTTTGTCCTGGAACATGACCAGTAGGGCCTTAAATATCAGCAGCTTTAATGTTCCTGCTGATCTCTGTTCAGTTGATTCCTAAGAGATGGGCACAGATATCTAGAAAATAAACTATTTTTCATGTAACCACCATCCCTCGTCCAGAATCTTTTGGTTTCTGCCGGTCTAAACGTGTTCATTAACACACCTTTCCATGCGTCTAGATTGAGAGGATCCTGGGTGTACGGCTGCAGGCAGGGCTTCGGGCCTGGACCCAGGTCCTCCGTGGACAGATGGAGGACAAGGCTGATGTGGACATGGACACTGAGGCCCCACAAGTCAGCCACAAGCCTGGAGGGGAGCCCAAGATCAAGGTAAGGGCTCTGGGACTGCAGTAGGGGAATCTATTGACAATAATTCAACTCATGTCGTCTTTGAAAAGCCATAAATTGCGGCAAATTAAGTTTAAACTTCTTTTGCTTTTTGTTCTCCGAAGAACGTTGTGCACGAGCTGAGGATTACCAACCAAGTGATATACCTGAACCCGCCCATTGAAGATTGTCGCTACAAACTCTACCAGGAGATGTTTGCGTGGAAGATGGTTATCCTTTCTCTGCCCAGAATCCAGAGTCAGAGATACCAGGTCTGGAGGCAGATACCTTTTTTGTATGCATTACATGAAATGATAACACCAAGCTAGCGTGGTTGGTACAAGTACATGGGTGTTTTGGTGTAGGTTGCTGAATTGATGTGTCGGCATTAGGTTGGTGTCCACTATGAGCTGTCTGAGGAGGAGAAGTTCTACAGGAATGCCTTGACCCGAATGCCCGACGGCCCGGCTGCCCTGGAGGAGGCTTACAACTCCGTCAAAGACAATGTCAACGAGGTGGAGCAGTATGTCAAGGTACAAGATTAATCATTTTACAATGAAAAGGAACAACATGATGTCCATGAAATGCTTAGCTTAACAGGTTAGCAATTTGAACAAATGATGCTAGCTTTTGTGACATAACTTTCCAAATACTGTTCATTGGTGCACATAACACCTTAGTTACTTGTGAAAGACTTGTGAACTTATACATTATATTCAGATCTATGGTTTCAAATTCTTAACACATTTGTAGGTACGTTCTTAATTGATTTTCTTGATACCTTTTTCTTTTTTTAAGTTACTGTTGTTAAGATTCACCCCAAGATGGTTTTCACTGCATCTGTCGGTTCTGTCTCTTGTGTAGGTGTGGCTGCAGTATCAGTGCCTGTGGGACATGCAGGCAGAGAACATCTACAACCGCCTGGGGGAGGACCTGACCAAGTGGCAGGCCTTGCTGGTCCAGATCCGCAAAGCCAGGGGCACATTTGACAATGCAGAGACCAAGAAGGAGTTTGGGCCAGTGGTCATCGACTATGGCAAGGTACCACGTCTGAATGCTTTTCCATTCTGTTGTGTGCACACGCTACATGTATTAATGCCCAGAAATGTGTAAATGCCTGTAGGTTAAGTGCCCTACTTTGTTCTGCTCCAGGTCCAGTCCAAGGTGAACTTAAAGTATGACTCCTGGCACAAAGAGGTTCTCAGCAGGTTCGGCCAAATGCTGGGCAACAATATGCAGGACTTCCATTCCCAGATCTCCAAGGTAAAGCATCTTCTAAGAGAAACCCTTTTAATTGTGGTAGTGTTGGTATTATCCATTAGCAGTACTAGCATAAAAGTAAGACTCCATGCCCGCTATATTGCTAGGTTTGCTAATGGTGTTGTAGTGTGACTATTTGACTTTATCTGTTTTCAACTTAACGGTCTTTGTCCATGTCACTTTAGTCTCGCCAAGAGCTGGAGCAGCACTCTGTAGACACGGCCAGCACCTCAGACGCTGTGACCTTCATCACCTACGTCCAGACACTCAAACGCAAGATCAAGCAGTTTGAGAAGAATGTGGACGTGAGTGTAGTCAAAATGGCCATGAGATCCTCGCCTGCTGTGATATCATTGTTTTAATCACGGGTGAGAAGATTGATGCCTTCTAAATTCCAGTTTTTCTTCTCCACAGCTTTTCCGAAATGGGCAGAGGCTTCTTGAGAAACAGCGTTTCCAGTTCCCGCCTTCGTGGCTGTACATTGACAACATCGAGGGTGAGTGGGGTGCCTTCAGCGACATCATGAAGCGAAAGGACACCGCTATCCAGCAGCAGGTGGCCAACTTGCAGATGAAGATCGTCCAAGAAGATCGTGCTGTGGAGGGACGAACCATTGATCTGCTCGCCGACTGGGAGAAGACTAAACCAGTGGCTGTAAGAGGAAAAAGCCAGAAAGGCATTACTGATTTTTGGGAACGACTAAGATTAAATAAATGTGATGTTTGCATAACTCCGATAAATTTTCTGTGACGAGGATCATAGGGCAGCTTTGTTATCTTACGGTTTGTATTTTCTGGGCAACTATAAACTGATCGGTGTGTTGGTCCGTAGGGAGCTCTGCGTCCAGAAGAGGCCCTTCAGTCTCTCACCATCTACGAGGGCAAGTTTAGCCGACTGAAGGACGACCGGGATAAGTGCTCCCGTGCCAAAGAGGCCCTGGAGCTGACCGACACGGGCCTGCTGAGTGGCAGTGAAGAAAGAGTTCAGGTACGGTTGTCTTTTTGAACTGGTCTTATCGGCAGCTAGCTCTACAGTTGAACTGGTGGTGTTCCAATCTCAGATTTCCTATCTGTGGTGCCTTGGGCATTTTATTTTAGCAGGACATGTACCAAGTCTTTCTATGTGCTTTAGGTGGCGCTGGAAGAGCTGCAGGACTTGAAGGGGGTGTGGTCAGAGTTGTCCAAGGTGTGGGAGCAGATTGACCAGGCCAAGGAGCAGCCCTGGGTTTCTGTTCAGCCGCGCAAAGTAAGCGATTCTTTGTCTTATGTTTCCGGCTACTAAACTGTATGGCCCTGTCTGATTTAATCTAATGGGTATTATTTATTTTTATTTCAGCTGCGTCAGAGTTTGGACGGCCTGCTGAACCAGCTTAAGAACTTCCCAGCTAGACTGAGACAGTATGCGTCCTATGAGTACGTCCAGAGGCTCCTCAAGGGCTATATGAAGGTAAGGAACACAGTTTGCCTGAACGTCTGATCACTTCAGCCAACCCAAACCAGGTTACCTGTACCATCACTAAACTGTCCTGGCCATGTCTCCTCTCAGGTCAACATGCTGGTGATCGAACTGAAGTCGGAAGCCCTGAAGGACCGCCACTGGAAGCAGTTGATGAAGCGTCTGCATGTGAACTGGGTGCTGTCAGAGCTGACCTTGGGTCAGATCTGGGACGTTGACCTGCAGAAGAATGAGATGGTGGTGAAAGATGTTCTTCTGGTTGCCCAGGGAGAGATGGCTCTGGAGGAGTTCCTCAAACAGGTAACTATAGCCTCAAACTTCAGGAGAGCTCCGCTGGTGGTGATTGGTGTTCATTTGTGTGCAACAATTTCACAACACAAATTAGTTGGTGTACTAAGGGATCAATTGTTTTTCTCATCGGTCCACAACAGATCCGTGAGGTCTGGAACGCCTATGAGTTGGACCTGATAAACTACCAGAACAAGTGCCGTCTGATCCGTGGCTGGGATGACCTCTTCAACAAGGTCAAGGAGCACATCAACAGCGTGTCGGCAATGAAGCTGTCGCCTTATTACAAGGTAGGTGGATGTTTCAAATGAAAGGGGTGCCTACAATCGATTTTGTGGTCTCTACTCAATATGAAGACACAGCCTTGGTATGGAATGTGCTCCCCAGGTGTTGGGATCTCAGATTTCTTGCAGGACAGCGTTAGAACCATTACACAGAATACTCCTAGTCTTTGTGCAGCGTTAATGGTTCTCTCCATGCTTCGCAGGTCTTTGAGGAGGATGCTCTGAGCTGGGAGGATAAGCTGAATCGTATCATGGCCCTGTTCGACGTGTGGATTGACGTCCAGCGCCGCTGGGTTTACCTGGAGGGCATCTTCACCGGCAGCGCTGACATCAAACACTTACTGCCCGTGGAGACCCAGAGGTTCTCAAGGTAAGGTCTTCTTCCTTTGTTCTGACCTCCAGTTCCTTGCCACTGTCACAATGTACTTGTCCTTTTGAAATTCCTTTGTCACCTGTGGTTGGGAATGGGTTAGATAATTGTGTCTATAATAAAACATGTGGTTTTACCATTAATTAACCTTCTCTTTATCTCATGTATAGCATCAGCACAGAGTTCCTGGCTCTTATGAAGAAGGTGACAAAGAGTCCCCTGGTGATGGATGTGCTGAACATCCAAGGGGTGCAAAGGTCTTTGGAGAGGCTTGCTGACCTGCTGGGAAAGATCCAGAAGGCCCTGGGAGAGTACCTGGAAAGGGAAAGGTCCTCGTTCCCCAGGTAAGACTTATCTCTAATGCAAGCATCTGCCAATGGATGAAGGAATAATTACTAATGCATGATTCTGTTTATGTCAGTAAGCATGTTCAAGTTACACTAAATTCTCTCTACCAGGTTCTACTTTGTTGGTGACGAAGACTTACTGGAAATCATCGGAAACAGCAAGAATGTGGCCAAGCTACAAAAACACTTTAAGAAGATGTTCGCTGGCGTCTCCAGCATCTTGCTGAACGAGGAAAACACAGTGGTGCTGGGCATCTCATCCCGTGAGGGAGAGGAGGTCCTCTACAAGACCCCAGTGGACCTTCTGGAGCACCCTAAGATCAACGACTGGTTGACCCTGGTAGAGAAGGAGATGAGGGTCACGCTGGCGAAGCTGCTGGCTGAATCAGTCACAGAGGTGGGCTCTTTCAACAAAGGCAACACCATCGATCTCAGCAAATACATCGACTGGATCGACCGATACCAGGTACGGAGTGTTGCACTGGGGAGTTGTTTATCCACTGGATTTATTTTTGTTGGTTTGGTCACCAATCAAATACTGTTTCTGTTGTAATGTGATTCACCAAATCAGCAATGGCTAAATAGATAGATAGGTTCTACAACCCACTTTAGGAATAAACCGTATAAATTGGTGATTCCATTGATTTTATTTTTTATAAAGCCCTTTCACATCTGCTTTTCAAACATTAGTTACCAGATTGGTATCTAACCAGTAATCCCTGTTAACAGCATCTAGGTTTATTGTCGTTCGATGAATCTTATAACCACTTTCACAAGTTCCAACCTTTCTGTCTGGTGACTGCAGGCTCAGCTGGTGGTGCTATCGGCTCAGATTGACTGGTCGGAGAAAGTGGACGCAGCTCTGACCACCATCTCGGGGGGCGGGGACATGTCGCCCTTGTCCAGTGTGCTGACCAACGTGGAGGCCACCCTGAACGTGCTGGCTGACACCGTGCTGATGGAGCAGCCCCCACTACGCAGGAGGAAGTTGGAACATCTGGTGGGTCAAAGACGACATGTTGCCAGATGTTCTGGACAAGCTTTTTAGAAGACCCCCTCAAACAGCTGATAAAGGTTCTAATGCCGGTTCTAATTTCCTGCAGATCACTGAGCTAGTCCACCAGAGGGATGTGACCAGACAGCTGATCAAGAACAAGGTCGACAACCCCAAGTCGTTCGAGTGGCTCAGCCAAATGCGCTTCTACTTCGACCCCAAGCAGACGGACGTGCTGCAGCAGCTGTCCATTCAGATGGCCAACGCCAAGTTCAACTACGGCTTTGAGTACCTGGGAGTGCAGGACAAGCTGGTCCAGACCCCCCTGACTGACCGCTGCTATCTGACCATGACCCAGGCCCTGGAGGCCCGGTTCGGTGGAGCCCCCTTCGGTATGTCACACGCCAGGCTCCATGTAGTGGACAACATACTGGTTCCGTTTTTAAAGTGGCTGCAATCTTTGCCAAAGTCGTTGCAGTTTTGTAGCATTTCTTCTGTAGTCACCACTTCTTATGTTCAGGACCCGCTGGAACCGGAAAGACTGAATCGGTGAAGGCTCTGGGTCACCAGCTGGGACGCTTCGTCCTGGTCTTCAACTGCGATGAAACCTTTGACTTCCAGGTATACTACTACTCACCGTTTGATTTGGGAGGCTGGTCTTGGTTTGACGTTAACCAGGCAAGTTATATTAAGTGTGAGTTAAGGAGAGCTGATTCTCTGTCTGCAGGCGATGGGTCGTATCTTTGTGGGCTTGTGCCAGGTGGGCGCCTGGGGCTGCTTTGACGAGTTCAATCGTCTGGAGGAGAGGATGCTGTCGGCTGTCTCCCAGCAGGTCCAGTTCATCCAGGTGGCCTTGAGGGAACACAGCAACCCCAACCGAGACCGCAGTACGTATCTCCACGCTTCTGAGAATCTTCTTTAGTTGTTAGTACATGCAAATATTTGGGGAGGGCATATGTTTTTTTAAAGATTTTTTTTTGAAACATCCGATTTTTTTTTAATTGATTTTGGAATTATCGCAAATCCAGCATGTTTCTATCTAGTGTTTCTCTTTGTCCATCACGCACCTTCACCTGATGTTTTACTGTGAGCTAAACCGTCGCTGTTCCTGCCCTCCGCCAGGCGCTCCTGTCACTTGCGAGCTGCTCAACAAGCAGGTGAAGGTCAGCCCCGACATGGCCATCTTCATCACCATGAACCCCGGCTATGCAGGTCGCTCCAACCTGCCCGACAATCTGAAGAAGCTGTTCCGCTCCCTGGCCATGACTAAGCCGGACCGCCAGCTTATCGCCCAGGTCATGCTGTACTCGCAGGGCTTCCGAACCGCCGAAATCCTGGCCAAGAAGATTGTGCCCTTCTTCAAGTATGTACTGTACATCAAGGACTCAAAGGAGGGAATAGTAGAGCGCTGTTAGACTGGCAGAGAGGGCTGCTGTCATTCCCATGTAGTGACACGCCTGTAATTCATGAGAGAATTTCCCTGTCATCTAGTAAATTGGAACTAGTGTCATGATGCAGCTAATGTCTCGAGTTGGTCGGATAAGTGGAAGGACATAAATACTAACATATGACTGAAACAATTTTAAGTAATGTCTCTGCATCTTACCAATAATGTTTGAGAACTGTTGGAGATCAGATAATGTGAAAGAAATCACGCATACCAGCTTTATTCCCCCCCAGAAGCCCCAGTCTCTTCGCCTGGATGTTTGTTGACTGAAATAATAATTTCTCTACTGCAGGCTGTGTGATGAGCAGCTGTCCTCCCAGAGTCACTATGACTTTGGCCTGAGAGCCCTCAAGAGTGTACTGGTCAGCGCTGGTAACGTGAAGCGGGAGCGCATCCAGAAGATCAAGAGGGATAAACGGGAGCGGGGCGAGAACGTGGACGAGAACGAGATCGCGGAGAACCTCCCCGAACAGGAGGTGAAGGAATTGAAGGATCTGTATTTGTTTTCCTCTCCTTTTGGGTTTTCTCAATTCATCAATACGCTCAAAACATATAGACGCAATACACTCGAAGTGGCATGACCATAAACTAATACCACAATCTATTTTTACACTAGTCCCTCCTACCCAAAATCTGAAGGCTAAAAAGTCTGAAGGCTAAAAAGGAATGATGCTCAACCTCTTTTTTTTTTTCTTGTGTTTAGATCCTGATCCAGAGTGTGTGTGAGACCATGGTGCCCAAGTTGGTTGCCGAGGACATCCCCCTGCTGTTCAGCCTGCTGTCTGACGTCTTCCCTGGTGTTCAGTACATGCGCGGCGAGATGACGGCGCTGCGCGAGGAGCTGCGTAAGGTCTGTGCCGAGATGTTCCTAACCTATGGAGATGGAGACGACGTTGGCAGCATGTGGGTGGAGAAGGTACGTAAGGCTGCTCTGGTGGATGTAATCCTTTAACAGTAAACATTAACTGAGGAAAAAAATGGCATTGGTGGCAGATGTACCTATTGTGTTCCCTCTATAACTTTGTTCTCTTACTGGAAGGGAATCGCTAACATGGCATTGATGACTCTTTCAGATTTTCTGGTTTGTCTGGTTGTGATTGATGTAAAGTCTTGATACTGGAGATGTTAGCTAGTTCTGCATACTGTACATATACTCAGGATTAATGAACCATTTTGTTATCATGCAGGTGCTCCAACTCTACCAGATCACCCAGATCAACCATGGCCTGATGATGGTCGGTCCCTCTGGCAGTGGTAAGACCATGGCCTGGAGGGTGCTGCTCAAGGCCCTGGAGCGCCTGGAGGGCACAGAGGGTGTGGCCCACATCATTGACCCCAAGGCCATCAGCAAGGACCACCTGTACGGAACCCTGGACCCCAACACCCGCGAGTGGACCGACGGGCTCTTCACGCATGTACTCAGGAAGTATGTTTGTTTGGCTGGGTTGTGTTGTTTGAGTAATTCCAATTAAACATGGTCCCCCTTTTCCTCTCTTCAGGTGTGTGGGTGGTTGGATCCAGGTAATTAATTGAGCTGTTTCTTTCCCAGGATTATTGACAATGTGAGAGGCGAGTTGCAGAAACGCCAGTGGATCATTTTCGATGGCGACGTGGACCCGGAGTGGGTGGAGAACCTCAACTCTGTGCTGGACGACAACAAGCTGCTCACCCTGCCCAACGGAGAGCGTCTCAGCCTTCCGCCAAATGTATGTCATTCCCCTCGAGCCACCCATCCGTCCCGGGTGCTGTGTGTTGAGACGTGCTCCGCCAACATTGTGATGTGGTTGGTTGCAGGTGCGCATCATGTTCGAGGTGCAGGACCTGAAGTACGCCACCCTGGCTACAGTGTCCCGCTGTGGCATGGTGTGGTTCAGCGAGGACGTGCTCAGCACCGACATGATCTTCAACCACTTCCTGGCGCGCCTGCGGAGCATCCCACTGGACGAGGGTGAGGACGAGGCTTTCCGCATTCACAAGACCACGGAGGACGAGGGCGAGGAGACTGCCTCCCCGATGCTGCAGGTTGGTACCGTAGCTCCCGGGATGGGGTTGAGTACTGGGACAGAGCGTTTTGTCAGGCTTTGCGGTTGGGGTTCTCTGGTTTTAGGGGGCTGGAAATCATTGATTCAGACTGGACCGTTGTCCCTTATGTCCTCCACAGATCCAGAGGGACGCCGCGTCCATCCTGCAGCCCTACTTCACCTCCACCGGCTTGGTGATCAAGGCCCTGGAGCACGCCTCCAAGATGGAGCACATCATGGACTTCACGCGCCTGCGCTGCTTAGGGTCCCTGTTCTCCATGCTGCACCAGGCCTGTCGCAACGTGGCCCTCTACAACAACAACCACTCTGACTTCCCCATGCCCATCGACCAGCTGGAGAGATACATGCAGGTCAGTCCGCAGCGCTGCGGCGCCCCCTAGGCCTGGGAGACCAGATGGTGTCCCTCAGGGCTTAATGTCGAGTCTCTTTCAATTCATTTAATTTTAGGATATATTTTAATATTACAGTTTGAGGTTGAGCAAGTGTATCCTATTTAAGTGAAGATCTTTCACCTTACTTCCTGGGTTGAACAAGTTGAATTGGAATTATCCTTGGATTTTTCTGGTCAGACTGACAATTTATTTCAAAGAAGTGCAAGAAAACATTGCACTAAGCAGCATCTTTCCTCGTACACTAAGCAACTGTTTATATAAAGAAAAACTTCTACTGCACTTGATTGGTATTTTATTTAACTTCAACTATTTAAAATGGTATGTGGGTTTTATGGATGTTAACCACGTTTCTGCCTGGTGGCTCTGCAGCGGTACCTGATCTATGCCGTGCTGTGGTCCTTCTCGGGCGATGGCCGGCTGAAGATTCGCGGCGAGCTGGGCGAGTACATCCGTCGCATCACCACTGTGCCCCTGCCCTCTGCGCCCAACGTGCCCATCATCGACTACGAGGTAGGGATGGATAAGCCTCTTGACTGGAATCAGTCCATGTGAAAACTGTCATCAGCTGAGACATCACAAAAGAAGGCCAGAAAACATTTGCTCCACCTTATTGTCTAGTCCTGTGCTACAAATGTAGTATTTCTATGAACTAGGGAAACCCTGTCCCCCATTTTGTGTTCCACTCCAACCATCCACGACCGTCTTTTCTCCCGCCCCCCGTCAGGTGAACATCTCTGGTGAGTGGCAGTCATGGCAGGGCAAGGTGCCCCAGATCGAGGTGGAGACCCACAAGGTGGCTAGCCCGGACGTGGTGGTGCCCACCCTGGACACGGTGCGCCACGAGGCCTTGCTCTACACCTGGCTGGCTGAGCATAAGCCCCTGGTCCTCTGTGGCCCGCCTGGTTCCGGTAAAACCATGACCCTGTTCAGTGCCCTGCGAGCCTTGCCGGACATGGAGGTGAGTGGGGACCCATCCGAAATGTTTATTTACCATTGTTTTGGCATTCGATCAGTAGGTGGCATCTAGTTTTAAGCGGTCGTGGTCTGAATGTTCATGTTTTATTGTGCTGGATTGGAACAAAAGCAGCACACCCTGTGTCTTGTCAGGACACGCTGCACTAGCATGACATTTCAAATGTATAACCAATCAATTGGTGGTACCACAAGAACACTCCAGTGTCCATAGAGTAATTCATACTTATTAGTTTGCACGCCAAACTGAATGTACCTATTTACTTCCAGGTTGTGGGTTTGAACTTCTCCAGCGCCACCACCCCAGAGCTGCTGTTGAAGACCTTTGACCACTACTGCGAGTACCGGCGCACGCCCAACGGTGTCGTGCTGGCCCCCGTTCAGTTGGGCAAGTGGCTGGTTCTCTTCTGTGACGAGATCAATCTGCCCGACATGGACAAGTACGGCACCCAGAGAGTCATCACCTTCCTCAGACAGGTGAGGCGCCTTGGAGAATCAGCGAAATACATTTTGGATGAAGCGTTTTCACTTCACGCAGCCTTAAGCAGACAACGTGTTCTGAGATAAAACGGGGCATTTTTCTGCTGGCTAGTGAGCACATCTTTCTGTTTTATCCCTGCAGATGGTGGAGCATGGTGGGTTCTACCGCACTTCAGACCAGACCTGGGTCAAGCTGGAGAGGATCCAGTTTGTGGGGGCCTGTAACCCACCCACAGACCCTGGCAGGAAGCCCCTGACCCACAGGTACACTTTCAACCTGCTGCACAGTGAATTGGAATTCAACCAATTTGAATAGATTTCAATGGGACTCTGTGGTTGATTGGGAACTCTCTGTGTATGGCTCTCCGGTTAATGGGCAACTCTCTGTGTTCGTAGGTTCCTTCGCCACGTGCCGGTGGTGTATGTGGACTACCCAGGCCCCGCCTCCCTCACCCAGATCTATGGCACCTTCAACCGAGCCATGCTGCGCCTCATCCCCTCCTTGCGGACCTTCGCCGAGCCTCTCACTGCCGCCATGGTTGAGTTCTACACCATGTCCCAGGTAGGATGCCAGACAGAGATACAGACACTGTTGTAGTATTAACCTGCAGTAACTTTGAATGGTGCCTGTTAGCAGCAGTTGTGGTATCAGCAGTTATCTGAAGGATACTACCCCCTGAATGTCTTGTACAGGAGATATGTGGAAATCCCTCCCAGTCGCTTCTTTCCATATTGTACACAAAAGTTGGGCCACATTGTTGCTAACTTCCAAATGTTATGGTTTCTGTCGGCGAGATGACACAAATCTTAGACCGGGCTAGATTTGCAATGCGTCGTACGTGGAGCTGACCACTGTTCTCACCGACCTTCCGCCTCTTGTCAACCACAGGAGCGTTTCACCCAGGACACCCAGCCACATTACATCTACTCTCCACGTGAGATGAGTCGCTGGGTGAGGGGCATCTTTGAAGCCCTGCGCCCCCTGGAGACGCTCCCCGTGGAGGGTCTCATCCGCATCTGGGCTCACGAGGCCCTGCGCCTCTTCCAGGACAGGTAAGAGTTCGCTGCATAGGAAAGTAGCCAAACTATCCCCCCCACTACCCTATAATTTTCACAGGGAAAAGATTATAAGAATTCAATATGAACTTTTACTCAAACCCATATGAGGGAATAAAGAAGATATTGGTTTGCAATTTACAGTAACTCGACAAGTGCTTTCCAAACACAGGTTCCTTTTTTCAAGCCATAACCCAAACCCTGAGTGTGACATGAATGAGAGAAGTGAGATTCAATTGTATTGAGTTGGGCAGTTGTCCTGACTGTCACCTCTCTCCTGTACAGGCTGGTGGAGGATGAGGAGCGACGCTGGACAGATGAAAATATCGACATGGTGGCTCTGAAGCACTTCCCTAACATCGACCGTGAAAAGGCCCTCAACAGGCCCATCCTGTACAGCAACTGGCTCTCCAAGGTACTCTTCTACCCCAGAAACTCTGTAACGTTCTTCTGCGTGTACAGAAGCAATATGATGGTGTTATATTTCATTGTTTTATTAATTTAATTCCTCATGACGACCGTATGCTGGCATGAATGTAGAGCCAGTAGTTCTAAAATCGGTGTTAAGAAATGCTGTGTCCATTGTAAGACGTTTTATTAGTTGTGTGTTAACGGTCATGTCCGCCTCTCAGGATTACATCCCAGTAGAACAGGAGGAGCTGAGAGACTACGTCAAGGCCCGTCTTAGGGTCTTCTACGAGGAGGAACTGGATGTACCGCTGGTGCTCTTCAACGAGGTTCTAGACCATGTCCTCCGAATCGACCGGTGAGGAAAACATTATTCGCTGTTGAAGAACTTTGTGTGTGGTTACGCTTGAGGGGTTTTGTTGACTGATTTATTACTTGACCGTTAATATTGTTTCATTATCATTTCCAGAATCTTCCGTCAGCCCCAGGGTCATCTCCTGCTTATTGGAGTCAGCGGAGCTGGAAAGACCACTCTGTCTCGCTTTGTGGCCTGGATGAACGGTCTGAGTGTCTATCAGATCAAGGTGAGTCAGATGGCTAAAACCGACAAACTTGACTGTGCTCTTATAAATATAGCCATTTAAAACTACCTGGACGTCATATTGCAACACCAACACAAAACAAACGTTACGGGTGGGGAAAAATAGTGCTTTCGACTTAAGGGTGTTTAGGTCTGTGTGGAATTCAGTCAAACAAATCCTTATTGGAACTAGTTAATACTTGAGTTCGGCGGTTGAATCAGGTGCTGAACATATTGTACCCCGTCCATCTTCAGGTTCACCGGAGGTACACGGGCGACGACTTTGACGAGGACCTGCGGACGGTGCTGCGCCGCTCCGGCTGCAAGAACGAGAAGATCGCCTTCATCATGGACGAGTCCAACGTGCTGGACTCTGGCTTCCTGGAGCGCATGAATACCCTGCTGGCCAACGGAGAGGTGACGAACGATAGCGTCTTTCTGGGTCACGTCGTAAAACGGTCCAAGGTGAAAAGACGCCGCCTCCTCGCTGTGTAACACCACTATGTAACACGCATTTTCCCAGGTGCCCGGGCTGTTTGAGGGCGATGAGTACGCCGCCCTGATGACCCAGTGCAAGGAGGGAGCCCAGAAGGAGGGCATGATGCTGGACACACACGAGGAGCTCTACAAGTGGTTTACCAGCCAGGTCATCAGGAACCTGCACGTGGTCTTCACCATGAACCCCTCGTCCGAGGGCCTGAAGGATCGCGCCGCAACTTCCCCTGCTCTGTTCAACAGGTGGGGCCTCCCGTGCACAGCCAGAGGACAATCCGGCGCTGGTCTCGCCAGGACAAAGAATCAAACGTGTTGAAATGTCTTTGATTCGGGGCCTTGAATGTAAGATTACATTTGACTTGCTAACTTCTTTTCTCCCCACCGTCCCCAGGTGTGTGTTGAACTGGTTCGGAGACTGGTCCACTGAGGCCCTCTTCCAAGTGGGAAAGGAGTTCACCATCAAACTGGACTTGGAGAAGCCCAACTACAAGGTGCCGGACTACATGCCGGTGGTGTATGACAAGCTGCCTCAGCCACCCTCCCACAGAGAGGCCATCGTCAATGGCTGTGTGTTCGTCCACCAGACCCTTCACCAGGTGAAGACTCGCTCTTTGGTTATTCTGGGATTTTCCCCAATGGAGTAATCGGGCAAAATCCTCAGACGCAATCGGTTAAATGGTCAAAAGTAAACACGAATGTGAAAGCCTCGCTAATCCCTGTTAGTGTGAGCCTGGTTCTTGTCAGTCCGCGGACTCACATTTCCAACTGTTGTGTTGGTTGTCAGGCTAACAGCCGGCTTTCCAAGCGTGGCGGACGCACCATGGCCATCACCCCTCGCCACTACCTGGACTTCATCAACCACTACGCCGACCTGTTCAACGAGAAGCGCAGCGAACTGGAGGAGCAGCAGATGCATCTCAACGTGGGCCTGAGGAAGATCAAGGAGACCGTGGACCAGGTAATGCTTTGAGCCAAAACGGATTCTCTTCCGTAGCAGACATGTAACACTGGACCTGAGTGAGGTAGCTAGCTAGCGCAGGTGGTCTTTGTTTTTGTCAGGATTGTTATAGATTTGATGGGGTTTGATGAACGTTCACTGCTCATTCCACTTGCTTGGTACCACTTTATCTCCATGTGATTTGTAGGTGGAGGAGCTGCGGCGCGATTTGAGGATCAAGAGTCAAGAGCTGGAGGTGAAGAACGCGGCTGCCAACGACAAGCTGAAGAAGATGGTCAAAGACCAGCAGGAGGCTGAGAAGAAGAAGGTAGAACACTAAACACTGGCGGTCCGGAACATTAGTGACTTGAGGCCTGATGTGGCCCGGGTGCCGGGACTTTCACATCCCTGCTGTGTACCAGTCTCTGTGGAAGAAGATGGTGGATGTGTCCAGTGGTTGTTTTGAACCTGTTTCCATGGTGATTTCTAGGTGATGAGTCAGGAGATCCAGGAGTCCGTGTATAGGCAACAGGAGAAGATCAAAGACAAACAGCTGAGTGTGAAGGAAGACTTGGATAAAGTGGAGCCGGCGGTTATTGAGGCCCAGAATGGTGGGTCTCTTATCAGTTGTTTTTGGTAGTTTGAAATAATTAGATTTCTTGGACATCTGATAGTAACATGCTTTAATCAGACATTTTGACAATTTTAACTTCAATAATAATGTTCACCCTGGCAATACATATATTAACCAGAAACCATCAAAATTATAAAGAAAAGGGCCAAAGACATGTTTCCATTGGGATTAACATCATATTTGGGGATGTTCTTATTTTCATTTTCCCTGTTGAATAATTGCATCCCGAAATTATAGATTCCCAACTGACAGAAACAACATCTCTCTGAGCAGCTGAATTAGATTGTCTCCATCATGTTTTCATCCTAGGCTGTTTTTTGTCCTGTTTCGTTATATCTCCTGCTAACGTCTCCCCTTCACTTATCGCTTTCTTCCCTCGGTTTTCGACTGCCCCCCCCCACCCCTACTTGCGCCCTTTTCTGTCCGTGGTCAGCTGTAAAGTCGATTAAGAAGCAGCACCTGGTGGAGGTGCGTTCCATGGCCAACCCGCCCGCGGCGGTCAAGCTGGCCCTGGAGTCGATCTGCCTGCTGCTGGGTGAGAGCACCACGGACTGGAAGCAGATCCGCTCCATCATCATGAGGGAGAACTTTATCCCCACCATTGTCAACTTCTCTGCCGACGAGATCAGGTGAATGTCTGTGATTTGTTGGAGAGGGAGAGGTGGCAGAGGTAGGGTTTGGGCAACAGGGAGGATTAATTTGGTCAATGGCGGACACGTTATGTGAATAACATTTTGATTCAACCAATTGCAGAGCTTCTGACAGGCCCTTCTGAGTAGGAGAACAATGTATTGCTAGGAACATTGCTGAAAGACATTCAGTAACTCTATAGAACCAAGAGAACACTGTGTACGCACGCACAAACACACAATTAAATTTTATGTTCTGGTCCTCACTATGAAAACTCTGGATGGTGTCATATTTTTGTTAGAAAACCCTTTACTTTTTTTACTTGCCCCGATCGTACACCAATACCTCAGGATCAGTTCCAAATCCGTAAATAATACAGTTGTCTGGGTTGCTCTGTCCTAACCTTGAACCTGCTGTCGTATTGCAGCGAGTCGATCCGTGAGAAGATGAAGAAGAACTACATGTCCAACCCCAACTTCAACTATGAGATGGTCAACCGTGCCTCCCTGGCCTGTGGCCCCATGGTTAAATGGGCCATTGCCCAGGTAATGAACTTACAACCCGCTGTATTTATACTGTTAATGGTGAACCTGAGGTCTGTCTTCAGCGGTCAGAGTCCCCTTTTTAGCCTGTGTGCGACCTATTTTGAACCTGCCATTTTTGACCTGCTGTTGCACCCACTTAAGTGAAATGTCCAGGTTTAGAGGTTCTAATCCTCTTCTACTCATTTTGATTTCTACATTATTCACCTCCTCTTTTGCCTCTCCTCCAGCTGAACTACGCTGACATGCTGAAGCGTGTGGAGCCCTTGAGGAACGAGCTGCAGAAGCTGGAAGATGACGCCATGGACAACAAATCCAAGGCAGAGGAGGTGGAGCAGATGATCCGGGACCTGGAGTCAAGTATCGCTCGCTACAAGGAGGAGTACGCTGTGCTCATCTCCGAGGCGCAGGCCATCAAGGCCGACCTGGCTGCCGTCGAGGCCAAGGTAAGTGATGTCCAATAAGATTTTTACACACTTTTTTACTATGAAAAGTCAATACTGAACACTGGACAATGTGGATGATCTCAGTTGAAGATCCGGTGGAAAAGCACCTCTGTGCATCTGGTCCATCATTGTTGAACCATACCATGACTATCTTCTGTTACCGTAGGTAAACCGTAGCACAGCCCTGCTCAAGAGCTTGTCTGCTGAGAGCGAACGCTGGGAGAAGTCCAGTGAGACGTTCAAGAACCAAATGGCGACCATCGCCGGGGACTGCCTGCTGTCCGCAGCCTTCATTGCCTACGCCGGCTACTTCGAGCAGCAGATGAGACAGAATCTCTTCACAGCCTGGTCACACCACCTGCAGCAGGCTAACATACAGGTAACGAGGGGGTGAACAAGACTTTAGGGTACAACAGAATTCTACAGCTTCTTCTATTTCCTAGGCAACCTGTCCTGAGTGTCATTTTAAATCTTCATCTGAAGCGGTCGTCTGTCACTCGAGTCCTTTTTCATTCGTTGTGATGTTCTGAGCTCTATGTAGCGTGGCTAATCGGCTCCGTTTCTGCCGCTAGTTCCGCACGGACATCGCCAGGACCGAGTATCTGTCCAATGCGGACGAGAGGCTGCGCTGGCAGGCCAACTCCCTCCCAGCCGACGACCTGTGCACTGAAAACGCCATCATGCTCAAGAGGTTCAATCGGTGAGTGTCCGATTACCGATGTCTATGGTCCCCATGTCTTTGCCCATCTAGGGGTTGAAGTGTCCTGAATGTTTATGTGGTAGTTCTCAGAAAACCTGTCGTTGGCTTCAGACCACAATGAAGATGCAGATCTGGGAGATAAGAACATATATTTAAATCTTGTTCCATTTTCTTAAACTGCGGCCAAGATTGTGGCGGACGGACAGTGTTTTTCAACCTGGTTGTTTGGGATGAATGGGATGGTAATAAATAAAGCGCTCCTTTCACAGGTATCCCCTGATCATCGACCCGTCCGGCCAGGCCACCGAATTCATCATGAACGAGTACAAGGACCGCAAGATCACCAGAACCAGCTTCCTGGATGATGCCTTCCGGAAGAACCTTGAGAGCGCGCTGCGCTTCGGAAACCCTCTGCTTGTGCAGGTTGGAAACACTCTTGGTCTCTCCATCATGTTCCGCTCATGTGTGGCTGAATGCTTTTCATCTTTTTATATGTGCATCTATCAATCCATCCTCTATCAAAGCTTTTAGGGTTTGTTTTCCCTCTGAACACACCTGGTAGATTGGGCTATCCAGGCTAGGCTCCAGGCCTACCGAACCGTGGTTCCATCGGGGAAGCCACTAATGCTAGGTCATGATGTGTATTTTCGTCCCTCAGGACGTGGAGAGCTATGACCCCATCCTGAACCCGGTGCTCAACAGAGAGGTGCGCCGCACCGGCGGTCGAGTGCTCATCACCCTGGGCGACCAGGACATTGACCTGTCACCGTCCTTCGTCATCTTCCTGTCCACCCGCGACCCGACTGTGGAGTTCCCTCCGGACCTGTGTTCCCGGGTGACCTTCGTCAACTTCACCGTGACGCGCAGCAGCCTGCAGAGCCAGTGTCTCAACGAGGTTCTGAAGGCCGAGAGACCCGACGTGGACGAGAAGCGCTCGGACCTTCTCAAACTGCAGGGTGAGACCATACACGTGCTTGTTTCACTGCACTTGACCATTTGGGTCATTTTAAAATCCCATTTTCTCTAACCTTCACACCCCTCCCCCGCTAGTTATTGAAGCACTAACACTTCGCCCACCCCTCCACAGGTGAGTTCCAGGTGCGTCTTCGCCAACTGGAGAAGTCCCTGCTGCAGGCCCTGAACGAGGTGAAGGGTCGTATCCTGGACGATGACACCATTATCACCACCCTGGAGAACCTGAAGAAGGAGGCAGCGGAGGTGACCAGGAAGGTGGAGGAGACGGACATTGTGATGGCAGAGGTGGAGACTGTCTCTCAGCAGTACCTGTCCCTGTCCTCCGCCTGCAGCTCCATCTATTTCACCATGGAAGCCCTCAACCAGGTAGAGACACCTGATTTGCGCACTCTGGGCAGGAAGTACCCATACATGAAGAACCTATTTGGAACCATGTGCATGAATCGCCTTTAGGCATGTGACTTCTGATGGGCAGGGCTGGTCTAAATACACCTCAGAACCTGAGGTCTGTTTTAGTTCTAGGTTACCCTTGGAAACCCTCTCTCTTGTACACAACTGTAGTGACCTCATCACATGACTTCCTGTCCTTCCAGATGCACTTCCTGTACCAGTACTCGCTACACTTTTTCCTGGACATCTACCACACGGTGCTGTACGAGAATGCCAACCTCAAGAGTATCAGCGACCACACCCAGCGCCTCAACGTTATCACCAAGGACCTCTTCCAGGTACATCGCAAAGATGCATTCTGGGTTTTCTGGCCACTGGTTGTGATAGTGGTGTGCTGGAGCCAAAATGTCGCCCTGAAAAGTATGTAATGTGTCAAAATCACTTGCTTTTCAAACTTGGAATTTCTTGGCTATTTGAGGTATGATTGATTGTACTCATTGATTATACAAATGTAAACAACATTACACATCCAGCAAAGAATGTGAGGTTAAAATATTTGCAAAGAGTCATTTCACACTGTTTGTAATAGCCTTGAACTAGCTCACCTGAATGAAGCAGATGTATGGGCTTGATGATTAGCTGTGAAGTTGATTCAGCGACGCTAGCTCTAGAATACATCTAATACATGGACTGACTGGGGGTCCCCAGGAGAGGTTTGAGAACCGTCCACAATCCCACACCCAGAACCTCCATTAGAAGCTAGATCATCCAGCACCTGACATCTAGAACAGGAGATGTTTTATTTGTTGAGGTTTCCGGGGCAACAACCATAATCCCTCGGGTCTCGTTCCAGGGCGCGTTCAACAGAGTGGCCAGAGGCATGTGCAACCAGGATCACATCACCTTCGCCATGCTGTTGGCCAGGATCAACCTCAAAGGCATTAACAGGTGGTTGTGCCAGGCTTTGTTTCCCCTATGTACTCTTCAGAGAACCCATGGTGGATGCTGGGTTTGTTGGCGTGCAGGTTTGTTGACCAACGTTCCGATTGTCCTCAGTGAGCCGTCCTATGATGCGGAGTTCCAGCACTTCCTACGCGGTGCGGAGATCGTCCTGAAGGGCACGGCGGTGCCCAAGGTGAAGGGCCTGACCACGGAGCAGTGTGAGGCCATGGTCATCCTCAGCCGACTGCCCGCCTTCAAGGACCTGGTCTCCAAGGTGGAGGCGGACGAGGTGAGAAACGGCCGAAAGGGATGGGAGGAGGAGCACGGGAAAATGACCTTCACTTTATTGAACCCATGTGGTTAAATGGAATGGTTGAAATGATTGGAAAACAATGTGGCAAACGAAGGTTTTTCTTCCACGTCATTGCAGCAATTCTTCATGTGGATTGAGAGCAACTCCCCAGAGCTGTCCGTGCCCTACCTGTGGACAGAGGAGAAACAGTCTAGTGAGTCCTGCATCACTGTCATAACCTGTCCTACATGTGTGAAAGCACGGACTCGCGGTGCGGGACATATGAGGCCGCTGTGCGCCCCGTTACACACTGTAGAACGCACCCAGATATGAAGTGAACGTATAGAGTAGTTGTCCGAGGGCTTGCTGATCCAGGCGCTGTGGGGGACAGAGTGGTTTTAGTGATGCTTCACGTATCTCATGTGAGCTCCGTTCCCTCCTCTCCAGCTGCCATTGGCCAGGCGGTACATCAGCTCCTGCTAATCCAAGCCTTCAGGCCGGACCGGATGCTGGCCATGGCCCACATCTTCGTGTCCAAGGTCCTGGGGGACAACTTCATGGCCATCATCGAGCAGCCCCTGGACCTGGGCAACATCGTGGAGAGCGAGGTAACGGGGTGTAGAAAATAAAATCTGCTCGTTGAGCCCCGAAATCACGGATGTTTTGCCTTTTGAACAACCTTCCTGATAATGGTTCTCGGTACTGTTGTGTGTGTTTGTTCTGACTGCCTCACCACCTAGGTGAAACCCAGTACTCCGGTTCTGATGTGCTCTGTGCCCGGGTACGACGCCAGCGGGCTGGTCCGGGACCTGGCCGCCGAGCAGAACAAACACATCACCTCCATCTCCATCGGTAGGTGTCTCCCGGATGGCTCATTTTCAATTCTTTCAGTTCCATCTGTAAAGGACTCTTCCAGCCCTTTGACCTGGGAGTGATTATAAAGCGTCACAGAATAATCCTGCGTCCTCCCCCTTCTTCCCTCAGGTTCCGCCGAGGGCTTCAACAAGGCCGACCGCGACATCAACACTGCGGTCAAGTCGGGCCGGTGGGTCATGCTGGAGAATGTGCACCTGGCCCCCGGTTGGCTGATGCAGCTGGAGAAGAAGCTCCACTCCATGCAGCCCCACGCCAGCTTCCGCCTGTTCCTCACCATGGAGATCAACCCCAAGGTGAGCCCCTCCAGAAGGGAATGCGTGGCGCCCTGGGACTCGGCGTGGCGGCCGTTTAGGTTCCGGGTGTCTTAACAGCTGAGTGCGTCTTTGTTTTCAGGTGCCGGTGAACCTGCTGCGTGCTGGACGGATCTTCGTGTTCGAGCCGCCTCCTGGCGTCAAGGCCAACATGCTGAGGACCTTCAGTAGCATCCCTGTGGCGCGAATGTGCAAGGTGACCGTATGACCGTGGGATGTCTGTCTGTCACTAAATCACCACGGGATTACCTGTCTGTCACTAAATCACACCTCCATAACCTTGGCTGATTTTTTATTTATTTTTTAAACCACACATTTCCTCTTCCACTGCAGGCGCCCAATGAACGCGCGCGTCTCTACTTCCTGCTCGCCTGGTTCCATGCTGTCATCCAGGAGCGCCTGCGCTACGCACCGCTGGGCTGGTCCAAGAAGTACGAGTTCGGAGAGTCGGACCTACGCTCAGCCTGTGACACCATGGACACCTGGCTGGATGACACCGCTAAGGTCAGTCTCACACACACACACACACACACACACACACACACTGTCCCATAGGGAAAAGGAATCCATCCTAAACCTAATTTACTGTAAATTAACCCCTTATACTGGTCTGATTTCTGATATGCAATTCACACACTATAAATACACACATCCTTGCCATTAGGAATGGAGTTGTTGGCTTTGCCACCAAAAAAAAAAGATGTTTCAGAGTATTTCTGGTAGTAATCTCTTACTGTTCCTCCAACCGCCCAGGGCCGTCAGAACATCTCCCCTGACAAGATCCCCTGGGCGGCCCTGAAGACCCTGATGGCCCAGTCCATCTACGGAGGGCGCATCGACAACGACTTTGACCAGCGGCTGCTCAACACCTTCCTGGACCGCATCTTCACCACCAGCAGCTTTGACTCGGAGTTCAAACTGGCCTTCAAGGTGGACGGACACAAGGACATCAAGATGCCCGATGGCATCCGGTCAGTGGCCACCCTCGGGACATTGGGGGGTTGCTTTATGTTTGCTTGAGTTTTCCGGAAGGTTCTTCTGTGTTTTCTTTTCGTAACACTCTTGTTCTGTGTATTCCAGACGTGAGGAGTTCATGCATTGGGTGGAACTGCTGCCTGATACCCAGACACCATCTTGGCTGGGTCTGCCTAGCAACGCAGAGATGGTCCTGCTCACCACTCAGGGTATGCTATTGGCTGGTGGTTGTCCCAGGAAGTGTCTGCAGTCTAAGGGGTGTGTCCGGTTTGGTCTGGGATCTTTTCTGTCTGGCGAGAGGCTCTTCTCTGCCTTAATATCTTCTCTCATAGCAGTTTTAACACATCTCAATTCCAAAAGCCTCGATCACATCCAGAGCCCACGCCTCATCTTTGGGTTCGCTTGCATGTCTCCATGTCTGTCCTCATCATGTTTGGGGACAATTCAGGAATTTCTGATTTTAATTACATTATTTTTAATTGGCCACAACCATACAGAAAGCTACATTTGTACTGAAAGTAGAATTTAATTCAAAGATTTATATATTTTTAAAAAAGAATACACTTTTAAAATATTGATTTTATATTCTAACGGAAAGATGTCACTTATTTTTGTCATTGGACAATCCACACTTGATGTATGTAAAAGAAATAGTGAATTATTATAGAAAACGTGAAACATGATACATTGGTAAATTTAATTAAAATTCCTTTAAAATGTTGCTTCCTTTCTGTTGTGGCCAATTTAATTCAAACTCAAGAATGTAATTGGAATTAAACAGCCATTCCCAACTATGTTCAGAATTGACCTCAATCCTGATCTCATAACGGTTTTAATGAAAGATTGCCAATTCAACATATTGGCCATTAAGATACTATTCAGCGACTGGTCAGCCATGTTGGCACTTCGTAGGAGCAGTTCCTCAATAGGAGTGCCGGAATTTAATCGTCAAAAAAATCTTTAAAACCATATATACTGTTAGTAACAATTTTTATCATTTTTTTTGAGTAAAACGAATGACTACAGAATGCCTAGATGGCAGACTAGTGGGCTCAATACAGCAGCCTTCACCAGACGTGTGTTCTGTATACATCAACAGGTCTAACATCTTATTCCACAGGTGTCATTCTGGTGTCCGTCATTGGACAGGAAATGATCTCGTCAGTTTAACAGGCGCTGGTGTCGCGGTGGCTCATTCAGCTCACGGCCCCTTCTTCCTCTTCACATTTAAACTTTGTTTTGTTTCTTCCTCATCAATTCCAGTGTAATAAGCCAATCCCTGTGTAGTATCATACCCATGTGACTAGAGGGCGTGTTCTCACCCTCCAGCAGCTGTATTTCACATTCATCGTGTGGCGCTTTGGCTACTGGTTCCGACTCCCAGCCCGCCCTTTGACCCTCCCGTCCTGTATCAATAGAAACCTTCATGCATCCTCCATCCCTCCACCCGTCCCTCCACCCGCCCACCATCCATCCATTTCCTTTTGGTTTCCCACAGAGCCCATAAGAAACCTCTTCACCTCTCTGTCCTTTGAAACTGTTGCATGGTCTGGTTTGACGTTGATGACTGTTGACCTAGTAGCCGTTGACTTGTGTTGTTATGGTCTGTTATGCGTCCTTTTACCCTGCGTCAGTTTAAAACAACCACCCCTTATTAACGCACAAGTGAATGCAAGGCTTTATATCTTTTCTACAATTCAAGGCTGTGGTCTTGGTCCACCATTAATTTACTCTTCCCCCACTGCTCCCCCCCCCCCCCCCCCAAACGGGATTGTCTCCTCCCCAACCCCTCTCCCCCCCACCCCCCCCCACCACCCGACTGGGCCGCTTCAGGCACTGACATGATGGGTAAGATGCTGAAAATGCAGATGCTGGAGGATGAGGACGACCTGGCCTACGAGAAGGAGACGAAGAGGGAGCGCGCGGCCGCCGCCGCCACCACTGAGGCCCAGCCCGCCTGGATGCGGACGCTGCTCACCACCGCCACCAACTGGCTGACGCTCATCCCACAGTCGGTCAACAACCTCAAGCGCACCGTGGAGAACATAAAGGTATGGTCTGTCGGCCACGCCCACCGCCGGGCTCCACTGGTTCCCACGTGCGATCGCTTGAACGACGCTAGATGTGGGCGTCCTTTCAAAAGGACGTGTGTGAACTGGATTTCGACGTCCTGTTAAACCCCCCCCCCCTCCCACCCCTCCCCTCCCCCAAACATGCAGGATCCGCTGTTCCGCTTCTTTGAGCGCGAGGTGAAGATGGGCTCCCGCATGCTGCAGGATGTGCGCCAGGACCTGAGCGACGTGGTGATGGTGTGTGAGGGGAAGAAGAAGCAGACCAACAACCTGCGCACCCTCATCAACGACCTGGTCAAAGGTCCTCCACCTCTATACCCAATCTGGACATTGGTCATGTAGTTGGATGCTCCAAACACACCATAGCGGTGGCAGCACGATTTTTTTTTTGGGTCTTGTTGCTAACGGGTGTGTGTCTCGTCCAGGTATCCTGCCTCGTAGCTGGTGTCGCTACACGGTGCCCACCTCCATGACCGTCATTCAGTGGGTGGCGGACTTCAGCGAGCGCATCAAACAGCTGCAGGCCATCTCCCAGGGAGCCACAGCCGGCGGGGCCAAGGAGCTCAAGGTGGGTTCGCTGTGGGGTTCTGGGAAACGCATGCCCTTCCCCTGTTGCAGAAACGCTGCATCGTTTAAACACTCATAAGCTGATGTTCCATGACAATCGGGCTACCAGGTCTTGATTTTGAGATGTTGGACTCTTTAATTAGCTGTGTTGTTGTTGGTCGAGCGCGGTCCTTTCCGCCCCAGTCTCACACCTGTCGTCCCGCTGTGTTTCCAGAACATCCACGTGTGCCTGGGGAGCCTGTTTGTCCCTGAGGCCTACATCACTGCCACCCGTCAGTACGTAGCCCAGGCCAACAGCTGGTCCCTGGAGGAGCTTTGTCTGGAGGTCAACGTCACCAGCACCCAGGGAGCCTCGCTCGACGCCTGCAGCTTCGGCATCAAAGGTCAGACTGGACCTGCATTCATAGTTAGTCTTTATAGTTATCTAAACATTCTCCCCTAATTTCCACAACTTCCTTTTTGTGGTCGACAGGTCTGAAGCTGCAGGGAGCCACTCACGGAAACAACAAGCTGTCCCTGTCCAACGACATCTCCACTGAGCTGCCGCTAACGCAGCTGCGCTGGGTGAAACAGCTGAGCGCTGAGAAGAAGCACATGGTACGCATTGACTGTGTACTCTTATCTGTAGTCTGCAAACGCGAAGCGACTGAGCTCAGAGCTTTGTTTGGGCAGCGTTAGCTCCTCGCGGGTATTGCCTCATAGTAATACACAAATCGAGATTTCCTTTCAATAAACAGATGGATAATAGGATTTCAAAGTTGGAAGGAATTCCTAGTGATTACACACATCTGGTTTCCCTGTGGGGGTTACCGTTGCGAGCTTCATCCTCTACCAACAAACCTAAACGAGATGTTTTTGTCGTCCAAATATGTCTTTCTCAATGGCACGTAACTCAAACATCTGTCTTCACCACAGGTCACCCTGCCCGTGTATCTGAACTTCACCCGAGCTGATCTCATCTTCACCGTGGACTTTGACATCGCCCCCAAGGAAGATCCTCATAATTTCTACGAGCGCGGCGTGGCTGTGCTCTGCACAGAGTAGAGAACGCCAGAGTTTCTTCTTATCATTCCTTTATCACGTGTGTAGTTTTAGTCCACTAATGAAACTTATTCTTTAGAGTAATGTGGTCCATAATAACTGTAGTGTAATGAGGTAACTAGTAAAATAAGAAACATTAAGTCATTGGGATGTGGTCAAGAAAGTCTTGAGTAATGTAGTCAGTTGGATTGTGCAAGGAAAGAAGTTGGAAAACTGAGTTTTTTTTAAATGAGGGATTCTGTATGTTCAAATCGAATGAATATGGTGGTTAAAGACATGGAAAATAAAAGTATCAATGATTTAACTGTTTGCCAATTGCTTTGATCTTTTGAAAGGCAGGAGTGTATAAGACCGGGTTATTTCCTTGGGCTGAAAACCCTAACACTTTGATTTGAATGAATGTTCAGATTTTCTTTCCAATCTGCAGAGTATTCTAGAGTATACAGCCCTTGACTGGAACAAACAATGGTCATTAAGGTAATTTCAGAAGTTCAATGCCATCTGGTGTAGATGAGCATAAACTACATTGTAAAACATTTAGGCCAAATGTTTTACTGAGATTTGAATGGATGCATGCTATACAAAATTGCAAATAACCATTTATGGTTTTGCACACTGCTGTTAAAACACACCAGGACTCTGTGGCACTGCATTTACTGAAACATGATAATGGCAAGGAGGAAACAGTCCCATTCTCACGGTGAGGCATTCAGTCAAAACCAAGGGGGCTCGAGCAATTTCTGAGAATTTGGGCATTTTTAAGGACCCACAAGCACAAAACATTTCCGCAGTTTGCTTTGATTCTATTTTTATTTTCTATTAGTCATCAGCATACCAAATACACTGTCGATAGTATAGACTAGCAAATGCATGGCTTCCATCTTTCAAAAGTTATCACACCTTTATACAAATAATATAGCAATGCTATTATTTTATTGAATGCTACACTTGACATGGATGAGTTTGTCACTGTTGAATTTAAAGTGCATCAGTGACTAAGGGAAAACATTGATCTTTAATACATGATTATGCCAGTAAACTGGAAAAGGTACAACGGAAACATGTTCTTCAATACATTATCACCTGGTCAGGAGCTTGTTCTGAAACAAAGACAAAAGTTTTACTATGTGGTATCAGTGGTCCAAAGTGCACATTCCAGAACCATCTGCTTGACCCTAGGCACCCATATAGATGTGCAATTATTGGATAAGCAATTTTGCACTGAAAGCGATCAGCCCAGGAAAGGGCCCGTTTCTGTTCACTGGCCCACTCACCTCAGGAGAGGAATCCCCGTTCCCCATTGTGGTGAAACACTGCCTCTTCCTGTGACCAAACTCTTGCCGTGTCTCTGCCTCAACGATCTGCACTCCCGGAAGACTGAACTTCCTTTTGAAGAGCGACAGTGGTACAGGGCTGTCGGCAGACCTGCCCGGCGTCTGGATGCTGCGCACTGAGGTTTCCGCTTCCACATTAGTGACCGAGCCCGGCGTGCCAGGGGTGGACCTGGCGGTGATAACCCCGGAGTCGGCAGACATCTCTGCCACAGGGCCTTCCCACCTGAAGCGGTTACAAGCCAGCGGGGTCTCCAGGCTGCTGCACGTCCACAGCTCAGAGTCGCTCGTCGACCTCATCTGGACGTCAACAAGATGCAGCTCGGTTGGGCCATCCGTCAGCCCGCCACTCCGGATCACTTCCTGGAGATTGACAGCAGGATGGTGACCGGTTCTTTTTTGGGCCCTGGCCCGGTACCTGCGGCTCCCTTGCCTCGGCCCCCCCGGGCCACTCATGGACCCATCCGAATCCTCGGAACTCCCGTCGTAGGGGTCCGACTGAAACGAGACAGGATCGTCATGCTGTGTGTGTTTAGTACAGTCCAAGGTGAGCGATCCGGCTGCAATCTTACCAACGGGTGACAGAAGTATCGTCCCACCGGTTTGTGAGAACATGTCAGTGTCTTCTGATGGGGCCGCCGGCTCTCAGTAGCACTGCTAGCACACCCCTGAGTTGTAAATTGCATAATATTGTGTCTCGACGACATAGATTGATTATCAAAGCAAAGAGGCGAGGGCATGTTCATAATTACATTTATCGGTCAGTCAAAAGGGCATTGTACTTTTTGGCAGATATTACCATGGTGCTGGTATCAGACCATCGAGGACTGACATCTGACTCGGAATCTGTACTGGACACCACTTTGCACATATCCTACAATAAACATTGGGAGAATAACTGTTTGATATTACTCATGTTGAAAGGTATTGACACACAAACAAAAAAAAATTCTACCCTGGGGTTCACCTCATCTGACAAAGACATTACAAACTATGCTATTTTCTCACCTTGTATTTAAATGCAAGTTTATCCAAACTGCCGTTGCAACTTTGAACCCGACTGCCATCTGGGATACCTACGAGGAAAATTAACCCATGTACAGCTTATACTTCTCAAAAACAAGGGTATCCCTTAACTGGAGACGTGACGACCTGAGACGACCCGATTACTTCAGGCTACGCGGTAATAATTGATGACGCTGTAGCCCTAAGTGTTTTTAGCTGAGGACGTCATAATCACTATGACGTTACCTCAATCAGATTGCTGTAGTTTAGTTCATTAGTATCAACTACTGCATACGGCAGACAGACTACTTTAACATTTGTTGACATTTAATTACGTTTTTCTGGTAAGACGCGTCTGTTCGAATAAAAACGTTGTGCATAAGTAGTGCCTACGCTGTGACATCTGTAAGCAAATGTTATCCCCCTAAAAATTACCTGCTGGAATTGAGTTTTGCTGGAGTCTCGCTGTACTCATGCTGCTTTGATAGACCACTTTCCACCTTCGCTGCCTCTGCTTAGAAATGAATTAATTGGCTCGTTTCTAAGTTTTGATAGGTCTGTTTAAAGCAGACAAGTTATTCACAGATGTTTATAATCAAGCCAGAGAAGCCAGGCCCCAATGGACCCTCCCATGTCATTTTGACCCATGCGTTCCACTGTATTTGCTATTGGATTTAATTTTTTTCCCCTAGGTTCTTTGGCATAATTAAAATATTCGTAAAAATAATTTCATTCAGCAAAATAGTATTTATTACTTCAAAAGCTTTTATTCTTGAATAAAGGTATATTTAAATTGTTTTACTTATTGCCTAGAAAATTGTATGCATTTTAGAAGTGTTCTGAAGAAAATTTTTATTTTCTGCATTTGACTCTGAAAAAGTCACCTTTTGGCACCTGCGAAAGGCTCAACTAAAGTGCAACCACTAAACAAAAACAAACCTGCAAACCCACGTGAAACCTGATGTTTTAGGCTTAGTTATAGAGAAACATCAATTTCGATTTATTTCTGTGATAAGTAGTGCATTAGCAGTAAGGTAATATTTTGCCCTAATTGTTCATTTATATTGATCAAAATTATAAACGCAACATGCAATAACTAAACATTTCACTAAGTTGCTGCACGGTAGAGTTCTTCATCCAGCGTGGAGTTCTTCGTCCGACGTGCAAATGACCGTCAAAAACGAATAGCTAGCACTGAACTGAAGACCGTTACAGCACCACAGCTAACAGTAGTCTCACAAGCCCACAACTCCTCGCAGAGTGGCTTGGCCCGGGTGAAGACTGCACGTGAGCAGAGGAGAATGACAGTAGAAACCGACATTCCTCGGGTGTGCAAACCAGCGGAAATACAGTTTCATCAGCATTCTGGCTAGCTTTTCTCATACGGTACCACAGTTGAATACAGGTCCTGGGCCGGAAAAATTTGTATGGATCACAGCCGTTAGGGGTTCCCCAATTTTGTAGATTAAATAGATAACATTCCCATTTTAGTGTTAAAAGGTGTGTTTATCTAATCGGGTATGAAATTCGAATTGAACTATAATTTAAACTTTAGCTCAACTTCCCCAACAAACGGGGATGCGCACGCCTCATGCGTAAGATCCGGGCTCGAGGAAGGATGAATGTTAATTTCAAAGATGGCGGCGGAGGGAGGAGGGAAGGAGATGAACGAAATTAAAACTCAGTTCACTACAAGGGAAGGCGTGTATAAACTCCTCACCCACTCCGAATATAGCCGTCCCAACAGGGTGCCTTTCAATTCCCAGGGATCGAACCCCGTTAAAGTCTCCTTCGTAAACGTCAATGACCAATCTGGGAACGGCGACAGAATCTGTTTCAATGTGGGCCGGGAGCTGTACTTCTACATCTACAAAGGCGTTAGAAAGGTAGCTAGCTAAACATCCAAACCGTCGACTTGTTTGTTATTTGTATACCTTAATTGACGAAGACAGCTCAGTGTTGTCCAGTTTGTCTGGTTTATGTCCAGTGTACATACAGATAGTTACTGTGTCCTAGTTGACCCCACCAGTCTCTTCTGACTGCACTGTCCTCGTCCAAAACTAATGATAGCTATGCGTGTACGGCGAGTCAGCTAACTAGCCGACTGTCTAAATCTACAATCTGACAGTAGACATCTGTGAACTCAATATAATGGATATTTTATCAACAATCCCAATATTGGAAATAATTAATTCAACCAAGAGTCCACTTGGCTTGGGTGGTTACATACGGACTATGGTAGCCCACCAATTAGACCTTCCATTAATGCAAAAAACTACTTAAGTTGTATAGCGACGTGACGGGGAGAATGTAAGGTCCAAGGCGGATGCTCTGGTCTGACTAATTAGAAAGGCAAATTAACTTGCCAGGCTTTGGTCATCTTGACTGTTGCACAATAAAGCTATAGTAGCTTTGTAAAATTATTTGTACAGTACCATGATGACATTCACATACATGTGAGGATGTTTTTTTGTTTTTGTTTATCTCAGTCCAAAGCTGCATACAGATGATATATCAGTGTGGTGACATTGGTTGTGAAGAAGGAATTGGCTGGAGTTCAGTTCCCATCTGGGCATCTTAGTGAGCGGCTCGGTCCTTGTGGAGGAGACATAGTCTGGCTTGATCTTTATTTCCTTAGTGTGCCACATAACAAGCTAAATGCATTGTTTTCCATTTCTGTACATGATGTTAAACAGATCTAAACAACAACATTATTCACAAGGACAATCTACATGCATCACCACTAACACTTGATCAGGATTTAAAAAATTGGCCGCAGTAATGCAGCTGAACTCTGAGGCGTTGAATTTAGACCCCCTACTTGGGGGCAGGTTATATCGTTCTGATACCACGTAAGTATATGGAAGTATGGTTCTCATTGGCCAGTGCAAAAACTGCCGAGCTGACTGGAGACATTAAATTAGATGATGAATTGGCTTTCCACCACTTTGAACTGCTGACAGTGTTAACATTAACCAGTATGACAGTGGCTGTAAACTGTGACCTGGGATGGTCTTGGATCATATGCCCTGTTTTATTCTTTATGTGAGTTGTTTTGGTTTGGATGCAGCCTTGTTATCGGATAGCAAATCTTGTTGCTTTACCCTTGCATAGTTTACTTTCTCTTCCTCCAGGATAGAGGATCTCTAGTTTGCAACAATCATTGGCGAATCGTCTGAGGCACGTCATTGATGTGCAGGCTTATTTTTAGCAATATATTTTTTTATGCCCTGGTTTTTAAGTCGATTGCACTGCAACGTACCTAACCTCTCATCTTCAAAGACCACACCGTAGAGCCGACCTTTTCATGTCTGGTGTCATGTTAGAATATTCTGTGCCATAATGAACCCTCTACTCAGGTCTGCTTTCATACCAAACTGGGTGCTTTGATCCGCAAAATGATCAGAGGCTGAAAATGGGCATCACAAGTTGTTGCCATGATCTTGAATGAGAACCTACACTTCTCTTCCAGGCGGCAGACTTGAGCAAACCCATCGACAAGAGAATATACAAAGGAACGCAACCCACGTGTCACGACTTCAATCACCTCACGGCCACAGCAGAGAGCGTCTCTCTGCTGGTGGGCTTCTCGGCCGGTCAGGTGCAGCTCATCGACCCCATCAAGAAGGAGACCAGCAAGCTCTTCAACGAGGAAGTAAGTGAGAACAGGAAGTAACCGAAGGAGAAAAAAAACGTAAAGGCTACACGTTAAGATGATATGGCATTTCTGGGAACTGAGAAAAAAAATGCCTAGATTGGAGATAAAATTGCCAGTGTCCTGAAATGTAAACTGTTTGACGAGCCTTAACCCCTTGTTGCCCTACAATTCCAACATAACCGTTGTCTCCTCTGTCCCTCCCTTCCTCTCTAACCGCTTTCCCCAGAGATTAATAGACAAGTCCAGAGTGACTTGTGTGAAATGGGTGCCCGGCTCAGAGACTTTGTTCCTCGTCGCCCATTCCAGTGGGAACCTGTACTTGTACAACGTGGAACACGCCTGTGGGACAGCGGCGCCGCACTACCAGTCGCTCAAACAGGGCGAGAACTATGCGGTGCATACGTGTAAGAGCAAGGCCGCACGGAACCCCCTGCTCAAATGGACTGTGGGCGAAGGGGCGCTCAACGAGTTCGCCTTCTCTCCCGACGGGAAGTTCCTGGCGTGCGTGAGCCAGGACGGCTTCCTTCGGGTCTTCAACTTCGACGCGGTGGAGCTCCACGGGACCATGAAGAGCTACTTCGGGGGTCTGCTGTGCGTGTGCTGGAGTCCCGACGGAAAGTACATTGTGGCGGGCGGCGAGGACGACCTGGTGACCGTGTGGTCGTTTGTGGATTGCCGGGTTATCGCGCGTGGTCACGGACACAAGTCCTGGGTGAGCGTGGTGGCCTTCGACCACTACACGACCAGCGTGGATGACGCTGACCCAATGGAGTTCAGCGGCAGCGACGAGGACTTCCAGGACCAGATCCACTTTTGCCGCGATCGGGCTAACAGCGCGCAGTCCCAGCTCTCCAAGCGCAACTCCACAGACAGCCGGCCGGTTCAGGTCACCTACAGGTTTGGCTCGGTGGGCCAGGACACCCAGCTGTGCTTTTGGGACCTCACCGAAGATATCCTGTTCCCCCACCTCCCACTTTCCCGGACCAGAACGCACACCAATGTAATGAACGCCACCAGCCTCCCGGTGGCGGTGGGTGTGGCTGTGCCGGCTGGATTCGGCGGTGGCATGGTGAACAATGTGAGTGCTAACCCCAGCACCAACGGCAACAGCAGCGGGGCCAACACCCCCGGCAACTCTCTCCCCGCCAGCCTGCCACGCTCTAACAGCTTGCCGCATTCTGCCGCCACAACCGCCAACAGCATTGGCAGCGCCATGGACAGTGCCATCGCCACGGGCGTCAGCAAGTTCGCCACGCTCGCCCTTCACGACCGCAAGGAGCGCCACCACGAGAAGGACCACAAGCGGAACCACAGCGTGGGCCACACGAGCAGCAAGAGCAGTGACAAGCTCAACATGCTGACCAAAACCAAAATGGACCCCGCAAAGACTCTGGGGACACTGCTCTGTCCCCGCATGGAAGACATTCCCCTACTAGAACCCCTCATCTGTAAAAAGATAGCACACGAAAGACTGACTGTCTTGATATTTCTTGAAGACTGTATAGTGACAGCTTGTCAGGAAGGATTTATTTGCACATGGGCAAGGCCTGGCAAAGTGGTAAGTTCCTTTTGACTCGGAATTCTGCTAAATTCCCATTTGTCTGCGTAGTGTGAAACATTTTGGTTTGGGCACTGCAGCGATTGAATTGTGTATTTGTGGACATTTTGGACAGCGTTGTAAGCTGTACAACATGACTAGACGAGGGCACCCGCAACCTGTCTGTATGTCTCATGTCTCATGTCCATCCGCCACCCCATGCAAAGCCCATACATTTTCAGAGGTATAAATAATGTTGATGCACTCCTGTTACGTACAATCCAACCACCTTTTGGACACGTGAGAGCACTCGGGTTCCTCCTTGACAGTGGAGAGAAGAGATCGATCCCAGTCAAGTGTTTCTGTGTGCCATCGACTCCATAGTATACCGATATTGTCTCATTGTCATTACTGGCATTGCGGCGTGACCCAACGAGCCGTCCACACACTCACTCGCCACAGCGGCTACTTTATGAAGGAATCTCATAAAGGGGGATTTGCCAGGCCGCTTTCTGTGTTCGTACATCCCAATCGCTGCATCCTCCACCTGGTAACTGCTGTGTCATGGGCCACTAGAAGGCGGGAAGTGGTGGAAGGAAGATGGGGGTGATTTGAATTTCATGCTTTGTCAACTTTCCCCAATGCAAATCTCCTTGTTTTCCTTTCCAGGGTTTATTGTCATCCCAAAACCAAGCCAGCTCTCCCAGTGGAACTGTAGTATAGCCTACACTATTTCTGCTGCTAAGAAACCTGCGTTAAAGAGACGTATTGTCACCAGAGCCTGGTGCGGCTCGACACCCTGCAACACATTGCAAGTCTAGTTATTCCCTTCTGTTGTTTCCCTTTTTCTGTCAGAATTTTTTTTGGGGGGGGGTTATTGTTCACCTGGCCTAGCCTGGATGGTAGAAGTCTTCAGTTACAGAAATGTAAAGGGTATGGTGCAATTTTCGACAGAAGCTCGGCCTTTTCTGTAAACCCTTTTAATTTTATTGTCTTGTCTCGGTCTTACATCTCGCTAGACTGTTTTTCTGGACTTTTTAGGCTTAGCTTAGATGCAAACCAGTTAAATGATGATTGTGCTTAAAGGGAAAGTTCATCCCACTTTCAGAATTGTTTACCTTGCAAATGGTCTGTGGGCCAGATGTGACTGCCACCAGCTGTCACAGGAGAAAAATGTGTGCTGTAGTCAACCATCCATAGTCCCCAAAAAATAATGCACTCAAATCAAATCCTTCAGCCACGTTAGCCTTAATGACGTTGGAGATTTTCAGTGTTAAATGGCTCTACAGTTGCCTCTTTTCTGGAACTACCCATTATTACTAGCTTTGTTCTTAAATTTAGAAGGCAGTCGCAATAATTTTATGTTTTGCAGTCAAGGTAACAAAAATTACATTAGGGTGAACTTCCCCTTTAAGACCAAGAACGTGATCAACCAAGCATTTGCGTCTATCCAAATTAAGTCTAACACTTAATATCCCCATTGACCTTTGCACTGATTTTATTTGTCTTGAAATTACTATAACTGAACAAAACAGGTTTGCAGGTGGCCTTGACACACATTGCTTTAAAGGGATATATTGGGATTTTTTGCAATGGTGCCGCCAAGTCTTGTTCCCTGGAGTCCAATGACCTTGTGGATCCAGTATAAAGGAAGTTAAGAGTTTTGTAATAACAGGAAGTCTACAGGAAAATACAGCATTTCTACTTCTTGCATAAACAGAATTAACAGTTGTGCAAACAATACAATAAAATTATCTTCAGACTAAACGTCTAACATAAGACTATCCACTAGTTCATCAGACTCCTAAAGCGCCCGCTTGCAAAAATCCTGTGATCCCTTCAAGCATCCTTGCTCTTGAAACCTTAATCTATAAAGATGTATCCTGCAGTCATAGACTTGAAAGAAAATGGTCACTCAAATTAGTATATTAAAGGAAAAAGGCTTTACATTTTAGATGTACAAATCTGTCAGACAGCTGTTAAGTGGAGAAATTATTAACAACGTTTGTATATATTCAGCATTTATTTTAATATTATTTCAAATTAATATCTGCTCTGTATCATATGTATTATATTGTAATTCAGTGATTGGGGAAAATAGCAAATTAGCATTAGTTGGAGTTCTCATCCTATTAAGGAAATGTTATATTTCTAAAGCAGATATACATATTCATAATATTAAAATAATCTTGAATATGCAGATTTCTGTTATATTTTCTCTTGTACAAAATGTATCCAGATTTCTGTATTTTGATATAGGAGATTAACATATTAAATTATTTTATCTCCTGGGGGGGAACGCTTAAAGGAATCAAAGTGCATAAGTCTGACAACAGGGGCTGTCAACTGTACAAATATTATGAAGCTCAGGAAGAATAATAGACCAAGGAAAAAAAAATCTATATTTTGCTGAGCAATAGCCATGCTATTCTATGTTAAGCTAAAGCAACACCCACAAGGAAAAAGTCGGTTTTAAGATGAAATGGTAGGTACTTCTTCCGTGTGACGCCTATTGTTGAAATTTCACTTTTTTTAATAATATTTTTTTTAACTTGATGTTATTCCAAATATGGTCAAGAGAAATCTATATTCTTTGGTTCCGTTTTTTTTAAATGCCATTAAACAGTAAGATTTGACATTTAAGTATTGAGAGCCACTTACCTTATTGAGAGCCACTTACAGTAGTGAGAGTGTGTACATTTTCCAGAATGAGCTACAAAATGAGCAACACAGGCGAAACTTTAGCACCGTTAGCTAACAGTCTAAGGATGTAATGTGAGCGTACGTTACAACCAAATCACCTTTAAGTAGCATCACATGAAATATTGACTCGACTTCAAATTGCTTTAAAATGTGTATAATTTAATTTACACGCTCACATGCCCCCATTTAAATCCCTTTATTAATATTTTGCAGTGGCTGAAGTTGACATTTTTAATGGCAGTTTTAAAGAACTAAACCATGGATTACAGTTTCTGTAAACCCTGACTGCTTTTCAGGGTGAGTAACCATCAAACATCAAGTTGCAAAACAGCTGAATTATCCTTTTAATTTTCATGTTCTTTTGTGACTACCAATCATTGTTGATGCCATGGAGACTAAAGTGGCATTCTGCACACTAACCAGAGAAGGAACGAAGAGTTAAGTGAATATATTTTTAGATTTTATGTGGTTAACATTTTACATTTCACACTTTATTCATTCATTAAAAGAAAACCTATGGTTCTATTTCACTTGAATTGTTACTGACTTTTGTTTCAGTTATTGTGCAGCTTTGAGTGCTTGGTGAAATAATTTTGGGTCATGATAAACATCATTAAACTGACACTTTCAATTTGCTTATTCCCTTGCTATAATGTAATGGCTGGGATACTGTATATGCAATACGTACAATAACATGTACGTCCCATGACTCATAAACCATTTGTCACAGTGTTGAAAAATTGCATGTTATTATGTAAAAGAACCAAAGAAAAAACATTCTCAGAAATTTTCACAAAATATGTTGCTTTTTTTTTTTCCTCAATACAGTATACATTTTATACTCTTATGGCACTGTTGTAGAGTAATATGTACAGGTCTTTCTGTTAATGAGATGATATTATGGCACATTCTGAGAGTATTTGGTGTTGGTTACTTTTATAATTGTCATGCACTTCCAATGAAGTCACAGGTGGTCTAGGAAATCTGTCATTTTGTATCATAAAGATAATATGCTCTGTGAGCAAAACCTTTCCAAAAATCCGGTTTTATGAACACTGAAGAGCGTACAATACACTGTGCTGAAACAATGAACTAACACCTGTTCTTTCTTCGCCTGATAAAATATGTGCAAGCCTGTCCCTGACGTTCTGCGCTGTATGACAATGTAGTTAGTAAATGATTGATTAACCGTTAATAAGCATTATCACTGGGTTAACATTGACGACAGAATCAAGTACACTTTGGGGATAATGTATTTCATCTGCAACAATCATGAATGTTACATGTTAATCCTGGAAATTATTGCTGTGGCATTCCGTTGCCAAACACCCTGTTCTCATTGCTTACCAAAAAGCAGGTTTTGCAGTAGCTGAGTAGTTTTGATCAATGTTGTCTCAACGTTTCAAACGAAGCAGACTAGATGTACAGTAGCCACCTGTCTGTTCTGCCAAAAAACCAACAGTTCCTGAAGAAGGGGGTCTTTCAGTAGCCGCCACGTTTTCTGTCCAAGGGCGGCAGGTAGCAATTGTTGAAACCGGATTGACGGGATTCATCCCTTGGCTAGAGGGAGAAGACAGTCAAGTTCTTTACATGAATATGAACAGAACAGGAAGCAGAGGCTGTATTTATCAGGGTCTTCGGAGGGCCGGGGGGGGTACAGGAAATACAACTAGTGTACCTGAGCCAATCGTGAATGGCACTTTTTTGACACGATGGCCGGGAGAGACCTCTGGTGAGTGATGGTGAGGGCTGGCACCGTGGAGACCGGGAAGGTGATCTGGGGGGCTGGCACGGCCACATTGATCTTTGGTAATTCAGCCGGATAACGTGAAGCGTTGCGTCTGATCGGAGGCGGGGCAACATGCTTTATGTTCTGCTGCAAATCAAAAGAATGGAGAGAAAAAAACCTCTTTAATAATACTTTCATCTCTTAATAAAATCTAAATTTTATAAATGTGTAGTTTCTTCCTGAATTAGTTTAAAACATATAATTAGAATATCATCAAAAAGTTGATTTATTTCAGTAATTTCATTCAAAAAGTGAAACTTGTATGATGTATACATTAATTCCACACAGACTGATATATTTCAAGTGTTTATTTCTTTTAATTTTGATGATTATAACTGACAACTAATGAAAACCCCAAATTCAGTATCTCAGAATATTAGAATATTGTGAAAAGGTTCAATATTGAAGACACCTGGTGCCACACTCTAATCAGCTAATTAACCCAAAACACCTGCAAAGGCCTTTAAATGGTCTCTCAGTCTAGTTCTGTAGGCAACACAATCATGGGGAAGACTGCTGACTTGACAGCTGTCCAAAAGACGACCATTGACACCTTGCACAAGGAGGGCAAGACACAAAAGGTCATAGCTAAAGAGGCTGGCTGTTCACAGAGCTCTGTGTCCAAGCACATTAATAGCGAGGTGAAGGAAAGGAAAAGATGTGGTAGAATAAAGTGTACAAGCAATAGGGATAACCTCACCCTGGAGAGGATTGTGAAACAAAACGCATTCAAAAATATAGGGGAGATTCACAAAGAGTGGACTGCAGCTGGAGTCAGTGCTTCAAGAACCACCACGCACAGACGTATGCAAGACATGGGTTTCAGCTGTCGCATTCCTTGTGTCAAGCCACTCTTGAACAAGACACAGCGTCAGAAGCGTCTCGCCTGGGCTAAAGACAAAAAGAACTGGACTGCTGCCGAGTTATGTTCTCTGACGAAAGTACATTTTGCATTTCCTTTGGAAATCAAGGTCCCAGAGTCTAGAGGAAGAGAGGAGAGGCACAGAATCCACGTTGCTTGAAGTCCAATGTAAAGTTTCCACAGTCAGTGATGGTTTGGGGTGCCATGTCATCTGCTGGTGTTGGTCCACTGTGTTTTCTGAGGTCCAAGGTCAACGCAGCCATTTACCAGGAGGTTTTAGAGCACTTCATGCTTCCTGATGCTGACCAACTTTATGGAGATGCAGATTTCATTTCCCAACAGGACTTGGCACCTGCATACAGTGCCAAAGCTACCAGTACCTGGTTTAAGGACCATGGGATCCCTGTTCTTAATTGGCCAGCAAACTCGCCTGACCTTAACCCTATAGAAAATCTATGGGGTATTGTGAAGAGGTAGATGCGATACGCCAGACCCAACAATGCAGAAGAGCTGAAGGCCACTATCAGAGCAACCTGGGTTCTCATAACACCTGAGCAGTGCCACAGACTGATCGACTCCATGCCACGCCACATTGCTGCAGTAATTCAGGCAAAAGGAGCCCCAACTAAGTATTGAGTGCTGTACATGCTCAAACTTTTCATGTTCATACTTTTCAGTTGGCCAACATTTCTAAAAATATTTTTTTTGTATTGGTCTTAAGTAATATTCAAATTTTTGGAGATACTGAATTTGGGATTTTCATTAGATGTCAGTTATAATCATCACAATTTAAAAGAAATAAACACTTGAAATATATCAGTATGTGTGGAATGAATGAATATAATATACAAGTTTCACTTTTTGAATGGAATTACTGAAATAAATCAACTTTTTGATGATATTCTAATTACACGACCAACACCTGTATGTATGTTGGCAACTCCACGGGGACTTTGAATAACAGTGTTTAGGCAGTAATATGACCATCTGGGTAAGGTGGTGGTTATTACTCATGACAGATGATGCAGGGAAAACCTTTGGGAAAGGGGAAGATGTCTGTCTCCTACCTGTCTCCTGCCCTGTCTAGGGGTGTGCCAGAGGTGATCCACAGAACTTGGGGTCCCGCTGCTCTCTCCCCCCTCCACAGTCCCAAGGGCCCTGCGCAAACTGTCAGCCCTCCTCTCCGCCAGCCTGAGACACGCAGCCCGAAAGAACGGGAAGAAGACCGCATTCACCAGAAAGGAAGTACGATATCTTTTGCAGCACGCACATTACAGTTTTCCCAGTGAAATGGTGAGGCACGGTAGTGTTTTCCCAGTGAAATGGTGAGGCACAGTAGTGTTTCCCCCGGTGAAATGGTGAGGCACAGTAGTGTTTCCCCCGGTGAAATGGTGAGGCACGGTAGTGTTTTCCCGGTGAAATGGTGAGGCTCGGTGGTGTTTGTGTGGAGGTTATACAGTGCAGTGGGCTCTTACCGTAGCTCTCTGAAAACGGCGTGCTGTAGGGCTGCTCGTGCACCAATACGCTCCTCCGGGTCGTAGGCCAGCATTTGGTAGAGCAGTGACAGACTAGGCGCAGCGCAGTTTGGAATAAGCTGAGATATCCCGCTGCCCTTCCGCGGAGGAAAGTCAAAATGCATCGCCCTTGACCTGTCAAAACACCACACAACGCTGTCACCGAGGACTGCGTTTTTCAGCAGACGTCCTGTCCTGAGCCATTCATTGGTTCACTTCACATAAGCTCATTCAGTGTAGCTAAAGCAGAAAACGTACTGCTTGAATTTCTGTAGGAGGCTGCTGTCAGGTGTCCCCAAAACATCATGGATCTTGGTCACCTGATCAAGCTCGTTGGTGCCCGGAAACAGAGGACTGAAACTGAAACAAACAGGATTATCAATGACCTTGTCGACGTGTGTTCACAAATGTCTTTGGCTTGAACAGTATAGGAACACAAAGCCTGGGGAATATTACTCAATGGTGGTTGTACCCTTGACTGTTGTGAATAATGTTGCTTAGTTATGAAGTGACCACGAGGATTTTATCCAGTGGCAGCATTTTATTATGTCATACGTTTGAGGATTACATTGAAAATTCATATGGTGTGTCTCCATCAAAGTGTGACTTGGTGTAGGTTAATTCAAATGAAAGGGAAGTAATTCTGTCACTTAAGTAACTTATTAGGAAAAGAGCAATTACTTAAAAATGTTTGCATTTGTGGCCTTAATTTCAGAAAATCCTCATTTACCTAAAATGTCCAATTGGTGTTTGAGTCACTAATGTTACCAGAGGGGTATTCCCCAAAACTGGATTAACAACCTAGACAGCTCTGTCAAACCAGAACTTGACCAAACGGAGTTTTGGGCTCCAGAACGATAGCATGAAGTGTAGCCTGATCAGAAACCATAGCAACAAATGCTCTGAACCAAACCTTCAACCTACTAAGTGAATTAAACGCTGAGCTTATCCACCAATCAGATTCTATTCTATCACAATGAAAAAATCCAATTGACATGGGTGCCTGCATTATGGGCTGGCACCAACGTGCATTTCAAACTACTGAACCTTGAATTAATCCTCGTTTGTCCCATAATGCCTTGCCCAAATGCCATCTAGGGCTACATCATGTTTAGTAACCTTTTTAGGACATGAGGTACTGAAGCAGTGGTATATGAGTGAAGATGGAGGAGAGCTACCTGATGATCTCGTAGAAAACACAGCCTACACTCCACATGTCCATTTTGTGTGAGTAAAAGCCGTCTGTCAGAAGGCACTCTGGGGCTCGGTACCAGCGGGTGGAGATGTACTCTGTGTGGGGAGGCTTCGAGTACAGACTCCTGCACGAGCCGAAGTCCCCCAGTTTCAGCACATCCTGCTATGGAGGAACCAGCCATGTCAAGGACAATATAGGAAATCATTTGACGCTCAGCGCTGACTTTGAATAACTACTGTCCTATTTTTATTTTTTTAACAAGTCAAAGATGTTCTCGAGTACTGTCAGGTTTTTGACTTACTTTGATCAAAATGTTCTCTGGTTTCACATCACGGTGAAAGATCCCATTGCTGTAAAAACATGTGAGTACAATGGTTAACTTTCAAAGTAGCAAAATATGTGCCCCGCACACCATTGAAATGTCAGTAGGGAAGGTATCATTCTTACCTGTGCATATGATCGAGTGCCTTACAAAGTTGGTACATGTAGAGTCTGATTTTACTGTCTGGCAAAGGCTGCTGCCTACCTGCACGTGAGGCAATTCAAGCACAAAATCACTGAATGAGAAATCCTTTTTGACCAAATTTTTTAATAAGCATATAGTTTCAGTTGCAGACGTTTCATGTGATTTACAACAGCAGTTTTTCTGTGTCAGACCTCTTATAAACTCATAGACGTTCATCTCCATCAGCTCACAAACTAAAGACAGAATCCCAGACTCTTTATCACTGCAAGATAAGGAATAATGTACAGACAATTACGTTCTTATTCGGTTTACACTTTACACAAACAATAGAGTTCACGCAAAAAAAAACAGAACTCACAATATCAACTCGTGCAGCTGAATGATGTTCGGGTGAGGGTTTAGTCTCTTCATGGCCTGGACTTCTCGTAGGTTGTTAGCCTGTTCCAGGCTGAGCAACAGAAAACATGTAGCAAAAGCTGTTATTAACTCTGTTATTAAGCTGTTATTAACTGACTGTTAACTGCCAACACACGTTCTTTCATCTTATCGTCATGACTCCTTTTTTCAAAGACAATAAAAAATGGACTTGTCCATCTGAACCTTTGTTAGAGCTTATAGTTAAGTCATTTTTATAGTTAAGGTTATGTACATGTAGGCTACATGTCGAGGCAATCAGTGCAAGGTGGTTACTTGATCCCTTACTGACCTTTAAACCTCAGTAGACACAGTTGGGGTATGTTAACCGTTAAACTGTTTCAGTACTATAATGATCTCCATTAGTGTGTTTCTATTAAGCTTATACTCTTCTTCAAGGGACAGGACAGATTTCCGGCAGGTTTCTACGCGCACAGAGGACGCAGTTGATATAAAGGCAAACGGAAGGCAGAACTATTGCCTAAAGCCTACCAGATAAACAGGCCCTACCTGCTGATTGGCTGCTTCATCGTTTTACACGCATAATATTTTCCATCCTTCAGACTCCGAGCTTTCACCACTTCTGAAAATGTCCCTTCTCCAATTTTCTTGATAATCTTGTAATCTGCACAACAACAAAATAGTTTAGACATGTCATTTGATGGAAACGTTATTATTTACTTTTAACTGCTCTACTGTAGCAACTTCTGTACTAGTGAAAAAAATAACATTGCTAGCTATACTGCACTGACTTTACTAGCTCTGTACAAACCAGAAACTATCATGACACTAGGCAGTAGTATAAGACAATATGAAATCAAGCCTAAAGCTGAATTTGACAAGTCATCTATTTAACTTCATCTATTTAACTTTACTGTACTAAGTTAGATAGCTAGCCAACGTCATTAGCTACAAATCTAGAATGGACACGGTACTTCAGCGGAATTTCGTTCCTGTTACACAGTCGGTACACCCGGAGGCAAGCGATCAACTTACTATCCATTCTTCAAAAAGTGCAGAGCGTATAAATACATTGTGCCTAACGATAGTCCTATATTAAAGTAACACATTACGATATTTTTCGGGGCACGGTTGTAAGCAAACTCAGCTCATCTAGCTACGCTAACTACAACAAGATTGAAAGGCTGGAGGAGAAAAAAACACAATTTGCAGCTAGTTAGCCATGTTAGCTGGGCCGTCACCTTGGTAACCAGGCACGCCTTACCTCCTGCTTCAACTCTGACTGACCTAAAAAAGATGGATGTCTTGAAACAAAAAACTTGGAGCGTTGGCCGGCTGTATGGCTATTTCTGACATTAGACTGGTCACATTCAACTGTTGATAAATACGTCCAAATGCAAATAACATATATGCATACATTTAATCCCAAAATGTTTTTTACATTTTGTATTTTTACTATGAACAGTTGCATTGAACATTCGCTCGAGCATAGCCAGAACATGCCAAAAAAAATGCAGGGAATGAAAGAAGGCATTCCTAAAAGTACGTGGTGCATTTTCCTGTAAAAATGTTATTGGCCATTTTGGAAAGCATATTAACACTGGTCTCACCTTTTTTCCAAAGAAGCTTGCTTAAAATGTGCTCAGATTTATTTCGATTGTACGACGTTGTATTGTTGTTGCAGATGTCCATGAAGCTTTTCCAGTTGATGCTACGCGTTTTGTTTGCTTTGCGAATACATGCCCTATTTTTCAAACCAACAAGCCAATTTGTGTAATACATGATACGATAGCTGCCGTAACAAAAATATGTATAGGGCTCCAAATCTACCGTATATTTGTATCTTCAAACATTACCTAACGGATGACTATCACCTGGCATCATCAACTATATATTTCAATAAATCCGAAACGTATGTAGCCTAAATCAAAATAATTAAAAATAGAACACGATTTAACATATCTACGGCTAAATAATTTCGTCAGGTATGCGCATGCACGCGTACAGGTGTGTATGTGTCAGTCTGTGGCAGATGTACAAGAGACGTGAGAGATAATGTCAAATGTTTGCGAGTCCTTGCGCGCATTGTAAATTTGGACACAAACTGGTTTCCGTACCAATGCCGTTCGCGCATGCGTATTGCTAAAGCCAGCGTGTTGTGTTCGGTTGTGCTACTCGCTGTGTCCTCTTCAGGTGTTTCTGAGAAAGGATAGTCTTTCATTGTCATCATGAAAACAAGATTTAATACCGTGGATATCAGGGCAGTCATTGCCGAGATAAATGCCAAGTAGGTGTCCAATTTGGTTCGACTGTCATGAAACGCTGATATTGAATAACTACCTGAACTAGCTACCTGGCTATCTAACGTTAGCCAATGAAGTTAAAAACAGACCTTGGCTTGAGACTACTAAGTACCAACGATAGCTAGATAACTACTGACAACAATAGGTTTAGGTCTACTGGCATTGTCTAAACTTTACGGAGCATGTTTTACACATACCTTAAGTCATATAACTGTGTTGTTGCTACTGTAACTATCGGAGCTTGCTTTCGAAATATGGTTGGAACATTTTAATATCATCATCATGAGAGTAATTTGATTTGTTCTGTAATCAGTTACCTTGGTATGCGGGTCAACAACGTGTATGACATCGACACCAAGACCTATCTCATCCGTCTTCAAAAGTAAGTGATTACTGCTGCCTGTCAGTGGTGCCAAGCTAGAGCAGCCACTCATACTGTAGCGACAATGTTGTCAATTGAACTCGCGGCGTAATTGTAATATGATGTGTGTCTGTCTTAGGGATCTCTGTTGTGGGATCTATAATGTATATGGTTTATAATTAAGGAGTTTTCTTTTCTTTTTAGGCCTGATACTAAAGCAGTTCTGCTAGTTGAATCAGGACTCCGCATTCACTCTACAGACTTTGAGTGGCCCAAAAATGTCATGCCTTCTGGCTTTGCCATGAAAGTGAGCCTGTGCGATTATTTTTGTACCTTCACTTGTCATGTGGTTACTGATGTCTGGGTTACTGACTAAACAAGGACTCTGACTCTCCCCCCAGTGTCGGAAACATCTAAAGTCTAGGCGGCTGACACAGGTCAAGCAACTTGGGGTGGACAGGATTGTCGACATCCAGTTTGGCTCAGATGAAGCTGCTTACCACCTGATAGTTGAACTCTACGACAGGGTGAGACATGAAATATCTGGTTCATATTTTACAAGGCCGTCGGATGTACCCAGCTGTTTTGCTGTACGAGGGTCACATGGGATGCGATGTGACGTGTCCCTTCCTGTGAATTTTAAAGGGTAACATTATCCTGGCAGACCACGAGTACACCATTCTTAACTTGCTGCGTTTCCGGACGGCAGAAGGAGAGGAGGACGTGAAGATAGCGGTGAGGGAGAGGTACCCTGTGGAGAATGCCAGGCCCCCGGAACCCCTCATCAGCCTGGAGAGGTAAGATTGCCAATGGAGGGAGACCGGTTGCTGTAAATGGCCTCAGTTTAAGAGCATCTGCTATGTCATTAAAATGTATATAATCTGGGCCATTTGTTGACCTCTAGACTCACCAAAGTCCTGACCGAGGCACAGAGCGGAGAACAAGTGAAAAGGGTCCTCAATCCCCACCTTCGTGAGTCTTCTTTGTCTCCTCAGCGGCTTTGTTTGTCTTTGTTTTCCGCAGTCGTATTGTCATTTAAGACTCGTTCCTTCTGTATCTTTCGGAATGCTCTTTCAGCGTATGGAGCCACTCTTATTGAGCACTGTCTGATGGAAGTGGGACTCTCTGGCTTCATCAAGGTGGACACCCAGTTTAATGCTGCGCGAGGTACAATTCCTTGAGGCCAGAGATTCACTTGTGTATTACTAAGATGTTGCTGGTATATTTATTGTTCAAATAACAATCACCAGATCACGTCCTTCTGGGTGACAGATGTGATTAAGTGGCTAAACAAACTTCCTCATTGTGCAGATGCACCCAAAATCCTTGAAGCCCTGAAAATGGCAGAGGAATATATGGAGAAAACGTCAAGCTTCAGTGGAAAGGTAGGCCATTCGTCTGAAGTATCCTCGTTATTTATACATCAGATTTGTTATAGGAAAAGTATGGAACAAAGTGTTCATTGTTCCAGGGCTACATCATCCAAAAATGTGAGAAGAAACCAAATTTGGCTCCTGACAAACCTCCTGAAGAATTGCTCACGTGAGAATTTATTTGCCCCTCATTTTGTGCTCATGATAATATATCAGGGTTTTATTTGCTGCAGTTAAAAGTCTCTAAGTACTATATCTGATTAGTTTTTCTCTCTCTTTCTGTAACAGATATGAAGAATTCCACCCATTCCTTTTTGCACAACATGCAAAGAGCCACTATGTTGAATTTGATACATTTGACAAGGTGCATTTTTAAACGTCTTTTATCTATATTTATTTGCGTATACATGATAAACTATTTACCATACAAACCCACCTGCTGTACCAAAACTGTAATGTCATTTCTTGAGACTGATGGATGTCACTTAAGTCTGGCTCATCTGCTCCCAGGCGGTGGATGAGTTCTATTCCAAGATGGAGAGTCAGAGAATTGACGTGAAGGCCCTACAGCAAGAAAAACAGGCCCTGAAGAAGCTGGACAACGTCAAGAGGGACCATGAGCAGAGGCTGGACGCACTGCACCAACTTCAGGTGAATGCTGAACAGCTCATCGGTACCAGACATGGGTTCACTGCGTATTTGGCTTATTCAGATACTCAAACCGCACCTCATTCAGCCTTCCTGTTGCAAACAAACCAATAGAGTAGTCCCAAATGTGTATACAATGCCCTTGTCCTGGCCTTTTCAGTTAAGTACTCCGTAACATTTTAAAGATTACCAAACTATTTGAACTCGGGAGGGCTAACGCTGAAGGCTGGGTCTAATGCTGAAGGCTGGGTCTAACGCTGAAGGCTGGGTCTAACGCTGAAGGCTGGGTCTAACGCTGAAGGCTGGGTCTAACGCTGAAGGCTGGGTCTAACGCTGAAGGCTGGGTCTAACGCTGAAGGCTGGGTCTAACGCTAAGGGGAGGGTTAACGCTGAATGATGAGGGTTAACACTGAAGGGGGAGTGGTCTAACACTGAAGGTGGGGGCTAATGCTAACGTGTGTTACAGGAGGTTGACAGGTTAAAGGGTGAGCTGGTGGAGATGAACTTGGCCATAGTGGACAGGGCTCTGCAGGTGGTGCGCAGTGCCCTGGCCAACCAGGTGGACTGGGCAGAGATTGGCCTGATCGTCAAGGAGGCCCAGGCGGCCGGAGACCCAGTGGCCTGCGCCATCAAGGAGCTGAAGCTCCAGACCAACCACATCACCATGCTTCTGAAGTGAGTTCACAGCAAACATGGATAGCTTTCTTTTTTCGCCTGACAGACGAGCTGTACAGACATTAATTGGCTTCATTATACTGGACTGCTCCCCTGTTCATGCTAAGGCCGAGCTGGATTAAGCCGGCCTGGTTATGAATCCACCAAATATCCATCCATTCAGGAACCCGTACGCTGTTCTGGAGGACGGGGAGGAGGAGGAGGAGACCGTAGCCCAGGTGGTGGAGGAAAAGAAGGGGAAGAGGAACAAGAACCGAGGCCAGAAGGGCCAACCGAAGAAGGACCAGCCCATGCTGGTTGATGTAGACCTCAGCTTGTCCGCCTACGCCAACGCCAAAAAGTACGCCGTCCCGGGAGTAACACACAACGTTGTTTCCCAGTGCCTTGAGCGCTACCATTGGCTGTGGTTTTAGATGTTCGGCTGACAACGCCTAACGTTCCTGTCCTTCCAGGTATTACGACCACAAGCGCACTGCTGCTAAGAAAGAACAGAAAACCGTGGAGGCTGCCCAGAAGGTGAGCGTTTCGCAATGTTCGCGTGACGTGAAACATGTAAGTGGCCAGTTCGTTTGGTAACGCTTGGCCCCTTTTTGTTTCATTCAAGGCGTTTAAATCTGCAGAGAAGAAGACCAAACAAACCCTGAAGGAGGTGCAAACGGTTACCACGATTCAGAAGGCCAGGAAGGTCTACTGGTGAGATACTCTCTGAATACATCACATGTGTAGAGAGAGGAGCAGTCATGTTGAACTAATGTTAACACCTGTAAGATGTGATTCAATGAGGGAGCACTGTCCTGTTCAAGCTCTAAATGCATAGTCTATCCATATATACAGTGTTCTGGGCAGATCTGTGACAAGCTACTAGTCTTCCAGGCAATTGCATTCTCTATCTCTGCACAGTATCTCAGACAAACAGTGTTTCTGCCTCATCAGGTTTGAAAAGTTCCTGTGGTTCATCAGCTCAGAAAATTACCTAATCATCGCAGGCCGCGACCAGCAACAGAACGAAATCATCGTGAAGCGCTACTTGAGGGCCGGTAAGAATGGAACTCACTACAGGGTTTCCCAGGCCTTTTCTCATGAGCCCCAGATGTCTCACTTCATCCTTTTTTTTCTTAATCCTAAACTAACACCCCTCATTCACTTAGTAGACTGATCACAACTAACCAAGTCTTTGATTCTTTAAATTAGGTGTTCATTTCAGGGTTAAAACTAAAATGGGAAACAGGGGGGCCCCTTAAATAAGTTCTCTTTATAACGTTTCCTAACTATATGCCACTCTTAACACTAGCATAGCGTATCAACGTAATGGCAAATATCAAACTTCATAGTTTCAAGCACCGGAGTAGGGGAAATCGGTGCTAACCATGTTAGATCAGCCTACACCCATGCTTATATCTCCTCCTGTAATTGGTTTGTTTCTGTTATCAGGTGATATCTACGTCCATGCTGACCTACATGGAGCAACCAGTTGTGTCATCAAGAACCCGTCTGGTAAGAGCAGGCCTACTGCTGTGACCAATGCGACGTTGTCCTTCAGTCCAGTCGCTCTTATCCACCAAAGTCTCTCAATGTCTGGACTGAAGGGAACGACCCACCACAACCCAAAGTCAGACTCACCGTAATCCGTTTCAAAACCACCTGACCTTGTTCTATTTCTTCTTCCAAATTCTTCCGCGGTCAGTAAGTTTTGTCCTGTGTTTCCCGCCCGCCAGGTGTGCCCGTTCCTCCGCGCACCCTGACCGAGGCCGGCACCATGGCTGTGTGCTACAGCGCCGCCTGGGACGCCAAGGTCATCACCAGCGCCTGGTGGGTCCACCACCACCAGGTGAGCCACGCCGATTGGCCGCGGCAGGATTAAACGCTTCCTCTGGGCGGGGCTCTGAGGTTAACCCCTGGTTGTCTTTCTCCGTTAGGTGACCAAGACGGCCCCCACCGGAGAGTACCTGACCACCGGGAGTTTCATGATCCGCGGTACGGGAACATCGCCTGTCCAGCTGCCGCCTCTCTGCGGCCGTATGTCCGTGGTGTAGCGTCGGGTTATTTAATGGCTAAAGAAAAGCATTCTTGTCTTTCCAGGGAAGAAAAACTTTCTGCCTCCCTCTTATTTGATGATGGGTTTCAGCTTTCTCTTCAAGGTAACACTACGTTTTCTTTCAGGGCATTTGCTCCGTCAGAGATGTTCTTATTAAGTGCCTGGCTGCCTTAGGAGGAGTCAGTTTTTCCCCGACACCTGCTTGGCTCCACGCTCCGCTCTTGTGTCCACAGGTGGATGAGCAGTGTGTTTTTAGACACAGGGGTGAAAGGAAAGTGAAGACCATTGATGAGGACATGGAGGGAGTGACATCCAGCACAGCAGACCTGCTGGAGGACGGAGAGGAGCTTATAGGTGCAGAGCTTAAAACGCACGCCTCTCCAAATGTACTGTCCATATGTGCTGGTTGTTGCACTGTTAATGAACCAGGTGGTTCGAGCCAGGAATGCTGATTGGCTCGTGGTATATTAGATGGTATACCATGGGTATGAATAAAGCGTGTTTTACTGCTATACTTGCATTGGTCACAGGTATATATTAGCCATGAAACTCGTGGTGGGGATTGTAGTATATGGTCCAAATGCCACACCCCCATCAGCTTAATTATAAACTGGGTTGTTCAAACCCTAATGCTGATTGGCTGCATGATGTGGTATACAAGAGCATATACAGTTAGTATGACATGTCTTGTCACTCTTCTAACCAGTTTGTAATAGCAAAAGGGCATCTAGTTTTTTTTTGGCAAGTAACTAATACACCAGTGTGGCGTCCAGGCCCCCATGCCTAATTGGCCATGTACAATTACCCATCATGCCTTATTGTTCATGTACCATTACCCATCATGCCTTGTTGGTCATGTACAATTACCCATCATGCCTTGTTGGTCACGTACAATTACCCATCATGCCTTGTTGGTCATGTACAATTACCCATCATGCCTTGTTGGTCATGTACAATTACCCATCATGCCTTGTTGGTCATGTACCATTACCCATCATGCCTTGTTGGTCATGTACCATTACCCATCATGCCTTGTTGGTCATGTACCATTACCCATCATGCCGTATTGCCTAATCATACCATGTGAATGTGTTCCCAGGAGATGACAGTAGTAACGAGGGAGAGGGGGAAGACGGAGGAGATGGAAAGAAAAATGGAAAAGCGGAGGAAGAAACAGGAGGGACAGAGGATGAAGAGGGGGCAGAAGAGGAGGCTGGAGATACTAAAGGACTTGACACTGGAGAGGGGGATGAAGGAGAGGGGGATGAGGCAGAGGTGAAGAGTGATAAGGAGAGTGCTGAGTTCAGTTTTCCAGACACCACCATCTCCCTTTCCCATCTGCAGTCCTCCAGGTAATGTTAGCATCCCACTTCAGCAATGGCATTTCACTGTATGAATACTGTGTTTGTACTGGTAGTTTTCATATATTATTCCTCTGTATTTTAGTCCCAAAGATTTCTAAATGAGCAAAGGCTTGTGTCTTTAGCAATAGACCTAAACACTTTTGTGTTTGAAGTAGACTTGAATTATGTTCTATGGATTCTACTGTACAAAGTAAACTATATCAAGTCCAAAGGAAGATCTTCAAACTAGTTGATGGTCTGTTCAGTGGTTTAAGCTAAGACACAACAGTCACTAGAGGCTTCTGTTTTTCTCTCCAGGGAAAACCAAAGTGCTGGTTTCAAACCAAAGGTGTCCATTCAGGTAAAGTCAATGTGATGTCTGTGAACTTCCTGGATTGTTTTGAATTAAACCACTTTCCTCATGCACTAAAATAACTGGTATTATAGTACAAATGTGTTTACTAATGTACAATATATTCTTCTTTAGGTTACTGTAGGGGAGCAAAAAGCTGGAAAACACATGACAGCCAAGCAACGGCGGTAAGCAAACTAAGAAAATGTAACCTCCCGTCCTGCCTGACCTTAATGCACGACTGCATTGGTTTTGTATTGCTGGGTTTTCTGTTTCCAAAGGGAGGAGAAGAAGAAGAAGGGGAAAGCTTCTGAAATTCAGGAAGAAGAGGGGGGACAGATAGAGGCACATAATGCCCCCGCAGCCAATCAAGAGGCCAAGAGTGGAGGAGGGGGAGGAGCCTCTCAGCCTCCACTGAAGAGACATCAAAAGGTGACGTCTTGTCAGAGTTTAATATTTATTTATTGCAGCTCTGTTTGAAGCCATTATTGGCTTTTAGCTTTTTGTGGCTTTAGTTGCCCTTAGAAGGTAGGCTTTTCAAGCTTGTTTCCATCTATCCTGTGGTTGAAATACAGAACAAGCTGAAGAAAATCAAAGAGAAGTATAAAGACCAGGATGAAGAAGACCGCGAACTGATGATGAAATTATTGGGGGTGAGGATGATGTGTTGGACACCATCTACAAAACACATTTTTACATAAGATCACATTTAAGGGAAGAGCATTTTTTCCCCATTTACATATTTTACTACTTACCAATATATACCAATTTATTGAAATCCCAAACATTTTCCCCTAAAGTCTGCCGGCGCCGCTAAGGAAGAGAAACCCAAGAAAGGCAAGAAAGGAAAACTCCAAGATGAACATGCCAGGAAAGCCCAGCAGAAGCAAGGTCCAAGACCCCGTCCACAGGAGGTCATCCTTAAGAGATCAGAAGGAGACGAGGAGGCGCTGGCTGGGGAGGAGGCCTCCCCAGAACTGGACGACAAGGTAACGTCACAACTGAAATATTCGCTGACATGTTGAAAGCAGTCATCAATCTCGCAGATCAGCGATTTCTTTAAGGAAGCACTTTGAGTAAAAAACTGAATCAATGATTTTTGAAGAAAAATGGGAGAAACGTGACTTGTATTTGTCCTCCAGGAAGGCGAAGACCAGGACCAAGACAACCCTGGAGCAGAGGTGTGTTATTTTAGATTGGTGTAAAATTATTGTGATATTTTCTGCGGGGCTAGAGGCCAACGTCCTCTTCACGTCTCGAGTCTTTCCTTTGATGTCTTTAGGAAGCGGAGAACCTGCTGAACTCTCTAACGGGCCAGCCACACCCAGAGGATGTGCTCCTGTTTGCTGTGCCAGTCTGTGCCCCCTACACGGCCCTCACTAACTACAAGTAAGGCCACCTGTGGACCTCTGCGCTGAATGCTTACTAATGTGCTAACCCAGGGGTTGTTGTGGAACGTTGAACATGAAGCAGGTGCAGTGTTTAAGTTGGCTAATGAAATTGTCTCCCCCTACAGGCACAAAGTGAAACTGACCCCGGGAACACAGAAGAAAGGAAAAGGTATTTGCGCCTTATACATTTGATTTTTGTTTTTGCTGTCACACTGTAGAGCAAGGCTGCCCAACCCTGTTCCTGGAGATCTACTGTCCTGTAGGTCTTCTCTTCAACCCCATTTGTGACTAACCTGATTAAGCTTTTCGTCCAGAGTTATTAGAGGTGGAATAGGGTTGGGCAGCCCTGCATAGAGCTTATTGACATGATCAAAGCTGGATGAGGAGATTATTGTCTGAATTAGCTGTGTAGTGATGGGGTAAAAACCACCGCATGCACTCCTTCTGGTGCCTTGCCTCTTTGCTTCCTAACGCCCCCTAGTGTCGGTCAGGGGGTTGTACAGCTAGAGAACCAGTGGCCTCAATTTCATATGTAACAGTGAAAAGCATCCGGGTTGAGCGAGCCAGCTTTGGAAAATGTGGAGGGACACGTTTTGACTATCCCACACACGCTGTGGAACAGCCACCACGACATTGGGAGGGGAGAAATAACTGGGTGGAATTAACGACTGAGAATGATGTAGTTCATTTTTATGTCTCTTTCAGCTGCCCGAACTGCAGTGTTCAGCTTCATGAAGGCCAGGGATGCCTCGACCAGGGAGAAAGACCTGTTTCGCAGTGTCAAGGTAACGACGTTCTGCATACGTGGGTCTTGTGTTTCCCCGTAGGATCTCATACAGTCTGGAACATAAGTACCTCAACTATTAATCTAGATGAACACCCTCCGCAATTGAGGAATGCTGCTGTTTGGAACTGAGCTCTGGTTTTAACGCCCTTTTACCTCTTTTAGGATACGGATTTATCAAGAAACATCCCGGGCAAAGTAAAAGTATCAGCACCTAACCTGCTGGCAGCAAAGAAGAAATAGACCTTTTCCCCAAATTCATCATGATCTCTTCTCACCGCGATGTTACTGTGATTTAAAGGGAAAATCAGAGACTAATGTACCAGTCCTATTCATTACAAGGATTACACGGACTACATTTATGCCTTTAATTGACCAGAAGTGTGCAAATGAATATATGGACGACAGGGGAAGCTGGTGTACAGAAGCATACGTTTTCCTCAGTTGGTTCACAGAGAAGAACTGGAATACAGTGTCATGATGTCTGATTTGGCATACATCCGGTTTATTTTTTTTCCTTGATTCAAAATGACTCATTTAACTTAATTTTGTACAATGTATTTTACAATAAAAGTCTAGAGAAACTTGTGCAAATCAGACAGGAATAATACAAAACAGGTTTTTAAATGCAGTGATGGGAACTTGAGTGTACTGTGGCTCCAGCGTTAATGCTTAACTGGTGGTATTACCTGATTAAAACGGACAAAATGCATTTTTAAGCCTCTTCTGACTAACACCGTCAAAGATACAACTCCAGCAGGACTGAACATGGTACTTTTCCTTTAGAAAATAGACTTTAACACTGTCACAACAAATCCACACAAAAATATATATGCAATACAGTATGTACATAAAAGCGCGCAGAATCAGAAGGATGAACACTCGCCATCTTCGCTGACTGACGCGCCTCTGGGACTCGCAAACACTTGTCTCTACAAAACCTATTTACATTAATTTACCTTGCCCGCCCAACCCCTCCCCGTCGCCATGGCGAGCCATGCTTTACAATCAGCAGCAGGGACATGGCAGTCAGTGGTCACATACACACACACAGAGCCCCGGCGACCACCAAAACGGCGTGTCGGCGTCGGGTCTTCTATGACCCCAGGGTGTTGATGCCTCCCATCCTCTGCTTGAGGGTGTGCAGCAGGTGTTTCGGCAGGCAGTCCCAGGACCCAGACAGCCTCTCCCTGTGCTGCAGAACCGTCTCCATGCAGAACCTGGAGAGACATTCAAACGTCACTCAACAGACCACTTGTTTTGTGGACGACGTGACTGAGTCGACATGTTAGACACCAAACGGATGAAATTCGAGAAGGAACGACTTCCTGAACTATTGTGCCCTAATGAGTAGCGTGGCAGATAGCGCCCCACGTTCACACGGTTTATACTCACCAGACGAGTGACTTGGGTTGGACTGTGAAGATCAGTAACTCTTTGCTGTGCGCCTGTTGAGAAGCCAATCCAGGACGTGAATATGAATCACACTTGCATACTTAGAAGTGACACTTAAACCAAACCAGGGGCTTTACTGGTCTACGCCCGAATGACGAGTTCTCACCGCTCTCTGTTGGGACAGCAGGTTGTTGGCACAGCCGCCGAACACAAACACCTCTCCGTCAGGGCCGGAACACGCCGTGTGCCAGAGCCTGACACACACACACACACACACACTTAAGACTAAAACACAACTTGTGTACTCGCGCATGCGTAATTCCACGCTGGAGAATGACGTAACGGCAGCGAGTGTCAACACTCGGTGGTGTCAGAGTGTAAAACAAGTCTGTTTCCCGCACGCACGCACGCATCTCTGCTTAAACGACAGATTGACAGACGCTTGTCAGCGTTGTTACCTTGGGCTCTCCATGTGGCTGTGTTTGAACTGCTGCCACTCGTTCTTGCTGATGCAGTACAGCCACGCGTCACCTGCGCAAAGGACAAACGGGCAACGGCGTAAAGATGGAGTACACACACAGAAATTCCCACCAGTGGGGACACTGTTTGTTAGTGAACTGTGCGTTTCGCCATGGGAAATCAGCGGTGAGGTATTCGCCACTCACTCAGCGTCTCCCTGTATGTGGTGAAGCCTCCGAACAGGAACACGTGGTCAGGTGACACAGGGGTTAGGGAGTGCCACGAGCGCCCCACGGGACCGTGCTGTGGAACACTCCTACCGGGGGGGGAGGAGGGGGGAGACGGGGAAGGTCAGCGGCGGAAAGGCCCGTCGCAGTAATGACAGAGACATCCAACAAGCACAAACAGTCAGCCGTTAAATAAAAACTGTTTTGCCCTGTAACATGCAAGAGGAGGTTTCGAAGAAGTGAGGCCCTGCGTACATTTCGTGCCACTCCCACGTCTCCATGTCGACGTAGTACAAGTCGTTCAAGCGGTAATCCTGTCGGTAGAGAAAAGAGGCTCACTTACATGGCGCAAGATCAAACGTTTATAAAACACACTGGATAAGGGGCAAGTCATTCGCGAAGTGAACAGTGTTTCTGAAGGTTACGGCTTTGATAGTTATGAACAACGCATTGAATTCACTGGTTTAACACCTCTGACCATACAGTGTCTGACCACAAACCGACCCTACATCTCATAATATTGGCCCTAAAGACCTACATACAATGTCTAATGCTTGAATGGTCCAAATTGAGCGATTCCACCCGGATATTTGGACTGACAAACTGTCTTCTTATACACATTGAAAAACCAGAAACGGGTTACAATAAAGATTGGGTTACTTTATAGAAATAAATCTCTCATTTGAATACTTGATTACAGCTCTATAATCAATATGCACGTTTGGACTCAAACTATCATGCTGCCCTCCCCTTTTTTGTTTAACTCAAGTGCATTTCAACACATCATTGCCTTCTCTATGGTCTGCCATCTGTAAATAGGGCATTTCTCCCCAGGTTTCACTGCCTCACTTTAAATTGGGAAATCAGCCAATTATCAAATGGAAATGACAAAGGCTTGTTCAGGCTGTGCGCCCCCCCCCCCCCGTTGGAAAATCCCGGCGCCAAATGAAATGCGAAACACCTACCCTGTAGCGCCCTCCGAACACATAGCCTCGGTTGCCCACCTTGGCACAGGCATGAGCCGCCCGGGGTGAGGGGGCAGTGCCCTTCGTTAGGAGAGACAGAAAAACCACAAGTGAGGGTAGAACGTTTGACCCGGGCAGCTGTGCAAAATGACCGAAGTCGCCATTTGATTCCCCCGATGCATCCGGGGGAATGGCGTTACCTTGGTAACCGGCTGGCTCCACGCCGATGTCTCCAGATCCAGGATGTGAATGTGGTTGTTCCAGCCCCGCCCCGGATTATCTCCCTGTCATGAATAAACAACGGGTGGTGTTCATGAGGGCACGCAACGGAATCCATTTTGCAACAGGAGACAACACGGTCTGACACTGGACCGGCGCAGCTTCCGCCTCCCGGTCTCAGGAAACATTATGACATTCGGCCTAACGACCAGCACCCTTATTGGCCGTGCAGGCAGCTGAGGTGAATTAATCGGCAGTACCATGAATGACGTCTCATCGTATTCGAATGTCCCTCGGTGAGCTCCTTGTGCCACACAGCCGTAGCCCCCAAAGAATATTATCCTGTGGACACAGACAATATGGCCTTGAGAAACTCTTTTCTGTCTCTCCTGGGATTACGGTACGATCGGGAAAAGAAAGGTTTCTAAAGCACTTTATTTCAACGGGTCACTCTGCACCTATTTTTGTGGACCCAGCAGCCCAGTTTGTCCTTGCAGGAGGGGGCCAGGCCCTTGAGATCCTTCATCTCCTCCCAGATGAGAACAGGTGTTCGGAGAGGGAGTCGAAAGACCTGGTGGCAATGAAGGAGAACCCAGAAATGAATGAGATGATATAAAAGAAATGTAATAAAAAGAGAACAATAGGGATGACGGCCTTGTAATTAATGTTCCTTTAAAGTGCAAACAACAACCTGAGGTTGAAAGTGAATCCTTTGCAGCTGCTTATTAGTTTGCTTAAAAAGTGGAGGTGGATTTCAACCTTTAAAAAGTAACTCCTGCTTGTCTGCCAAAATGTATACCAAAAAAACCCTGATACCTAAACGAATGTATTAGATCCTTCAATATGGTTACTGTGCACATACAACATCATTATAAACATGGGTAGACTACCTTGGAAATTGGAAGAGAACAGACTTGATCAGGATGGCAGACGAGCAGTAGTGTAGTACAGATTTCAAAGACTTTGCAGTCCCCCAAAAGAAATGCTCAAAATACAACAGCCGAACAGCGTGCACAGAGAACGCCGTGTTAATTACATGTACATCTACTTGGTTTCAGGTTAGGGGTCGGGCCAAACGTAAAATGTTATTTACGTAACATGTAAATGACATTTAAATGACTCAGTTGTCACAACAATTGATGTATTCAAAATACTGTCTCAGTTCCGAGGGCCAAAATAAGACAAGACACCCACATACCCTGTTAGTATTTCCCCTGGCATGGTGGCCTCCAAACAGATAGAGCACTCCGTCCACACACACCCCACAACTGCCAGACATGGATGCATGCAGGTTCCCCCCGGTCATCTGCTTCTTCCTGCAAATACAGACGGTATATTTGAGGTTATATAGATACACACATTGAAATACAAACAGCCACAACAATAGTTACCATCGCTGGGTCTCCATGTTGTAGATCCAGATTTCATTCCGCGGCAAGTATAAGTCGAAGTAACCTGTAGTTTGGGAATTCTAGTTGCAGGACAAACAACAGGGAATAAAGAAAAAACGGGATACCGTTTGCAAGAATAATTACCAGGTAATAGCAACCAGAAAAACTGTAGCCAACATAAAAGGTGATTCCCAAGTTCCCGGCAAAATTATTTAATCATTGTTGGTATTTTCTAAAATTAAAACTTAAGCTAGCTAGTCTGGTTTACGTGATACTGTGTGTTCAGTTCAATATTTCAGAAATATTACTGCACATATATGACAGCAAATGTAGAATGTGTATCATACTGCCTTACCTTATATCCACCCCAAACATACATGCAGTGGCCATCCACTACTGCTATGTGACCACTGCGCTCAGCTGGCTGGTCCAGCTCAATGGACTCTGCCTCAGTGTTCGGAACAACCACATCCTCATCTTCCTCGTCGTCGTCGTCAAGTTCTTCGGCCTCCTCCACCAACCAGTCAAACTCTCTAATCTCATCTTCGTCCCTCTCAGACTCTTCATCTTCATCGTCAACAGGCAAGTGGTCAGCAATGTCCTCCTCCATTTCTGCCATTATCACCTGGATGAGATTAGAGGGCTGTTTAGTATAGTATGTTAACTATAAATCTGGGGTATGCAAATATTCAGTGAGACTGAAAGGAGCCAGCTGGACTACCACTGTTGCCTATATGATTACTATATCTGTTAAGAAGAGAAAACATTTTCCAATCTGACTTTTTAGAGAACAATACAAAGACATATTTAAGTCATAGACCCAAGTAAAGCTACTAAAGCTGTAGGAACATTTGTCTACAGTATTTTCCCCCAACAGCTGCCTCGTTGGTTTACATTGATATGTGCTGCATGTTTATGGCTTGCCCGACATGACCAATACAATATATTCTTACTGTAGCTCGTGCAAAAAAACAAGCCAACTACAGTTGATTGCAGTTTTCCTCTATGTTCCGGGAGATCGGTAGCATGCTAGAGGCTACTTTTCAAAAGCATGTAATTTTATGCACATATCGACGACTGTGCAAGACAAACGAAGCTAATGAGTTAGCTAATGTACTGTGGAAAAATATTTTGGTGTAGCCAGACAGAACAAGGATATTCGTTTGATGTCTAAGCCAGCTAGCTCGTTAACGTAGCTAGCTACGGTACTAGTGTGCCGTATGAACAAATATTTCGTCTTTAATGCAAAACACACATTGAAGTTCTATGCAACTTGGCTACTTAGAATCGTACGTACTCCGGTTCCAATGATCCACGTCTTCTATAGCCCTTATGTAAAGCTTTGTTTTTATCCAGTGATTGCTTTGCGACATTTGGGCGAGGTCATCAATTTCAAGATGACCGACCGGAAATGATCAATAACATCTTGTGTCCGCCATTTATGTGAGGTCAAATTTCATTTAATAAGAAAATACAGGTAACAAATCTCATCTGCTTTATTTCACATTCACCAATCCAGTAAAAGTTACACACAATTGACAATTCAAGGAATGTTATTCTCCATGATAAAAAGGTATCCCAACCAAACAAATAAAATAAAGGTATTTATAAGAAGTATTCTTTGATGCATATTTTACATTACACAACACAATTATAGCTGATACCAAAGTCCAGACGCAGCAGTGTGGTATTATAGACCTTGGAGTTTGCTGTGGAGAAAATTAATATGTATAATATTTTAATCAGTGAAGAAAACAAGGGCTTCTTAAAACTGTAGTTGCTGTATTGCTAGAAAAGAACAATGCTTATAAAATCATTATTTAATAATGCATGAACGCCGTAAAAATCAAACCTCACCTGTCCTCCACTGTCCTGTTGGATGGGTAATACACCTTAAAAGTGAAGCCACTTTTTGGGAAAGAGCCCTGCAAAGACAAAACAAGCACAGTGGATAAACGGTTTCTGAATTAAGAAAACATCATTCGTTTTTAAATCCAACCACAACACCTCACCCCGTGTCAGACAACAAAACAAAACGGTTAGAATTCGGGCCCAAGTACCGGGTTGATGCACAGGCAGTCTGTGTTGGAGATGTTAAAGGGGTCGTATTTATCAGCAAAGATGATGACATCAGGCACAGGGTAGAGTCGTAGAGCATAGTCATAGGCCCAGAACACTGGGCTGACATACAGCGGCAGTGGGGTCAGGTGGCCCTGCGATAAGACGGTCTTCACAAACTGCAGACACAGAACATGACAGACGCTCATATACTCATCATTTAGGGAAGCAGTTTTGGCGCATATGGAAAGGGGCTCTGATCGTTGTATTACAATGCTTGCAATACTTCTACTATGAAATTACTAAATATTTTGCAAAGATCGATGACAAAAAATATTACTATAGAAAAAAAAAAAGCTTGAATGACACTTTGAACGAAAGAAAATAATTAATTAAAAAGGGGTGGCGAATATTTATCCAATAATACACTGCAGGTCAGTATGTCCCGTGGGTCGGTTTGTAAATGGAGGCCTCGGTAACATAGGGGCTGAAACTCACATGGTTTGGAATGTCAAGGTTGCCACTAGGAAGCCGGACACAATTCCTGCACATCTTGTTTACCAGGTCTTCTCGGATGACGACGATCTCCTGGCTGCAATACTGGATTCTGACACAGGAAGGCGATTCACAGGTTGAGACAAGCTAAAGACGATATTTAACAGATTTCATTGTGAAGAGACAAAACTGAGACAACATGCCATAGGGGGGGGGGGGGGGCGACTAAAGAAAATGGTGTAGAATGGTAAAGGCTTATATGGGAAAAAAAACAGCATGTGAAAAACTGCTGTGGATTAAATGAAGCTCAAGACACAAGACAAACGTAAGGAAGGAGAATCTCTCCAAAAACCCTTCTATTCCAGTTACCTGCAGGGGTTTGTAGTGAACACAGAGAACGGCACCTTCTGTCTGAACTCTTCAGTAATGTGGTCTGCCAGTGGAGGCCTGAGGAAATGAGCATGTTTTTTGTACAGTACACGTACATCAGAGAACACAGTCAAATCTATACTAACACCACACAGAGGAGAAACACTGGTCTTTTTTCTCTCTCACCTGGGTAGGATGGTACTGGGACCAGGGTCTTCTGGCCCGGGGATGAACACAAAGCGACTACTGCAGTTTTAAAACACACATTCAGTCAAACAAGGAAACTGAACACAGAGCAAGACAACAGTTCACTCCGTTAGTACTGACCAGCCCTATATTAGGCATAGGGAGCATCCCTAAAACCGTTTGTCCCTTTTGGACGGAAGTCATGTAACAATGTCACAACATTAAAATTACTTCCTAGAATATCAAAGTTTCATGTCTATCTACTATTCGACCAACACTTAACCTGCTGTGGATGGTGGGGTATTCACTGATTGCATCTGCGAGAACCTTCAACGACTCTGTGGCAAAGGAAGAAAGGTTTTTAAATTCATAGCCAGCTACTGTCAGAATATCTGACTCACTGACGCTTCGTTGAGGAGTGCTCTGCATTTGCACTGCCTGATATTATGCACGCATTAATTTGCACAAATTTTCCAGAAACAGCAGTTGGACCGGTGATTCACTGCATCGTATGTTATTGAGAATATTCAAGACATGGGGAGGACAAAGGCACCGTGTGGCTGTTTTGATGAAGATGTAATTGTGTCAGCAGCTAGAGAGGCTGGGCTGTGACAAGATAAGCGGTTGCAACACGGCTGCCATTTGACCGAAGAGTCAGGCGTGTGGGGACGCTGACCTCTGTACTTCAAGAACCTACAGCTTGAGCTTTGCATGCTGGGTAATGCTTTCAACTACCATGAATGGAAATCCTTCCTACCTTTAAGTGATTTGATTTGTGTTTTTCCATAGGGGGCTGAGGAGAAGTTGCCACAGAAAATGAAGCAGGTGGGAGGCATGGCTGCATATCCTACAATGGACGTGAGAGGTTTGTTACACACCAATACTGCTGAGCATTATGAAACAGTTGCTTTGAATTCTGAATGCTGATTGGCTGACATCTGTGGTATTAGAGATCGTATACCACTGGTATGACATCACATTACTTTTTACTCTTCTAACCGGTTTATAATAGCACCAAGGCATGTCAAGGATCGTGATGAATTGCCAATGAACCATCGCTAAGTGCTGTGTCCAGGTACCCCGCAATGCTGTGCCTATGAACAGCTCTCAGCCATGGTATAGTGGCCACATACCACATGCACTACTGCTTAAGCAGAGCTAGATATCCAGCACACTGATCATGAGGACATCAAAATCTTTGCTCCCTCATTCTAAACCCTTCGCAAACAATCAATACATTTGCACGTATAAAGCCCTTTGCACAGTTGTCACCACACGATTACCGAATCCCGGCGAACACCTCCGCATACGGGCTCCAACTCTAGGGAGGGAGAAGATACACGGCCGACAGACCTGAGAACATGAGGTGGATCTTCTCTATCACCTCCACGCTGTCCAGCCACACATCGGAGACCACCACAAACATGGCATCCTCGTTCTCCTCCTCCAGCTGCTTCAGCTTGGCCGAGGCCTTCACAGATGTGGTGGATGGACCACCGAAGAAGTTCAAGTTGCCGTAGTAGGCCCTGGACACCAGAGTCCACGGTCATCCTCACATTTAAATGTCATTACATTCATTTATGTGAATGTTTTTCTATTTAAACCTTTATTAATTTTCAGGCTCTCTGAAATGTCAACGGTAGAGTTAAACACAACACAATAGAATATAACTGAACTTGCACCCTTCTCATCCTATTGGCAACACATTTTCCTGCAGATATTTTATGGAGAACGAAACGTGATGCGTGTTCACCAAACTGAGTGGTTGGGGATGATAATATAGTGCACTTAGAAGCTGGACGTACAACAAAACCTATCAGGTTATTAACGCCAGCAATGGTTTTGTCATGTTAAACAGCAAATGTGGCCCCTCTGGTCTCCGCGTGAGCACCCTGCCTAACGACATTTTCCATCTGCTGACCTTGTGGTGGAGGACGGCTCTGTCGGTGGGAAACCAAATGCGTTCACATGGAAGACGGAGTCTTCATACCAGCCTTTGGGGAAACAGAGGAGAGTCTTATAAGGTGATTACATACGGGCCTGACCAAATAGATAAGTGGAAACCAGGGAAAAAAAAGATTTACAATGGACACATTTTGGTAATTTATTCGGTCACATTTTGCTTGAAAAGGAGTATGAATGAGGAGTTATCATCGCCAGTTGTCAACATACAACTCCCACTGAGACAATTTTATGATGGATGAAATCACTGTGTCAGTGTTTACGCTCTAATACAAAGATATCACGATGGATGAAATCACTGTGTTAGTGTTTATGCTCTAATACAAAGATATCACGATGGATGAAATCACTGTGTTAGTGTTTACGCTCTAATACAAAGATATCACGATGGATGAAATCACTGTGTTAGTGTTTATGCTCTAATACAAAGATATCACGATGGATGAAATCACTGTGTTAGTGTTTACGCTCTAATACAAAGATATCACGATGGATGAAATCACTGTGTTAGTGTTTATGCTCTAATACAAAGATATCACGATGGATGAAATCACTGTGTTAGTGTTTACGCTCTAATACAAAGATATCACGATGGATGAAATCACTGTGTTAGTGTTTACGCTCTAATACAAAGATATCACGATGGATGAAATCACAGTTTGCATCACAATGAGTTAATGGTAAATCTCCCATCCATTCATGTACATTTTTATTATTTACCTTCTGCCAGAACAAAGCAGGATTCTGTGTAAAGTCCACTGTGGAACTGGTGAGGAGAAAGTTACGGAAAACATACATGCTTTGAAATACATTTAACACCGGCTGTAATCCAGACTTCAAGTGTTCCTGCTCCTCTATGTAACAGAACCATTTTGTAATGGTTTCTTCTGTCCCCACCAACTCTGTGAAAGGATATTGCCTTTGAGAGGTTCAGCTGTACCGTACCACTGGGGTCTTCCAAATAGAATTTACCCTGAAAAAGGGAACATCTTCTTTTGGACTCTACATGATGCAGATATTAAAGATTTCAGATTTTGCTACATAATTTATCAGATATTGACACGTAACAACATGTATATCAGATAGTGCCACAAGATGAGATCCCTATATAATCCCTATATTACATTAGAAATGTATACTCCGAATTCAAAGTGCTTAACATAAATCTATCTGCTTACCTCTTTAAGCTGAGTGATCATCCCCAAGACAATGACATCTCCCATCTTAGCAGTACTACCCAGTAGTGCATCAACCGTCTTGAGCTAGAATTTTTTTTAAAAGCCCAGGGAAATCCATTAACACCAATGTGAAGTCTGAGGTCTGAAAATGACCCCTTGTAGCCTACATAAAATTGTTTAAATGTACAACAAAGTTATTTACCTGAAATTTGTTTCTGCCTTCTTCCACAGCAGCCCCAATGACAGGTGGGGTGAAGAGCTCGTGTCGATGTGTCCGCTGCATAAACGAGAGGTCGATGTGGATCAGGGACACAATGTTAGCAGATTCGACATTACATTCATCAAGCGAGTGGACGGGAAACAAATTGTTTTGCCAACGACATCACAGAAAACAGTGTCTTGGAAAAAGAAACATTTGTAAGGCAAAACAATCCAAAGACCAGCGAAGTAGGAAGCAATTTCAGCTATGTAGAAATGGAGCCCACTGACTTGTTGAAGAAGTGTGTAGCGTTCTCTGAAGAGCTCGGCCTTGTCCCTGGCTGAGCCACAAAGACTTGGGGCAGAGTGAGTGGTCATGTTAAGCCTGAGGAAAGAACAAACAACCGCTTAACTGACAGATGTCTTCATAGACATAGTTCCAAATATACATTTATTAGATTTTCTGGGGTATAAATTGGATAACACAAACCTGGGACCTACAGAAATACTTGAAAAGAGTACCAATCCATCCCCAAATAATGAATAAAAATACTAATCAGGAAGTCAGGATTAAATGTGCATACTAATCAGGAAGTCAGGATTAAATGTGCATACTAATCAGGAAGTCAGGATTAAATGTGCATACTAATCAGGAAGTCAGGATTAAACACTCATACTTACGGTACAAACTTTTTCCTCTCTGTACTGTAGATATATCTCGGCACGTCAAAGGCGCCAATGATGTTGAAGACATTATCTCTGAATAACGATCAAGTGGTTCACATTAACAAGGCGACCAGTCGAACATGACGAGAGGGCGATTGTGCGACCAAAACAAACTTACATGGTCTCATCACATGTCTGACTGCAGTCCTGCACAGCTCTCTCCATCACATCCAACTCGATCACACTGGAGGGCACTGTCCAGGAGGGCAGACAACAGCACGGTTGACATAATTCATGATCACAGCTGTTTGTTTTCGACACTTTGTGCGTATCATGCAGCAGTCACTTATCTTGGGCTTACACTTTTGGTCCTGGTCCTCATGGGGATAGAACCCACAGCCTAGGCACCATCATTAACTAAATGAGCCACATTGGAACGAAACAACTATATAAAAAAATGTAAAAAACATGCCAGTATTACATTTTCTACCCGATTTAAGTTATGAAATAAAAATGTTTACATGGCTGCTTCTCCACAGCGTCCAGGATCCGCTCGATGACATCATCCAGTTCCAGGTCACTGACAGACTCCAACACCTCCATCAGGTACCTGCTGGCATCACTGGAGGACAATGACAACATGTTGTTATCTAGCTATTAACACGTTAGCTATCTATATGTCAAGACATAATTCCTACCATTCATTTAAAAAAAACACAGTTTTCATTACAGTTTCTATGGAATTTCATTAACATGCATTTAATGCTACTAAACGGTCTAGCTAAAATGATTACATTCATTCATTCATTCATTCATTCATCTTCTTCCGCTTATCCGGGGCCGGGTCGCAGGTGCAGCAGTCTAAGCAGAGATGCCCAGACTTCCCTCTCCCCAGACACTTCCTCTAGCTCTTCCGGGGGGACACCGAGGCTTTTCCAGGCCAGCCGGGAGACATAGTCCCACCAGCGTGTCCTAGGTCTTCCCCGGGGTCTCCTCCCGGTGGGACGGGCCCGGAATTCCTTCCCGGGAAGGCGTTCAGGAGGCATCCGGAACAGATGCCCAAGCCAACTCAGCTGACTCCTCTCGATGTGGAGGAGCAGCAGCTCTACTCTGAGCTCCTCCCGGGTGACCAAGCTTCTCACCCTATCTCTAAGGGATCGCCCAGCCACCCTGCGGAGAAAGCTCATTTCGGCCGCCTGTATCCGAGATCTTGTACTTTCGGTCATGACCCAAAGCTCATGACCATAGGTGAGAGTAGGAACGTAGATTGACTGGTAAATCGAAAGCTTCGCCTTGCGGCTCAGCTCTTTCTTCACCACGACAGACTGATACATCAACCGCATTACTGCAGAAGCTGCACCGATCCGTCTGTCAATCTCCCGTTCCATCCTTCCCTCACTCGTGAACAAGACCCCTAGAAACTTAAACTTCTCCACTTGAGGAAAGAACTCTCCACCAACCTGAAGTGGGCAAGCCACCCTTTTCCGACTGAGGACCATGGCCTCGGATTTGGAGGTACTTATTTTCATCCCCACCGCTTTACACTCGGCTGCAAAGCGTCCCAGTGCATGCTGAAGGTCCTGGCTTGAAGGGGCCAACACGAGAACATCATCCACAAAGAGCAGAGACGAAATCGTGTGGTCCCCAAACCTGACACCCTCCGGCCCCTGGCTGCACCCTGCCGGAGTCCAACATGCACCGGGAACAAGTCTGACTTACTGCCGGCAATGCGAACCAAGCTCCTGCTTCGGTCGTACAGGGACCCGACAGCCCTTAGCAAAGGACCCAGGACCCCATACTCCCGAAGCACCCTCCACAGGATGCCGCGAGGGACACAGTCGAATGCCTTCTCCAAATCCACAAAACACATGTGGATTGGTTGGGCAAAATCCCATGAACCCTCCATCACCCTAGAGAGGGTATAGAGCTGGTCCAGTGTTCCACGGCCCGGACGAAAACCACACTGTTCCTCCTGAATCCGAGGTTCTACTATCGGACGTATTCTCCTCTCCAGAACCCTGGCATAGAATTTACCGGGGAGAAGTGTGATCCCCCTGTAGTTGGAACACACCCTCCGGTCCCACTTCTTAAAAAGAGGGACCACCACCCCGGTCTGCCATCCCAGAGGCACTGTCCCCGACCGCCACGCGATGCTACAGAGGCGTGTAAACCAAGACAGCACCACAACATCCAGAGACTTGAGGTACTCAGTAAAATGATTACGATTATGTTATTTACTATGATAAAATCGGAAGTTGAGAATATGAGGTTAACAGCAACTACTGTAATAGGCAGTTATCCGCCAGCGAATCTGACATAGACAGTTGCTACACACTAGGAATACATAGCCTACTTAAAAGGACTGTAAACAAATATGGGCCATTCAACGAAATATTGATATTTGCTGGTTCCCTTACGACAGTGCAACAATAATAGGAAGACAGTACTTAAAGAACAACATTACTGAGCAATCATAACATACGGTCGAAGGATGAGACCCCGCATCTTGAAGCCCGATGATACTTTCGTCTTTACTTTGCGCACCTCCATGTTCAAGACCACTTCACATCAACAACAAAAGCTATCGAGAATCAACATTTGGCGCTAAATATTAACTTCCGCCCACATCTTTCGTCACTTCCTCCAAAGCGAAGCTCGCTCACCACAAGCTTCGCTACTGCTGTGCAGATTTGCTGGTTGAAGTCAGCTGATGTTATGAATACATACTCACAAAGACTTATGGAAGCGCAGGCGCAGGCTGATGTAAGTATATTATAACCAGATGGACATATTATTACTTGCATTATCAATATATATGGTATATCAGCCTTGTCATGTGTTTATTAATCATATATTTATATTTATTTGACAATGTAACGCACTTTATTGTTTAAGAAAGAATACAGAAATAGAACAACACTTTGATGGGTCAGGTTGAAAAACAGTTCAGAAGTGCCAATCAATTGTCCGATGTGACGACCTGCTGCCCTGAAGCTTATCAGGGCAAGAACTTGTCATTATCTTGTCTCTGTTGCAGTTGGTCAAAAACACAATCTTGATCTTGAGACGACAGCGGATACCGGTGAGTCCTGTCTCACTTACCATAACAGCCCCTTTTAGCGCTGTCAAAGGTTATGTTGAAAAAACAGAGTGGCTCCATGGCAATGCTATAGCTAGCTATGCATATGTCTTAAACCAGAAACACTGGAACTACTGCAAGAAACATTACATGTTGACATATCTTTTTTATATATCCCTTTATAGCAACCATGGATTCTGCAACGGAAAAGCACTGTTCAGAGCTTGTTGCCCGCGAGCGAAGCGGTCACACGGCTCTAGTTGAGGGAAATGTAATGTATGTATGGGGAGGCTACGTGGTAAGCGAAAACCGTCAAGCTGAAAGCCTACCCGGCTTGTAGACAGGCTTTTTAGCCAGGGGATAGGAACTTATTTTTTGCCATACATTTTATTTATTTAACCAATATGCAATGTTCTCACTTTTGATTCATGTACACTAATTGATTAATGCCTTTTAGACTATATAACATATACCTTTTTTTCTGCAAGTCAATTGCTGATGATGAAGTTTTCCTACCCAATGATGAAATCTGGTTATTCGACTTAGAAAGTGGTGTATGGTAAGAGTATGAATGGAATGTTTTGTATAGTGTATTACAAATGTATAAAACAGGAGTATCTTTATTTAAAAATCTTTATTTGTTATTTTGTACACTACAACCTATCCATGAAAACAAAAAAGATTCATTAAGCTATGTACTGAAACCAATATAACATTAGGCAAGACACTAAATTCCTAAGTAACTATGTACGTATAGAAACTATATAATGTTATAATAACATTAAATAGTTACTAGGATACAATCGGAAAAATTTAATACTAGTCTTTTGTGTTTGTATATCTGTATCTATGAATTTTGTGCCCTGCAACGTTCTGTTCCGTTCGTATGTTTATTCAAATGTATTGATTTATCTGAAGGGAAATGTGCACGATGTCCGGAGAGGTCCCATCCCCAATGTCAGGCATCTGTGGCTGCTCGATGAATGGGGACATGTACATATTTGGTGGATGTGATGACAGTGGCCAGACCAATCAGGTAAACTCGTTCAGCAGGTAAAAGGCTCCAGGGCATGAATTCACACACTGTCTCAGAATAGGAGTACTGGAACCAGGATTCTCATGATGATCAGGATCACCAGGTCAGGCTGAGCTAGAACCAGGATTAGCACTTCTACTGTGAGACACGCAATGAATGTGGACCCTGACGTTCCAACAAATTGACATGGGTGTGCGAAAATAGTTTGTGGACAGCCTGCGAGATTTAGATCGCTTAACGTGCTGTGTTTGCAGCTTTACTGTGTCAACCTCCTGGATGGAAAATTCACTTGGAGCAAAGTGAACCATAGGACTGGCTCCCCTCCCTCACCCAGAGACAAACTTTCCTGTTGGGTTTTCAATGGCAGGTAACCAATCTTTATGAAAAAGCGATGTCCATTGCACTGTTTTCCTACATGGGATGATTGACAGATTTTGGATTACACCTTTACTATTGGCGTTAACTTAGAAATAGTGCCAAACTAATATTTGTCCGACACGAAGTCCCTCCAAGCAATATTAAACCACTCTGATTGTGGTCTTGTTTTTTGCCCTTCTGTAGGCTTATCTACTTTGGTGGATATGGTCATAAGCAACTTGATGAAATCAATAACAACAGAAGCTTCCTTATGGATGAGTCATCATGGGTAATTTTGTTTTCTGGTTCTAGTCATGTCCAAGGGTATATGTGAATGCACTATTACTATTAAGTAAATAATCTTCCCTTGTTGTATGGCTTAGTAATACTGTGCTCTATAGGCCGAGGACATCTATTGGGGATGGAACAATGAAGTCCATATGTTTGACCCAACATCAGCCAGATGGTGTGAACCACATACCAGTGTAAGACAGACATAAAATTATGTCTATACAAACAAAATATTATAATTCAGTGGACAGAATCAATGTTGTGCCTGTACAACATCTTTTGTTTTCACTGTACATTATTTAAAGCAATACTGTAGGTTTAGGGTTATACCAATAGATTATTTATTATTTTGTTAGGGCTGTGATTATTATGTGGCCTGTAGCTTTTTCTGTATTAATTGGGCTGCTGAAGAGACTGTGTGTAGAGAATATACACGTGCAGGACCTAATCCGCACTTGCACAAAAGCTTCTGGAAACCCAGGATGTTTTGGTCTAAAGATGGAGCAAAGGTCCTGAAAGAGTTAGTTCTAAAGCCATAGCCTATATGAAAACATTAGGATGTGATAGCATATTATTTACAGTACAGGACATACCTATATGAAAACATTAGGATGTGATAGCATATTATTTACAGTACAAGACATACCTATATGAAAACATTAGGATATGATAGCATATTGTTTACAGTAAAGGACATACCTATATGAAAACAGGATGTGATAGCATATTATTTACAGTACAGTGGATATAAAAAGTTTACACACCCCTGTTAAAATGCCAGGTTCTTGTGATGTAAAAGAATGAGACAAAGATAAATCATGTCAGAACATTTTCCACCTTTAATGTGACTTATAACGTGAACAATTGAATGGAAAAACAAACTGAAATCTTTGAGGGGGAAAAATAAAAAATAAGCTGGTTGCATAAGTGTGCACACCCTTAAACTAATACTTTGTTGAACCAACTTTTGATTTTATTACAGCATTCAGTCTTTTTGGGAAGGAGTCTATTAGCATGGCACATCTTGATGTGGCAATATTTGCCCATTCTTCTTTGCAAAAGCGCTCCAAATCTGTCAGATTGCGAGGACATCTCCTGTGCACAGCCCTCTTCAGATCACCCCACAGATGTTCAATTGGTTTCAGGTCTGGGCTCTGGCTTGGCCATTCCAAAATGTTAATCTTCTTCTGGTGAAGCCATGCTTTTGTGGATTTGGATGTGTGCTCTGGGTTGTTGTCGTGCTGAAAGGTGAACTTACACTTGATCTTCAGCTTTCTAATGGACGCCTGAAGGTTTTGTGCCAAAATTGCCTGGTATTTGGAACTGTTCATAATTCCCTCCACCCTGACTAAGGCCCCGGTTCTAGCTGAAGAAAAACAGCCCCAAAGCATGATGCTGCCACCACCATGCTTCACTGAGGGTATGGTGTTCTTTGGGTGATGTGTAGTGTTGTTTTTGTGCCAAACATACCTTTTGAAATAATGGCCAAAAAGTTCAACCTTGGTTTCATCAGACCATAACACATTTTCCAGTGTGCTTTTGGGGGACTTGATGTTTGATTTTTGTCACATGTAGCACACAGCCAGTACTTGCCAGAAATACCTGCAGTTCCTTTAATGTTGCTGTAGGCCTCTTGGAAACCTCCCTGACCAGTTTTCCTCTCGTCTTTTCATCAATTTTGGAGGGACGTCCAGTTATTGGTAATGTCTCTGTTGTGCCATATTTTCTCCACTTGATGATGACTGTCATCACTGTGTTCCATGGTATATCTAATGCTTTGGAAATTATTTTGTACCCTTCTCCTGACTGATATCTTTCAACAATGAGATCCCTCTGATGCTTTGGAAGCACTCTGCGGACCATAGCTTTTGCTCTGAGATGCAACTAAGAAAATGTCAGGAAAATCCTACTAGAACAGCTGAACGTTATTTGCGATTAATCAGAGTCACTTTAAATGATGGCAGGTGTGTAATGACTTCTATTTAACATTAGTTTCTATGAGAGGTTAATTCTGAACACAGCCACATCCACAATTATAAGAGGGTGTGCACACTTATGCAACCAGGTTATTGTAAGGTTTTTATTTTTCCCCATCGAAGATTTCAGTTTGTTTTTCAACTGAATTGTTCACATTATAGGTCACATTAAACATGATTTATCTTTGTCTCGTTCTTTTACATCACAAAAACCTGGCATTTTCACAGGGGTGTGTAGACTTTTTATTTCCACTGTACAGGACATACCATAAAGAAGGACTTAATAAATGACTGTTGCTTTGTGAATATCTACATTGTGAAAAAAATAGTTTTGTCTACAGGGACATTCTCCTGAGCCCAGAGCAGCCCATGCTAGTGCAACACTTGGCAACAAAGGATACATATATGGGGGCAGAATACGGGTGAGAAATTATTCAGCTCAATGTCTCTAAGTCTAATCAAACATGGGCTCAAGATTCAAGTGTTTTTTGCGCTGGTTTGGAATAATTTATTTTTCACATTCAGGAATGTAGGACGAGTGACATTCATTGTCTAGATCTAGAGTCATGGACATGGTCCGAAATGTACGTATTTACTGTCCATCACTGTTCATGCTTAATTTGAAATAGTTACTGTTTTATACTTTTAATGCATCACCATTTCTTTTTCTTAACTGTTCTTTCAAAATGGCTTCTTCCAGAGTACCAGTTTCCCCTGTTCCATTGGGAAGGTCATGGCATACTCTTACCGCAATATCTGACAGCGCTTTGTTTCTATTTGGAGGACTGAGTATAGAATGCAAACCAATGAGTAAGTAATTTACCCAGTAGTGAAAGGTGAAAATAATTGTGCACATCCAACTAATCAGGTGCTGGGCAGAAAAACTAATCAAAATACAAAAAAGTTGTGATGCTGCATAAAATGCAACTAAAAGAGAATGCAATGATGTGCAAATCCTTTATCCCTATATTTTATTGAAAATAGTACAAAGACAACATATCAAATGTCGAAACTGAGAAATTGTATTGTTTTTGGAAAAATACATGCCCATTTTGAATATGATGCCAGCAACACGTTTCAAAAAAGTTGGGACAGATGCATGTTTATCACTGTATTGCATCACCTCTTCTTTTAACAACACTAAGTGTTTGGGAACTGAGGAGACCAATTACTGTAGAAATGTATTCCCATTCTTGCTTGATATAGGATTTCAGCTGCTCAACAGTTCGGCGTCTCCTCTGTAGTGTTTTTCTTTTCATAACGCGCCAAATGTTTTCAGTGGGTGACAAATCTGAACTGCATGCAGGCCAGTTTAGCACCCAGACTCTTTTAATACGGAACCATACTGTTGTGATATATACAGAATGTGGTTTGGCATTGAAACACACATTGTCTGGATGACAGCATATTTTGCTCCAAAACCTTTATATATTGTTCAGCATTAATTGTGCCTTCACATATGTGAAAGTCACCCATGCCATGTGTACTAATGCACCCCCATACCATCATGGATTCTGGCCTTTGAACTGTGCGCTGATAAGAACCCGGATGGTCCCTCTCCTCTTCAGTCTGGAGGACACGGCGAACATGATTCCCAAAAAATAATTCAAAATTTTGATTTGTCAGACCACAGGACAGTTTTCCACTTCGCCTAGTGTTGGAGCTGTGTACAGGAACGCAGTCTTGGGTGAAGAGTGAGTACAGGAGGGGGCTCAGCACACAGCCTTGTGGAACACCAGTGTTCAGGATCAGGGTGGAGGGGGCTCAGCACACAGCCTTTTGGTATCTTTAATGAGCCCAGGCCCAGAGAAGGCGGCAGCGTTTCTGGATCTTGTTTATATCTGGTTTCTTCTTTGCATGGTAGACATTTAACTTGTATTTGTAGATACAGCGACGTACTATATTCACAGACGATGGTTTTCGGAAGTGTTCCTGAGCCCATGCAGTGATCTCCACTACAGAATTATTATCTGTTTTTAATGCAGTGGCCCAAAGATCACAGCAATCCAATATTGGTTTTTGGCCTTGTCCCTTGCATACAGAGATTTCTCCGGACTCACTGAATGTTTCAGTGATATTATGTACCGTAGATGATGAGATCCCCAAACACTTGGCAATTTTACTTTGAGAAACGTTATTCTTAAATTGTTGCACTATTTGTGGGCGCAGTGTTTCACAGAGTGATGAACCCCTCCCCATCTTTATTTCTGATAGACCCATCCTCTCTGGAATTATCTTTTAATACCCAATCATGTTACCAACCTGTTGTAAATTGACTTCATTAGTTGTGTGATATTCCACCAGGTTTAGTTTTTTGGCATTACACAACTATTCCAATCTTATGTGGCCTTTGTCACAACTTTTTTTAAACATATTGCTGGCATCAAATTCAAAGTGGGCATGTAGTTTTCAACAAACAATAAAATGTCTGTGTCAACATTTGATTTGTTATCTTTGTACTATTTTCTATTGAATACAGGGTTTAAATGATATGCACATCATTGCATTTTGTTTTTATATACATTTTATGCAGCGTCCCAACTTTCTTGGAAACGGGGTTGTAGAAAAGAATCTCCCCACTGTCTGCATTAAAATGAATTCACAAAGGGATCTTACCAGAGTTGAGGATGTTCTTTTCTACTTGAAGTAACTTACCCATTCAGGTTCTAAATCCTACCTATGTTCTGTTTATGTTCCATCAAAACATTGCAATATTTGTCTTTATAAAAATAATACAATGATGTTTCTCCAGGCGATGGCTGGGTATTAGATGTTGAGACGCAGAAATGGAGGGAGATTGAGCATCCGTACATGAACAAACCAAGGTAGTTTATGTTCAAGTCATGTTTAAATCCATTGTTAAATGCGGTCTGCAATTTCTGTCCACTGGTTGTAAAAGTGAAGCTGTCCAGCCAAAAAGGGTCATCTACACGGTGTATGTCATCTACACCGATCAGCCATAACATTATGACCACTGACAGGTGAATAACACTGATGATCTCGTTACCGTGGCACCTGTCAGTGGGTGGGAAATATTAGGCAGCAAAAGAACATTCTGTCCTCAAAGTCGATGTGTTAGAAGCAGGAAAAACGGGCAAGCGTAAGTATCTGAGCGACTTTGACAAGGGCCAAATTGTAATGGCTAGATGACTGGGTTAGAGCATCTCCAGGACTGCAGCCCTTGTGGGGTGTTCCCGGTCTGCAGTGGTCAGTACCTATCAAAAGTGGTCCAAGGAAGGAAACGTGGTGAACCGGCGACAGGGTCATGGGCGGCCAAGGCTCATTGATGCACGTGGGGAGCGAAGGCTGGCCCCTGTGGTACGATCCAACAGATGTGCTACTCTAGCTCAAATTGCTGAAAAAGTTAATGCTGTTACTGATAGTAATGTGTCAGAACACACAGTGCATCACAGTTTGTTGCTTTGGGCTGCATAGCTGCAGACCAGTCAGGGTGCCCATGATGACCCTTGTCCACTGCCGAAAGCACCAACAATGGTCATGTGACCATCAGAAATGGACCACAGTACAATGGAAGAAGGTGGCCTGGTCTGATGAATCAAGTTTCCTTTTACATCACGTGGATGTCGGGTGCGTGTGTGTCGCTTTCCTAGAGAACACATGGCACCAGGATGCACTATGGGAAGAAGGCAAGCCGGCTGAGGCAGTGTGATGCTCAGGGCAGTGTTCTGCTGGGGAACAAACAGGTCCGATCCATGGAGGCCCCACCTCGCAACTTACAGGACTTGAAGGATCTGCTGCTAAAGTCTTGGTGGCAGATACCACAGCACACCTTCAGAGGTCTAGTGGAGTACATGCCTCAACGGGTGAGGGCTGATCGGTGTATGTGCCGAATTTTGCCCCATATCATTAAAACCACACCCCTTCAAAGTTTGAATTTCGTAGCTATTTTGAGGGATGATTGTGATTCCACTTATGGATTATAACAGGGAGGTTTAATAAATTACTTTATCTCAAAAGTCCAAGACTACACATTTAATTACTAAAACACAAGAAAACATTTAATTTGTTTGACATCTGCGTTGTGTGCCTCTTGTGTAAATGGTCAAATTAAAAGGTAGCACATTGTCTGACATTGAGATCTTTCAATTCACTTTCAAGCCTCCATTTAATTTTATTTCCACTCTCAGGTTGTGGCACACTGCCTGCCAGGGGAAAGACTCTGATGTCATTGTGTTTGGGGGAAGTTGTGACTTCATCCTCCTGGTAGACAAAGTAAGTTTAAGTAAAACAATTCAGAATTAGAAACCACACACATGCCTTCTCTAATAATTCTCATTGGATGATTTTACCATGCATAATAAAACTGAAATAGCTTTTTTTTATGTTAATGCACATATTATTAAAATAATTTAATCATAACCAAAGTGATCACTGCACTCTTATTGTGATTAGAATGTTTCTGGGACTGACTTTACAATGAGCTGTTTTGGTACCTTTATAAAGAATTGTTTAGGACACTAAAATAAACTGTTTATTTCCCCCTTTCTTCAGGGCCACTGTAATGATGCTCTTGTTTTCCAGATGAAGCCCTACTCACTCTTTAGGTAACTAATCAGTTAGAATAATTCAGTTAAGAAGAATCAACTTGACACCATGATAACATATATTGCTTTTTTTAAGAAATCCAATGGTCCCTATACAATCTAGCCAGTTAATAGGCTTGAGCATTTGTGCCTTAACAGAGTGTTTAGTAGATTGCTACATCTACCAAAATGCATGACATTTCCTGCATCGCTATTTTCAATCTCTTAAAAAAAATGTTTTGCAGGATATGTGAGGATTACATAGCCAAGAATGTAAAGAACTGCAAGATGCTTCAAAAACAGCTTCCATATATGCCTGCAAAACTACTACCTGCTGTACAGAAGAGAATTACCTATTTCCAGACATCTAGCAAAAAATGTAATGTTAATAAATAAATATGAATGAGAGGAAAATGTAATTGCTGGACTACAGTAAAATTATAATGTGGATTTCATACTCCCTTCAGAGTCTCAATCTTTTGAGATGAATTCCATTCCCTCTGGGCTACTTAACGTGCCAGTCTTTGGCAATGACAGTTATTGCAAGAATTGGAATGTTAAAAACTAGTACTCTGACTGGAAATATATAAAATGTTTGTTTTGTAAAATATTTTATCGACTTATTGTGGCTCTATGCATTTGTTAATGATTTACTGTTTATTTCATTATGAGTATGAATGGATCTTCTGTTTTAAATAAAAGTAACGGCTTTTTAATACATAAGATTGTGATTTTACCATTCTTTTTTCCCACCACATGGATACGACATTATATAATAAATGTATAATTATAAATGTAATTAATTTTAGGTTGTTTTGTTTCTTTGAAAGTACACCTTTCTTAGGCCTACATAACTCCTCTCTTGTATTAACGTCATGGACGAGCCATCGCCACTTCCTTGTTGCCATGGTTTTGTCAACATACACGAGGCACTTCGCAGCTTGTGAACAACGCAACTGGTTAACTAGTCTAAAAACTCAGAAGTAGAGAAACTTCTGGCCCGTTCGTGAAGGTTTTCATGGACAACATTGGTAATATTGTGTAACATCCTAAAATTACTTCACTGTTTACCTTTGTGTAGTTGTGTTGTGACAGCAAGACAGCTATAGGCGAAGAATTGGCGGCTAGCTGTAATTTGTCAAGCGGATAAATGGAGTTCGGTTCCAAGCTCAAAGACCTAAATATGACGCCAGATGAAATAGGCCGCTTTACCAAAGCTTTTCAGAACGAGGAATTTAGAGAAATGCTGCACGAATATGCAGAAGAAATATCAAAGCCTGAGAGCAAGAAGAAATATGAGGAAGATATCAAGCGTTTAGAGCAAGAGAGAGGCATGGACATTCAGTTTATCCACCCCAAACCTTACCGGGTCTTGAAGACGAGTGTGGACGGTAAGCAAAAGTGTTTCATCAATGTCTGCAGCAATGACATGATTGGTAAACCTGAATTCAGGAGTGTAAACGAGGATGGCAGAGTTGGACAGAATTGGTCACTGCCTCACAGTCTGACACCCGGGAGGCAAGACCGTGATGCCAAGGGGAATGAGTACACGATCTACGATGTCGTTTTCCACCCAGACACTCTTCACATGGCTGGAAAACACAGCAGATTCATGGAAATGGTTGACAGTGCTGCCGTTGAGGCAGTGGAGAATGGAGGCAAAGTGAAGCTGGATAGGAACAATGTAAGAGTTTTGAAAACAAAATACAAAGGGGCCCCGCACGCCGCTGTCATGCGCAAGCCCATACCTGGTCAACATGCCAAAGAAAAACAATCACCTCTTGATCATCTCTCATTCCCGTACCCCGACGGGACACGATCAGACACAGTAACAGAACAGGAGTCCCCTAAACCCAAGCCGGGGAAGATTCAGTCCGACATAAATATCAGCTTGAGACAACAGAACACCAGTTTGGCCAAGGAACCGACAAAACCGCATTATGCTCTAAAATACCGATCGTTCATTGATTTGCAGGACTTCAGGTGTTCCAGAGACTCAGCTCAGAGTCCACGCCCCAGAGAGGTTGTCATCACCATAGATTTGCCTTTGCTCAGGTCTGCTAAGGACGCTGATTTGGATGTGACAGAAAAACGTGTTCTGTTACAGTCAACGAAACCAGCTTACAGGCTAGATCTGCCGATGGCATACCCAGTAGATGAGAACAATGGAGAGGCGAAATTCAACAAACAAACGAAACAGCTCATTGTCACTTTGCCCGTTCTACCTTTGAAGGAGCCCACGCTTGACGGAGTGTCCGGCCAGCAGCTTTTCGTTCATGGGGAAGAGGAGATCCGTGAGAATAGGGGTGACAGCTTAGAACAGTTGGAAGGCACAACACATGTCCGAGAAGATATTGCGAACCACACCAGTTGCGGTGAAGAGGACATCCTAGAAGAGTATCACAGTGAAACAACATCATCTCTGCACTCTGAAAATAAAGTCATCACTCTCCTGGAAGAGAAAGAGTTATCTGAACATTCTGCTGAAGAGGACAGGCAAAACAAGCTGAGAAGGGTTGACCCACACCAAGCTGGCATCTCAGAGTCCCGTGACGCAGGGTGCACTGACCAAACTGAGGGGCAGCCAGACAATGAAACAAGTTTACAGGAGGTGAGTCAGTCTTTGGGTTAACATTCATTCAGTACTAAAATAACCAGTTTCCAGCAAAAGCTGACCCGTTTTTTTTAGTTAGCCTTTCAATTTCTTGTTGCTGTTAAAAAAAAAAAATATATATATATATATATATATATATATATATATTTTGTTTTAGGTGGAATCATGCCTGAGGGAGAGATTTGATGCCATATCCAGTCTTGACAGCAGTGACCAGCCCACAGTTACTGATAACGAGACTGAGGAGACTGTGCACGTGAGCGAGCATGTTCGGCGTGCCCAGGCGCTACGGCATGATGATGACGAGGACGACCGGCCGGGCGGGCAGATCTCTCAGGACAGTGATGGGACACCGCAGCCGTCTGTGCTGAGAGAAACCAACAGGGACGGAGAAGAGGTCGTAATCCGTGATCACACTACGTCTGCTGGTTTCACATTTCAAAACCCTTTACTGTACGAGCTGGATTGAGACTCGCGCCAGGAAGCATGCGCCGTCGCCAAGACTACGCACAGAGAGTCCGTAAATGAGTCATGTAGCTTTTTGCAGTTTCAACATGCTTGAGGTTTCTTTGAGAAACGTCATTTTTATTGGATGGGGCGGGGGGAACTGGATAAAACTAGAAGATTTTGTTGTTTGCATTTTAACTGGGATCACAACTGTTACTTACAATCCCATTTATTTCCAGTTTACAGTTACGTTACGGTAACTTCACCATTTTAGCATAATTTGGTCAACTGTAAAATACTGTATTCGGTTAACGCCACACGGTTCAGGTTTGCTTGTAATATCAAACCTCCGTTAGTCACACAGCACAATAAATACAAATGTTTTCAAGTAATTGTATTACTGTTATTTGTATTCATGTATATTCCAGTTTAACCATGTGCTAAATATAATTATCAACCTGTAAACAGATAGCAATTCAGACCACGTTAGATGAGGATAGTTACTTTAATTTATTTCCTTTAAAACATGTACCAAAGCACCTCGTTTCAATGGACCGCCCACAGGACTGCCAGTCAGCTACTGTCAATGCACATCTCCCAAAGTGTCACAGCGACATGGGAAACGCATGTAAACCAGACATCTGGACATCAGCATTACACCCCAATCTGCGACACAGGCAGTTCTGAGGTATCTCGGGGGAGTGGGGGGGTCCAACACCCAAACTGTCCTTTCTCGAGATCCAGTTAAGGGACCCTCATCTCAGGCCTCGCTGAAGACACTGGTCGAGGAACTCTGAGTAACAGGACAAGGAGCAGAAGTGGCGCTGGACTGGCGCGTCAGTGCCCCCCATGTCGTCCACCAGCACCACTGTGTGGGAGACCAGATGCAGGTTCATGCTGACCGCTGTCCTGATGTGGTAGTTAACGCAGGCGCGGCCACAGTCGCAGGTCTCGGCAACGTCCAGGTCCCGGCACAGGTGGGCGGGGAGGAGACGAGGCCCATAAGGGATCCTGGATTTGGAGTGAACACAAGACAACACGTGCAGGTTAGACTCTGCTCAGCTCAAAATCACGGCGTTGCCGGCGGAGACACAAAGCGCCTGTGCACAGTCACATGCTCGCCTCACTCTAGTTGTCGCTTGCTTTCTGAGATTTCAGGCTGGGTATCGGTAAGAGTACTTTGTGACAACTGCTGGGGCAAAACGGGCTTAGTCAAATTGGTTTGAAATGTGATTGTTACAGCCTGCGGGCCACAGGACCAAAACACCTGAGAAGTGCTGATTATCGTGCATCAGCACTCTGTTGTTGCGTAAACCAGTTGACCCACATTGCTATTTTGTGTGTCTACATCACTGAATCTGCCTTCCAAACACTGAGCACAAGCGTTAGTCGTGTTAAAACAGGTTAAAAGCATTTAACGAGTCAAACGCTGAAAGGAATAACATAACTAACCTGAGGTCAGCCACAGCCCTGGATGCCATCTCCTGCAGAGTGAGGGGAAACGTGAGCTGCATGATGTGGTCCAGAGGGTTGGGAGGGACGAACGGGTTACCAAACAGGTCCAGATTCTCCAGGGTTAATTTTCGGAAGTCCCCTTGTAACAGAGCCAGCTGATTGTGGGCGGCCGACAAAAAACGCAGCTTGGAAAGGTGACCGACGCGAAAGGGCAGCCACACCAGCTTGTTGTCGTCCAGCTTGAGGTTGATCAGCTCCCTCAGCCGGCAGAACTGAGGCGGCAGAGCTCGCAGGCGGTTCTGACTCAGGTCGAGGTGTTGGAGCGTTCGCTGGAGGCTGGAAAGGCAGAGAGCTTCGCTAAAGCTCTCCAAGTGGTTGTTGTGGAGAATGAGCTCAGTCAGACAGCCTAGGTCACCTATTGTGGCAGGGAGTTTTTTGATGTGGTTGTTGCTGAGGTCTAACCTGCGTAGAGCTTTAAGGGAGAGCATTCGCATGTCCACCCGTGAGAGCTTGCAGTAGGAAACCTGGAGCTGCTCTAATGAGTAGGGGAAATTAGAGGTCAATGGATAGTCCTTTTTAGACACAATAGTGAGCCTTTTCTTTGGCTTCTCCACGTCCCTGGCTCGGACTGGTGTCAGGGTGGAGAGGGGTAGGCTGTCCGTGTCATTTCCTCTGTGGGCCAAACGAGCAGCCGAAAGGAAGTTCTTTAAGCTGTTAGCATCAGCCTGAAACAAGACGTTTGAACGTGGTTACAAAGAAACAACTCTTAACATGTTTGAATAACACAGATTTAAGCGATTCATTCCCAGAAGAATAAAAAGCTGAAAAGCTACAGTACTTAAACAATTTTCTGTGCTTCGGGGTGTGCTTTTATACCGTTTTGTAGCTTGTCTTTTAAGGTTTTAGCCTGGGTGTCTGGATAATTGCTTTGTGACAACTGCTTTTAAAATACACCTGACTGACAGTTACATGACAGGGATTGTATTGTTTCCAACCATTTAATGCACTCCATATCAAACATGTTGACACATTCGCTTCCCTTTCCTCAGCATGGAAAAAGTGTGTGTGGCATATAAAAAGGACATTTTGAATGTGTGATGGGAAGCCCATAGGTTTCATAAATGCATATTAGACCCAAATTTTATCCCCTGACATTCAGGTCTTTGCTCTCACTTGTGCTACCACAAAACAAACCGTTTAATTACAAAAAGATAACAGCACACACAAGATGTTCTTAACCTCATAATTTACACAACGCTACCCTGGTTCCCTTTGGGTAGCCCCACAGCAATACGTACCACAGCCTGTGTGTGTGTTAAAATGTGTTTCAACATCTAGGGGAAAGGTCACCACTGCCCTCAGACAGCCTAGAGCCATTGACACCCATTGGAAAATGTGAGTCTGCTTTAGTGTCTCATTTGTCGAGCATACACCCCACATTCAGGCGAAGCTGTCTGACGCATGAATATCGTTGCCATGCTGGGTATATTACGCAACGAATATTCAAGTAATTTTACATGATTGAAAATGCTTGAGACCCTCCACCACTTCTGTGATTAGCTCAAACATATCGTGGAGTCCTTGCAGAATCCTTGTGGAATCCTTATATGTGCAAGCAATAAAGCACGAGGGGGTGTGGCTAATACACCATGGATCAGCATTGTTCTTAAGCACAATGCCATACTGTATTGCTCTTATAAAACAGGTTACCAACACAATTAGAGAAGTGAAAAGTGATGTTGTGTCAGACCCTTGGTATAGTCTCATTTACCACCAGTTTTGCATGGTCTGGCCCAATGCTCTTTTTCATCGTTCAAAGCTATTTATTCACTGGCCAAATGCACTTAACCACTAAGATACCCTCTTGTGATGCCTGAACCCTTCATTTAAAATGACACATCAATGGCAAAAAAAGCTTGATTTACCACTCAAATACCAAAACATCCCTTTTATGACAACTTGTCAAAATGAAGAGCAGACCTGATTTGTTTCACTGTAACTATTAAAACATCGGGTTTCTCCCTCCCAGAACCATTGGTTTTAACAATCTTTCATCGAAGATCCTCTGAAAGCTCTTTTGATATTGGTATGACAGGTTAGTCTTCAAATTAGTTATTTCTCTCTGTGGTCTATCCCTTTCCAGGGGGAGACCATAGAATCAAGTTATTATGTGAAAACAATTAGAGATCTCATATCCCCCATACACAGAAATCATTTGACCCATTACCTTGCTCAGGCAGATGTCAACTGCAGGATCACTCAGTCTCACAGTGGCTTTTCCCTCATCAACAAATCTAGTGAAGAATGTTTCAATGTTTTCTTTAAGCTGCAGAGAAAGTTGGCACACATCAGAGCACTAAAAACAAGCGATGAGTTAATCACAAAAGAAAGTCGTGATGCCACACACCTTGCTTCCTACCTTATAATATTATATTACACAAATGAACAAGTTTCCTCAGTTATCTGAGCTAATGGCTCTCAATCAAATTGAACTCATTCATAAATTTAGAAAGTATCAACAAGGTCAAGAAGAATGGAAATTCAGGGTACTTCCTGTCGAAGGTAAACAAATACTACGGTTTAGCTAGATACTCACCTTATATTTTGAGCCCGCTCTATCCTTAGCTGTACAGACCATTAAATAAATTGTGTTACGGTGTGTAGTCTTGTCAACATGTCTCCCAATAGACAACACTGCCCTCACACCCTTTCCTCGGTTTTTCATTCCATACGTGGGAAGCATCCGATTCACGACTTCCACATCGCACTGAAGCTTCATTGTCGAGGTGTTTAAACGTCTGATTCTAGTAAGTTCTGTAAATACATGCCAATTAATATTTTCACAAATATTTCGCCAAGGAAAATATACGTTTGGTTAGACACGAAAACAATAAGAGCCCTTGTTTGTCACCCAAGCCTTACGCTAACGAGGAAGCTTTCTTTAAAACCGCACCAACTATAAAAACTCCAAATGTATTGGCATCTGTTATAAGCAAACACTGGGCAAACTCAGACAATACAACGAACCAAGTAAGCTTGCTAACGTTACCTGGTTTTTGTTTTTTGTTTTTTAACAAGGTAGCTAGTTAGCACAACATGCTCTTTCATAGGCACACTGCAAGTTTGATGACACCTGAACTAAGAATGTAACGAAAACACAAGTACATGCAAAGCATCCCTTGCTATTATAGCTGGTTTTATAGTAAATAGTCAGTACTCAACCATCAACAAGGACCAAAGATTGTTATGACCAAATAAAACTTCCGTGAAACAAGAAAATATAACTAAGTGCTTCCGCCTACCAGAATCCTTCAGAATAAGAGTCCATAACCGAATAGTTAGTACATTTTGGCAGGAGTATGGTAAACAGAGCACAGTTATCTAAATATTTGGCACTACTTATCATAAAAACGAATTACTGAATGCATTACATATTCATATTATGGGTTGTTTGAGATATCATGGGATGTATTTGTTCATAAGCCTAAATAATCAACAAAGTCTTGAATTTATGGATTCACATAATGTATTGGACTGTACACATTTCCAGTGTTCTATGGACATAATCAAAACAGTCCATGAGGTCCAATATTGAAAGGCTGCGGAAGGAGCATTGATGATCGTTGAGGAGATCAACAAACAAACTCCTTTTACTAAAACAATAAAAGTTGGATTTGGAAAGCTGAAGTGATTCTGAATTTGATGGACTCTCCTTTTACAGAAACACCTCATATAGGGAATTATGTACTGCCCACTATGTGTGTCAAGTATTAAAATGGAGGGGAAATAAGCCGGCCAGCTACTCTTCCAGGGTTTCTGAAGCAGAAATTCAGCATCTCGAACAGGAATTTCCCTTCAGATGTATACCTGGTAGACGCGCTCCTAAGCTGAATGGACCTTTTTTACAGAGACAATGTAGGGAAATGTGTACAGTCCAGTAAATTATATGAGTAAACATTCACATGTATACCATTTATGCTTTAAAAGAAGAATCCACTAATACCTCAAAGGAACACTTTTGAGTTAATAGTTAATAGTAAAATGATTATTTAATATAAATGGAAAATTATCTGGGGTAGCTGTCTGATAGTCATCTGGCCGTCTTGTTCACCAGTTTTATGGGTCGGGGGAAGAAGCTGTTCTGGGTCCTGTCAGCTACCTTTGCAGAGGTTTGTGTTCGGTCACAGATATTCTTGTCGTTTAGAAGAGAAAGGGCAGTGTCAGCTGCCATCAGGATTACATAATCCACTGACTGGAGTGAGTCCAGAGTGTTGATGATGTTGATGTGAGCCATGGCGAAGCTTTCAAATATTTAATTGGTGGCTACACATATGAATGAGTTCTACTGGAAGATAGTCATTCATGTAGGTTGTCTGCACTCTTGGAAACATGGACTATGGTGATCTGATTGAAGCCAGTTGGTATGATTGACTGGGTCTGGTTCAAGATGCCCGTGAAGGAAACTGCCATGTAGCATGCTGTGAGTATGCTTGCCCTGGTTTATAGACATGTTTTCTAAAGTTGATTATTAGAATGGTAATAGCATTTTTATGAATGTTATTGCTTAATTATTTATATTTGTACTAAAATGGGGATTTACTTTTCACTGCGCTTCAGAACTTTTATTTTGAAGGGAAATCATCGAGGTATTATTATTATTGCCACGTCTTGCTTATTCTTGCTGACAGAATGGAGGCCCGAATGACCTAAGTTTGGGCGCGCAAAGAACGACCCTGTACATGTACATGGAAAAAAAGACAGGAAGTGTTACACACAGACAACAATGTTTTCAAAACTCTATGTAAATTTTACATTTACCTTTTTTCTGAATTCAGTTCCATTTTACTTAAACTCATCTTTATCTTACTTTAAGTGTAAACCAGTCCATGAAAAAGGGTATTCTGTGTATGTTGGAAATTAAAGTAATTGACATTGATAACTGCCTTAGAGCCTGGAGAGTGACCCCCGATGTCACTAAATATTGGTCGAGGGCGTGTGGGGTGACAGTCTAACCACATTATTAAAATAATCTGAGATTGAAAATAAATAATCGTATTTCAGATTCCTGGGCGTTTTTCTGTAATATCAATCAAATTTCAATCAAATGTATTTATGAATCCCCTTTTACATCAACAGTTACTTTTACAAAATACCCAGCCTAAAACCCCAAGGAGCAAGCAAATGCAGTGTTGAAGCACAGTGGCTAGGAAAAACTCCCTAACAGCTAGCCATTTTGTTTTAGCCCAAATGGTTCAACACTGCCAACACATTTTGATGTAGAGGCACCGCGAAGGTGCATGTTTTCGTCTCAAAGGAGCCTTTCAGGTGACAGAAAGACAGTGATGTTGTTGGTCCTCGTTCTTCTGGCACAAATAATGTGAATCCATGTAGCACTTTTTACATTTTGCGCACCCTTTATTTATGAACAACTCCAGGCACCCACAGTATTTCACTATGCATTATTTTTAAATTGGAAGGCCAGCGAGGTTGAGAGTTACCCTTTAATAGGGAAGAGGAGTCAACTGAAGATTGTAACAGAATCCACGTAAGTAATGGGTCGTTTGCCAATGGCTTTATGACAGGCACCTTTTCGTAAACGCCATAAAATTTGCAATGGTGAAAGAAAAACTTAGCAAATTGCAATGGTGAAAGAGATGTTTATTTGGCTCCCTGATTTGCTTTGGCTTTTGTAAGGAAAACAACATTAAATATAATGGACACAGAGCTTTCAAATGTCGGGAGTCAGTGCATAAGTGGCGACCTGGTGCGACCATAGACACACACAAAAAGTTTTAGATAAACATTTCCAAGACATTACTGCCTGTTGAAAGCAAGCAAAGAAATATTGATTTATTATTTACATATAAATTTGATTCTCTTTTAGTTGCTTAGGGATTTGATCATTTGTAGTCCTAGTAGGCCTAGCCTACAGGGTAAATTTAACAGTTAAGCCTGTTAGCTAGCCTACACAGCTGCCAAAACAGAGATCCTTCACATGCAAGGGGCATTTTTCCAAACAACAAAAATATAACCATATATGCCTGTTTTGTTTATTACCACCTGCTGTAAGTCATTGATGTTTAAGAAAGGCTTCAAGAATGAAGAATTATAAAGCATTATAACAGAGTTTACACTAACATCAAAGGCTTGGTGGGTTACCTAGATAAAGGTCGTAATTATAATTTATAATAAATTTTTCCTCTAAATCAGTGATTCCTATAATATTAATGAAGTTCTTTTATATTCATCAATCATAATACTTCTTCATAATATCTTCAAATTATTGCAATATTATCTCATAAACCGACTCTGCATGGGCTTGCATACTTGACCAATCATTACAAATTAACCAACTAATATGGTTAAGCTGCAAGTCAACAACATTTTTCCCTCAACAGCATTTCCGGGACAAATTGCAGAAAATATTGCATATTGCCATGCAAAATGACATAATGGCCGCAGCAAAATCAATCATATAGATGTCAGACATCACACAAGAACATCTGTGAATCCAGCACAGATGAGATGTAGCTGAGGTGTAGATCAGACTGGCTGAGGTGTAGCCTGTAGAAGCATTCACGTATCACGGGTGCAAAAAATAGCTTTATCACATTATTATAATATGAATATAACAGTTGGATGGGGGGAAAGGCTCTTGTATGAGGTAAATTAGTATTAGGTTATAGAAACCCTGACTAGGCGTATGTAAAGCTGTATCTGATTAACCTTTTCTTGTAATATATTTACAGGCGCATATGCCATGTCACACGGGGCACTTTCAGAAGGCATGATTTAATGCTGTCTGACATACATACATAATGCAGTGGCTGTAACACGTTTCAGCCAATGGCCACTTGGTGGTGGAAAAGGTCTGTCAAGGCGGTGACCGTGACGGCTTTGTCATTTAGCATAGACCGGGCTGGTTGACATTTGCGTCGCTCCGTGTAGAAATCTGTTTAGATGGAGCCACATACTTTATAAAAACATAACATGCTATATTGAATTGGTTGGCGTGTGTGATGTCCTGGAGTCTGCTTCCTGTATTCCCCCCGCTTGGCTGGGAGGTTGAACAGCATTTCAGCCAGCTGGTCGGTGACAGATACTTAGTGGTCATGAGGGTTAGTGGCTGTGCTCTGCCTACCGGTTGGCTGCTATCTAATCATCACTGATTAACTGATTAAATGCTGTATTTGTTTTAATATCATACTGATGTAAACCCAGTATTACAAATCCTGAATGCTGATTGGCTGAAATCCATGGTATTTGGTATTTGGTACTCCATCAGTTTGCCTCGATTGCAAATTCAGAATGCCATTGAGAATTGCCACAACTATTTTTGTCACTTACATTATACTTATTACATGTCAAATTTCTGTAAATTTGTGAATTTTCTACTGCACATTTAGAATTGCCATATACACTCACCTAAAGGATTATTAGGAATGAATGCAAATATCTAATCAACCAATCACATGGCAGTTGCTTCAATGCATTTAGGGGTGTGGTCCTGGTCAAGACAATCTCCTGAACTCCAAACTGAATGTCATAATGGGAAAGAAAGGTGATTTAAGCAATTTTGAGCGTGGTATGGTTGTTGGTGCCAGACGGGCCGGTCTGAGTATTTCACAATCTGCTCAGTTACTGGGATTTTCATGCACAACCATTTCTAGGGTTTACAAAGGTGGAGTGGAACGGGAGCTTCGTGCCCTGGATGTGCATCCCACAAATCTCCATCAACTGCAAGATGCTATCCTATCAATATGGGCCAACATTTCTAAAGAATGATTTCAGCACCTTGTTGAATCAATGCCACGTAGAATTAAGGCAGTTCTGAAGGCGAAAGGGGGTCAAACACAGTATTAGTATGGTGTTCCTAATAATCCTTTAGGTGAGTGTATAATGCATTTGCATTAATTGCACACCTATACATTCCACTTGTATATAAATATTATTGTCCAAATTTTTCCGTACTCCTCTATTTGCACTACTGTTCAATGACAATAAAGTTGAATCTAATCTTAATTAAAAAGAAGTCTCCTTCGGGGTTTGTGGTATGCGGTCATGACAACGACTAAGAGCTGTACCCTGGCAATCCAAATGATGTTGTGCCAAAAAACGTCTCTTAGCTGTGGTGTACAGTGAGCATCTGTTGAAAAATGAATGCAACCACTATAGTATAAGGAGCACTGGAAGACCGAATGCGAATGCCGGGAAAAGTTAGTTGCACTTCTGTTGAACAGACCAGGGGTGTGTTAGTTCTGCAAAAACAGCAGAAAAAAAAAAAAACTTTTCTTGAACAGAAACATTTATTAGACCAAATTCTCAAGTAAATTATTTTGTTTAGTGGGAAAGAATACATCCCAGACCAGGACATAAATATGTATTTAATGTACGGCATTCACAGAGCAAAAGGAATTACCAGATTTAATAATATTGTAGCAGGGAGAGAAACAGGGAACCACACAGTATTTTGTTCAGGGCCCTGGAGGACAGAAGGGTGAGTGGCGGTCGTCAGGGAGGAATCACTCAGACACTCCATGTCTACGTTTTTTGTATTGACTGTAACATGTGGGCCTACTCTGAACATGTGAAACCTTAAGGCTCTGGGGTTTTCCTTTGTCATTAAACTAGAAAACCCAGGAAGTAGATGACAGGTGGTTTCCAGCCTGGCTACGGGCATCTGTGGCCCTAATGATACCAGCAAATTCATCTTAATCACTCTGACACCTTGGCAGTGGCATCGAATCCACTGGTCTATTTATGGCTTCATTGGTTTTGGAAATGAGGAGCCGTTGCCGTGTCTGAGTGCCAGAGAATAGCCTGGATTCAGCGTGTGAATATTCAATGGGGGGGGGGGGGGGCAGAAGTTGTGGATTTGGAATTATGGGCATAATGAGGAATACGGTAAATCTTTCCCGGAAAACTATACTTTACTTCCACACATGAAGTAAACGAATCACTGTTGGTATTCATCGGGGTGAGGAGACCATCCAACAGTACAGGTCAGAGTAGTAAGAGGCTGAGAGGTCGTGACAGAACAGTTTTGGAATATGACACATATGTGCTTTGCATGTTGACACGTTACATTCCAACAGTCAGTGGTGATTACCTACTAAGTAACCTACATGTCCTCTTAGTCATTGAAACATGTTGGTCCATGAAAAGCAATGTCATTAAAATCCTCATTGAGCTCTCAGTAGCAATCAAGCCCTATCAGAGCTGTGTCTGTAAGAGCAGATAGGCAAAGGTTAGTTTTATAGAAGTGGATGTTTGCCATGTAAAAACAAACCTTCCTCCATTTCCAGATTTTTGCAACAGATTTCTTTTTCTACTGTCAGAAAATGCTGCAAGGATACAGAAAAAAAAAAAACCTTGTTTGGACAGTTTACCGTTTTGTTCACTGTAGAATAGCATTACAGAGACCCTGAAAACAAATGCTTTTCTCAGGGAGATTAATTTAGTATTTGACGTCTTGCTCTTAGTCATCTCTACATTATGAATGAGCTGACAAGGAATTTTTCAATGATTTTTATTTTTATTGTACTTCATGCAATTATAGAGACCATGTTATTATATTAAGAAGCATTCTTCATAATTACACTGGTAATATAATTACTATGTAGCCTAAATGGAAATTGAAAATGTGATTAGCTCTGAGTGGTCACTGAACAGTGAGGGTTAGGATGCTTTGAAGAATAGGAAACACCTGATGTACATTTAATATTAAAGTGCTTTCGGAAAAAATTCAGATCCCTTCAATTTCTTAACATTTTCTTTTGTTATACACTATATGTATCATTTATTACATTCATTTATTTATTTGTTTGTTTGCCATAAATCTACAGACAGTTGTCATTAGGTTGTCAGTAACCTCCCTGACTAAGGTTTGTCTTGCCCAGTTACGACCACGTCTCCAGAAATGTTGGGACGCTGTGTAAAATGTAAAGAGAAACAGAATACAATGATGTGCAAATCATTTAAATCCTGTATTCAATTGAAACTGAGAAATGTTATTGTTTCTTGAAAAATATATGCCCACTTTGAATTTGATGGCAGCAACACGTTTCAAAAAAGCTGGGACAGGGGTCAACAAAAGACTGGAAAAGTTGTGTAATGCAAAAACAAAAACCTGGTGGAACATCTCACAACTAAGTTGGTTAATTGGCAGCAGGCCAGTAACGTGATTGGGTAGTGTTGGATCTATTGGGATCTGACTCTATCATTACTAAATTCCAGTATACTGACCGGTCTGAAGCAGTGTCACCTCAAACCATCGATGCTAGAGCAATGAACACAGACTTTAGTTTTAGATGGGGATGTCCTTTCTATAACAACGGAACATGGAATAAACCAAGTAAACAGCTAAACCAATCAAAACATAATCTATTGTATTAGATGCATTGTCATATTTCAGTATCTTTTGAGGAGAACACCAAGTTCTAACAATATTTTCCAGCAGCAAATGGAATCAACTAATGTTGCCTTATCGTCTTGACCAAAGACTTTTGAGAAACTTAAAATGTACCGTGTACCAACAAGGTATGTAGCGTAACTTTACGTGTCAGGTAGAAAAGTAGCCAATTCTGCATCACGGTTCATACAAACTTCAGCTCTCACTAATTAAATGTCCAAATCCAAATGTTTCTGGAGCACTCAATATAGGCCTACATGAACCCAAACAAAGCTTGAAATTGGTCCTCACCTCACACACCTTCAAGGAAATACATGCCTGTGAACACCCTGGCCTTCTACGTTTACCTTGCAACCATGGCAGTGGGTATGGTGTCAGTCCTGACACTCTGTCAGAGACATGTTTAATGTTAACTGATGATATGTAAGTTGGTATTATCAGATATCTTAAATGCAAAATGCTGCATGAGGCACCTTTAAAAATAACTTTTCTCAACGTAAAAAGAGTTTGGGGATCTCATGATCTACAGTACATAATATCATTAAAAGATTCAGAGAATCCGGAGAAATCTGTATGCAAGGGAAAAGGCTGGTAACCAATACTGGATGGCCATGATCTTTGGGCCTTCAGGCGGCACTGCATTAAAATCAGACACGATTCTGTAGTGGGCTCAGGAACACTTCCGAAAACCATTGTCTTTGAACACAGTATGTCGCTGCATTCACAAATGCAAGTCAACACCTTGAACTCGTTGTTGTGGTCCTCAAAGCATTCCTAAACCATTTTTGCTTTGTGGCAGGGCGCAGTATCCTGCTGAAAGAGGACAATGCCATCAGGGAATACAGCTACCATGAAAGGGTGCACATGGTCTGCAACAATCCTCAGGTAGGTGGCACGTGTCAAAGTAACATCCCCATGAATGGCAGGACCCAAGGTTTCCCAGCAGAGCATTGCCCAAAGCATCACACTTCCTCCACCAGCTTGCCTTCTTCCCAGAGTGCATCCTGGTGCCACGTGTTCTCCAGGAAAGTGACGCACACGCACCCGACATCCACGTGATGTAAAAGAAAATGTGATTAATCAGACCAGGCCACCTTCTTCCATTGCACTGTGGTCCATTTCTGATGGTCACGTGCCCATTGTAGGTGCTTTCGGCAGTGGACAGGGGTCATCATGGGCACCCTGACTGGTCTGCAGCTACACAGCCCCATACACAACAAACTATGATGCACTGTGTGTTCTGACACCTTTCTATCAGTAATAGCATGAACCTTTTCAGCAATTTGAGCTACAGTAGCATATCTGTTGGATTGGACCACATGGACCAGCCTTTGCTCCCCACGTGCACCAATGAGCCTCGGCCACCCATGACCCTGTTGCCAGTTCGTTGCTTTACCAGTTTTGATAGGTACTGACCAATGTAGGAATTTCCCAGCGGCCACAATGGCCATGACCGTCATTGCCCTTCGCTCTGGCCGTGACGCCCCGAAAATCTTTGTACGCCCTACGGCCACTATGGGCTTTGTGACCCTACTAGTGTGAACAATTTGCTGTCTGCAATTTGTTTGAAAGTTTGTTTGTAGGTCGCCTTTGAGAACAACCACAAGAACTGACTACATGCAGGTAGGAAAGCTAGCTAATTATCGATAGATAGCTGACTAATTTACTGATTACCTGAATACAAACTCTCTGTTTTGGAAGGTGTGTTCATGAGCATACTCCACACTAAAGAGGAGAGGGACTATCCGGCTTGTTATCAGGGCACAGTTCAAAAGCCCGTATCCGTAATGGTATGGGGGTGCTTTAGTGCACATGGCATGGATGACTTGCACATCTGTGAAGTGCACCATAATGCGAACGATACAGGTTTTAGGGCAAGATATGCTGCCATCCAGACAACGTCTTTTTCAGGAAGTCCTTGCTTATTTTAGCAAGACAATGCGCAAACCACATTCTGCACGTATCACAACAGCATGGCTCCGTAGTAAAAGAGTCCGGTTGCTAAACTGGCCTGCCTGCAGTCCAGACCTGTCACCCACTGAAAACATTTGGTGCATTATATAAAGAAAAATATGACAAAAGGAGACCCTAAACTGTTGAGCAGCTGCAGTCCTATATCAAGAAATATATACACTTTCAGAACTAAAGCAGTTGGTCTCCTCAGTTCCCAAATGTTTACAGAGTGTTGTTAAGAGGTGATGCGACACAGTGATGAATATGCCCCTAGCCCAACTATTTTGACAGTTGTCGCTGTTGGTGGACAGCTTGCACATTGATTAGACACACCCCCTCAGTTATAAATAATGCCCCCCTCAGTCATCTCATCCTGCCGCCGGGCCTGCTCTGAGGTCTCCGGAAAGTTCCTTGGATTTCATGGTTTTTGCTCTGACCTGCACAATGAAGTGTGTGACCTTATATAGACAATTGTGTGCCTTCCTAAATCTTGTCCAGTCAATAGAATTTGCCACAAATAGTCTCCAATCAAATTCAAAAGGCATCCTGTGGACACAGGATGTCTCTAAGGTCAATTTGAAGCGTCAAATCAAAGCTCACAAAGCTGGTTGCAAAGTGTGCAAAGCTGTCATGAAGGAAAGGGTGGCTACTTTGAAGAATCAACAATGTGAAATGATGATCTGTTTAACACTTTTGTGGTTGCTACATGTTTCCATATGTGAAATGTCTTGATGTCTTCACTATTTTCAGGTCTTTTTTTAGGTCTGATTTGTTATAGTTAAAGACATAACAGTGACCTTGTGTTGAACTAAACAGAGCAATAATTTGTTCAACTCAGCTTTTGTTACTGTATAACCCTTTTATTTGATAGACAAGAAACCCATTACACAAGCAACGACATTGTAATGATTACATTTAGTTCTCCACTTAAACATCTGCCACATCTCTAGAGACACATTTCAAATTTACTGAAAAACGCCTTATGGCCCCGAGTGCCATAAAAATGCTTTCACCTTTCCACATTTTATGATTCTCTGGGAAAAAGTACTGATATGATAAAAAAAAACCTGGTGGCAAAGTGAGTTGGAAGACAGCATGACCCAAAATCTTTTCAAGGAGAGGAACAAAGAAATAATAATTTAATGATCATGCCCCCTTCGTTGACATTTGGAAAATTCAATATTCCACCTCAGAGCAAGTAATCTGTGTGAGGTAATCTGACTGAGGTAATCTGACTGAGGTAATCTGTCTGAGGTAATCTGTCTGAGGTAATCTTTGTGAGTCTCTCTGTCTCCTGGCAATGAGTCTCCAGTGTGATATGTGAGACCAATAAACATTTGAACTACCCACATTTGGCATCACATCCACCCACGCCATCTTACCAGAGGCAGACAATAACACTCTATGTAACCTGTGAGAAAACAGAAACATCCCACTGAGCTGAAGGAAATGTTTCACCAAGTTACAAAACGACAGGACAACATCCTACTCCTGGCGATGGTGTTGGCCAATCAACAGGACAACATCCTACTCCTGGCGATGGTGTTGGCCAATCAGGGCACACCTGTCATCATGCGTACCGTAGATAACCACTCACAGCTATTGAGTGGTTGCTGGAATCTGAGGAGGCTCAAAACCTGGAGCACATGGATAGGAAATACACCTTAAGCAAATGCATCTTCACTCACTCAGATTCAACAATATATTGTTTCTTTGAACTCCTGATCAGAAGTGACTCATGACTGTGCCAATTTTCATGAGACACACAACTTTGTATTTCAGTTTCATTTCTAGTTTCACGTAGTGTGTAGAAATCACTAACAAAATAAAAATAAACACGGAATCAGATCTACAGGACAATTTAGGCGTTAACTTCATTTAATTTATTCAAATCAGTCACCCAGGCTCTGGTATGAAAAACCTGAACCGTGAATAGGATAGAGCACAGGACAACCTTGGCATAAGCTGCTCCAGCAGATTACCTCGTTGACCTTAAGAGAAATTAACATATACAACTTATTCAGCCCTTTCATTTTTAGTTAAACTTCAACAAATTCCAGCTTGTGAAGCAGCTTGTATTACGTCCATGGTAATTACACATAGACGATATTGCCAATTCGTTTTAGTGCCAGTGTTTAAATGCTTTTCGAAATTTATTTGCATGCCTGAAAAGTATCTTGGCATCTAAATCATTAACAGCGGGCAACTCAATGTTTAATCATGAAGTTATTTTTGCCGGGGTATGTTTGAACCATTCACCACCTGTAAAATGATGAGCTACAACCCAAGGGAAAACACAATCAACAAATAATATACGATAGAGACGCTTCTCTCAATAATTGGCCTTGTAGGGTGCTAGCAAAACATTTTAATTACTTTGGCCCCAAGGCTGACAACAATGTAGTGAGGCTTATTTAGCACATTTAAGTCAATTAAAAATCTCACTAGAAAGGAGTATTCTACAAGTTAACTCGATACATGTTAATTCGTCCTATACTCATGTGATCAAAGCATTACATGGGAGGAAAAACACTTAAAAAACACCACCTAAAACTTTTGAGCTATGCATTCATGCCATTAAAAAAACACTTCATTATTTTATGCATTAAAGATGCATTCCGTGATTCTTGGCTATGTATAAGGTTATGATTATGCCAATTTGGCCCCATGTAATCTACACTACTTGCATTAAAACTTGGAAAAGGTTTGATAATGATTCTACTAAAGATTATGCATGAAAATTACTTATTACCCATGTTGCAGTCCAGTGGGCCACAAAACAGTTATGTGAAAACTGTCCACCTTTGGGAATCAAACACATGGCCAATCTCTTGAAGGCTTAATGAGGTCCCATGCTGAGGCTAAAAACACGAACAACAAATAAATAATAATAAATAACGCTTAGCATTTAATTGTCTGGTAATAAGAAGCCCCCTACATGCACTTTCATGTAAAAACAAAACCCACAACAAGCTCTTCAATTACCCACTGAGTTCTCATCTAATCCATGTTTCAATGGACCACATCAACTGTTTGAACTGAGTTAACCTTTTAACGCTAACTGCCTTGTTTCTATGTCTGTTTTACTGTAGAATATACATACAGTGAGCTAATGAAAAACAGTGAAGTGATTTCAGATACTCTTTAAAAATAAAGGTTTTTAAAAGGTTTTTGGAAGTAGTAAAGATAAAGTACACCTAGGAACAATTATTAATACAATCATTCTTAACACACTACTGATTTCCTTGGTTTTGGGACAAAGTGCTTAAAATGAATAACTAATCTTTCAATTATCTAGGCAGCAACTGCTTTTTGTTGAAATTCTAACCATGAAAGAGTATTGTTATAAATGGAAAGAGGAAGACAATTTGGCGCACAAGTTAATTGAAATTGAAAAAGTGATATAACTATGATTTTAATTTGTCTGGAGTAATGTAACGAAATTCTGAATTCATAATTCCCCTTTAATGAGGAACCACAAAAATGTCGTGTAAAAACCTCTGTAATTTCTAACATGAATGAATCTGCTCATGGACTGTGATGAAAAACCATACTATTAATCTACTTTGGTGGTGCATAATAGATGCACGTCCTCAGGTTCTCACTACTCAACCTGTGAATCTGTATTTACACGCAAAGCAACCTGTAGGCAATTTATATGCAATGAACATATTTTAACATGATGTATTAATATGCATAACGCCAGTAAGATAACTTTTTCAGCACACTGCCTAAAACTGGATAGCACTTTACCCATGAGAACATTAAAGAGCTTCTGAAGCTGTCGGGCGCTCATCCAAAGTCAGACCAGGGGGTCAGACTCTATTCTACCTTTCAAAGACAAGTGTTTACTTCGCCCCCACTCACTTTGGCAGATGATTGGGGTTTGCACTTTTGGGATGATTCCATTAGTGCCAAGAAGGAAGATCAATGAAGCACAGTTACAGTGCTTCAGTCTAAATTGCGGCGAGGACCCTGCTTGGCTTTTCTGTGTTATGTCTCATGTCACCACAATGGGGTCACCATGTGAACGGCTGCTGAAGCCACTTGGTCATAAGAGCAAACATGATTGTGAGGCTGGGGTGCCTCTAGGCATCTCCATGAATCTGAGCATACAGTACATCCCTATACACTTAAGAATTCATCCGGATCTTCTGTCACATCATCAATAAACTCTAGTGACCCAGAGCCATTGGAAGCCATGCATGCCCATGCCATCACACTGCCTCCACCGTGTTTTACAGATGATGTGGTAGCCGTTCCAAGCCATCTCAATACTTTTTTCTTCCCATCAATCTGGTACAGGATGACCTTAGTTTCATCTGTCCTAAGAATGCTGTGTCAAAACTGGGCTGGCTTTTTTCAGATGTTTTTTGGCAAAGTCTAATCAGGCCTTTCTATCTTTAAGGCTTATGAACGGTTGGCGCCTTGTGGTGACCCCTCTGTATTTGCTCTTGTGAAGTCTTCTCTTTATGGTAGAGTTGGATAATGATATGCCTACCTCCTGGAGAATGTTCTTCACTTGTCTGGATGTTGTGAAGGAGATTTTCTTTATCATGGAAAGGATCCTACGATCATCCACCACTGTTGTCTTCTATGGACGTCCAGGCCTTTTTGTGTTACAGAGCTCACCAGTGCGTTCTTTTTTTTCTCAGAATGTACCAAACTGTTGATTTGGCCACTCCTAATGTTCCTGCTATCTCTCTGTTGGATTTTGTTTTGCAGCCTAAAGATGGCCTGTTTCACTGAGAGCTCCTTTGACCACATGTTGTCAGTTCACAGCAACAGCTTCCAAATGCAAATGCCACATCTGGAACCTTTTACATGCTTGATTGATGAAGAAATAAAGCAGGAATATCCCACACCTGTCCTTGAAACAGCTTTTGAGTCGATTGTCCAGTACTTTTGGTCCCTTGAAAAAAAGAGGGAGCTACATATTAAAGAGCTACAGTGGGGAGAACAAGTATTTGATACACTGCCGATTTTGCAGGTTTTCCCACTTACAAAGCATGTAGAAGTCTGTAATTTTTAACTTTAACTTCAACTGAATCTAAAACAAAAATCCAGAAAATCACATTGTATGATTTCTAAGTAATTAATTGGCATTTTATTGCCTAACATAAGTATTTGATATATCAGAAAAGCAGAACTTAATATTTGGTACAGAAACCTTGTTGTGTGTTGGCCCACTCCTCCATACAGACCTTCTCCAGATCTTCAGGTTTCAGGGCGGTCACTGGGCAATACGGACTTTCAGCTCCCCTCCAAAGATTTTTGCCTATTGTCCTGTAGCCCATCACCAGCCTTGTGCAGGTCTACAATTTTATCCCTGATGTCCTTACACAGCTTCTCTGGTCTTTTATACAGGTAATGGGTTTAAACAGGTGCATTTTAATACAGGTAATGAGTGGAGAAGAGGAGGGCTTCTTAAAGAAAAACTAACAGGTCTGTGAGTGCCACAGGTAGGTGATCAAATACTTATGTCATGCAATAAAATGCAAATTAATTATTTAAAAATCATACAATGTGATTTTCTGGATTTTTGATCCTTAGATTCCATCTCTCACAGTTGTAGTACCTATGATAAAAATTACAGACCTCTACATGCCTTTGTAAGTAGGAAAACCTGCAAAATCGGCAGTGTATCAAATACTTGTTTCTCCCCACTGTATAATTCCCAAAACCCTTACTTTTAATTTGGATGTGAATGCCTCAATTTAAAGCTGAGAGACTGCACTCTAAGCCATATTCATTATTTAACTGTAACTTGAATATATTTAGGCAAACAGCCAAAACAACAAGACCTGACTGTCTTTTATTTATTGCTTCCTACGTAGATGTAAGGTGTCATGTCAAAATAATTTCACGACTCAGAACGACACCATGTTATTAAAAATACTTAGATAATGTACATGGAATATGGTAAAGGTTCATTGGTAAAGGTAAATTTGTCTACGCACAAATTGATACGATGGCGGATGAGAGTATGAGATGACAGAAGATGTGGTGAGGATGGTCTTATTAGAGTCTTGGACAGATGGTCAGTTGCAGAGCGCCAGAGCACGGGGAAACAAATTGTGCAGATGGCAGAATATTTTTGTCATGATTGACCTGTACTGCCAGACATTTTGGAAGTGGATGACATCAGCTGCAACATGGACCAGAGCAGTGTGACCCGTATGCTTGAGCAGTAAAGTGGCCCATCACACATTTTCGATCTCTTGGCTTGTCAGCTTGATATTACACTGGAAATATGAGATAAAGTCATACCTTTAAATGTAGTGAAGTTGTTCAGGAAATAGATTGCTAATTAAGAAATACATCTTTACCAATGTGTCCAATAATTCTGGAGGACACTGTATACGCCTTTCGTTTGATATGTACATATTCATTTGTATTCTGCCCCAGATCTAAGAGAGTAAGAGTTGGGTGAAGAGTGTGAGAATCATTCATCAGGTTTTTATCAAAGTAATTGTCCCTCAGCCCCAAAGATGCTAAATCTATTTGAAAATGTAATAAAGCCCCTGAATTGTGTTGCTAGTTAGACAGCATTACTAGAGAGAGGTTAGCATGCTAGCATAAATACACAAAGTGAGGCACGACTTAACACCAACACTCCCCAGTGTAGGGCACAGGATTGGGATTTGGGAAGTAGGGGCCATACAAAAATGTTATATACAACCTCGAAACCATCGAATAGCATGGCTGTCCATTGATGTTTTGATGGTTGATGAAAAATGTTCCCCGAAACCTCAGAATTCACCCCTGTTGGGGTAAGCAAATATTTCACTTCACGTTGGATACCTGCAGTTTGATCACAGCTCGCTTGACTTTGGCTCTCCAGAGGTTGTCGATAATAGAGTTATGGAATCCAAACAATTGATTTGTGAGCAGCAATGTAATTAGTGTAGGCCCATATATTATTAACCCGAATATTGAGGGTAATAAACAGTTGTATCCATTTCAGGGCTACTGACTTTGTTGTTACCTAAATGAGGAGCGGTGTCACAGTTAATGAAAACTAATGGGGCTTGATTACAAATCTCACCACCCAAAACCAATCTTATTTGTCCCCGCCACCTCCAGTGGAATCTTCTTGCAGACTTGACACGGTGTTCCTCCAATTAAAGGCCTTAATACTGAATCCATATCTAATGTAAATTATAATAATATTTAATGTTTTTCATTATGGCACCATCATGATCTAATAAATGTAATACTTTTCTATGTTATTATGTAATATGTAATATTTGGGTCTTTCTTGGGCTTGCTCGTTATCGTTGTGCACAATGTGTTTTTGTTTATTTGTTTGCCTGCTTCATTGGTCAGTGTAATGTAAATAATAATAATAACATAATAACTCTGAGAAAAACCATGGAGAATAACATAGTTATGTGTTTTTTTGTACATATTTTTTCCCTCTCTGCTCAGGCACTAAACTGATCAAAAAAGAAAGGAACACAAATATTTGATTAGGTTTCATTGGCAATCCTGGAATGTTTTGACTGTGTTGGCCAAGGTGAGGCACAGACTCAGTTTAAATAACAACTTTGTCTGGACTCCCAACAAAGTATCAACGTAAACCAAATTACAAACAAACTAAATTACAGACAAACAATCCTCCATGCTTATATTGTTGACAGGATCAACTTCACTGGCAGAGCTATGTGCTTAATAAACCATTAATGTGCAAAGGTTTAGCACTCAGCAGGATCATGCTAAATGCAAAACTACTGCAGTTTAAGTTGAAGAACCGATTGTGTGTTTGGATCGGGATTTTTACCTTCTGATATGCCACTGAAGAGTATGAATAGTAACGTTATAACACCATTTGTTCTGTTTAGTGGGCTCCATCAGTTCAAGTGAAACAGTGCTCTTGTCTGAGACTTCACTTTTACTGCTGCCCGCGTGGCTGCGCCTGCCTTCCTACCAAAATAAAAGGTTTTTTTCCTTCTGAAGAAAGACTATAAATCCAGGCTTAGTTTCATCCCTGGCTGGCTATTTCTACTTAACTGTCCCTGGGGAAATCATAGTAACTAATTAAATAATGTTAAATTAAAGTTGGTTTGCTTGTTGTACAAGTCCGTACATTCTAACTAGAACCAATAGCTAGCAGTCACATGTCCGCTCCTCTACTCATAGCAGGCTAGACGTTTGGAAAAATTGGGGTAAAAAATGAAAATAATTAATTTGACTCTTCTCTACTTTCACTGGCTCCGAGGCAGGGGCGTTTCCAGGGGTAGGGTGGCCCAGACTGGTGAAGATTCCACCAGAGATACTTTTGGTAAATTCACTGGACTCATATTAATGTGGTAATAGAAAAAATGCCATTACACTCCAAAGACTCTGCTAGTAGAAAAAAAAAAGAATACTGAACATTTGCAGTGCGTTGGAGGGTCCCACAAATTTGGGAAACGTCTCAGAGGAGTATCGAACCCCGGCCAAACTATTAAAGGTCAGGGATAATCTCACAAGACCACAAGGCTTACTGGTAGGAATTCCACCTCTGTATTTTCTTCAAATTACACTTTTATCCTAGCTATTACATTTTTACTGAAATAATGTGGGAAACAGAACTAAAGTTACATTTTGTACAAAGAATACTATGAAAGGGTACACTATGGTCGTCCCTACAATAACATTTGAATAGCTAACCACTACGCTATGTGAACTACAAGGAAATTGAAACATTGGCTAAATCTCAAATTGCATACTACATACTGTTTTGTATATAATAAGCTAATATGCCAGTATTGGGACCGATTGGAACATACAACCTCGTCAGAAAATTGCATCTCGACATTAGATCATTTTGTCACGGATTAACAACACACCAAGTTTGAATATTTAGCTAGACACCATTAATCATTGTGTTGAACTGACTAATGTTTCCTAATAAAGTTTACTTCCACCAAAAATAAAAAGCATTTATGAACTGTATGGCTTTTATTTGCCAGATATAGGCTTACTAGTATATCTACATTTTACTTGTAATAGGCATAAGAATTGAGCAGTTGCTAGTGAGACTGAAGATGAATTTTACACTGCCAAAGCTATTTAATTTAATGGCACATCATTCATTTTTCTTTCATTCATGAATGATATTGAAATAATAACTATCAATATAAGTGAAGATAACTGACTATTTCTTGAAGTGAGAAGAGAAAAATTGTGGAAACCCCTCCGCTTTTTCTGCACAAAGGGTTGTGATCTGTAGGCGATTACCCCTAAAAGCATGCATGGTTGCGTACTTCGAAAATCCACCAGAAACAGTCACAATATATCCAAGCCTTATTATAACGTAGCTACTGAAGGTTGTAGACAGCAACGTTTTTGTCTGTCCTGAGCAAATTCTAAAGTGTTATGTCTGCAGCGAGACTCAAACAGCAGTGGTTTGCATGAAAGGAAGTGTTGCTAACCACTACACTATTTGACAAGGGGGAGTCAGTCAGTCAGTCACTCAGTAAGAGACATTCGCTCTTCTTGGCCAGCATTGCTTACGCGGTCTGGCAAAAAAGGTGTTGTCTGTGATAAACACTCCCACCGTGAGTTCAGACTTAATCATGTGATGCGGATATGTCCTCTTACAACATATTCAGTCATGTCGAATGTTCCAGTAACTTGATTCTTAAAAACACTGATGCACAATATCTTCAAAACACTGATGCACAATATCTTCAGATGAGCCGTTTAAAGGAAGGCATCGCCCGAAGCATTTCAACGCAGAGATGGAATTACTGACAAAGCACAAGGATAAGTGTGTGCTAAAATATAGGTCTAGAGAAGTACATAGATTTTCTTTTTAGATATTTTTTCTTTTTCCATTATTTTCCCAGGCAAGTTAAGACAGCAAACGACTCATATTAGTGTAATCATTCATTGGAGACATGCCAAACAATCCTTTCCATTTCTCTGCATTATGTTCTACTCCTCTGGGGTTACTCACTACCACCACATGATCATGAATACGATACTACTAATAACGATGTCAACACCAATTTGGCATTAATAGCAATGAGCAAGGTACCGATGACCCAACAGAAGGAAACAGAAGTGACCAGGTAGAGGGAGGGTGGGTTTGCACCTGCATGCTAGTAAGACCAGCACAGACTGCATTAGTAACCTGATGATTTAATAGTCAATTTGAAATCTGATATTGTGATAGGAGCAATCCCCACATCAGCAGATGTGTCACTGGGCCAATGACCATTCATATTTCTTGTCTGAACTGACTACGGCAATTTAAGAGCCAATTCTTATTTACAACAATGACCTGGGTGCTGTGTTACAGAGGGGCACCAGTTCGAAGATTGATCAGGGACAGAACAACTTAGCTTTCACCTTGGCAATAGAACCTGGGCATGTTTCAAACACTAGTCAGATGCCCTAACCACTAGGCCGCTTTGCCACTCTCAGGTCTTAAGCATTTATGATCATTGTTTATTTATATCTATTTTGATGGGTACATGCCTAAATGAATAAAAATGCATAAACATTTCTGTAGCCAAGTATGGTCAAATGGGCCCCAATGTGCTTTCAGCAAAAAAATCTGTAGTTTATCTTTGCCTACTTTTGGGTCAAATAAATGGAAACATTCCTAAACAAATCCTAAAGTGTATTCTACAGGGTACCTAGAGAGGTCCTAAAGTGCAAATCAAATTGTAAAAAATGTTAACAATCCATTTATAACCATCACAAAAAATGCATATGGTATCTTAATGCAAATCTGGAAAATAGTTTTACCTATTACATTCTTAATTCTCAAGAATCGTTCCGCTGCAAATACAATGATATCCCCCTTTTCTGAGTTCTTATCCACTCGTGCAGTGCAGTTTATCACTATGGGGAAAGCAAATGCCAAGAAATCCACATTTTCTTAGCCACAAAGGAATCTGAGTCTTGTACCTGGCGAACTGTAACCACGGTGCGTTGACCAATCCACCTGGACTTTCTGGAATGTTTTTGCTGCTTCAGCATGAGACATGACAAACATCCTAACGATCTCCACCCACTTCACCACGAACAGGTCTTCATGGAACACGTGCTTCCTTCCTGGCCACAACCGTGACATTCAGTGTCCTAATCTTGTCCCGCATAACAATCACTCATATCACACCTGAAACATGTTCAAACACTTCAGTGGGAAAACCGCAGCGTACTGGATATAGTATAGCCCTCAAGGAATAGGGTCTCAGAAAGTATAAGACCCACAATAATCTCTCCATTGAACATACAATTTAGTTTTTCAAAACCCCAAGTGCTTGTAGAATTTTCATCTTGACCTTCACATCCCAAACTTCCCCAGAGAGCTTGTCCTTTACTGGGGCACTTCACTGAAAATCAAAGCGAGTCATCCCTTTCTAATCCATTTGGATGAGACTCACTGTGTGATTTCACTTTGTATGTAATCAATTCCTCTGACAAATTCAGTTTTAAAAAACAACATTAAACACACCACAATTTCTAATTAATGCAGTTGTGTGAGGCGAATTAACATAATATGTTAATAGGTATATACACCAATCAGTGACAGGTGAAGTGAATAACACTGATAATCTCGTTATCATGGCACCTGTCAGTGGGTGGGATATATTAGGCAGCAAGTGAACATTCTGTCATCAAAGTCGATGTGTTAGAAGCAGGAGAAAAAAGGCAAGCGTAAGGATCTGAGAGACTTTGACAAGGGCCTAATTGTGATGGCTAGACAACTGCGTCAGAGCATCTCTAAAACTGCAGTCCTTGTGGGGTGTTCCTGGTCTGCTGTGGTCAGTACCTATCAAAAGTGGTCCAAGGAGGTAAAGGCAGTGAACAAGCGACAGGGTCATGGGCAGCCAAGGCTCACTGATGCATGTGGGGAACGAAGGCTGGCCTGTGTAACTGTAGTTAAGCTACTGTAACTGTAGTTAATGTTACAGCAGTTTATTGCGTATGGGTCTGCGTAGACAGAGACCAATCAGACCAGTCAGAGTGTTCATGCTGACCCCTGTCTACTGCTGAAAGTGCCTACAATGGACATGTGAGCATTAGAACTGGACCACAGAGCAATGGAAGAAGGTGGTCTGAGGAATTATGTTTTATTTTACATCACGTGGATAGCCGGGTGTGTGTGCGTCGCTTACATGGAGAACACATGGCACCAGGATGCACTATGGGAAGGAGGCAAGCCGGCGGAGGCAGTGTGATGCTTTGGGCAATGTTCTACTGGGAAACCTTGGGTCCTGCCATTCATGTGGATGTTACTTTGACACGTACCACCTACCTGAGCATTGTTGCAGACCATGTGCACCCTTTCATGGCAACAGTATTCCCTGATGGCATTGGCCTCTTTCAACAGGATAATGTACCCTGCCACAAAGCAAAAATGGTTCAGAAATGATTTGAGGAGAACAACAACAAGTTCAAGGTGTTGACTTGGCCTTCAAATTCCTCAGATCTCAATCCAATCGAGCATCTGTGGGATGTGCTGGACAAACAAGTCTGATCCATGGAGTCCCCACCTCACAACTTACAGGATCTTCTGCTAACGTCTTGGTGGCAGATAGCACAGCACACCTTCAGAGGTCTAGTGGAATACATGCCTCAACGGGTCAGGGATCTACACAATATTAGGCAGGTGGTCATAATGTTATGGCTGATCAGTGTATATCCTATATGATATTTTCCAAGTGGTTTTCCGGTAATAGAGTTGCAAAGCTAACCGTAATTTAACAAAGTTACGGGAAACTTCTTTAGGTGTGTGTGGTCACTCACATTGAATGATAGTGACTCCACATAGGTCAACTTCAAATGTCTATTGTTCCTGGCTCATAAGCGATGTGGATAATTGCCAGGGGGCATGGATATACTTAGGAGAGTGTCAGGGTGTCTCTGAAAAGAGAGAAACAGGCTGGCTTGAACCTGCTGCCTCAGAAAATGGCCAAACTCTGAGCAATCACATTAATTCATAGAACAACTAATAATAATAACAAAGAAAGAAATGTAGAGAAGTCAACGTTATTTCACCACCCAAGAATGGTTAAGCTTCCTGTGCTGGCTCTAACTGCTAACCAATCAGTTTGCTGCCAATTCTTAGTAAACATAAGACTTGTGAGGAAGTCCTCACATGTGCTGCTGTGACACAAATGATTGATTGTTGACTGAAATAAAATTAATGCAAAATTCTTAGACTTAAGTGTAGCCTTTGGTCATTGACTACAGTTTGTAATAGAAATAAATAAATGTTATGTCATCATCATTATCATCACAACCAAACTAGCTGCTATCCAATCAATGCACATAATGAATCTATCAGACATATCTTGAGTTTTGCTGTGTTCACTATAATTTGATGTTTATTGTTATTCCCTCGTAGTATACAAGTATTATTGTTTATTTGTATTTGTATTTCCGACATTATCTATGTTATTCTGTGTGTGGTAGTCTTGTCCTCTAGGAATTCAAATCTGTTTTGCCAGATTTTCCTTGAAAATCAGAATGGGGTCTCAACTGACTTGCCGTGTTAAATAATAGTTAAATTCATCAAATAAAATCTGCCATATAATGGATAGTGCATTATTTACAGGGAGCAAGCAAGCAAGTATCCCTCTGTATCCCTGGATCTGGTTTCATACTGAGCGGGGTGTGGGGAATCAAACAGATCTGTATCCCTGGATCTGGTTTCATACTGAGCGGGGTGTGGGGAATCAAACAGATCTGTATCCCTGGATCTGATTTCATACTGAGCGGGGTGTGGGGAATCAAACAGATCTGTATCCCTGGATCTGGTTTCAGACTTGCAGCCCTGACACAGAGAAGCATTCCCATAGCATGATGGTGCCACAACGTTTCACGGCAGGAATGCTGTTAGTCTTGCACCAAACATAACGCTCAGCATTGAAGACATTAAGCTTTATTTTGGTCACATCAGACCATATAATATTTTTCCACTTGGCCTCCCGTCTCCCGCATGCCTTCAGGTCAACACTTTTGTGAAGCACTTGGGCTCTTGTTGGCAGCATGCACAGGGTCTCCCAGCTCATTCGTGAAAGGCTGTAACTCCTTTAGAGCTGCAATGGGCTTTGTGGTCTTTAGAGCTGCTGTGGGCCTCTTGGTCTTTAGAGCTGCCGTGGGCCTCTTGGTCTTTAGAGCTGCCGTAGGCCTCTTGGTCTTTAGATCTGCCATGGGCCTCTTGGTCTTTAGAGCTGCCGTGGGCCTCTTGATCTTTAGAGCTGCCGTGGGCCTCTTGGTCTTCCTGACTAGTGCTTTTCTTGCCTAGAAAAAAGGGCAGCCTCTTCTACAGATTAACAGTTGTGCCATATTCTCTCCATTCAGTTGTAATTAATTTACGGTGCTCTGGGGGAAATTCAAGTCCTTGGATATGTTCTTACATCCTAACTCTAAAATGGGGATTTTGAAGAATTTGCTTTCCTTTGACTTTAAAGTTTTTTTTGGATAAAAATGTTACTAACCAACTGTGGGACAGTGAAAAGTGTATTTAACTGGAAATCATGTGAAACTCCTTAATTTTACACAGATGGACTCCATTTAGTCTATTCAACTAATTATGTGATTTGTACAGAAAATGTGTTATACAAAAGCTAATTCAGGCGAGTCACAGCAAAGGGGGTGAGTACTTATGCAATCAATTATTTTCTGTATTATTTTTGTGATTAATTCAAAAGAATGTGCCGATTTTATTATTCACTTTGACATTATGGACTTGCTTAGTTTTGATCTGTGACAAAAAGTAACACATACATTTTATTTCACAATGAAATGTGGAGAAGTCCAAGGTGGGATGAAAGCTTTTGACAGCCATTGTTATTTTTATATTGTTGGTTTGAAAAATATGTTTTTATATCAAAATGGAGTCACAGCCCAAAATGTTTTGGAGCCCTTTAAAAATCTTGTGTGTCTTTATAAGCAGATGACTCAACATTATACATGTCAGCACCCACAGCTAGTGAACTCACTGCCCTTAACAAAGAGTTGTGTAATAAAAAGCTAGTCCAGAACATATTGAAACCCCAAAGTCAGTCAGTTTTAGAAGGATTGTGTAATAATAAACTAGTCCAGGACATACTGAAACCTCAAACTCAGTCAGTTTAAGAAGGCTTGTGTATTCATAAGCTAGTACAGAACAGAACTGAAAATAAAAAGCACTCTGTTTGGCCCAAATAATTTCCTGGGTACTGGACCTGACATGAATTAAATAATGGGAGATTTGGCTGTTGAGGAGGGAGAGGAATCTAACAAGCTCCTAGGTGTTACGTGAGACTGGCATTGTAAATGCATGTTCATTCAGTGAAACACAGTAAGAGCTCTGTCTGTAATAAACACATTGGTTGCTCCTTTAAACACCACATTCAACCAAACAGGTACTGCAAGCTCTGGGTTTATCACACCTTCTTGCCCAGTTACATAATCAGCTGCAGCAGTGAAAAACGTCTGAAAGCTTCGAGTAACATGTCTAACCCCTTTGCTGTGTTCAAAAGGCCAGTGTCAACAATCTGCTGGGCAATCTAACCAGGTTCAAGCCATCGGTCAAGCCATTCAAACCAGTACATCGTGTGGTGTTGGGCGACCATAGAAAACAACAGCAAATTAGCTGTAAAAAAACCCGATATAATAATAGTTCACTTGGACAACAACTCTTCCCTGTCTAGCCTAAATGAAGTGTTTTTAAATGTAAATGTATCCATTCATTTATGTAGTTCTGTCCTCCGGCTGTTCAAGTATTATGTCACGGTTCGGGTGGACCCCAGGTCTAGCGGCCGCAGTTGTAACTGGTGTGTTCAGTAATTACTGTGGCATTTGGGAATGGCATTTTGGAAGGAACGCTTTTGGGTTCTAAACTAACATGTGACATCACAGGCGTGACCAACTCCCAACTGGATGTTTATCAGTTCATTGAGTGAATTGAGTCCAGTGGAAGCCGTGGAAATTGCACTCTGAGGTTTGTCTGCAACATATCACCATGTAGATCGTGTGTAAGGGTCAATTTGAGATACACAGTCTGTGTTTAAGGCAGCCGCCTAGAGAATATGGTCCAGGTCGGGGAGGATCGGTCCAGATCAAGAAGGATCGGTCCAGGTCGGGGAAGACAGGTCCAGGTCGGGGTGAGGATCGGTCCAGGTCAAGGAGGATCGGTCCAGGTCAAGGAGGATCGGTCCAGGTCGAGGAGGATCGGTCAAGATCAGGGCGGATCGGTCCAGGTCGGGGCGAATCGGTCTAGGTCAGGGAGGATCGGTCCAGGTCAAGGAGGATCGGTCCAGGTCGAGGAGGATCGGTCAAGATCAGGGCGGATCGGTCCAGGTCGGGGCGAATCGGTCTAGGTCAGGGAGGATCGGTCCAGGTCAAGGAGGATCGGTCCAGGGCAACACACTCTCTCGAGTGTGAACACCTGTTTGTAATAATTACCCTCACTTGTTTCCCTAATCACTGTTCCTTTTTAAGTTCCTCCTTTCCCAGTATGTTTTGTCGGTCTTTGTCTGGTTACGACCAATTAAGTGTTGTTCAGTTCTGTCCTGTGATTTAGTTTCTGTTTTGTTATCTCTTAGTTATTTTTATTAAACATCTTCTGTTCTCCCAGCGCATGTGTCCTGCATACTCTGTAATGTTACAGCACTGGTGTAAGTAACAAATAAATATGGAATTACATGTGTTTGCACTGCATGTACAGGGAATGTGTTGGGATAATGTTATCTTGCTGTCCATGTGATGTCTGAACCATGCCTTATTTAAGATTTTTTTTTGAAGTTGTCCTTTTTTATTTAGTCTCTACTTCACCACTTGCTAAATGCAGATTCTAAAGAATATGTCGCATTTCTAACCCCGTAACAGGACTTGTTTTACTGTTCTGTTCTTGACATCAAAATGACATTGTGACACCAGTTTTGTAGCACCGATGATAGCACCGATGTCTTTCATATCAGCTGAATAACCCCAAGTGACGGTTTGGATTTGCACACCAACTGAACATAACTACACTGAGCCGCACTGGCGAGATGCACTTAAGTGATTCTAAGTCTAACGTTCATTAATTCACTGAAGAGTTAGTGATTCTAAGTCTAACGTTCATTCATACACTGAAGAGTTAGTGATTCTAAGTCTAACGTTCATTCATACACTGAAGAGTTAGTGATTCTAAGTCTAACGTTCATTCATACACTGAAGAGTTAGTGATTCTAAGTCTAACGTTCATTAATTCACTGAAGAGTTAGTGATTCTAAGTCTAACGTTCATTCATACACTGAAGAGTTAGTGATTCTAAGTCTAACGTTCATTAATTCACTGAAGAGTTAGTGATTCTAGGTCTAATGTTCATTCATACACTGAAGAGTTAGTGATTCTAAGTCTAACGTTCATTCATACACTGAAGAGCTAATGAGGAGGTCTAAAAGTACCCTTTATTGACAGTATTCATGAGTTCACTGCCCCACCCTCCCGAGTGTGTCCGCGGTGGGAGCACAGCTTTAAAATTGAATTATCTGTTGTCTGGGCTTCTCCAGCCTCATCTTTTTTTTTAGCATATTCTCTCTCTCTGGTCACTCCTTTCAACTTGATTGATAACATTACCTCCTGCGAACATATGGGAACGTTAGCATTCAAGAAGGGATAATTATGACGTTTTCGGGTTGTTGCGACTTTTGATCGTGTGACAATCTAGTGATGGGTTGAACATACAATCATGAGGCCTACGGCCCACAACCGAGAACGGGAAGCAGGACTGAAAGGGGCCCACACTAAAATCTCAACAGAAGAGCTTAGATCACCTAGCTGCTCTCATCGTTGTGTGCAAGTTCAAGTAAGGTATCACAGCCACTTGAAGTGGAAATCCAAACACGTTCTGGTGGTACCGAAGAAAATCGCTTACTGATGTTTCAGAGAGACTTCTCCGACTGAGTTGAAAGACAGAGTTTTGTTTCTCCTTTATAACTGTTAGTGTTTGGATTAACATCCTTTAACGTTCCACAACTTCCAATATTAAAAGTGCCCTGTTTGAAGTTCCAAGCAGTGCATTTAATCGGTGGAACAAAGCCATTATTTTGTTTTTTTTTGCACAGCCCCAATGCTTTAAACAAATGCTGTGTACGCATAGGCCTTACATGCACAAAAAAAAACAAGTATTGTCTCTTTGTGCATAAACTGTTTTGAGGAACAACAATAACTTGTTGATTGGTTTTGCTCTCAGAGGGAATTAGAGGCAAAGGCAAAAAAGGAATCAGAAAAAGAGGAGAACTTGTTCCAGGAAGCTTAATCCATCCCCCAACCAAACAAAACCAACTCCCATCTATACAGAGTTCCACTTGATTGGTCATGTTACTGAAGGCCACATTGTTCCTATAAAACAGGAGACATTATCTGCACAGCAGAATCAGCGCCGCAGTGAATAGCAGAACATGCACTCCCTTGCCCCAATTCCCAATTTTCAATTACAGCCTTTTATGGTCATTTCATTAAAGAGACAAAGCCTTTCTAGAGTACCTTAAACATAACACAGAGCACAATGGACGCCTTCACGTGAGCATTGTTTTGTGTTATTCTTGTTGATCCCAGGCCAAAGTGCACACATCCTCCTGTTCATTTGAAGTCCTTTCAAATCTGTGTTGTTCACCAGATTTAATTCAATTATATGATACATTCAGTGGGTCGCCATTAAAGGGGAATGTGAAAATTGAACACTTGTTGAGATGGATTGTTTCCCTGATTCGGGGTCTACATCTGTACAGCAAAGCTGTCTACTATGTTCAACAATACAGAAGGTAATCCAACACTTCATTGTTTTCAATTGCAGACTGAGCATTTACTGGCACATCCCTGATCACAGTAAATACCTTTCACAGGACATAAAATCGGGTACATAACTGATGATGGATCCATTAATCACCCCTTCAGTGTCTTGATTTCTGGTTTTGTAAATGCAGCAGTTCTTCTGTAATGAGTTGCTGAGTTGTCTGGTTGTCGGGGCCCCCCCACCCCCAATACTCACCTCTGTTCCTCTCTATGCTTCCCACAGGGCACTTTCACAAACTCCCCTCAATGCTGATCCCTGCTTTATTGGTCAGTGGTGCACTTGGAGCAGTTGACACCAAAGTCAATGTAACACATGTACCTCAGGGGAAACGCAAAGGGAAAATGCACCTTGAAATATTTTTGCTAAAGTACAAAGAGGGATGGTGACGGCGGAGCCGACGGTCTTGAATTGAACTTGACATAAGGCCTGACATAAGGCCTGACATAAGGAGTGTAAGGCCTTTTGACAAACATCCTCCATCTCACTCAGGACGAGGTGCCGCCATGAAACACTGTTTCTAAGGCTTGGTAGTTAAAGCGTCATCGCTGGTATTTAAATATGCTCCTGTTATTGTTATTATCGAACAGGAACACAGTGAAATTCACCTTGTGTCACGTCTGCCTCCGTGCACTACACTCAGCCATATTTAGGGAGTGCTCCTGGAAGCTCTTGACTGTTCCACGAAAACACCAATGTCACTACATCCTGATATAAATACATTTTGCTCTGGGATGAAATTCACTGGTGTCGATGAAGAGCACGGCAAGATCTTAGTGCCTGGAAAAACATTTTACTGGATGAAAGCTGTTTCCAAACCATCTGACTCTTTCTTCAGAAGTGATGTGCAATTTGTCAAATTGCTGCCATCATCAAGAATGCCCGTAACGTTTTATTTAGCAACGCTCTCTCAGATGGCCTGATTCAAAGTGTTCCTCTGAGATGTGATACAATCATCAAGACTGAAGAACAATGTTCCTATTCTGGGTTTCAGACCGTGCTATTTGTACAGATGTCGTCTGGTACACCATTTGCTGCCAATGCGGCTCTCTGTCGACTTGACGAGCCAGAGTGAGACTTCTGTAACGGCAAGCCACTTTCTTTTGTCTAATGTGACCGTTCAGTTTCCCTACGGTCATGTGTGGTATCCATAAGTTGCCATTCTCCTCACGTATCAACACACTTGACAGTCAGACACCAACACATTGGAAGTTTGGGAGGCCGAAAGGAGGTATAAGGACTCCTTCACACTCACTGATCAACTGATTATTATGTTTACCACACAGTATAATGATGGGATCTGTCAGGCTGCTTCTGTTAGATGTCTACAAAACAATCTCAGGGAGTGTATACTTGTATAAAGGTTGTGATACTTATTATTCTCCGTGGAGAATACAGGTAGATTGTTTTCGCCAAACAAGGACTTATTAAATAATGATTTCTGGAAACTTCTCAGGTGATTTTTTTTTCACTTAAAGTAATTGTCTCTGTTTAAAAAAAAACACTCCTTTATCAGTAAGATTTTATTTCATATTCCTTCCGTCCTCTCTGCTTGGTCATTGTCTCCTTATCAAACACCACTGGATGAGAAAGAGGAGGAACCTCTCTTCCAAAGGTAGACCTTGTCCAAATCTTGCCCAAAGGTAGATCTTCCAGCAAAACAATATTCCCAAACCCATTTAAAAATCCTCAAAGTCATTATTAACTGACCACAAAACCAACATTTCAGTGTTTGGACCTGAAAATCTGTGGTTTGAACCTGAACGGGCCGTTCGTTAGTGCGGGCGATGGGTATATTGAATGGATGGATGAATGACAACTCTTACACAGGATTAGTTCTGTAGTCGTCTGCTCGTTAGCCCAACATGTTCTAATGGTAACCTTTGCTCTGTGCCATAACATCTGGTGTCTGTTTCAACAACACCAAACCTTAGGCAGTCTCAAATCGACCATATATGAGCTTGTTTGCTTCTGAACTTTCATTTCATTTCACACATCATCATTTCTCCACAGTACGCTGCCCTGCTTCCAGTTCAGCCATACCTTTAAATGGCACTCGGGTAATAACAAAGATTATTAATCTATTTCACTGAGAGATCATGAATCTTCCAGGTATCAACGAACATCCTGCTTGCACTCATCGAGGTGAACAACGGTAGTGGCGTTGCTTATTAATGCCGTGGCATGATTAAATATCCCCTTCCCAGTATCGCGGATAAGGAGTAAATCAGTGCTTGCGTCAACTTTATTTTACCGCTAATATCCAAGAGGTCTTCATCCATGTAGTTGGCTTTTTCAAAATAACGACATCTAAAAATTCAACATAGGGTGGCCCTGTATAATGCGCCTTGTCACTGTCTAAATGGCAAATCAAACAATGTGAGAAAATCGTAGGTCTGTACGGAGGAAATATAGCCGAATTAACATACTGAATGAGGACCTGTTCAGGAAATAAATAGCATGGGCTCTGAATTATGCTGGTTTTTGATTATTTATTTTTTTACATTCAACACTAAACGACAAATCAAACTTTGGTGAGAAAAGTGTAGGGTTGTATGTATATATCCAGTATTACTCATTCAGTGAGGGTTTGTAATAAATGCTTGTAGCCCTTAGCGTTGTAAATATGTCTCTCACCAGACAGAGCCAGCTCCGTCGGGGGTAGGGGTGGGGGGGGTGTTGTATGCAAATATGTTGGTGGGACTACACTGCCTTAGGTGGCAGACTGAGGTTTATGGATCTTTTGATGAGCAGAGCACTGTTCCTCTTTCATTACATTTCATTACAGTTCAAGTACATTTGAGAAATTATGAAATACACCCTAAACATTTCTTCTTAATCATACTTTGTGCAATAAACAAAATATGTAATATTTTGAAAGAAACTGCACTTGTTGTTATATATATTTTTTTTTATATATATATATATATTTTTATATATTCTTTTTTTTTATACCTATATATATTTCTTTATATATTCTTTTTTTATATATATATTTTTTTTATATATATATATATATATATATATATATTTTTTTTTTATATATTTTTTTTCTTCTAGCATTACTGTACATGACATGGTATGACAATGCATCAATCATTCATAGAGTTTAAATATTTGCTTTTACCAACTTTGGATTTTGACTCTTGCCTAATGTAAGGACCTCAAGAGCAAAGATCCAACAAGGACCAAACACCTATCCTCCCTCAAAGTAACCAGCCCCATTAACACTCCTAATGTATTTCCCCCTTTTAATTTTCCAAAGGTGATTTCCAATTACACTTCTTGCCCCTCTTTGCCCCATTCAGAAATCATCAAAATCCATTAAATTGATCTAATGGGGTGTAGAGCCATTTGCTTCCCTCATGCAGTTACTGAATCCATTCTCCATTTGTAATTGATTCAACGCTAATAAAACTCTCTGTTGTGAATTCCAATTTCTGTCCTTGTTTCTCCCCAGGGCACAGTGGTGTCAGTGAATATGTCACCGAAAAGATTGATTCACCAGTCTGTTTAATAGAAATTATCCATATTCCATTTGATAATAAAATGCCAAAAGTAGCCTACGGACACTAATTGGTTTTATGTTCCAGTTCCGTAGCAAACATTTGCAGATTGGTGTTTCGTACCTCCTGCTTCCTTGGCTCTGACAGTGATTGTCTTTGACAATCCTCAGTCCCTTCTGACACAGCCTGTTCCCGTTCTTTCTCTTACACACACACCCACACTGGGGCTTCTCCGCCATCCTTTCTGTCTTTTCTCTCTCCTTACCCCGCCTTTCTCACTGCATGACACGCCCTCTCCAACCCCCTCTGGGTCACTGGCGGTACCAGGCTAATCAGAGCACAGGTGCTCAGTCCTATTCCCCATGTGTCTTTCCCAATCAAATCACGGTTTAGGTGACATTATTTTCATTGATTAGGTCATGAATAGGAATGACTGCGAGCCAACTGCTGTGGCCGGGTACCCTGATTTTGCCAGGGCTAAAGTCTAAAACGCATAACTGTCGCGCAAGCCGATACTTGGAACTGCTGCAACTCGCAGGGATAAATAAATGCTTTCCAGGCAAGGTGCAAGAATCATTGAAGAAGCCGACGATCAAATTATATCCAGCAACTCTTGAAAGGATAACAGAGGTTTGTTGTACATGGTATTTTAGTATCACACCCTATATCCAGTACACACCTCCCACGTCTGGACGCTATTCCCATCTTAAGAAGCACTGTGGTAACATGATCGTCAATCTGAATTCTCTTCATAGCTGGAAACGTCCACCATTGTTTAGAACAGTGCTTTTCAAAACTCTCCTCTGGGACCCCCAGTTGTTCCACATATTAGTTGTAGCCCTAAACTAGCACAGCAGATTCACTAATCAAAGGCTTGAGGATTAGTAGACAAGTTAAATCTGGTGTGGTAGTTCAGGAGTTGGTCAAATACCCAGGTCTGCTAAACCTCTGGTTTAGAAGGCAAAATAAGCATGACATTCAACTGTGTCCTATTAAACCAGACCTGCTGCAAACCTGAACCTTGTTTCGATCAGGATTTTAACTGATGCAGATCTGTCAAAGACACAGTGAGCCATTTTTATTTTTTTTAAACAGTGTGATTTTTGGAGGAGCTTGGAAATCTCAATGGATTCATAATATGACTTGAGTGCAAAACAAGCTGAAGCTTTTATGCGGTCATCTGATTCACAGTCAGACTCCTCTACTGAACTATCCATTTCTCATCAGAGAAGCTACATAGTGTACTCCCCAAACGGCAACTTAATTGCAAGTGCTGGGCTTTTCATGACCCATTCTGACAGATTAAACATTTCAAATCACATCCAAACAGCCAGAAAGCAAAATAATTTCTTCTGTTATGTCAGGGATGCACAGGAGCGGCAGAACAACAGTTCAAAATTCTAATGCGAACACATCGGGATGCATTGGTGCCCCGTGGTGAGTAGACAAGGAGACTATGAGAGCCAGGCAGGTGGAAAATGTAGAGGAAATCTGAGGGACACGATCAGGGCGTTCCTGACCAAACACTTGGCCTGACAATAGCTCCGGCCGGGGTCATGTTCTGATCGGTTCTGGCTGTTGGATGTTGACTCCTGGAGAATGTGTGATTGTTGTTATTGCTGATGCTCATCACAATTGCAATTACAGTAACTGCCCAGGGAAAATGTCCCCCGCAAAAGTGAGAAAAAATATGCCATAGGATATAATGTCACACACCTACAGAGGATGAGCTGGCCAATGAGCGGTCTACAGAAGAACAAGCTCTCCAATCGGCCACCTAGAGACAAATTAAATGACCAATCAGTGGTCAGCCGCCATTTGGATTTTTAATGACTGTACATTCTGTTGATATGCAGACACCACTCCAACACAGCTAAACCTGTCCAAAGTCTTAAGAACCACACAAAGTCCAGACACTACAGTTTAAACAGCTGCACACCATAATTGTCCAGAGCTAAAGCTCCAAGAAAAACCCAGCAGACTGCTTCAGCATCCAAACCTGACTGCTGTGCATTCCGTCTGGCGAAGCGCATCATTGATTCATTAGAAAGGCGTCGAAATTGACATTCTGTCTGTCGGGTGAAGCAAATTAGTGCTGGAGGTAAAATTAGGGCTCCCCAAGGAGACGGGGGAGTGACGAGACAGGTTCCAGCCAGGGGCCCGGGGGGGCTGTCTCGGCCGTTATACAGCCCGGCTCAGTCCATCCATCCAGCTACAGGCTCCCCAGGCCCATTTTAAACTGCTTTAATTGCCAGTAAAGTGTGAAGTGTTTGTTCAGATAGCAGGTGCAGAACTGCAAGCCTAATGACAGAGCTTAGGATCCGACATTAGGTGTTCTGGTATGCAGCACTGCGGTGTGGCTCGTGACATGACTTATGTGCCGGTCGGTGAGAACGGCTGAGCTTGCCTTGGACAGGCGGTATCCTGGACGGGAGAGTGGTGTCATTTTTCGCCACATCACGGTCAGTGGATCCAAAGTGACCTTTGGAGTGCATTGGCCCCACTTTGAATGTGAAACCCATTAGCTAATGTCGCCACCGTCCCACTAAACAAAGTCACAGCATTTGCCGTTAGCCGGGAGTAAGGACATGGGGAAATCGTACGATGAATAATTTGGCTCAACGTGCTCTGGATATTTTCAGGTGTGTGTTTGTGTGTGTGTGTGTGTGTGTGTGTGTGTGTGTGTACAGCCTGAGCGTATTCATAGTGTGCATCTCAAAACGCCCATTGAATTGTACAACGCTGCCTTGCGTGTGTTTAAAACACAACCTGGATTATGTGAATAGGTGGCAAATCAGTGATGCGGCCGGTGTTCTCCGGAAACCTCATGCCAAGAAAGTTAGGACGTGTCGTCCACAATATCTCACTTTGGTGCCCTGGGGGAAAACCTGTTTCACTTATCTTCAGCAGACTGCAGCTGTTGCAGGGCCTAATTGTTCCTCCTCCGCTTCCACAGGCCTCAGTCGTCATCTTTACTGGAGAGGTAAAGACAGGTTTTTTCTTTTTTCAAACAAACCCATTGCTCTTGCAAATGATAGAATTTAATCCCAGGAACTGGGATCGGCTGTAACTGCTGAAAAGCGCAGCGCTATCGGAGTGCTGTAAAACACTTAATGTCGTAACGAAGCAGGGACAGAGTGAAAACAGTTCTGTGCCTCTTTCAGCAGTGCACATTATAAGAAAATAATACAAAATAGTACCAACCCCGGGACACTCCTGAGCACATGGTCAACTTCATAAAAAGAGGCTCAATAAAAAGCCACCTCTGTGTTATCCCAACAAATAGTAAGATGTCATTAGGACATCCCCAGAATGTCTTGATGTCTTGTCACGGTCTTCTGAAATTGTCTTGCTCTGAAGTGCATATAAAAGGTCAGGTAGGACAGAACTAAACAACCTGCTACTGAGAACATGTTAGATATGTATTTGTAAGACAAGTACATTTAAAATTAATACAATACAAAAGTGCTGTCCAGGTGATCCAGCAGTAATTTAGGTATATAGCAATCTCACTGAGGAATGCCCTGACAATTTAAGGAAAAGATGTAAAACCCTATTGTATCACAGCACCTATCTCATTTCTACACCCTTAAATGAGTGCTACCAATAATGTGTAAATATTACTCTGGTTGTTTCTTTGTGTTTTGCTAAATTATTATTTTTGATGATATGCATGTAATAACAGACTTTTTTAAATGAACAAATAGAAAGTAAATGTCAATAGCATGTTCTGTTGCCTATAACTGTTCTTACTGTTGTGTGTCAGGTATTTTACCTGGAACCCCAGGGAGAACAACCGCTGAATGTGTTAATCATTAATGGGAATCCTAATGATCTAACCTAAACTTTGGTAAGTATGCTAAGGTTACCTGAAGTAACACATTTGAACGGAAAAGGATTGAAGATTTAATCTTAAATCTGCAATAAATCCCATTCTGACAAGGGGGAACTGAAGCATGCTGGGTACAACCAACCACAGGGAATGAAAACTGAAGGCAAGCTTCACACAAAAATGCTATCGCTTAAACATTTGTAACCTGCCTGTCAACGGGAAACAAAGCTGACGTGTTACGCTTAACGCACTCATTTGTCTACCACAAAACAACAAAATGGCCCCAAAAAAGTTGCACCAGCTCATCTGTTTTCACAGGATTTGACTTTTAATGTAGAATATGTCTTATATTCGCATCTGAACCATTTTCATTCACCCTTCACTCTTTCTCAGAGTTCCTCCCCAGAGACCTTTCTGGAACTCGGCGTCAGTGTTTTACAACCGAGTCAGAATTCGGGGTCTCTTGCGTTTTCCGTCAGAGCTTAAGCCCATCAAGGAGTCTCGGAAAGCTGATTCCAGCGCGAGTTGTGTGCTGCCTCCGCTACCCCCGTCATTCTACGTGAGAGGAGGTAAATCGACGTTGTTCTTGCTGATGTTTTAGAGTCAGCTGGATTCTGACCAGTAATTAACACACAAAATGGTCCTTGAGGAGTGGTAAATATAAAAGCTAGAACGCATATCTAAGAGGATTAAAGGACACACTAGAGATCCTATTAATTTACTAGAGGGACTATGTCATAATCCCTGAAAGTTCCAGAATTACCTTTCATTCCATCTGAAGGTTCATGTCCATTCTAGTGTTCTAAATGTAAATTCTAATGGACATATTCATTTCCTGTTGTACTGTATAAACAGTACAGGTAGGCTGGAATGCTTCCAAACAGAATAAATGCTTTCAAAGTGATAGATTTTAAGGAAATGTTGAAAAGAGGCAACTTTATGAAATATGAACCCCTGTAAGGACACATGAAGGTTATTTTAGGGATTCACACCATGATCTCTATCTGTATAAATTTATCACCAGCAAAATGTGCAAGTCTCAAGATTATCGTAAATGAAACATCCAACGTTCCTCCCAGGTGTGCTTAAGTTATCTGAGGCAGAGGGGCATCAATCAGCATAAGGCCCTGTAAATTGCTCTGTAAATCTAATTAAGTTTTCAATGTCTTTGCCATTTAGAAACATTCTTAACATTATATTTTACTAAATTGCACTTTCTTTCACATCTCATTTATTTTGGGGCTTGCCAAATAGTGATCTTGAAACAGAGACTTATCCACCCATAAAATATTCCAACATACTAACAATTGCTTTTTTTAAATATAAAAGTGTATGAGACACGTTTACATAACCTCCTGTTTCTGTTCTCAGAAAGTCTGGATGGTGATCAGATGGCAAAACCAAAAATAACTGAATTACACTGTCCACCAGTTCACTGTTTCCAGTCCAACCAGACCCATGGCCCAAAGGAACACATGTTCAAAATCTCTATTTGCACAGAGACAGCTTTTTTTCTTTGGCTTCTCAGGCATTTCATGACAGAAGGAATTATTTGATAAGCGAGTCAACCCTATGATATAGTGCCTGTAGAGAATACAGCTGACCCAGCTGCCCTAAAGAAAGTCATGCTCGTTCTAAAAACAAAATTTCAAATCCTCCTAAATGTACACCAACCCTTATCTAAATATTTTCCAACAGTGGGTTTGGGGCGGACCTCTTGCACAGAGGCAAGCTACTTAAACAGCTAGTTTCAACTACAGGAAGGGGAACCACACTTAGGTAGGCCAGCGTTACTACGCTCATCATATTATCCAAGCCAGGTAATGATTTTGTTCATTCAGCCAATAGACAAGATAAAGATATTAAAATGTAGGATTCCTTAAACCAGATGTGTTCATAGCCAACCCCTGGCACAGAGGAAAAGCTTCCTCACAGACCACTGAGTATTATACTTTTGTTTTTGGTTCAGCAGTCACACACTCTATGGCCTCTGCAACACGGGATCAGCTGCAGTGCAAAGCCCCAAACTGGGCGCAGGGGTTAGGTGCCTTGCTCATGGGCACAACGGAAGGGTATTTAACCCTCCATTTGCCACACTACATTTTCTAATTTCTAAAGGCTTCGCCCAACGTTAGCATGTGCTCCCAGGATCGGTCATTTTGCTCACCAAACCAAATAATGTGAGCTCCCAACCGGGCCGGGTGGTCTGGTCCCCGTTTCCTCCACCAAAGGCTGACTCTTGACTCCGTGTTTCACCTTGCTCCACAGCCACATCTCGTACGATTTGCCTTTGGACTTGTGCCGGTGAGACAAATTCCTGCGCTCTCGGCACAGTGTTTGCTCGTTCCTTTATGTCTCACGGTGCTATCTGGCACACGTGACATTCCACACTGGTTTGGCACCCTCTGTGGTGACCTGAAAGCAGTGGGGTTCTCAGGCACATTTCCTCTTGTCTCTGATCTCTATTGCCTTCTGCGGGGTGCCGCGGTAATGTCATTTTGACATCAGGGTTTGAAACCGCTTGTGGATTGGCCCAGGGGTCCAACGGAGGGCGGAGCAAACGGGCAGCATCTCCAAGGTAACTGAATATGGTCGCCGTGCCCCGTGAGGACTCCGGTCTAGGCTTCCTGGTTGAGTGGGCAGTGTGATCAGAACCGGGATGGCATCAGATGCTTCCGAGGAAACATCTCAGACACTTCCTGGATCTGCGAGGAGTGGTGGCACTGAGGCAGGACCGTAATCGTTTCATTGGATTTCACAAAACTGTGGAGAAACGGTAAAAGATACTAACATTTGGTGGTCCTTCTCCCTCTCCGTGTCTGACAACTAACTACTGGGCTGACTATCGCTCTCCCTGCAGGTCAGTCTGAGACTCAAAATTCAAGTCTTTCAGGTGATCCCACAATGATATGTTGTGCAAAACAAAGTCATCAATGACTGAAACATCCCTAATCAGACCATCAAAACCTACAACTATTTTTGAAAGATTTCAATTTACCCTTGTGTGTTCCGGTGCTTCCCCAAAATACTCGGCCCCCAGACCCATCAAACCCATCTAAACTGGCTATGAGATGAGGCACTTTCATGGTGCCAGTTATCCCTGAATTGGACTTAAAACATGGAAATATAGGGCTACCGTGACCTGGTTTGACCTGGTTTGCGATCACCATGGCCAGCCTCAACACCAGGACGGGCCAGCCAAATAATTCCGGATACACCGCCTTGATATATTTCCTTGCTAGCACCGTTTTTATGTCCCCTAAATAATAATATTTGTTAATGTTCTGTTACTTATGATGATACGTTCCCCAATGTTCTCTCCGATCCACTTTGTGTTCTTGTGTAGAACATACTATATACCTGGAAAATGCATATTGTCATATTTATATCTATACATTGTGTGTATCTGTATATAAACGGTTTGCATGTAAAAACACTTGTTAACATCTGGGCCAATATGATTGTAAGCTCATCCATTTCAACTACTCTATCCAGGGGACTGTCATGACTCGTATTTCCCTGCCGAACCTACAGGTGTCAGTACTTACGTCCGATTGCATCTACATGTTACAGGAGACCGAATGCTCAAATGAATTGAAAACTGCATTGATTCTGACCATGTTGTGATCCTTCTCCTGTCACAAAATTGGCTCCTGTTTAGGCCAACACAGAACTCCTTAATACAATCCGCTTGGTGCGATTCCCAGTCAAGGTTAAAATAATCGATGATAATCACCAAATTTGATAGAAATGTGGCCAATTGGTCCATTGGGTGATTTAGCATACCTTTACATAGCAAGGAGTGTGCCAAGCTGCCATCAAGGCAAGGTGTGGCTACTTTGAAGAATCTACAATATAGAATGTAAGTTTGAAAGATAATTGTAGGCTAGTAATTGCTAGGTAAAGAAAGACCAGTTTGTGCAGAGAAGTTGCGCGCCCGACGTGAGCTTGATATGTTTCTATATAATGTGCACAATAATGACGCTTCCCTGTGGTCTCGGCCCAAGTGTTCTAACCATCTCTATGATTGAAATGGTTTTAGCTATTCCCAAAACGATTTTGGAGGCTATACCAGATAGTATAATCCTAATAGTTGACACAGAAAATATATCCAATTAATCCACTATTTCTTGAACAACACATCTTATCACAGTGTTAAACACTACAGTGAAGATGTGTAAAATTACCCCAATCTTAAGTCAGTGATTTGGCATATGCTATGATAATCCATCTCAAGAAGTGGTGACTGGAAGCAGCCCACTGCCCCATTGGTACAAAGTTCCCAGTGGAAAAATAGCAAATATTTTAATAGTTTGACATTGGCATTAAAGCATTGCTAGCCCTTGCCTGGTTATAAATATTGTACCTCCTGCCAATGAAGTATCAGAATTAAGATTGCACTCAAGTCCTATGAGAGAACTGGGCTACACTAAATGAAAAGGTGCCAGGGCAAAACAATTTCTCATCAATATTGTCCAAGACAAGAGTCCGTGATCTCTAAATCGCATTAGGGTTTCGCGGGTGAAGAGGAACAAGTAGGCATTGGACTAAACCCACACTGAATCCGTAAAACTCGTTATAACCAATGAAGAGTTTAGGCCTGTTTCCTCGCGCTCTCTGTCATACGGAGGATGATGGAGACAAACTGCGATATTAAATAGTACGTCTATACATCTAGTTTGCGGGCAAATCACACGCACAACTTAACTTCATATGTGATCTGCTTCAAAAGCAGATGCTTTTAACTCTCACCAAAGCCTCGGGAATTTGGTCTATGCGTCATACCTTGAAAATATAGTTTTGCCCGGAACATGCCTCTAGATGCCTGCTTCAGTAGAACAATTGGTCATAGCACCACATTCTCGTGGTTCGTTTTTCAGTGAGCTAGTGCCTCTCATACAAATTAGATCTGGGGAGTCACGCACTTGACGTAGGCGGAAAGCGGAGGGTTGGCGTTTCAGCGCAGCACGTATAGCGCGCAGCATGACTGACCATCTCAGAACACATCCTCTTCAAAAAATAATCTGTAGGCCTACAAAGTCATTTTGAGATTAACCCCCCCCCCTCCCCCCGCCGCAACTATCGATGACTCGCCGTTTGCTCTTTCGAGAGACACACTTGAGGTTTTAGGTAACCAAGCCAACATGAGTCAAATACGCGTTTAACACAGGGTGTTCTCATTCGCCGGTGATGGCACGTTCGCAGCATTTGGCCATAGCGGTAGCATGAACGCATCACATCCAGCGGCTCAGCCTCAGGATCTCAGAACACCTTTTGCCTCACTGTCCTCTCCGAACGCTGTGGCAAGCCTTTCGGTAGGGAAGCGAAAGCCGCAAGTGGATATCACAATGTGTTTAATCTCCGAGTAGCGATGGAAGCTGCTGGAATTGTCGAACTGGCTGTGGATACGCGTGGATACCACTGGACACCGAGTAAGCTTGGTTTCGAAAGAATTATCGGCGTTGGATCCTCGATGACTTTTACAATGTCACAATCAAGGAGATTCTCTTGAGGCTTGAAGTATGCACGGACATTGGCGATTTTGACTGATGTGTCATTCTCGGAACACAATTCACTTGCTTTTATGAATCACTGTGAAACAATAATTTATTCAAGTATACTGAAATATGGACTGAAACAAATATATTTATTAGACCATCAAATTACATTTCGCTACCAGGTGTTTCATCTAGATTTGCGCTGAATCCTGGTGCGGAACCGTGGGAACTCAGTTCTGACCAGCTGCATCTCGCCTTGGGAAGAACCTGTCACCATCGAAGTGGATATGATGACATTAACGTGAAGATGGGTTTAGTTTTCGGTCTGTTGTGGCTGTTCAACATCTTTTTGGGAGGCATTCATTGCCAAGGAGTGTATGGTAAGACAACGCGTTTCTGAATATCCAACAGATATAATTAATACCAACGTGACCTTGTGAAAAACGAATCCAGTACAAAATGTATGTTGTACGGTGCATCCGTTTGTTTTAGGCTGTGTGCTAGCCTATGACTCGCCCACAACGTTGTGGGCTACAACAGGTATGCACTTTATATCACCATTGCATTTCAACACAGTGGCACGCTGAAACCACAGGTGCTCTCAGGGCATTCGGGCTATTCGACCCAATCGATGGTGCATGGCTGGTTCGGATCACACCGAGGTAGCATTGGCCTCTGTTTCTGGGCGTCTGAATCCCGATATCACATCACCGGCGGTGTTTTATACCACCACCGCGCTTGTGCGTGCGGTAAGGCGACTGGGAACAACCCACCGCTGACCGTAAAGACACATTCTCCACCCATGACACCACCAGCCTGGCAAAGACATCAGCCTCGAATCTGACGTTGCCGATATGAGCGGGTGGAAATGTATATAATCTTGTATAGGTAGTGAATTTACATTTTGGAGTATTGTTACATATACATTGTCATAGTACATACAATATGAACGTTGACGTGTGAAATCAATGTTACATTTGAGAAATAGCAATTGTGGGCCTTTAAAACCAAGACCCATGAAATATCTTTAAATAGTGTTTAATTACCCCATTTCATTGACTATTAATTATAATTAGCTCAATGTGGTTTTCAGAGACTTACAGTTTTATTAGAGCAGGTCAGTGGCACTGAGAATATGTCCCCCAGAATCTCTATCGGTTAGTCAATCCCATGCCCGTCTGCAACTGGTAGCTTTTCTCGAGGGCTGTTCTTCATATTCGTTAAATCCCGCCAGTAGCTTGAGTTGTGCAGAAATCATTGGCCTTGTCTGTGGTTGAGTAGTATGCCTCTTCACCTGTTATGCAGCCGGTTCAGACCTCATGTTTTGCTGTTTCCCTCGCATCCACTACACAATTCCCTATTTTTTAACATGCTCTCCGTGCATGATATCCTACCACTATTAATTGTAACAAGTGATATAGAACAGCTGACAGTTATCTGTTTTCCGGGCACAGGTTGAGTTCCAGACCTTTCGACCTGGTGCTGCATACACGCAAGGGGAGGTCAAAGTAGTGTACATCATTGTTTTTGGCCATTTGTACCAAGCGACTCGTCGTTTTAGAATGATTTCCTGCTGGGATGTGACCGACGTCATATTATGTTGCATAAAGGTGTTATTATTCAATCTTACATCCATATTAGAGGAAATGTATTGCAGTATGTATTATGGCCTCTGGTGGTTAGTGCTTTTTAATTTACATCTACTTTCATATTACTAATGTGGGAACTTAGCAACATCAAGCCGAATGCGTTATTATAACAGCAATATCACAGGGGATGTAGTTCAACCGATAGTTGTGATTATCAGGAGAAAAAGCCCATCCCATTGTATGTGTATTGCATAGATCCACAGCATACAACATGTTACCTCAAGGATTCGACCCAACAACCTCTCAGTTACTGGCTAGCTGTCCTAACCACTAGACTGCCTTGCCAACTCATAAACATGCTGCCTAGTGTCTAAAAGTAATCTCTGCTCAACTTGGATAGCAGACATTTTTGTTTTAATAAATCCATTTATATTTTCCAGGTCATTTCTGAAAGCTTATTCAGTACCACATTCTTTTGTGGGCAACATGCCCACTACACTGCCTTTGGCAACGTAGTATTATTTCTGTGAATACACGAGGACCCATTGCAGGTTGCCACATCTTCACCGTCTGCACGTATTTATCTGAAGGCAAATGTTTGCCAAGATAATGGTTTATGTGATGAAGTCAAATTCCCTCCGACTGTCATTAACAAGAAACTTCAGGCAGTAACACAGTACAGTGTGCTGCAAGTATCTGGAAGAAAAATGATGGAGTCAACATCTTTTCCCACACAGCCAAGACCGACCCAAATTATTAATACTCAGTCCTCTGCCATATTAGAGCTTTGAAATATGCATGGCGATTAGAGGCTTCGGCTGATAATGGTACACCTCGACACTGGCTGGTGTGAAAGCATGTTGATTTTCATGCAGTTTCTTTGGTCCTTGTTTTGGCTGTTATTTAAGATCAGGTAGAAATGTAAAGTTAAATTGGCTTGGCAAGAAGACTAATTAACACCCAAACGGTCACCCAGTGGTATTTAGTTGTGCTCAGGGTCAGAATATGGTGTCAAATCTTTCCAGATTCACGTAAAATATGATTACACTTTCAGGATTACATTTTTCTTTAAAGCTGTACTGCGTCTTGACATTATCTGCATTGAACTGATGTTGCGATTTTTACAGTATACTTTTGGTTTCTACTATTTAACTGCAGTCATAGTATACATTCAGAATAGGAGCCTGCAGTTGCCGCTGAGAATGATTTAATTGCAGCTTAGATTAATTGTAGGGTGTCAAATCTTCGCAGTATTTAAATATAGCTTTCCTTTTCTTTCAGTGCATTTGAAGTCTCTACAAAACCTTGAACATTTCTGCTCAAAGGCTCCTTTTCACAGCCTAGACACATAATATGACTTCTGAGCTTGTCAAATTATTGCTGATTGTAAAAGTTGGAAAAAAAGTTTTGTTCTTGCCCTTTCAGTTCTTAGTTCTCCCTGCTCAGATTCCCACACCAGTGTCCTTGGATCCAAGCCCCCTCATTCCACAGCGTGGTGAACTATATTTAAATGAGCCTTCTCTAACCTGGCTGTTTGAGTCTGTCATCCTCAGATGGGTGGACCTGATCTCTGGGTCGGTTACCGTGGCATCTCAAAGCCAGGGTTCCTCCACTGGGTGGTATGGTAGCATGAGAATGGATCCTGTGTGGCTGAATAAAGGCAGGCTCAGTTCATTCAGACTTTCACATTCGCTGACACTGCCTTCTCCATCAGGAATCAGCACGACTTCGCAGCACGTGAGGGCCACGAAGATAACCCATTCCTGAGTCACTTTAACTTAGCTGATCGCCTTCGAGAACACGCCGCAGTGAGCACAAGTATTCGCTCTTATGTGCAGCGTTTGTGAAGACTGTTTTCTTTTTAATGTCACTCTCGAAGGCATCCGATCAATCTGCAGTCACTCTGTGGGCGATGTAATAAAGTATGTCCTGTTTGTCATTAACACTAGAGCATGTCTCCTTGTCTGTTATTAACATTGTTCAGTATGTCTCCTTGTCTTTCATTAACACTAGAGCATGTCCCCTTGTCTGTTATTAACATTGTTCAGTATGTCTCCTTGTCTCTAATTAACTTTGTTCAGTATGTCTCCTTGTCTGTTATTAACATTGTTCAGTATGTCTCCCTGTCTTTCATTAACACTAGAGCATGTCTCCTTGTCTGTTATTAACATTGTTCAGTATGTCTCCTTGTCTTTCATTAACACTAGAGCATGTCCCCTTGTCTGTTATTAACATTGTTCAGTATGTCTCCTTGTCTTTCATTAACACTAGAGCATGTCCCCTTGTCTCTAATTAACATTGTTCAGTATGTCTCCTTGTCTGTTATTAACATTGTTCAGTATGTCTCCTTGTCTGTTATTAATATTGTTCAGTATGTCTCCTTGTCTTTCATTAACACTAGAGCATGTCCCCTTGTCTGTTATTAACATTGTTCAGTATGTCTCCTTGTCTGTTATTAACATTGTTCAGTATGTCTCCTTGTCTGTTATTAACATTGTTCAGTATGTCTCCTTGTCTTTCATTAACACTAGAGCATGTCCCCTTGTCTCTAATTAACATTGTTCAGTATGTCTGCTTGTCTGTTATTAACATTGTTCAGTATGTCTCCTTGTCTTTCATTAACACTAGAGCATGTCCCCTTGTCTCTAATTAACATTGTTCAGTATGTCTCCTTGTCTGTTATTAACATTGTTCAGTATGTCTCCTTGTCTTTCATTACCCCTAGAGCATGTCTCCTTGTCTGTTATTAACATTGTTCAGTATGTCTCCTTGTCTGTTATTAACATTGTTCAGTATGTCTCCTTGTCTTTCATTACCCCTAGAGCATGTCTCCTTGTCTGTTATTAACATTGTTCAGTATGTCTCCTTGTCTGTTATTAACATTGTTCAGTATGTCTCCTTGTCTGTTATTAACATTGTTCAGTATGTCTCAATGTCTTTCATTAACACTAGAGCATGTCCCCTTGTCTCTAATTAACATTGTTCAGTATGTCTCCTTGACTGTTACTAACATTGTTCAGTATGTTTTGTTGTTGCATCCATTTGAATGTATGTAGTATATACAATATCTTTTAGAAAAAAATACTATAAAAATATTGCAAATGTTAAGTGCATACCTATTAAGTGCATGCACTGTCAAGTATGCTTTTAAGTCCACCTAAAGATTTTAGTCGTTTTTGTTGACACTACAACCTGTCATTTACAGAGCAGATTGGCCATAAATACTTTCTCAAATTTCTATCAGTAACATATTGGTATTTAACAATGTGGACCACATTCCTTCCTGGCGCATGGGTGCGGTCTACTGTGACTTAAACAATCTGCACGCTGAGGAATCAAAATGTCCCTGTGATCGTTTTGATGAATCATTCTGGCTGTGATGAGTTCAGTACTTTAGTCAGAGTTTGTTACATACAGCAGAAGAATATAGTTCACAGGACAAACAACAGTTCTGTCTGCTGTCCTCTGCAAACAAAAATAGTGATTGTTCACTGAGAAAAGCGTATTTTAAAGCGGCTGCTCCCCAGCCATTAACATCTATTATTAAGACACTTGTCAAATCCCCAGCATGCACTGCTCAGCATTACAGGGACTGCTGTGATTAAAATTGCTGGCGATGCTGGGTCAGTAGTAAAACAATGCTTATGCCATACTTGGGTTAAATCCCATCGCTCAGGGATCAGGACGGAGGAGATCACTGTCTGACGTCAGAAGTCCCAGGGACTGGAGCTGACATAGAACAAAGACAGAAAGGGGACACTTCTAGGATGTGTGACGGTAGGACAGATGGACAGATGGACAGATGACCGGAAGCGGGTCAAAACCGCATTGGTTTTCTTTCTGATATGTTGAGCATTTGATTAAGCTTCTCCTGCAGTGTAAGATGGGTTCACACTTCTGAAACAGTTGTCTCGTTTGAGCCAGTGGAGCGTAGTGAGGAGCAGCTAAAGAAAACAAATACTATTTGACCCATTGCAGGTCTGTGAATTACTTGTAAATATCAAGAAGATTGGTGCACTTTTTGTAATGTGAATCTCCACAGAGCTTGTTTACCCTCTCTGCTGAACAGTAGCCATGATTTCAAATAAATATTTCTGTAATCTCAAGAGGATTTTTGGAGGCTAAGAGTACCCATTATGCACTGATTTAAGCCTTTAGATCCTACATAGAGCATATTTACTAACATTTATATTGGATGCATTTTAGGATATATCGTAAATATAAAGAATTTGCCAAATGACATATTCTGTATGCATTTTTAACATTAACAGGCGTTTGTAAATACATTTTGGACAATGTTTGCGATACTTTGAATCAGTCGTAGATCTTTGAGAGAGATTCATTGTTCAGTATAGATGTTGACAAATGTTCTTCACCTTACTGGGTCACCGAGCTTCTCCGGGTCACACCTGTTGAGGCTTCGCCTTTCAGTCACATCAGCCTGGACCTCTGTCCTGTTTTTAGGCCACTCCCCCTTTTCTGCTCCCCCTTTGGGTACCGGCCTGTTGTCTTACCTCTGTGACTTCATTTACAGTGTTTATTGCTGGCTATATTTGTTTAATTTTGGAAATAAATTACTGGGGCAGCCCTCCGAGTAATGTTTCTACCATTGGTAATTTCTGTGGAAGAAGCTATCCAGTGGTTCTGGAGGGATGCGCGGATATTAATTTTAACTAAAGTCAGCAGTTCAAAAGGGTGAATTACGGTAAAAATCGGGAGGGTAACTGGAACGGAAGTTTCCAGAATTCAATAATTCATTGTAATGTAATTATTTGTTTTTTATTTGCTCCATTGTTTCCCAGCTAATTATCATCTGCTAAGGAGTCAAGATTGTTGTGATACACAATTACATAACCACACGTTGCATTTGAATAACTCTATTATACGGCTGGTTGGAACATGGAAAATAGGTCTCTTACACAACCTGGTATTCACCAAATCCTGGCAGTACATTATTTTTGCACTCACATCCCTCTCACTGACAGAAATTATGCTGGGTATTTATGTACATATATATCTAATATGTATTATATGTAAGGACAATATATGGTGTGTAAGAACATGATATGGTATGTGCGAACATTAAATTCTATTTAAGGACATGATATGGTATTTAAGGACATTATATTGTATTTAAGGACAGCTCATAATGAATTGCACCTTTGATTTAGATTAAAATTATATAAAATAAGGCTGGTGTTGAAAATATTCTCTACTAATATGATGGCTCTGAGAAAACTTTTATTTTATCATGATTGATGAATTATATATACCAACATTGATTGCTTATATATTGAGAAATGTTCCAGAAAAATACATGCGGTATATTTCTGCTAGATATCAGCGACCATTGCCTGATTGCATGCCTTACAGATGTCAGTATTCCAGTGTCATAACCATGTTTTACCACCACTGACAAATGTGAGAAATATTTGTGAACATGCCCAAAATGATCTAGACTGCATTTTTCAGTGGCTGAACTAGCACTAAAGTATTTTGCTTTTGTTTTTACCTCTATAGCAGATTAGCATGCCCCTAATATGAGGATAAGAGCCAAAAACAGATCTAATCCCTGATTTAATTCTAAAATCTCTGATGCTGTTCATAAAAGAAACTGGGCGGGGGCAAATGCTAGAAAAAAACATCTAGTTTGGACTTTCAAGACATTAAGAAACATATGTTAAAAATTAATTAGATAAGCAAAAGCAGATTACTATGTAAATACAGTATCTACCTGTAATAGATATCCTTCCAAATTATGGAAAACATTAAAAACCCTGAAGTACAGTGCCTCCACCACACTGCCACAACTATTACTGATCAAAATGCAATTGCTGATGCCTTTAATTGCCAATTCATTGCACCAGGTGATAATTTCGAGAAAATAAAAAACAAAAATGCAACTACCCCAAATGAATAAATGATGGAGGAATACATGAAAATCTAGTAATTATGCAGGAACATTGATTTTAAGGGTTAAGGGTTTTTGTTGAGTCCGTTCACTGTATAGAAGGTCCTTGATTCTTTTCTAGTTATAGACACCAAGAAAACCTCCAGGGCTGATGTGCTAGATCCAGGCTTACTGGTTAGTGCTGCTAAAACTAAAATAGAGCTCTTTGTCCGAGCACATGAGTGGCGATGTGGAAAACCGAATGCGTGTACAGAAAATGACGTCATACCTACTGTCAAATATGGTGGTAGATGTTTGATGATATGAGGCTGTTTTGCTTCCTATGGTCCTGAGGCCCTTGTTAAGGTCAGCAGCATCATGAACTCTACAAAGTACCAGATATTTGAGCCAAAAGAACAGTCCGCCTCTGGCAGGAAGCTGAAGCTTAGCTGCAAGTCCATCTCTCTGTATGACAGTGACCCCAAACACACCTAAAATAAAAGAGTGGTTAACAATCACAAAATCAACACCTTGCAATTGCCCGTCCACTCTGAGCCTGATCGCAAAAACTTGAACTTGAAAACCTGTTTCGTATTGAAGAGTGTAGTACATAAGATCTGATCTGAGAGGTTTCTGGTTTAAAATGGTTAAAAATACATAGATCTAACATTTACAATGTCTTCTCTAATCCAGAGGCGGAAAGAGTCATTCTACTCAAGCAGAGGTACTGTAACTTTAATTAAATGTTACCTTTTATATTGCCTAAATAGTCTAGTGGGCATGTTGCCCAATAAATTACTGGTATATAAAACTAGAAAAAAGATAAGAAAAATATATATATTTTGTTTGATTTCCCAGAAACATATTAAAGTACAGTATATTCAATAATAACAATGTTTGAAATGACTAAATAGCTCATTGCCTGTGTTGTTTATTTTATACAGTCTCATCAAGACGTCAGTTATTGTATTATATTCCCCCTTTTTTTAACCCAATTTTTCTCTGTTCCCCATCATGGTAATATTGAATTGGTATCTTGCCCTGTATCACTGCAACAACTCCCAAAATATTCTATAGAGTTTTGGATCGTGGCAAGCCTTTCTCCTAGGAATCCACTTTTAAATCTTAATTTATTTTTTTTTTACACCTTCTCTCCCAGAGAGGAGGTCACATGGGTCCTTGTGTGTGAGGGTACGCCTCACTCCCCTGTGTAGTGCAATGACACCAGGAAATCCCTGTTGAAGATGCTTCCAAAATATTTAAATCTCCAATGGGGCTATCCTAGCGAATCATTACCTAGCAGCGCAGTCAAGAATGTAGACCGCGGTGGTAAGCTTGTTGCTACAAAAGAGCGCTGTAGAACCTTTTTGTACAACCTATCAACAAAACAAAACAATTGAATAGATTTTTTTGGTCAAATCAGCAGTTGTCACAGAGTGAGTTTACAGGTACCCAGCCTAAAAACCCAAAGAGCAAGCAACAATTGCTTATGAAAAACTGCCTAGTAGGATCGGACCACAGGAAGAAAGTGGAGCCGGACTCTGAGGGGTGACCATCTTCTGTCTGTGCCTGGTGAAGATTAGAATATATGGCCTCATTGTGCGACCTCAATATCTTTGTATGTTCAGAAGACCAGTGGGCCAATCATTACTGGTGGGCTGTGTCCGGAGTCTTTAGGCTGAATCCAGATCAGCTGCACAACCAGGTGGACAAGGTCAGGATTGACCAGGTGGGCTGTGGGCAGTGGCAGCAGGAATCACAAGGCAGAATCCAGATCAGCTGCACAACCAGGTGGGACAAGGTCAGGATTGACCAGGTGGGCTGTGGGCAGTGGCAGCAGGAATCACAAGGCAGAATCCAGATCAGCTGCACAACCAGGTGGACAAGGTCAGGATTGACCAGGTGGGCTGTGGGCAGTGGCAGCAGGAATCACAAGGCAGAATCCAGATCAGCTTGCACAACCAGGTGGACAAGGTCAGACACAGCAATGCAGCCTGAGACGTGGCCCAAGAGCTCAGGTCCTCCTAAAACTCAACAGGACACAGCATATCTTGGCAATTCTTCAGATTCAAAAGGTTACCTCAGCATAATATTCAGACAGGACCCTTGTCCCCTGTCACATAAACTAATGCAATGTAATGAATTGGGACTGAAACCAGGCAGACTGACTCCAGTCCCCCGGGATAAAACCTTTGAGGACTAAAACTAGGGACAGAGACAGGTGGCAGTCCAGAGATACTGTGGCCCTTCTCAGAAGGTAGCAGAAGGAAATAACATCCAGTTTGCCAAGCACCGGACGAAACGGACACCATAAACAACACCAAAAATTCACATGCAGCTATTAGTGGTCACAATGTTTAATGAGGCCTACTCCCTCTTATTACTGTCAGTAGAAGAAAAAAAATAACTGCCTCTTTGGATATGATAAGTTGCTCTTTCTCTCCCAAACGAAACAAAGTGATTCAAGAATCGACAGAGACTGAAATTAAAGTTCCAAGCTGCAGGTTTAATGTTAAATCATCTTACCGCCCCTAACAGTTACATCAGTTTGTCATCTTGACAAGGGTGAATCCCTGCTTCCATCCGTGAAGAGTCTTACACAATGTGTTTGTCACATTTCTAAGTAAATCTTGTGTCTTTCATGCCATGAACCAGTCCTGAATGAAGGCCCTCGTGACTGTGGGTTCATTTCCTTCCTCAGAGGCTTCGCTAAACGGACAGAAGACTGTGTTCTCTAAACACCAGATACCGTCATTGTGCTAACCACCCCTGATTTACTTTTGTGTATCGTCAGTTCTCAATCTACTGTTTCCCTCTTCTAACACCATCCTGACTAGCAAAGCACACTACTTAACATCATCACTAGTTCCCCCATATTTAATATCCACACATGATATATCCCTGATCGCCTCCCCTGGTATATCCATTGATTATCCTTGTCATAATTAGTCTGTAGAACAGTTATACGGATGTGTGTGTCTGATATTACACAAATATTAGCCAGGCGACCCTTGCCTGTGTTTGTTTATTCTGTGCATGTGATGCATAAATACAGCTGTTTCGGATGACATCATCACCCCGCTCGCTCTCTGTCCGGAGTGATTGACAGATTCTAACCGAGACCGAAGGATAAAGTGCTTTTAAATCTGCCCAGGACTGTAACAGTTTTTTTTCCACACACAGACACACAAACATGCATGTACACATTAATCCCATTTCTCCCCTAACAAACTACATACCCTGGGAAGAGATCTCTCTTAGCAGCCTGTCCCTTTTCACTTCATCCTTAGCCAATTAATTGCTAGTCAGTGTTGAAGTTATGAACGTTTTAGCCAGTTAGCTTAACATTGTTCTTTGTCGTCGAACCAAAAAAAATAATGTCTGGACGGGATGTATGTTTATTAGAAGAAGTTATATATGGTATAGAGACATGATAGTATTAGTTATACATCAGGTATAACATGATTCACAGTATACAGCAGGAAGGCACTGTATATTTTTAATTTGATCGAATATAATTTATAAGCTGTAAGGACAGAATTAATTGTATGTAAGGACTGATTGCATTGTACGTAAGGACAAGGACTTCCGTTTGTTGAAAGACAGTGATATTGTGTGACTGCATCTGCTCATCTGTCCCTCGTTAATCTGCACTGCTCGCATAATGGCAGTCTCTGGCCTTAGGAGTCCATCTGCCGTATAGAGGAGGCCGGATGTTTTATCAACGCACCCAGATTTGGCGCTGGCAACGTCGATTGTAGATTAGAGAAACTGAAGCCCCTTCTCAATTAGGGTGCGAACGCCGTCGCTGTCCTTCCTCCGGCAGCGTTCGACTGGTAAGACGCGCACCGCTGTTCGGTTGACGTTAGCGGCTAATATTTGATTTGTTGCACACGATTTTTGATTTGTTGCACACGATATTTGATTTGTTACACACGATGCCGTTTGCCTTTACGGGGACCTCGTTGAGTCTGGTGACTATATTACAACTCAGGATTTATGTGGTAAACCACAGTAATTTATCCCTTTGACAGGATCTATTGTTAATTAACAGCTCGCTGCAAGGGGCTAGACCATGAGATAGTCTCAGGGTTTGGGAATGGTTTGAAGGTGACGGATCGCACAACCCTGCAAAATACACCTTTGTGACTGCCTGTGTGGGATTATTAAATGCCTTACAGTCAGACTGTACTGTTATGTATTGATATTTGGCGTTGCATGATAAACGATATGTGACGTCTTGGGAGGGCAGCGTTGGAGATTTTGCCCGTGGCTTTAAGGAGACGTTTTGTCCATTTTCAGCGCTGTGCCCTCAGGGGAGTGTGGCCCGGGATGGCGTTGAGTGGTAAGGCTTGGCTCGCGGCCCGGCCTGCTTCTCTTCCATTCCCGCCTTCTTCCTCTTATTACCCTCATTAGGCAAAGAACACCTCACCATACACACACACACACACACACAAACACACACACACACACACACACACTGGAGGCTGTAATGGAGAAATCAGTCATCTTATCATCTGGAGGCCACCAGGTAAAGCCCAGCGCTCCTTCCAGGTGGGCTGTGCTCAGTCCTGAGGTTATCACGAACAGCCGTGGCATTTACTAGTGAACACACTGAGAGGAGGACGCCTGTTAACATTGCAAAAATGACTCTCTTAGTGGCTTGAACCCCAGGGCGAATGGACTCCTGTGCCCTTATGCGAAAAACACCGAACATCCAGAACCCGGGCTACTGTATGTGATGTCTTGGCGAAATGACATCATCATGACGAAGCGTACCCATTCGTCCAAAACGGCAACATCACCTCCGATTGTGTCGGACCTGGGTTTCACACTGGCGGCCTCGATTCGTGTGGCTTGTCCCTTCCACGTGGGAGTGTAGTCCCTGTGTGAGGTTTCTATCCTGCTGATAATGTTCTCCTTTCCACGGAGCCTCTAAACATGGCTTTGCAGATATCTTACTGCATGACATTACTATGCTCATATTTAATTCCCCTCGCCAGTAGTGGTGGTCCCGCGATCAAGTGAGAAGGGTTTGGGAGACCGAAATATTGTTTATCTCGTCCTCCAGCAGCACCTATGTCACCAATTATTAATGATTCTATTAGAAGTTTTTCAAAGGCGCCCACCAGTGAGTGCACGGTTGGTTTCCAACAGCAGATTGGACCTTGTCCGGAACAACAGTGTTTTCAATGCCTGTACCATCAATTCCATCCAATCAATATCAATTTCGGGCCCTCTGTTAGCTTCCGATCAACCAGCCGATATGGAAAACCTTTTATAATCAGCCCTTACTGGTTCCAGCTGAGTCTGCCTGAGCTGCTAACTGATCACTGCAACTGCTAAGCACCTTACCCACACACATTTATGTCACTGCTCATGGTGAGCAACTTTGCACCTGATCCTACTGGATGTTTATGATATAGTGTATCTTTATACCCGTCTTTGACAGTTTTTTTCCCCCCGTTCATGTGTGACTAAGTATTTCTCTTGCTTTAGCTGTGCCTTTGGCCAGGTTGTCATTTGGAATGAGAATTGATTCTCAGTCAGCTCAGCTGATTCAACGATGGGGGAATAAGTCAAATAATAAATAATCTCACTAATATGATGTGCTTCGGTTGTGTTCTGAATTTGTGATAATGTTCATTACGAATTCATTAGACCTGTTTTTGTGTGCTATATTTGGATTTTTAATGGTAAAAATGGTAGTGTGGTACGGTAAGTACAGAAATACACCGTAAGGGGCCAGCCACCAATGAGTATTATCGAGTGAATTCATTTATTAGATACTGAACATGAATCAGACTTACAAAACAAACATTTTTGATGTGAACTTAGGGCAAAAATAGCTGTAGCGCTTTAGCTGTACATCAGATCGTGACGACCTTTAGAATACAACACAGTCACATTCCACAGAACCACACTGACACATGATAAAACACGTAGGTGGCTGTTTATTTATTTATACATCTTTTTAGAGTTACACCAGAGTGCCGTCATTTAAAAAATAATAAACTTTATTAAGTAGCCTGTACTGCGTACCATGTAGTACACAGCCTCTGGTCTTCACTGTGAGAGGGTGACTTATGAAGTACATCTGAGGTTACCGGCAGTGTGTTTCTGTTAAAGTTCTCTCTATTTCTGCATTTATCAAGCCATTAGCTGTAGATTTAGTGGGAAGGAGTGTTAATAAGTGATAATGAGTGTTAATGAGGAAATAGCACTGCAGATTACTAGGAGCAATATGGGCGCGATTCATTTTGTGCTTGGCTGCACGCGCAGAATGATTGTCTACTCAGGTTGGGTTTTCCCTTGTCAGCGGCACCTCCCCGGGAATGTTTTGTGGGATTTCACCTTGGCTCGCCCGTAGCTACCTCAGTCTCGTCGATGTCGAAGGTATGGCCCATCGGGAGCTTAAGACTTCAGGGGCACAGCTGACGCGGGAGAACATCTGTCACTGCTGCTGTCAACACTGCGTTTTAATATTCCATGAGAAAGAGAGATGGTGTCAGTTAACTGGTTCCAGTTACTGTAACCTCTGTCAGTTAACTGGTACCAGTTAATGTAACTGTTGTCAGTTAACTAGTGCCAGTTACTGTAACCTCTGTCAGTCAACTGGTACCAGTTAATGTAACTGTTGTCAATTAACCAGTGCCAGTTACTGTAACCTCTGTCAGTTAACTTGTTTTGCTTACTGTACCTATTGTTAGCTAGTGTAACTTGTCAGTTAACCGGTGTCAGTTATCCAGAATGACTGGTCAAGCACTTCACAGCCCTTACTTAGGCAGGTGCACACCCTCCGGGGATTCAGATTGACATGGGACGACTCGCTGTGGAGGCGGAGCCCACCCTTATTCTTCCTGAACCTCAGCTTCGTCATATCTGCCCTTTGCAAGACATTCATTAACATGAAAATGGGTAGAATTTCATCAGAACCAGATGCTCCAAGTCTTATGCCATTTCTCCTGTTTTCTCCGTCCCTGTGCAACTTCTCATCGTGGTCACTGAGAGTGCGTCAAAAGACCAGGACATGGTCTAGATTCTAGGGGCTTGGTATCAAAGGAAACATAATGAGTGATGATCTTGGCCCATCTGTCTGAGCCACCGCCTCCAGTGCACGTTTACTACTGCAGTATGGTTTCGAATACCGCCCACTGCTCTAAAGAAGAACTCTCTCCCGTATCTTGTACCACTTTCCTGTCAGATAACGCGTAGAAATGCCAGAAAAATATCTATAAAAGTAATACAAAGGATGAGATCCATCAACACAGTCATACCTTTTATCCACCTTCTAAAGGACCCACGGCGGGTAATGATGCGTACAGTGTCTACAACGCTGTATATGTAGCTGGTGAAAAAGAAGACATTAAAATATCTTACGGGCCTATTTTTAGAAACACTTTGTGTTGTTAAAGGAACATAGTGGTTCCCATATTTCACCTGGAGGTTTTCTGAAGCCGCCTGTAGCACTGCCTCTTTAGAAAGAGACACACTGTTGAATAATAAGGAAAAAAGCGGACTAGCCAACACTTCCAGGGAACAGCGCGTGTACGATTCATCCTGCGAATAAATGATTCTGAGAATTTAAAAAAACAAAACAGTGACTCATCTGTGAGTTTCAATGATCAGACAAGGACAAACGTTTTACAGAGGATGTGGTTTCAAGAGTTACGCTGCTATGCCTGATATTTTATGGATATATGAATATATATATATGTATGTACATATGTATGTATATAAATGCAAATAAAAAACTAATATCACTTGCCAATAGAGGTGTTCCCCCCAGAGATGGGATCAAACAATATCATAACTGTTTAAATTTCCAATATCAAACCCCTGATTAGGGACAGTAAGAAAACCCAAGTTTCTCCCCTCTCAGTTTCTTTGCGCCCAATTACGTTCCTGTCTTACAGCAGGTGCATGTTTTCTCAAAGCACAACAGGGCAGTTTACGCTGCCACACACCTGCTGAGGAGAATGCATTCCCTGGCTAACAAGCACCATACAGATTGCAGGCGCCTGTGCTTTTACAAGGAGTGGCTCTAAAATGACGTGACAAGGCCCCCACCCGTCCACCCTGGTCAGTGACGTGCCAGTTTCCTATGCTGGGCCCTGGGGCGTTATAGATATGCCGTGACCAAGACACCCGGCCACAGAGTCTGAAAACCTGGCATTTACAGTGGTTTCACCTTTCTCTCCAGTGCTTTGAGCAAACATTAGTTGCTGTCAAGAACAACCCCAGTCATGTTTAAAGAACGTCATGTTTAGGTCTTTTTTTTTTTTTTTTCTGACCCGCTGCTGTGTACATGGCATCAAATAGGCCTGCTAATCTGTCAGAAGAAACAGTGTTGTCAACAATTCTCGGTCAAATGTTGTAGACACTTCTTAATGTCTTGAGTCTCCCAGTGTTGGTGGGAATAACTTCATCAGGGGAAACTGAAGCTATACACAAACACTGTCAGGCATATTATAATTTATTTCTCTCAATCTAATTTATAAAGCCCTTTTTACAACAGCAGTTGTCACAACGTGCTTTTACAGAAACACCCGGCCTTAAACCCCAATGAGCAAACAACAGTAGTGTTGAATTTCAGTGGCTAGGAAAAACTCCCTAAGAAGGCCGAATTTTAGGAAGAAGCCTAGAGAGGACCCAGGCTCAAGCACACTTTGTGCCAGTTGTTTGGTCCCAATGTTTCGATAGCATCTTGACGTTGCACCTGATGTGAGTGTGTTTCTAACTGATACTCCTCACTTAGGTGGTTGGCCCATTCAGCGGTCCATTTCACGCCTCGTCCCCCACTGCCTTGGTGAAAGTGCTTCAGAGAAGTGGACTGAATGCCGGCACCGACGACAGGCTGATGAGAATTCACATTTCTGGCCTAAACTGCCTTGGTTGTTTGTGCCGTCGCCACTAGACCCAAGTGAACGAGCACATTTTAGGACCGGAGTCGGCAGAGCATAGGCTTAACTTCTGTATATACACCGGGCATGTGCAGGTTCTGATCGTCTTGGTCCATTCAAACAGCCCCTGACCTTTATCCCGATGGGCCTTAATTGCATTTGGTGCCTGCCAATTGCATTTGGTGCCTGCCATTGGCATTTGGTGCCTGCCATTTAAGTGCTCGCCCCGTGCATCATGAACTGCCTCCAGGCAGATGGAGTTGGATCATACAATATGTGCAGTAGAGAATGCGTTGACACGCCAGCCAGAACTTTGACAGATCCTCCCGAGGAGGATCTTAGTTTGAAACCAGCCTTAGCGGAGCTTTACGGGCGTGTTTCCGCTAGACACCAAGAATCATGCTTTATGCATTCTAGCAAGGGGGTAACATGGACTCGCAAGTCACAGTTACGTCTTGCACAATTTAACATGCTAGCTGCAACCGCAAATGTTTGGTGTGTGCTGTATTCGTTAACATGCCTACAACACTTTAACTAGGCTATTTTTCAGTGGTTTGAAATGTGGCTTCAAAGAAGGTTGGACTTGTGAAGTGACTCCAGTGTAATGGGCTCAGACCAGGGTCTCTACACTGCTGTGCACTTTATAGTCACAAATTTGGAAGATTATACATAGTTTTCAATATTCAAAGCTGTGCTTTATTAACCCATTTTAAATTCCTGTTGTCACCCAGTGATTTTTTTTCTCCAAAGATTGTACTCCAGAACCCAAGTAATGTTGGAATGCCCCATCAAATAATAGCATTGGTCTCACATAAATACAGTAAATGTTTGGTAGACTGTAGCTAGGTAGCGCAGCATTCAGGGTCTGTAAAAATAGATGACGTTTCAATACGGTTCATTATACCAAAGTGAGTGACCACCACTGCACATTTGAATGCAGGAATTGATAACTGTGAAAAAAAATGACATTTTCCACATGACCAAGTCGTTTTTGTGTTTGCCTTGCTTGTATCCTTCGGCCCCCGATGGAATTCTGTCATGGAAGATTAATGGTGTAATCTTGTGCTGCGTCACCAACTGTTTCCAAGTCTTTATGCAAGAGAGGTAATCTGAAATACGCCCGGTGGTTGGGTGATTTCAACACGTTTTGACGGTGCTTTATTCCGTGCATCGTGTGCTATCTTCTCGCTTCCTATTATGGATTTTCCCGATTTGTACTGGATTATGTAACTACAATGATAGTTTGCCATGGTGGAATTGAAATGATTAAATACTGCTGGCCAAACATCTGTTTGCACAGTCGAGGCCCAAAGTATCGGCCCCCTATGCACTTTCCCAAAATAACTCAGTCTTTAAAAATAAATTGAAACTGACTAGTGTTTGAAATTGACAACTTCAGTGTGAATATTACCGAACCTTCTTCATTCAGAACCAAATATGTCCAGAAAATAAACAGCAATGGCATAGACAACAACATTATTGACACACCAAACTCAATATAACACAGCCTTTGCCCAAAATAACTGTAATCAAGCTCTTCCTACAGCAATGTACATTGCTGTCCTCTGTACTGGCAGTTTAGCCCGCTCTTCTGCAAACTGCTCCAGTTCTCCCAGATTTGAAGGGTGCCTCCCAACTGCTGTTTTCAGATGACTCATTGCTGGCAATTTTAGAACAGTCACACGTTTTCTCTTGAACCATTTCAGGGTGCTTTTTGAAGTGTGTTTATCCTGCTGGAAGATGACCCATGACCCACGTTTCTGAAACTGTGTTTGACACTGCGCTCCAGAATTCCTTGGTTTTCTTCTGATTTGATGATGCCATACACATTTTCAAGGCACCCAGTGCCAGAGGCAGCAAAGCAAACCCCCAAAACATGTCTGAACCTCTTACATGTTTGGCTGTGGGTAAGCTGTATTTTTCTCTGAAGGCTTCATTTTGTTTTTTGTAAACATTGAGACGGTGTGCTTTTTCAAAAAGCTATAATTTGGTCTCACCTGTCTAATGGATATTGCCTCATAGGGATTGTGGCATGTTCGGTTGTGTTTTAACACATTGCAGTCTGGCTTTCTTACGTCTCTTCGTCAGCAGTTGGTTTCATAAACCTCCTTTCACTCAGTTGGCGAAAGATGGTGCGAGTTGAAACTGTTGTACCTTGTGTCTGAAGGTCAGCTTGAATCCGTGTGGTAGATTGAGGTGCTCTTTCCCCCATTCAAACAAGTTATGTCTTCCGGTCACGTCCAGGAAGGTTGGCTACAGAGGCATCGGCCTTAAACTTCTTGACAGCATTATGTGCCTTGGAAACAGGAACATTAAGATCTCTGGAGATTGACTTGTAGCTTTAAGGTTGTCAATACTCTAATCTTGTCACTGACCTCCTCTGGCAATCCTCTGTTTTTCTTTCTTCTGTCAGTACTCATTGTGGTAGACACAATGACTCAAAACAGGAGAATGACTATATTTTTCAATTCAAAGTGTTTGAATGGGTGATATATTGCTGATACCTGCTACTCGCCAAAGGTGATTTCAGTTCCAAAGTAAAGGAAAATCACCTGCTTGAATGTAATTGTTTTTAACAACTAGAAGACGCCAATAATATTATCCAGACGTTTCTATTTCTTTGTGGAATGAAAAACCCCACAGTTTTCTGAAAGAAATTATGCATTTTGTAAAGTGCAGGGGTTCCAATGCCTTTGACCGTTAGTGTATATAATGTTGGGTATCATGTCCTCTGAACCAGGCCCATGCAGCTGTAAGGTTGTCAATGTGAACAAAACTTTAATCCAGAAATAACTGATGGTCAGCCTTAATCGTTAAGGGGTTGTTCAGAAAGTTATTCATTTAGCCGGCATTAGGACATTCGAGTACATGTTCACTGTATATGCAAATGCGATCGCTTGGTCAATTAGCCAGAATCTTTGGACCACACTCAAAGCTTGGTACCGTTCAACTGTTATTTAGAGTCCTTAAAATAGGTTGTGTATGTTATGTAACTTGCAGGCGTATCATTTCTGATTCGCCGGCACAGAAGAGGAATTGCTCCAGGGGCCCAAACACAAGGGGGTTCGGTTGCATTTCCGAACAAGAGTTGCGGCTGGAGAGGGAGCCACGCGGATCTGTGTTTCAAAAGAAATCACAGCGACAATTGAATGGAACAAAAAAAACGGCCGTGCCGATGACACGGCGGAGGTATTTTTCTGAATCTGCTGTCTGGCCGTCGTCAGGTGTCCTGGGATCAGGCTGATCGAGTCTGAAATCTCCAATCCTGCCCAGGTCTCCCAGCAGTGGCAGATCAATCACTTCAGTGGAGGTGTTGGGCCTTAGCGCTGTGAAAAAAAGAGTGTGTTTTCCCTCACTATGTTACAACCATTATTACACAGGCATTGTCTTAGGCGACGGTATCACCGATCGCTACCTGAATATCATCAAGTGTGATCAGTGATTTTGACTATGCTACGTCTAAGCCTTTTAAATCAGTTTTCTTAATAGCACTCAGCAAATAAAGTTTGGTTGACAACTCTAAAATACTAACACAGGGCGTGATTTAAGAAACCCCAGCTCCTGTCACAGCAGAGCCTCTGACCTATGTAAACACAGTGACATTCTGCATGTGAATCAGTGGCTAGCTAATGGCTAGCTTTTTACAGTAGCTAATGCTATGGTTCTAGCTAGCAACTGTAAAAGGCTTTTGCAGTATGTACTGTATACCTAGAGAACACTAGTCCTGTTCCCAAACAATAACATATAGTGAAGGGACATTTCTGACGCAAAAAAAATGCTGTTATGGTGTTTTTTCCAGAAGTAGAATGTATAAATCTCAATGACTAGAAAATAGAGATGAAAGTGTTGGGACTTCTCATGAAAGCCCCTTTTTTCAGGTGGGTGATTTGATGAAAAATAAGACATACACATTGTATTTTTTACCGGCTGCTTCTAAATGAGCGTATTTAAAACATTTTCAAAAATCACCCGTCTCACACAGCTAAATACAAAATTAAGAGGCCAGTAAACGTCATTTTATATCTGTCTTGCTCTGGTTAGGGTCAGCCAAAGAGTGATATGCCAATTTCCTGGTACCTGCCTTACTGAACTCACCCTGACACAGATTTAGTGGAGTTGCTTCCAATCTGAGTACATGCATGCACACACAGACAAACATACACGCATTTATTCTCTCTCTCTCTCTCTCTCTCTCTCTCACACACACACAACCTCAGCCTAGAAAAGCTCTCCAAATAAAATTATTGAAAACTGATCCCTGTAGTCGGCTGTTTCCCACTGTGGTCCACCCACAACATCTGCTGCTGTTTTCTGAGCTTTTTGTTCAGATTAAATTTGTGTTTCATTTTTTTTCAGGGAGATAGAATGCCAGGTGTTGGGTTAGAATGGATGAGGGAAAACATGACAGAGGAACACTAAGTCGACCAAGGACGCGTTATCGGTTCTCCATATTTTAGACATTATTTGTAGCCCAATCCCATTTTCCCAAATGATACTCATTTCTTGCAATTGAATCACATCCCTCAGTCATGACACGGAGGATTAACATGTTTCTCCCCACAGAATCCACACCTACTTGAATTCAGCTCAACTTTGAATAATTCATGAAGAAATGGAAACGATTCCCCCTTTTCCCTTATTGATCGCGGTCGGTAATCTCCCCATTAGCACACCACAAAAAAAACTGCGGGATGTGTTAAAGTGAATTTGCTTTCCAGGTACGGTCCGGGCAATTATGGCAACTTGCTAGCTTGTAGTAAAGCCCAGTTTCCCGACCGGAGCTTTCCTCGTGCCTCCCATCCAGTGGACGCGGCGAAAAGCGTTTGTGAATCAAACCTCTAATCTAATCATCACCTTTCACGTGGAGGGCATGGTGCATTAAGGGATTAACTGTCTCTGAGCTATACTGTGAGCTGCTTTGCTAAATTTCATTACTGTGTCCCTCAATACATCAGGTGCTGTATTGCAAAACAATTTTAAATCCAGTTTCTGTGGCGCCCGATTGGTTGGTTAGTGGGATGATTGGGTGGTTGGTTGAGTGGGCGAGATTTTGATTCAGTCATCAATGTTTCCCTCCTCCCATTTACAGTGTTTACATGTAAATACATTTGCTATATGTTATTTTCCCCTACGGCTGGTGTAATTCAACCTGCTCACTGTAGCGTACATTTTATGATGATCAGGGTTGGTACGGAGTTAGCTGTGATTGCAGGTCCATGATGCAATGGGTTCTGAGGAACAATATCTGCTTGTCTACTTCTGAAGACAAAATCCTCTCAGTACTGTCAGAGTGTCGGTGGCTGTGGATCTGATGGAAAGAAGAACTACAGTGTACACACACCCGCCCGCCCGCCCGCCCGCATACACACATACACCCCCCCCCCCCCCCCCCCCCACACACACACACACACCCACAGCACAGTATTCATGCACAGGGTCTGATCTGATGGGAATGGGTCGGTGGATGCGTAGCGGAGATGGCACTGTGACAGGGCCTGACTGCGGAACTTCTCTGTGTGCCTGTCAGATGAGTCACTCTCCGTTCTGTGTGACGGCGCTAAACACTAAAGACCTTCAACTGGGCCAACTATTCCATGTTGTGTTCCTTCCCCAGAGAACCGGAGCGTTGCATTAACGGCAACAAGGATTCACTGGAGGACAACCCACACAGGGCTGCGTTCAGAAGGGCACTGTGTTGTGTTCGTTCAGCAGTTCAGTATGGTACTTGTACTTGCTGTATCACATAAAAATGAATTGCTTTGAACAAACGTGCCTCTCTTGACATTTTGTTTGGAATAATAAATCTGCTGTTTTCATGACTACGACCTGTGAGCTCCTACGCGTGTGGTTGTGAAGTCACGGGCGCTACCCTGGGCGATTGTCAGGCGCCCTGTGGCGGGTCTGCGTCAGGTCTGGGGGTTTTGTGCTCGCTTAAAGGGCTCAGTTATGCCTGAAAATGTTTAATTCAGTCCTGCAAGTTCTGTGGGAATTTGCAGAGCGACCAGCGTCTGAACAACAGTCATATCGGAGACTGTTTCAGCTGTGGCCCTGTGGAAAATGGTACCGAACTGTTGATGTTTCCCTAGCCTTTTTAGAATCTGTACTTATGACACTGCTGTACTAGTATTCTCATGCACAGGCTGTTCTTCTGGGATCGTTGGTGTGTTGGGGGGGGGGGTTCATTCTCTAGTGTTTCTATTTAAAACATTGTGAATGTTTCACCTCACTGAACAACCCCCCCCCCCACCCCAGCCTTCCCAACCGACCAGCGGTGTCCTCTCCAGCTCGTTGCTCCGGGTTAAACGGACATTCCACACACCAGAGCACAGATGGATCTGCAAGCCGTTTCTTTCCAGCAAATTGCAACAAGGTTATGCACCTTTGCTGCGTCAGCCATACGCCCCCCCCCACCCCCCACCCCCACCATGTGCCTCTCCCAGTGGCTGATGGGTAACAACAAGCACTCAGCACCCGCATTTAGTGACTACGTGAGCATAACGAGGCTCCGATGGAGATATGGCAGCCACGAGCATAGCGGCACAACAACGTCTCCAGAATGACAAATATTGCTTTATAAACGGGGGGCAGGGGTAAGAACAGAAACATGCTTATTCACAAGTGAGTGGGTATTGAAAATGTAATGATCATTTATTATGGTCTTGAAATTGCCTACGGTACAAAGACTGGTAGGAAGCTGGTGCCGCGATGGCAAAGGGCATGAAGGAGCCCTCAAATTGCTTCGTCACAGGCCATCCATTCGCTAATTTCACATCACTGTCACAAGACACACACACAGACAGACACACACACACACACACACACAGACAGATACACACACAGACAGACACACACACATTCTCGGATGGCTGCATCGCGTTTATCTGAGTGAACCTGGTGTAGTCAAACCGTACACTGTGTGAATGCTGTGCTTCACGCAATGAGTGGCATTTCGGCGCAACCAATTAGGTGGCTGATGTTCGTGTCTGTTTTGTTGCTGTCAGTGCATATCATCCAAAGCACCAGGGTATGTGATAAGGGCCAATGCTTTGTATTTATCAAGAAGAAAATTCGGAATAAATGCATGGACGTGACTTGGGCCTGTTGGATGGACAACTAAACCACCGATGTGGAAAGTAAACACATTCTACAGCCTGGGACCTGCTGGGTGGAACCTGAACACATTCTACAGCCTGGGACCTGCTGGGTGGAACCTGAACACATTCTATAGCCTGGGACCTGCTGGGTGGAACCTGAACACATTCTACAGCCTGGGACCTGCTGGGTGGAACCTGAACACATTCTACAGCCTGAGACCTGCTGGGTGGAACCTGAACACATTCTACAGCCTTGAGATGACCTTGTTGGGACCGTAGACATAGACTGTTTCAAATGTTTGGACACACTTTCCAATTCACTTGAATGATGCTGGACCGATACTGTACACCAGGGTGTAATTCAGTTGAACAGGCCGCTATGTTCTCCTACAGGGAGGTTCCAGAAACAGCAGATTGTTACATTCCTGGAAACAGCTGCTCCGGGAACATCTGGAGTCTGGTCTCCCCTGGAGCCGGGCCGTGCCGCCGGGCCGTGCCGCTGCATGTGGACAGGAGACGACGGGACACCGGCTCAGTCTGAACACACCCAAGCTGAGCAAGGGGTTGTGGAAGATCCGGTTCTGGGAGTCCCGGGCTAAAAGCGGACAAGTCGATTTGGAATGCGCGACTGCGGGTCAGAGAAGGCACCCGGGCTCATCTGTGTTTCGCTCACCTGCTTGCATTTGTGCATAGAAGCGGGAGAGGAATTGGTGTGTCGCACAGTTTGCCGCTGGAGGTTCTGCTATGTCATCAGTAATGCTTGAAGGGATCCTACATATATTTGGCTCAGTCTTTTCCCTCCTCCGGGCTCAAAGGAAGGGATCAATGTAAACCACCAAGCCTGGCTCCTAAAACAAACCTCAGATACATTTTGTATTTCAAACGAAACTTTCCAGGAAGAGCGGCTACATCGGTTCACAGTAGGACCCTAATACCATACTAAATACCAAAACAGGTCTTTGGCTAACTGCTCGTGTCTACTTCAAGTCTGACAACAGATTTGCTTGTTCAGACTGACTCGTATTGACCAGTGGTGGTGATGATGCAGGCTTTGGAAACAGCCGTTGCCAAGCTTCCATTCAGTCACACAGTGACCCCTATGGAATCAGCAGCACAATAATGAAAAGTAATGAGTCATTTATTCAATTACCACTCTATGAATAAAGCACAAGGGGAATTCCCTAAGATGGTGCCCATCACACGTCACGACAGAGGCTGCCTCTCTGTCTCCGCCTGCTTTGTCCGGTAACATCTCTGATAGTCTTTGGATTGGCCAGTAAGAGATTTTCCCAATGTAATTCCTGGTTTGTCCAGATTGGGTGGAGTGGGGAAAATCAATCCTTAAAGGGACTCAGGATGGCAACATGGTGGTTCTGCTCTCATCCCCAGGATGATAACACAATGGTTCTGCTCTCACCCCCAGGATGGTAACACGCCTTTTCTGCTCTCATCCCCCGGGGTGATAACACGGTGGTTCTGCTCTCATCCCCAGGATGGTAACACAGTGGTTCTCCTCTCATCCCCAGGATGATAACACAGTGGTTCCGCTCTCATCCCCAGGATGATAACACAGTGGTTCCGCTCTCATCCCCAGGATGATAACACAGTGGTTCCGCTCTCATCCCCAGGATGATAACACAGTGGTTTAGCGGGTGGACGGGGAGCGGAAGGAGGCACCGGCCAAGTTAGCAGGCCAAGGCGAGTCGGCCCGAGTGACAGGAGACCGTGTTGCGTTCCGTGGCAGTCTGGGGATCGTGTTTAGCCCTCCTCCAGTTGTCCTGTCATGTGTATCTAAGTGATTATCACGGAGGGCAGCCGGGCCACTCCGTCCAATCCAGGCTATTATCCTCCCGGCCCACAGCTGATTACAGTGATTGAGGAGAAAGAGGAGAGAGGAGCTCACTGTAAAAAATGGGATTACCGGTCCACGTGTGTGTGTGTGTGTGTGTCTGTGCGACTGTGTTTTTTGTGTTTGTGTCTAATGTGTTTGTGTGTCAACCCATTGTATCCTATCCAGCTGACCTAAAGGGTAAACTCTGAGTAATCAAAGCTGGGCTTTGTGTTTTTCACTGTACCTGGAATGAAAACACCACATAGGCCTAGCTCCCCTCAGCTTGAATTTATGGTTGCTTATTCAGGTGTGCAAATCAGTTTCTGTATTTTTTCTGTATTCGAGAAGCAGTACTGTCCCAGCTCTGCTTGAAGTGGTGACCTATAGCCAGCTCAGAGGCCACTGTTATCCAGTGTCCATGCTGGTCGTTTTAATTTTCTTTCTGCTTGGTTTGCCACTCCCACTGCTGTGTTTTTAGAAATGGTGCAGTTCAGGGAAATTAGTCTATTGAGGCGCCCAAAGTATGAATAACCATAGCAAGTAGTTGTTGATAGTACTGTATTACTATTATCTATATAACATCTACAGATGGAAATTGGGTTACACTCAAAATGACAATTAAATAACATTTTATTTCATTGTCATTTCAAGTTTTGCTAAACAAAATGTAACAGTAATTGTAAAATAACTGCTAAGAAAAGACATTAATGTTAGTCGCAGTCAAGAGTGATTGTGAGAAATAAATTTTACTTGTATTTGTTGAAGGTAATATATGTCATTTTATCCACAAAGAATAGAATGCAATATAGCTCAGCATTTGATATTATTTATAGTATACAGTCGTTTTTGCTCATCTTTATCAAGGATGCCAATCCTTTTGGACTTGTTTCTAGCTTCATGAATAACTTCCCTTGATCTAAAATATTTCAGTATTTCTATTTCTCATGTTTACAAGATGTTTTCTAGTCGGAGCTAAACAGGCTTGCTTATGCTTTAATAGTGTCAGCAGTTGAAAGGTTACACTGATTGGCTCGAGAGGGGCGCCATAGTAGACGACTTTACAGTCATCGGTCAATGTGACATCTGACACCACTGGCCTGATCTCAGCTTTGGTCAGTGATTTGTCTCAGCACTGGGGATACTCATTTACAAAAAGCATGGGGATGTAGTATCGTCTGTCGTTTTATCATCTGTTACAGCTGTTCTGTAGCTTATCAAACAATAGTTCTTATCATTATTTAATAAAGAAAATAGTTTTTTGAAACCCCTGCCGGCCTTGCCTCCCCACCGTTAGTAGTGCTGGGGTCAATGTGCGTCAGTCTTTATGGGACTCCCGGATCTAGACCACTTGAACAGTAGCAGCTTAAATTACAAGCTCTTCGGGATATACGGCAGGATTTATTGTGTCTTTCCTATTCTCTGTGGCCCTTTTCTTCTGTCGCAATCCTACACATTTCCGTATGTTAAACTCTGAACATATGCTGCTCCCCAAACCTGGGAAATGGCTCTAATTGACGTGCAGGGTGGGAACTCACTTCATTCTCGTCCTGTGGGGGCACATTTTTGTGATGCACGCCACAGAGAAGACTGACATCACAGTGCGACCACATTAGCAGAGTCATGTGGGGGAGAAAAGAGACTCATTTTGCTAAAAATAGATGATTGAAAAGTAGGCCAGGCTACTGTACATAGCATTCAGCTAGCACACAGGAAGAAGAATACTTTGTGCTTTTACCTTTGTTGAGCCATCCGATGAAAACAGCCTTAACCTTTAGCTTGTTTGCAATTTCAGGCCAGTGCTTTTCTATTAGCGTAGCTGATGGCTGTGTGCCTTTTTTTACACTGTGGGAAAACATTATATGAATAAGATGTGCCTTTTTCCAGCTCTTGAAGTCAGTCTTAGTGTAATGTTGTGCATTGGCCTTGTGATACACATTTTCAACATTCATCTGAACCCATTCATCGGATCTCCATGCAGCACATTTTGAACACTTTGTACCCGACCACTGCATTCTGGGAAATGGGAGGCTGCTAGAACCTCAATAAGAATAGGACGCCGTTACATTCATTTCGGAGCTACCTGGGGGGATGCCCGATAGTGTGGATCACTGATGCTCCGTCCCTGTGATATCGAATGCCTCAGCTGTGCTTGTTCGAAGGTGGAATCGATACTGAAAACGTCCTTGCTCGTTGGCCCGCCGTGCAGAGCCCTGTGCAGTCAAAAACAATGTGGATATTGTTGTCCCCAATTTTTTAAGATGAATAATATCCCTGGCTCCTGCATAAATCGTGCTCCTTTCAACTCCTCCGAGCTTTACATCTGCTGCGGAGATGTAGATAATTGCCTAAAGGTCATTGTATGGAGGAAGGGTCATTTTCTCTTTCGTGTCTCACATTTCAGTGCCAGACATTATACCCGTTCTTCATTTAAACGGTATGGACCGAGCTTCCGGACCTGTGTTTCTCATTGTTTCTATGTGCTTGGAGAGTCGGGGCCTTATAAACACGGAAATGAGCTCACTAAGGGTCTCCAGCGCGGTTCAGCTGCAGTACATTGTAGTGTAGAAGCGCCACTAGACCCCAGGTTCAATAACCCGCGCGTGTCGCAGTGGCTCTAAACCGGGAGGCGCCAGTAGTCAGTAGCTACATATTGGACTCTTACGTCTGATCACGCTTCAAAAAAAAAAAACTCAGGCAGGTCAATCGCCTGCCAGCTCCTTGTGGTCGTTAGCATTCTCCTCCTAGTGCTTGGGTTTACTAAATAACTCCACAGTTTTGCCCTGACAATTAGCTTAGACAAGTTGTTTAGCAGGATAGGATTAGTGAAATGGACTGATATGCTTTTAGTCACCGTTGTTTTTCTTCTCCTCCTAAGCACCTCCTACCGTCCGAATCGTCCACTCCGGCCACGCGTGTAACATCGAGGAGGAGCACTACACTGAACGTGTCTACACCATCAGGGAGGGGGAGACGCTGGAGCTGGCCTGCCTGGTCTCGGGCCACCCTCGGCCTCAGGTGAGTTCTTAAGGGTGTTATCACCCGGTCCGGTTTGCCCGAACGCACCTTATGCCCTGCACCGCGGGCCCACAACAGCACCTGGCCTTTGGTGCTCTGGTTAGGCTGGACTGGTGGCCATTTTGAGTGTACCAGTTGCATTGCTGTGGCCTCGGCATTGGAAGTGGTGTTACCAGAGCGGACACATCTGTGATGGGTGGACAGGCGGCCATTATTTGGTATGTCGTGTTGCCGTGGTTGTTGCTGTGGTCCAGTGGGGGATATCCCCTCGGGCGTTTCTATTTCTGGGGCTCCGGCGCAGCGTCCAGTTATTAGACTTCCCCTCAGCTGCCTCACCCCATCACCGCCTCTCGAACTGGGGAGCGCGGAGCGGCGGTGTGCCCGCCAAGCGCTCCCAGAATGGAGGCTTCTTTAGGCCCGGCGGCACGCTGTTCTGAGAAGGTCCCCGTGTGTGCAAATGAGTGCAGTCACACAACCGAGTGAAGAGGAGCGCCTTAGGGGAAATCGCCCTTAGGGGAAATCATCGGACATTCTCTGATACAGAGTCACCCCGACGGGGAATCAGACATTTACACCGGAAGCAAGAGAGGAGCCGAAAAAGAAGGGGTCAGGTAGGATGGGGGGAGGCGTCAAATCATTTCTCACTGAGACTTTCTGAATGTGTGCGATAGTCGCCTTTGATTACTCAACACATCTCAGTGAATGAATGGGGAGTCTAGTGTGGATTCGACTGAATAGACAGGGACATTTTGAGGATGTATTACGAGGTGATTAAACACATTATTGTGGGATTGGAAATGCGACAGGCCGGGACTGTATTCCCCGCTACGCCACAGGACAGCCCCCCCCCCCCCCCGCAGTAATGACATGTCTGAGATCCATCTCCCGTGCGTCGCCCGACTGTCCGACCTGTAACTCTGTGGACAGATGGCACCGCGGCGGCTTACAATGAAGCCAGCTACTATTTTCATTTCACTGGGTGGATGGTCTTCAAATCACGCTGTCGATTTCCAGTGCTTGCCCTCCGGGGGCTCGTCCGTGATAGAGCTACTGGGCACCATCCAGCCCTGGCATCAGCTGTCCTCGCCCCCAACTGACAGAAGTGTTAGCCTGCTAAAACCAGTGGTGTGCCAGCCAGAAGCACCGGGCCACAATGCCAAGAATATTGTTATTTTCTGCTGTTGTGGACTCAGCTGTGCGGGCAGATGTTCGGTCCAATTTTCAAACATATTTTTTGCTCGGCTGTGTGTCTTTTGCTCTGGTCTGGTACTGAATGTTTTCTTCGTCCGAGATGGGCAACATATCTCCCTCTTTTGGAGGATTAGGTTAGAACCAGTATGGTCCATTACATTGTATTTTTTCCATGGCCATTTGCTCCAAGCGAGGGGTAGGTTTGTGTTACATGTTGATTGAGAGTGCCAGTCACTTATGAAATACTGTAATACTTTAAAACCGTCGGCACCAAGCTCCTGTTTTAAATAAATGTAACTGTCATAACCAATTATAGATATCTGTGTGCCTTTTACTGCACTTGGCATGTAATTTATTTTTCCAATCTAAGTTTCAACTTTTCTACTCCAAAAGGAATGTAAATCAAATTTAGCCGACACCTTATATGTCATTTTCCCCCTCACAAATGAACATTAAACCATCTCCAATTTCTCCCAAACATCTGTCTGCTTTGTGATTTACCAAATATACATTAATATCACTGGATGTCAGCAGTGAGAATAGATTGACGGTGTAACTGGTAAGGGAATGACTATGTTTGGCGTAATTATTCTTATGGAGGTTTATTGTGTTCATGAAGTTGCATAAACATGATCAGTTATTTCCCCTCATAAACTGGGCAAAGGAGGACCGCTTGGTTTTCTTGGTGGGAGAGAAAAGTGTTTGACCTGTCTGTGTTCCTGACTGAACCTGTCTGTGTTCCTGACTGAACTTGTCTGTGTTCATGACTTGAACCTGTCTGTGTTCCTGACTGAACCTGTCTGTGTTCCTGACTGAACCTGACCGTTTCCTAGTTATTACTTATACATTACTGCAGCTGATATAAACTACATAATGGTTATTACACTATCATGGTTTTCTTTCCGTATTCCAAATTGAGCCAAATATGTAGTTCTATTAATTATATTAACTTAACATTTTTCTTTTTTCATTTGACTTTTAATTTGCTATTGTTACATTAACTCACAGGTTTGGGTGGTAGTGGGTGGGGGGCAGGTTTATCGTTATGTATTTTGGCCTTAGTGTGCCTGGCACTTCACACTGTTTAAATTAAATAACCCCCCCCAACCCAAGTACGATTACACTGATTTCTAATTGAATAACCCTTTGACATGGTGAGGACTTTTCTAGACTGTTCCAGGAAGACAACAGTTGACACAGGTTGAGCAGAGGTCTTTGGATTAGCCACTGTGCTTTTAAAATGTAACAGATGTTCTGACCTAATCCAGAGAGGGCTCTGATCTCATGGATTTCTCTGCCAATTCCACCAATGAATTTAGATGGGGCACCTTTTAGTTTTCCCTCCTATTAGCAGAATTCAAGCATGGTCTGCAATTTGTGCAGCAAGACAACATTATCCTAACAGATCAGAAAAATGTGACGACGGCAACACCAAGCTATAGTAAACCTGGGCTAACATGACCACAACAAGCTATAGTAAACCAACGCTAACATGACCACAACACGCTATAGTAAACCAGCACTAACATGACCATAACAAGCTATAGTAAACCAACGCTAACATGACAACAACAAGCTATAGTAAACCAACGCTAACATGACAACAACAAGCTATAGTAAACCAGCACTAACATGACAACAACAAGCTAAATCTGAACTAACACAACCACAATAAGCTATGGTACACCTGTGATAACATGATCACAATAAGATATTATAAACCTCTGCTAACATGACAACAAAAAGCTATAGTACACCTGCGCTAACATAACCACATCAGGTTATAGTACACCTGCACTAACTTGACCACAGCAAGCTATAGTACACCTGCGCTAACATAACCACAACAGGTTATAGTACACCTGCGCTAACATAACCACACCAGGTTATAGTACACCTGCACTAACTTGACCACAGCAAGCTATAGTACACCTGCGCTAACATAACCACAACAGGTTATAGTACACCTGCACTAACATAACCACAGCAAGCTATAGTACACCTGCGCTAACATAACCACAACAGGTTATAGTAAACCTGCGCTAACATAACCACAGCAAGCTATAGTACACCTGCGCACACAGCCCTGGGCCCCCCCGACTTTCAGTTTGCAATGTAAACGGTTCTATCTTAAATAGAACTAACAACGACATAACAATGTACAAAAGCCATGATTTGGTCATTAACTATTCCAAGTATTGTCCCTGTAACACCTCGGCCTACAGAGCCGAGGAGCCTATCAGTGTGAAGGTGAGTGAGTGTGGGTTGTCTTCTGTCACAAGGCACTAATATGTCGTATGTTAAAACAACCCCACACTTCCTTTTCAAGAGGACGTTTGAAACCTGCAACTCCGAAGAAAGGGTCTGACAGTTCAAAAGACATTCTGCATTACGGGGGAGGATTACTCTTTTGTGCGGGAGACTCAAGTCGAGTCTTCTACTTTAACCCTTCCTTTGCCGTATTTGGTTAAAGCTGCTCTGTGCCGTCTCTCTCCTCTCTCCCGCTGGCCGTCTCTGTTCGATGTGGAAAGGGTGGAAGGGAGAAGGCAGGCAAGTGAGACGAGGGGGTCGGGGCAAAGGGAGCGAGGGAGGGGGTAAAACGACGAACATTGTTATGTCATCCCTGTCGCACACCGACAGACCAACACACGTGTGCAACGCACACACACGCACGCACATTACACACATTACACAAATTACACACACTGAGAGTCCAAGATCAATTGTGCTGCCGGAGCTCCAGCCAACAACAAGTGAGGCCGACTGGTGGATCTGCAGTGTGTTGCTGCCGATGACAGACCACAGCGGCGTCTCCGACTATAAATAGCCTGGCAAACGGGCACGCTCGTCTGTCTTCTCCCACAGTGGAGCCCGCGTCACTGCAGCACTGATCAGGGGTTAACGTCCACCACCCATCCCCAGTCATCTGCCGCAGACGAACAGCAGCCAGACTGTGTGAACTCCGAACTCAGAATCCCACTTGGAAACGTTGCGAGGGCGCTTGGTATAACATTTAGGACGGAGCTGCTTAAGCATATTTCGTATGTTTCGGGGTTACGTCACTTCTGATCTGGAAGAAGGGGGATACCTCCGTCTTGTGATGAATCAGTTTACTGCGTAGGACGCCCGACACTGCCTGTGAGACCTGACATTCCCTGTGAGACCTGACATTGCCTATGAGACCTGACATTGCCTATGAGACCTGACATTGCAGTGCAGCCTCCTGAAGATCTGTTTTGTTATTAGCAGTCAATTCAGATAGCATATTGACAGTGATATTATCTGTGGCACTCTCCTCGTCTGTGGTACTGGGTCGAATTGGAATTCTCAACGCCTGGTTTAATTTCAGACTGTCTGGAGGCCTGGAAGTTTCAAAGCTTTGCTCTCTCTATTTGCCGAATGCCAAGCTCTGGTGGTCAAACAGAAACGCGAGGTTAAAGTTACTGAGGAGAGAGAGAACACAGTGCTATTAAGCCCCCCCCCCCCCTTACCCGCAGCCCAAAAAATAGAAAGCTAGTGTGGCTAAGCTAAGCCCCATGAATTCACTTTGTTATTCCTCAGCCAACGCCAATATGCATGTAAACAAATCCGCGCTACCTACCACCTTCAGCAATGCATGAAATGGATTTTATCCTCCCCGCTCGCCACGTTAAGCCAGATTGCGAGGGACTCGGTTCGCTGTGGGAAACGTGCGCCAGTCCCGCTGCATCATTACTGTTATTCTTCTGCCCCCCTCATGCCAGGAGAGAGCTCTCTAACCAAGCCAGACAAAAAGTAAATGTTTTACCTGGAGAATCAGGAAGGAGGGAAGTGATCCGCTTTCAATTAGCCTAGTGAGAGGGTGGGTGGGGTGTTGATATCCCCCCCTACCACATACCTTACAGAATAGATCTGAACTGCCGCTCAGTGGATGCTGGGCTTTATGGGGGGGGGGGGGGCGCGCTCAAGCAGCCCCTAATGATAAAGAAGGGTTTTGTTGCAATGTAGGTCATCGGCAGAGGCCGCGGCACTGACCACACCAGGGCTGAATGGGCAATTTTCCCCTACTTGTCCCCATGACCGGCAGAGTGGGTCCTCTGGATGGACCCAGGGAATCACACAACTGCTCGTCAAAGTGCCCTCCGGTCGAACCAGAGGCCGCGGCTACTGCCCGAGCGTGGCAGTCGTCCCCCTCTGCCGATCGTACACCGATCCTGTAAAGGCAGGAGACATGTGTTGTTACTTCCTTTCCTTTTAAAGGTTACTAACAGCTTTTATCTGTCAAGGTGCCATGGGGGGGGGGGGGGGTTAGTTTATTGTGTCCAGATGCACGACATGATCAATCATACATAACTTATACATGAGTCATGTGAAACACATAATACTACATCCTGAAACACATGGAACACAGCATAAACTAACACTCAAATCATGACCCTAAAATGAATGCTGAGAATCTATAACTTGAACCAGAAAACATGACCCTAAAATGAATGCTGAGAAACTAAAACCTGAACCTCAAAACATGATCCCAAAATGAATGCTGAGAATCTATAAGCCGAACCTCAAAACATGACCCTAAAATGAATGCTGAGAAACTAAAACCTGAACCTCAAAACATGATCCAAAAATGAATGCTGAGAAACTAAAACCTGAACCTCAAAACATGATCCAAAAATGAATGCTGAGAATCTATAACCTGAACCAGAAAACATGACCCTAAAATGAATGCTGAGAAACTAAAACCTGAACCTCAAAACATGACCCTAAAAAGAATGCTGAGAAACTAAAACCTGAACCTCAAAACATGATCCCAAAATGAATGCTGAGAATCTATAACCTGAACCTCAAAATATGATCCCAAAATGAATGCTGAGAATCTATAACCTGAACCTCAAAACATAACCCTAAAATGAATGCTGAGAATCTATAACCGGAACCTCAAAACATGACCCTAAAATGAATGCTGAGAATCTATAAGCTGAACCTGAAAACATTACTCCAAAATGAATGCGAAAAAAACATTGACCTAAAATGAGAATCTACACGTTAAACTCATTGTATTTGAAATCAAAACAACACTAACTTTTGTAGAACAGGGCCAAAAGAATGAAAACAAATCTTATTGTTTCAATAATTATGGAGGACATAAATACATTGCCCTGCAGAATTGTTGGCCATTTAACTGTTGTTTTTCGTCTTGATCTTACACTGAAAATTGTTCAAAGGAAAAACGATTAATTTACCAAGAAATTAGATTTTTTTTAGGAATAGTATGTCACACTTATTGAAACCTCTACAAGTAATTTGTGCATTTGGCTCTTGCAAATATAACGACACTGAGTCTTTTTTTATAACGTTTGAGAAGGTGAAAGTACACAAAGAAAGTGATCTGAGACCATTCATCCATGCAGAATCTCTCCAGATGCTTTAGAGTCTTTGGTCCTCCCTTGTGGAACCTTCTCTTAATCTCACCTCCCACAAGTTTTCTATTGGGTAAAGTTCAGAGTACAGGTGTGGGCACTTTGAAAACGTAATTCTGTGGTCGATGAACCATTTCTGTGTAAATCTGGAAAAATGCTTTGGATCATTGTCCTAGTGGCAGATACATGTTTTTAGAGCCATTGCCTAATTTATGATGGTCAGCTACCTTTTGTCTCATTTCATTTGACCACTTAACAGTTCCTAAAAGCTCAGATGAACTGAAGAGGCACTGTGTAGAATCCTGCCTCTAACATCTACGAGACTTAATATGAACAATATAATGACTCGTCTCCTCTTACTCCTCACTTTCTGAATGAGACCGGACGGGAATTGATTAGTCCAGGGTGGTTTAGGGTAGGGGAGATAGTACTGCAAGTGTCTAAAGTGAGTATGAGGAGATTACAAGTCAAGCTGATAGATGGACCGGTGAACACGTTTTAAAGAGGATTATCTCAGGCACTCGGGACAATTAAGTAAAAACAATATTTTAAAACTTTAACTTTCAACATTAACTGACTTCTGGTCATTTGCGTTGGAATTTATGCTAGTCGCACTGTTACAATCTTACATATGGCCCCTTTTAATAGTAGGGAAGACTGGGGTTAGTTGGCACTAGGGGTTGGTTGGCACACAGCTATTTTCTTGTCCTTTGAAGGTCCCAGAAACAAAACTGTAACATAAAATACCTGCACTCATCTACTATGTTAAAATATCTGAAAGTCACAAACCTTTTTGGTGAGGGTAACATTTCAGTTTTAAAGTATCGAAAGTAAAAAAAGTGGTCTGTGCATTAAACATATTATAAACCTGTTAGAGATATTGGAAATGTGTTACTTCTAGTTAATATACATAGGAATCAGCTACAGATTTGAAAGTCTGTGATGAGTGCTGGTAGCAGGCTAACATCATTTCATAGCAAAGTTTGGTCAAATGTGAACAGGGTTGGTTGGCACACTGAATTTGAAAGTACAGGAGCTTAGTGAAAAATATGGTAAGACGTATTATACAGTACATGTGTCTGTGTCTCTCTTTGTGTGTGTGTGTGTGTGTGTGTGTGTGTGTGTGAAAGGGGGCTTATAGGCTACTGTTGTAGTTAATGTCCATTCTAAAATATTGTACTGAATCCTATGGGATGGGCGGAAAGCATAGTGACTGAATGAGCCCTATTGAGTTCGATGTCCGGTTGTTACGGTTACAGGAAAGAGGGGCGGAGCTGCATGGGGTTTCTGGGAGGGGGATATAAAGCAGGTGAATTGAGACCTCTCGTTCTCTCTCAAGTGTGCCTCAGCCAAAGACGTTCTGTGTCACTTAATGCTAAGACTAACTATAGTGCTTCAAGGCTAGGTTTATTGTTTTGTTCAGCTCCCTAATACCCACTTGTGTACCAACCCCGGTCTCCCCTACATGTATTCTGGCATGAACGCACTCGCTCCAGACGACGCAGCGTTGCACACACGCCCCCAAGAGAGGAAGCAGGTAGCTTCCAGAAACTTCCGGGGGGAAGCTCCGCTCCCTCCCAAGGAGCAGCTCAGGGCTGAGGCCAGGGAAGGAGATCTGGTACCGCCCACGGAGTTGCAGGAGCTAGGGGAAGAGGACAAAGACAGTTTGGGGAAGATCAGTGGAGAGGCTGCCGAGACAACAACCTCCAGAGTCCACGCCTCCCAAACTGCCACCTGGAAGCTGCCACAGAGACGATGCCTCTTCCCCGTGGAAGGACTTGGTTCTTTTTTGATGAGGTCTCCACTCATCCTCATTTTCCTTCAATAAAACCAGGGCCCTATACACCTGTACTGTGTCAGGGCCCACCCTGTTATACACATACTTCTATTAGATTTGATATTTATATTAATTTCTAGGTATGCCAATAATCATGACACTTTTAAACAAATATATTTATTTGTTGATTTCTAATTTGTTTTTGGATACTTAACCTTGAAGGTTAGATTCGTTTCATACTTGAATTTAAGATCAAGCTGACAATTACATTTCTTCACAGCCTTTCCGCCCACCTTTAGCAATGGGGCCAATTGTTCGGGGGGGGAATTGAATCTGACCTTTAAAGGACTATGCAAATGAACAAACCAGTCTTGTTAGGAGGATTTCTGAGGAAAAGAATGTGTGCAAGCAAACAACACAAATGGAATGTTGAAATCAACGCAGGGCACATTCGCTGGGAGAAAGGAAGACATTCAATACATGAACTAGAATGAACAGGAACAAAACAAAAGACTAGACAGTACGAAACAACGCTACATACAGATAGACCAAAACAAAGACAAACATGGAACATTGGGGAAGCTGAATCTTCAGTAGGGTCTGCGAGGAGGGTGTCCGTGATGAAATCAGTGGGAGAGGGCGTTGGATTCACCGCCATGCCAGAACATGACAACGAACAATGAGTGTACTGTAATAACGAGTGCTTCGTCACGATTTGCGGAAGTACAGAGTAACATGTTTTGATAAAATAATTCTTAAGATTTAGCAAAAAACAAATACCAAAGAAAATGTTTAATAACACTATAAAACACAGTGCTGGCTCTGCAGTAGTCAATATAGCTGTGCAGCTATGGCCTTGTTGGTTAACTATGCAGAAATACAGTCATATTGTGTTCGTGCAGTAAACAATTGGTGACCAAAGCCATTAGCGCAGTGAAATGTTATGTGATGTCATCGAATGGGATATACTGAATAACGCAATATAATTTTTAACGCAATAATGTGGAACATTGTGTTTTTTTCCCCATATGAAAGTGGGAAAGGACTTTCTAAGAAGAGTTCATTTTGAAAACGATTTGAGAAGTGTCATTCTAATTTATTTCTGTTCAGTCTCATAACATCAGGAGCTGTTCTTTTCAGTAATATAGACATTTGTTATACCTTGGATTAGATTTGCCATGCTTTTTGTTTCGGATGCAATTCAGAATAGTTTGGAAACAAATGTATTTCACAACTGCACATTAATTACGTTTTAGCCCACAACACAACATATCTATTTTGGGGAATAGGCTTAAAGTTTCTAAATAGCCTCAGAAAGCAAAGGTACGGGTATTCTATATTTAGGCAGCCTTCAACGGACCATCAGAGCTTGTACAGTATATCGCACTATTTTAAAGTTACCTTCCAGTTACATATCATACCTAGCTATTCTGAATCGAACCAAAACACATACAGGAAGTGACTGCAACACATACAGGATGTGACCGCAGCAGCACTTTGTTCAATGATGCGGAATAATGGGGGCTGAGAACAGCACCGATTCCTGATACACTTGTTCCTAAGATGGGTTTGGATCCACCCTGACAGTTTTACCCATGATGTCCTTGTTATTCTTGAATATCACAGGCACGTTCTTCTGTGGTTGCTATTCTCAATACAGAGGATATAGACCTACAGTATAAAGAAAAGCATGCACTATATTGTCCGATTCGGAAACACACGTTGTGTATTTGTTGCGGTAGAAACATCCCCAAGGCTGACCTCATTAGCCGTTGACCAGTCTGTCAGCTAGTCCGACGTTTTTAGTCCTCAATCAGCAGATGGCCTCTGCTTCTCTCTCTGTCTCTCACCCCAGATTCGATGGACCAAAACAGCCGGCAGCGCTTCGGACCGCTTCCAGGACTCCAGCGTGTTCAACGAAACCCTGCGCATCACCCGGATCCAGAGGCACCAGGGGGGACGCTACTACTGCAAGGCCGAGAACGGCCTGGGCTCACCAGCCATCAAGTCCATCCGGGTGGATGTCTACTGTAAGTGTACAGGCCTCGCCTTTGTTGCCTGCCCACAGGCTCTTTTTCCTGTGTTCCCAAAGCACGTAGTCATGTATAGATCGGCTAACGCTACTCGCGTCTGCCTGGTGTTTTGTCGTCAGTGATGTGGTGTTAGTGAGAGCAGGGGCGTTGGACTGGGGGGAAAAGGGGTACTAAGTATATAGGGCCCTAATGTGTAGAGGGGCCCTCAGAAATGTTTGAATCTTGAATAAAGTGGGGAGGGGCCCTCAGAGACCGCCTATGTACAGGGCCCAGAATTTTGTGCTACATCCATGAGTGAGAGGCCCGAACAAGCGCCCCGAAAGCAAAACTACCACGGTTAGGGTGAGTAAACCCGAATGAGCCGAACACACTCTTATTGAGGTGCAGCTTTTGTTTGTGTAGTTTGAAAAAACGAGACCTCATTCAAGAACAGCTGATTTTATCCGATTCAATTTAGTTGATGTCTGATGACGGCAAATTACGTTTTTACTGAATTTGGAATGTGATTGGCTGTCATCTGCCATGTGATTGGTTAAATCTAAACACATTTTCACCTTTAAATGTTGTTGGTTACAAGTTCTTATTCAAAGTAAAAAAAACAACTGCACATAAATAAGTATATGAAATTATTAAATTAAAATAATCCACCTTAATCAGGACATTCTGAGGTGCACAAGACTGTCCGGTAATTGCAGACAATTGAGGCCATGGGTTATTATAAAATGTCCGTCTCTATTCGGCTGGGAAGATAGCTGGCTCCAAGCCGTTTTAAGGCCTGACGGTGCACATTGAGGACAGCGGATGAGGAAAAAAAGGGTCTTGTGTCTTCCTTCAATACAAACTGGCATCCCAATTTCCTGTAAGGTCCACTACTTTTGATCAGGGACCATAGTGCCCTAGTCCAAAACTAGTGCGCTATGTGGTAAATAGTATGCTGTTTGGGGCATAGCCACTGATGTTTCATGTCCATCAACATTATCTCAGGAAACATGCATCTCAAAAGGTGCAAATTGTAAATCTCAGTCTATGGCTGGGTACTAAGTTGTGGATCCACAAGGATAACCACCCGATGGGGCTCACTTCAAATTCCCGTGGAGTACTTCGCAGTGCTTCAGTCGTCTAAGTGTTGCGCTCCTTGAGGGCTAAAGATTGGGTTTAGCTATTAGATGGTGAATTCATTAATAGTTGTAACTGCTCTGTTAATGAGGATTGATAATTGCAAATTGTCTCAAACGGAGCATCATTTCAGATACTGAGCCTCTCAGACTTGACAGACTCTGGAGACTAGTTTCCCCATCTCTCTGAAGAGCATAGTCCTTCCCCCTCATTCGCTCCTCTCCTTTCGCAGCAACTTTTTAAGGCCTAATTAAAATCTGTGTTGTGGAGTACAAGGACTGTGCATCTACTCTGTTGTCGCTTGCTCTTTCGGGTTTCAGGCTGGGTGTCTGTAAAAGCACTTTGTGACAACTGCTGATGTGAAGGGGGATTTATAAAATGCATTTTATTGATTGATTGACTGAAGCACAGGACACACACATATATAGATTTCAACACCATTCGAGTACAGCATTTTCTTTTGTAGGGACTGAATACCTTGAACTCCGTAGATAATTAACAATCTTACTCAATGAAACATCATATAATATAACCAGATGACGCTGCACTTGTGCTAGCTTGCCCCTACTCAAACTGACTGAGAGAGTTGCATGCTCAGAGAGACGGTCCGGTAATTACTTCAAGATATTTATGAACTTTGACATTGCAGATATTCTCCGTCATTCCCCTTAAATTAATAACTGATCTTTTACTCAGTGTTCAATTTCTGATCAACAAAAATATTATAGTTTTTTTTGTTGAGAACCAACCAAACTTATGGTTATCATCATTTGATCAGAACATGGGGCATACGACTGAAAACCTTTGAAGCGGATTACAAACAAGGCAGGGTAGATCAAACTGCGTTACCTGTGTTACTCCAGGTAAAGGCTACTCAAGTTGGCTTAGAAAACCGCCAAGTGTCACACAGCCGGGTCACAGAACTGAAGGAACAGCCATTTTGAGATTACATTGGTAATCTTGAAATTATCACATTTAAATTTATTGAATAGAAGTACAGCAATACCTGCTGAATGATGTAAAGAAAGTGAGAAATATGGTCGATCGCCCCATTGTGCTTTCCAGAATTAAATGTAATTGTCACATGAGGGAGTCTCCTGAAAAATAATCATATCAGCATAGCTATATCTACTGTAAATAAAAATTGATTTTCCTTTTGTGCTGTCACTTATACCTCTAATGTTGAGAGAAATTACTTTTGGATAACTGACTCAGTCTGTCATTAATGAACAAAACAGAACTAGATGGAACTGAAGTGTACACTAGGCTGTATGAAAGAGAATTCTGAAGAATGTGAAGTACCAGATATTGATCAAAGTAAAAAGTTATAGTGAAATAGTAAATGTTAATTTGTACCTTGCCGGTCTGCTGCTGCTAGTACATCCTGGGTTGTTTGTATATACAGTGAGGAAAAAATGATTTGATCCCCTGCCCACTGACAAAGAAATTATCAGTCTATAATTTTAATGGTAGGTTTCCTTGAACAGTGAGAGACAGAATAACAACAAAACAATCCAGAAAAGTTGCAATGATCATGAGAACGGTGAGGAATCAGCCCAGAACTACACGGGAGGATCTTGTCAATGATCTCAAGGCAGCTGGGACCATAGTCACCAAGAAAACAATTGGTAACACTCTACGTCGTGAAGGACTGAAATCCTGCAATGCCCGCAAGGTCCCCCTGCTCAAGAAAGCACATGTACAGGTCCGTCTGAAGTTTGCCAATGAACATCTGAATGATTCAGAGGAGAACTGGGTGAAAGTGTTGTGGTCAGATGAGATCGAAATCGAGCTCTTTGGCATCAACTCAACTTGCCATGTTTGGAGAAGGAGGAATGCTGTCTATGACCCCAAGAACACCATCCCCACCGTCAAACATGGAGGTGGAAACATTATGCTTTGGGGTAGTTTTTCTGCTAAGGGAACAGGACAACTTCACCACATCAAAGGGACGATGGACGGGGCCATGTACAGTCAAATCTTGGGTGAGTACCTACTTCCCTCAGAGCCAGGGCATTGAAAATGGGTCATGGATGGGTATTCCTGCATGTCAATGACCCAAAACACACGGCCAAGGCAACAAAGAAGTGACCCAAGAAGAAGCACATTAAGGTCCTGGAGCGCCGTAGCCTGTCTCCAGACCTTAATCGCATAGAAAATCTGTGGAGGGAGCTGAAGGTTTGAGTTGCCAAACGTCAGCCTCGAAACCTTAATGACTTGGAGAAGATCGGCAAAGAGGAGTGGGACAAAATCCCTCCTGAGATGTGTGCAAACCTGGTGGCCAACTACAAGAAACGTCTGACCTCTGTGATTGCCATCTAATACTAAGTCATGTTTTGCATGATGTTCTCTCACTGTTCAAATAAACCTACCATTAAAATAGACTGATTCTGTCTTTGTCAGTGGGCAAACATACAAAATCAGCAGGGGATCAAATAATTATTTCCCTCACTGTACTTTTAAAATACCTTTTAAATTGTAACTCTCTTTCAATATAAAGTTTTTTTCCCTTCCTTTGTCATCCGGATTTCTTAACAATTATCTCATTATTGTTCACCTTTAAGTTGTACCCCTTTCTGCTCATCACTTATGTGTTCTTGGATATCTTTTGTTCAGGGGATTGTAAAGTGGGATGTATTCAATTATAGCAGCATTGGAGATGTCTCTTTCCTATGAATCAACTTTATTTTCCTGTACGCCTTTTGGGTTAGGACAGTGAGGTTAGGTCATCAATGACTCAACCTCACTAGAATCCCTCTTGACCTAGCTAAAATGTGCTTTAGGACTTAACTAGCTGGTTTAATTCCCTTCACAATAGAAACTCAATTGCTATTTAATAAGTTTAAATAACATGTTGACAAATGTCTCAGAGCTCAAAGGAATGCCGCCACCACAGTTTAGCCCCATTCCTTATATCTATAGGAAATAGCTGTGCCTTGCATTTTCTGAAAGGTTCAAAAGTCACACAAACTGTAGATTCCAATACTAATTCCTTAAATCTAAGAGTAATTGGTTGTTCTCTAAATGTTGCATTAGGTTTTAAACACAGGTCACTCAAATCAGTTTGTTACTCATCCAGAATCACCAATGCAATTTTAAGTATTGTTAGACATTTGAAATGCCTGCTAGCTAGCACAATTTTCTTTAACTTATTGTAGTAAAAACAGAAAGTTGTAAATCAAATTAAAATGTACTTAAAGACTCTTAAATCAAAATTCAAGACATTCGCTGTCTAAGTAGAAACGTGTGTCTTTCCGAGTGAGTTGCCCATCAAGACTTGATTTGACACCAAAAGGTTAAAACTTTCTAAAAACTGGCAAAATATTAGCTTATTTTCAGCTCTGTTTGTCTCCTATTTACTTTCATTGGCTAGATGGATATACATTTGTTCAATGGATGCGCTGTATCTAAAATCCCTTAAAAGACATATTCTGCAATCTTCTCCTTGCAAAATAACAGAGCTTCAGATTCCTCAACCAAAAAAATTAGGTTGTTTGGAATAAAGTGTTTCCCGGGAGCCTTGAGCTGGCAAGTACAAAAACAAGAAAAATCTGTCCCATCTGCATTATGGGAATGTGCTTTCAGATAGAGCGGAGGGAAAGATAGAGGGGTTGGTTCACTTCCAAGATGGAAGATAAACAGGACAGGAGATGGACAATGGCAGATAAAATTACCAGGGGGACTCAGTGAGCACAGAGCCATTACTCCTGTCTGGAAATCCTGCCTTACTGTCTTATGTCAACTCCTCTGTGGTTGAGAAGGCACACACGCACTTCTATCGATCCCGCCTGTTTCAGAACATTAGATGAGATGATCTGACTAATTATACATGTTTAAATTTGCTGTCATTCAGCGATGCCGTGTTGGAATGCTTCACAGTCGGCTGGCTGCTAGTTTGTCAAAATGAAAGACAGAGGACCGCAAGTTCAATAATCTTGTTTCTGTTGTTAGCATATACACTCATGGATGGTAACTCTGGAGTTCATTTGAAAGGGCAGTGCATACTGGGAAATTGTGTTGGAGGTGTGGTTTAGTATGTTACACGATTCCTTTAAGCCTGATACAACTCAAATCCGGACCCCGTTAGACTTGTTTGTTTTGGATAAAGACAAAAAAATGGTAAAGACTCAGATATGTTCAGTGCTGCCGGTTTCCTCAACTGTTTTGGGTAATGAGACGTCATTGGGATGTGCAGATTCAAAGCCATTAGAGACGTATCCATATAGACTCAAGGCTATAACCTCTGCCAAAGGTGCTTCTAGCAAAAATTGTCTGAGTTGGTGAGTACCTATACAATCAATTGTTGTTGTTTCTGTTGATCAATGGCAAGATTTAGATTTTATGTCGTAACATATTAAAATGTCAAAGTCCAATGGGTTGAATACTTTTGAGAGGCACTGTATGCAATGTCACCCTTTACATGTCACGTTTTGGATAAGCAGGACGCCAGGCGCAGAGTTAACGGAACAGCAATGGCTTCAATGAAAATAAACTAGGGCAGGAGAGAAAACAACGACAGGCATGCAGGCAGAACCACATAACACACATATACATATGTATACATATATAAATACATTATTATTTATATTAAATGTAGTATTTATTTTTGTTTGGGAGAGCGCAACCATGATGTCGAGTCACTCAACATTATTTTCTGACATTACATTTGAAAGATGTATGTGCTGCTACTGTGGCAAATCACTAAAACCATTATTTATTATTAAAAAATGCAAAGATATATTAATGGTTTGTATTAGTCTTGCTCTGGCCTTCTCATTGCTGGTAGGAAACTGCATTTTCAAGGTGCTTGTCTGCATCCCAAAGCAGTCCATAAAAGCCGGGAGCTCTCCTGTGGAGCACTTTTTAGCAATTATCAAGCTCTTGTCAAAATCACAGTTTTAAAAGCTCCCTCTTAATTGGAGTGAGACCTTTGGGGTCTACGTGGTTCTTTTAACTGAACTTTAAGCATTAATCTGACTGTCAAAAAAACTTTTTAAAGCACCGAAGTGGAGTGTATGTGTGTGTATTTGTGTGGGTGCTTTTATGTGTATGTCTTTTGTGTGTTTTAACTGACACTTATAGACGGAGTTCAGGATGACAGATTGAGAAAGTGTCAGTTTGTGTGATTTTAATGTTGTTTCTGAAGATAGAAGTTAGGATTGTCATTAATGATGTTCTCCAGAATAATCTCCTATATACAACCCCATATCCAAAGAAGTTGGGACGCTGCATAGAATGTAAATAAAAGCAGAATGCAATGATGTGTGAATAATTTCAATCTTATATTTAATAGTAAATAGCATAATGACAACATATCAGATGTTGAAACTGAGACATTTAATTGTTTCTTGAAAAAGATATGCCCACTTTGAATTTGATGTCAGCAACATGCATAAACAAATCTGCGATGGGGCAACAAAAGACTGGAATAGTTGTGCAATGCTAAAAAACTAAACCTGGTGGAATATCACACAACTAATTCGGTCAGTTGGTTACAGGACAGTAACATGATTGGGTATTAAAATGTCATTTCAGAGAGGATGGGTCTGTCAGAAGTGAGGATGGGGAGGGGTTCACCACTCTGTGAAAGACGGCGCGTGTAAATAGTGCAACAATGTAAGAATAAAATGTCTTAACGTCAAATTGGGAAGTGTTTAGGGATCTCATCATCTACGGTACACAATATGATTAAAAGATTCAGAGAATCTGGAGAAATCTCTGCACACAAAGAAACCACATATAAACAAGATCCAGAAACGCCGCCTTCTCTGGGCCCGAGCTCATTTAGGATGGATGTGGAAAACTGTTCTGTGGTCTGATGGACTTAACAGAAGAGGAAGGACGCTGCGTTAAAAGGCTTCTTATCAGCGCACAGTTTAAAAGCCAACATCCGTGATGGTATGGGGGTGCATTAGTGCACATGGCATGTCTGTGACGGCAGTATTAATACTGAACCATATATTCAGGTTTTGGGTGCAACGTATGCTGCCATCCACACATTGTCTTTTTCAGGTAACACCTTGCTTTTTAGCGTGACAATGCCAAACCACATTCTGTGTGTATTACACCAGCATGGCTCTGTAGTAAAAGAGTCCGGGTGCTAAACTGGCCTGCCTGCAGTCCAGACCGGTCACCCATTGAAAACATTTGGCGCATTATAAAACGAAAAATATGACAAAGGAGACCCTGAACTGTTAATCAGCTGAAATCCTATATCAAGCAAGAATAGGAAAACATTTCACTTTCAAAACTACAGCAGTTGGTCTTCTCAGTTCCCAAATGCTTACAGAGTATTGTTAAAAGAAGAGGTGATGCAACACAGTGGTAAACATGCCCCTGTCTCAACTTTGTTGAAATGTGTTGCTGATATAAAATAATAAATGGACATATATTTTTCCAAAAACTATAACATTTCTCAGTTTCAATATTTTATGTTTTCTTTTTATTATTTTCAGTTAAATATAGAGAGAAATTATTTGCACATTCTGTTTTTATTTGCATTTTATGCAGCATCCAAACTTTTTGGGATAATATATAAATATATAAAATATGTATTGATTGATTTAATGTTCATAAGGGAAGCACATTTAGCATTTAAAACAAAAGAGATTTCCTCTCATACCATGCACAACTTAGTATTGTTTATAGTATCATAGGATCTATAATGAGATAAAAGGAGAAGACTTGTTTGCAAAAGAAGACAACAGCTGTTAACCACTTAAACCAGCACACTTCAGTAAAGCCCATTCATGATGTGTAAATAGATCCCTGGGGTTTAGGAGATATCTAATTGCATTTTATGCATTTGCTGTAGTAAGCTTCCTGGCCAAAGATTGGGTGACCGAAAGTCAACAGTTTTTAATAACCAATTGATTGGTTTATATGTTTCTATACAATGCACACACACTGTAAGTTATAATGACATCAGCCAAATGCAGGAGCCAAAGATCAAGATGTCAAGACCTGACCCTTCACTGACTCTGCTGCTACACAGTGAACACACAACGAGTTAGCACTCTGCTGCTACGCAGTGAACACACACCGAGTTAGCACTCTGCTGCTACGCAGTGAACACACACCGAGTTAGCACTCTGCTGCTACGCAGTGAACACACACCGAGTAAGCACTCTGCTGCTACGCAGTGAACACACACCGAGTTAGCACTCTGCTGCTACGCAGTGAACACACACCGAGTTAGCACTCTGCTGCTACGCAGTGAACACACACCGAGTTAGCACTCTGCTGCTACGCAGTGAACACACACCGAGTTAGCACTCTGCTGCTACGCAGTGAACACACACTGAGTTAGCACTCTGCTGCTACGCAGTGAACACACACCGAGTTAGCACTCTGCTGCTACGCTTTGAACACACACCGAGTAAACACTCCGCTGCTACACTGTGAAAGTCCTGAGTGACCGATCAGAAACTTGCACCTCCACAAACTTTCAGGACTTTCCACAATGAATAAGTCTTCTGATGCAGGCAGAAATCCGACGAAGAAAACCTTTAATTTAGACTGCTTGACTACTGTACATCTTGGACAACCAAGAGCCTAACGAGCAAACAATCGGGCCTGTAGACCAAATGGCACCTATTTCCAACATGGGCTTCCTGTAGGCTTTCTCAGATTGTTAAAGGTCCTTGTCTCTGTATTCTATGTTCTCTCCGTAGATCTGGATGATCCCATCGTCACTGTCCACCAGAGCATTGGTGAGGCTAAGGAGCAGTTCTACTACGAGCGGACGGTGTTCCTGCGCTGCATGGCCAATTCAAACCCGCCCGTGCGTTACAGCTGGAGGCGTGGACGTGAGTTCCTGTCCCAAGGCTCGGACAAGGGCGTGGAGATCTACGAGCCCTTCTTCACACAAGTAAGCCCAAAGTCGGTGTCGCTCCCACCACAGGCCAGACGACCTCGACTTGTGGCCCTGTGATCTGGCGAACCACCTGGTGCAAGAACCCATGTCATTATTCTGTAGAACGGGTGCTTTTCACTGCATTTAAAAATCGAAATTAGATAGAATTGTGACAGTTGTTGCTGCCATGTTTTGAATGTGTCCAGAATTGTAAGAAAAAGGGTTTGAAATGTTGCTTTGTCCCGGTGTGTTCTGGCCCATAATGTTAGGTAATTCAAAGAAACAAATTGTGATTTAAAATCATCATTGTAAGGGTCATGACCACCCAGGAGATGGTATTGTGTCATCTTGTAGCTGTACAAGCATAGTCACCATTGTATACCGCGGGAAATTAGTCTTTTCTTTGTTTTGTTTTGGTTGGATGAGATCAAAGCAGTGTGATAGACACATAGAATATATTGTTTAGATTTTTTATTTCTTGTAATTCTCAAAATGTCTCCTTTCAAAATACATAATGTACAATATATGTCCCTCACTTGGACAAAAGAATATGCAAAAGCTGCCCAATTAGTAGGTGGGACAGGGGCACCTTCTTGCCATGAGCACCAAAAGGGGGGAAGCTGTTTTGTAAGGGTGATTTTGGTGACATGGGTTGTAAAGTAGCATCTGTCTTGTTAAAACAACTCATCTAATCCGTGCCAAGTCAGCTCCGCTGACAGGAGAGAGAAAAACGCTCTGACAGTGAGTCGTATATCTGACAGCTTCGCAAAGGCTGGTTTCGGAAAAAGACAAACTATGGCAGAGCAGGCAACAGCTTGGGCTTGTGGCATCCTGGAAAGCCCATAAATCAGACGTGCTCGTAATGAGCATAGGGAGACGCCACTTCAGGGGCTCACGGTGTGTCTTTACTCCCAGTGGAGTTTCTTAAACATGCACACACATACACACACAAATATACACACACAGGGCATCATTTTTCATGAAGACGCCAGTCTGGCATTCCGAGCGTGGCAGTGCTCATTATTAATTTCAATTCAGAAACATCCAGAAACATGTTCAAGGTATGTTGCCAGTAACAGAAACATGGCGGTGCAGGTGATTTCCGTTGAAAGAGCACTTGGTATCATGTATTTACAGTCTTGTGATGATGTGTGTGTAGTTCCGTGTTTTCTCTCTGTGTTTTGTCAAAATGCAGTGCGTTTTGACAAATCCTAGTACAAAACCCAACAGAATGTCAGAGTCAGTTGTACAACACAAACCCATACACTCACCTTTTCCTCAAATGTAACCAGTGTTTCTGTCTGAGTCATATATTTTAAATCACTGTGGTGGAAGATGGGTACAAATTAAATGAATGCAGGTTTTTGACTTTGGAGCCAAGAATTCATAAAAATCACCACATTCTTGTGATAGCACCAAAACGTACCTTTTCCCTGACTCATCCAAATTGACAGGTAATGAAGCTAACCGTACAGAAGGCTGGGGGATAAGATAACACACATCGTTTCAGGCAGAGAAATGAGCTCATTGTTGAAGTGCTGCTAAGTAAGCTGTTTGACGGGGGGTGACACAAAGAGACAAGGTCAACGCTTGTGCCGTCTTTCCCTTCGGTAGGGCACATTAGGAGAGACAGAGCCGAGGCCGGCCGACGCAACGCTTTACACTGTGTTTCTCTCCGAGTTGCAGGGTGAGACCAAGATTCTGAAGCTGAAGAACCTTCGACCTCAGGACTACGCCAACTACAGCTGTATCGCCTCAGTCCGTAATGTGTGCGGCATTCCTGACAAGAACGTCCTCTTCAGACTCTCCAACAGAACAGGTACACCTCGAGGCGTCTGAGGAACCGTTCTTGATGTTGTTTAGCACTCGGGCTGTCAGGGACCTGCCACTTCCCCGCCCTGGAGAGGTGCAAGGGCCCCCACCTGGCCCCCGAATGTCCGCTCACTGTCAATTCTCCCGGGCTTTGTCCATAACCTCTCCATTATACAGGGTAAAGCTGCAGCTGATGCGATCGGGGGTTTCTTAATTTATTACCAAAATGGGTGACTTTAATTTCTAAAGGAGTGCAGGTACTTGAGACTGGAAACACAATTTGCCGCTGGAGGAAGATTGGGAGGAGTGTCCACAGTCCTTCCATGTCGTCCTCAAAGGACATGTGGCCCGTATTTAGATTTGCATGCGTAACGTGTGCCCCCTGCGCCCCCAGATGACGTCTTTTTTAATTTGTCACGTTTAATGCTGTCATAGCAAATCATGGTAACCTCAGCCCAGCAGTGCTCCTTATTGCCTCTCACTCGGTAACAGATCCCTTTAAGGTGGCCTGACCTTAAAGGGACGTGTTACGGTTCAGAGGTGTGTTGGCTGGTCCCTGGATGACAGTATGCTCTGTGCTGCTTCAGTCACACAGAGGGTCCACGATAACAGTGGAGAAAAACTGGCTGTTATGTATCCTGCCCTGTCCCTTTAAAACACCACCCTGCATGTTTCCTGCCCTGTCCCTCTAAAACACCACCCTGGATGTTTTCTGCCCTGTCCCTTTAAAACACCACCTTGCATGTTTCCTGCCCTGTCCCTCTAAAACACCACCCTGGATGTTTCCTGCCCTGTCCCTCTAAAACACCACCCTGGATGTTTTCTGCCCTGTCCCTTTAAAACACCACCCTGCATGTCTCCTACCATGTCCCTTTAAAACACCACCCTGCATGTCTCCTACCCTGTCCCTTTAAAACACCACCCTGAATGTTTCCTGCCCCGTCCCTTTAAAACACCACCCTGAATGTTTCCTGCCCCGTCCCTTTAAAACACCACCCTGGATGTTTTCTGCCCTGTCCCTTTAAAACACCACCTTGCATGTTTCCTGCCCTGTCCCTCTAAAACACCACCCTGGATGTTTCCTGCCCTGTCCCTCTAAAACACCACCCTGGATGTTTTCTGCCCTGTCCCTTTAAAACACCACCCTGCATGTCTCCTACCATGTCCCTTTAAAACACCACCCTGCATGTCTCCTACCCTGTCCCTTTAAAACACCACCCTGAATGTTTCCTGCCCCGTCCCTTTAAAACACCACCCTGAATGTTTCCTGCCCCGTCCCTTTAAAACACCACCCTGAATGTTTCCTGCCCCGTCCCTTTAAAACACCACCCTGAATGTTTCCTGCCCCGTCCCTTTAAAACACCACCCTGAATGTTTCCTGCCCCGTCCCTTTAAAACACCACCCTGAATGTTTCCTGCCCCGTCCCTTTAAAACACCACCCTGAATGTTTCCTGCCCTGTCCCTTTAAAACACCACCCTGAATGTTTCCTGCCCCGTCCCTTTAAAACACCACCCTGAATGTTTCCTGCCCTGTGCCTTTGAAACACCACCCTTTCCTCTGCAACACGCACTGATGACACCCACGGTGTTTCACAGAAGGCTTGTTTATGCTGATTTAGTGAAGACATGGAAATGGGGAGTTGTGTGGTATTAATACACCTCTAAGATTCATGCAAACGAAGAATATTATCCACCAGATAGCTACACTTAGTTAAATATCAACCAGGAGCAAGATAGGATATGCTTTTGTCTTCAAGGAAACAAATTCACAGTGGAATCCCTTCATTGAGGGAGAGAGGGGGACATTTAGGCTTGTCAAAAGCTGCCAACAGAGGTGGGCAGAGCTACAACCCTCCTTGTGCCACTCGATCATGTTACATTTCTCTGGAATCTCAGAAAATAACCGGGTAGCTGTCAGGGGATTTTATTTCCGGGACGTCGGCGCGGACTCCCGGCCCTGTGTCAGGTGTTCTGTGTTATCCTGTGGTTCCAGCGTCTCCCAGCATCAAGCTGTTGGTGGAGGACCCGATGGTGGTGAACCCCGGGCAGACCGTGACCATGGTGTGCGTGACCTCGGGCGGCGAACCCGCGCCCACGCTCACCTGGGTGCGCAACGCGGACGACCTGCCCAGGAACAGCGTCCTGAACGGTGGGACCCTCACGCTGCCCGCCGTCTCCATGGAGGAAGCTGGCCTCTACAGCTGTGTGGCCAGCAACAACGTGGGCAACCCGGCCAAGAAGTCCACCGCCATCGTGGTCCGAGGTAAAGCCCCTGAGTGTCTCCAATACGCACCTGTTTTAGGAATGATATGTTGCCAAAACGTTCCCAAACGGTTGGTTAGCCTGAGGAGAACCTTATGGGCCCAAATGTTCATGAAACAGTGGGGTTAACAAGCCAGTTAGGATTCAGGCCTTTGTGAAAGAACCGAGGTAATGTCCGTTCTACGAGGTAATGTCCGTTCTACGAGGTAATGTCCGTTCTACGAGGCAATGTCCGTTCTACGCGGTAATGTCAGAAGTGTGTGGTAAATTCAACCTGTCTGTGCAGCGCTTGGAAACCGTTATTTTCTGATGTGTGTTCGGATCCTGATGACTATTAGGACCTGGCTTATGATGTAAATATCCTCTGTGGACAACTGAGGAAGACCAAAGGAACAAATGAAGGCTTGCTGTTGGTTCCTCCCAGTTGTGTTCTGCACCGCGCCGGCGTGAGGGGGAGGAAGTCTCTGCCGGCATGCTGTTTTATCGATTCCCAGGTAATGGCGTGTTCTGCGACCGTGGTCGGATATTTGTGATGCCACTTTAGCTCCTGAAAGGACCAGGAAGACCTGAGCAAATATTTCAACACAGCAACGAAAACTGGCTTTATGACCCACCCGCCCCGTTCCGCTGACCCACGACGAGCGCCCGCTCAGCGGAGATGCAGGAGAGGCTGATAGTCTCGTTCGAACGGGGCATGAGGGGCATACGGCGAAGCCGCATGGTGTTGCTTTTGTACGTAAACGCTCTGCGCTAATGTATATGCGTACGGCCGTTAGCGCCGTCAAACGTTAATCTGCATTCCTGCGCCTTAGTTATTCTCCTTCTGACGCCGATTTCTATGCAGCGAGCTACTGTACCAGAGTTTCGGCTACTGACCAAAAAAATAAAAGCCAGTTCCGTTCCACCCATGAGGCTCAGATGAAATTATAACTGGCCGGGTTTTTGGGCCGGCGCTGCAGCAGCTGTTGCATCTTATTTCACAGTCACCCCCTCTTCAAAGTGGATCGTCTGTGGGCGCAGAACTCTGCTGGCACTTCGGGACGGCCATAAGCCGAAGGTTTAGAGAGGAGATCCATTTATGTCTACGGGCCCTGACAGCACAGAGTCCCAAAACAGAAAGCTCCACATTTGCATTGGAAGGAGGTTTTTGTGTGTGTGTGTATTTGTGTGCATTTTGTGTGTTAGTTTGTGTGTGTGTTAGTGTGTGTTTTTGTGTGTTTTGTGTGTTAGTGTGTGTGTGTGTTAGTGTGCGTGTGCGTGTGTGTGTGTTACGGTGCATGTGTGTGTGTGTCAGCAGGGGTGTGTTTGGGGAGGTTTTGCCAAGGAGATGAGTCTACTGGCGAGGGACCGATGACAGATCAGGCTAGCAGCTCAGCTATAGGGTTCAGGGTTTCTGTTTTAAAATGGACTGAAAGTATCAACACCTAGAAAAGGTTTCCACTAATCACACTCCACATGATAATTCACATTTGCTACAGCTGAAAACTGGTTAAAATAAAGATCATCTGTTGGCAGTCCCAGAGGAATCACTGGGCCTGGTGACTTGACTCTATCAGCATTTTTGGTTTGTTCCTTCCATCTATTCCATTCTAACACTAAGAATTGTGTCCTCATCTAGATTGTTGTCTTTGTGCTTTGTGTAAAGGTCACGACTTGAAAGCCACAAATGAAACCTCAAAGAATGTTGAACGCTGTGTTGTAAATGCATAGAACGCGCTGGATGGAGTATTATGCAGTTGGCCTGTTAGTGCTTAGCTACACATTCAATACATGACACCGTTGCGCGACAAAACCGCGGCGCCCCGGGGCACGTCAACAACATGAATGTGTTGTCGCTATTCACTAACCGGGAAGATTATATAGTCGCCCCCGCCTCGTCGTTCTGTAGACGCTCGCAGAAAATCGTTGATGAGAAGACAGCTGCCTGTCTCCCCGATCCCCCATCGGTGTTCTGCCGCGCAGCCTTCCAGGATGACACGCGTAACCACTCGTCTGACAAGACCCCCGATGCGGTCCGTGCCGGGCAACCGCCCGGAGTGATGCTTGTGTCGCACGGATTCGCCCAGATGAGATGTTCAGCCCCTGGCGTCCTGGACAGACATTTTCAAACTCTGCCCCTCAGCACAGATGGCAGGATCTCATTTGGTGAGGCCAGGAGGGGGAATGGGCTGGGGCCGAGCGGGCAATATCGCACCGCGGTTTGGCACTTTGAGTCGTCTCGGCGTCTTCCTGCCACTTCACTCACGTTGAATCTCAGTGGTCATTTTGTGGTACACTTGGGAATGGAAAAAGTTCAAACATGATTAGGATGGTGGGAAAGCTACAGGGGCTGTCCGGGGGTAAACAGGTTTTATTTCTAGTCGCTAAAGTATATCATATAGTTTGGTTACCTTGACATTGTTGAAATGGACTGAGAAAAGGAAACGGAGTGATATTCTGAAAATAGATAAAAGGACTGACACTTTGAAAATAAGAAAAGAAACCAGTGACTCTGAAAGATGCATCCGCTCTGGAAAAGAAACAAACCGTTTCTTAGAGTGTGTGTGTGTGTGTGTTACCTCAGCAATGGCGAGACGTTACACTGACAACATCATCAATAACATAAGAAACACACAACACAGTTCCACTTAAGCTTATTACATCCGTTCGGTGAGACTCATCTTCATTGTCAAGAGCGGCCATTCGGTACCTCGGTGCCATTGAAAGCTGGCAAGACGATTGGGTCGTGAGGAAAATTACCTGACTCTGTGGTTTATAACTTATTTAGCTGGCGAGGGGGCGGGCGGAGCCCGGCCAGGGTTGAGCCTGCTGACCGTGCACAATGCCTTGGAACTCACCCCTTTCATTTATTTACACATCATCTCCACTCTGTCGGCTTCTCTGCGAGGCCAACAGAATAGGCAGTTGAGATATATTTAGTTGATGCTTTCTTTTGGAGGAAGGAGCACACAGTGGGGTTTATACAGTGTAGATTCCTTATCTTAAAGTGGGGGGGGGGCTCTGGGCGGGCGGCAGAGCTGGTGTTTGCCTTAGCAGATAAAGGGGTCGATCAATGGCCTTCCCTAGCTGTCTGTTGGGTGCGATGTCTCGGTGGGCTGCTGTCGAAGATACAGTCCTTGTGGAAGATCAGGCGGAGGATCTTGCAAAGTGCTGTCTGTGGTTGTGTAATGTTATTTGGGGGACTGGGTGGAGGGGGGCTCGTGTTAGCAAGAAAAGTCAGTGCTGTTTATGTACTGGATTTCTCACGTTTTTCCCGCGACCTAGTGGAAAACGGTGTTACGGTTTGGGGAGTTTCTTAACAAATCAGGTCGTGTTGAGAGGAATCTACATTCGGTGGCCAGGTCTTTAGGTGTATCTTTCTAATAGGCCAGTGTCATTCCTCAGGAATGTTGGTCAGTGCGATGGCATTGCACAGATTGATGCAAACCTGTGGCGTCTGTTAGGCCTGGACGTCCAAGGCTATATCCCCGGATCTTTTATCAATAGCCCCGGATCTTTTATCAATAGCCCCAGATCTTTTATCAATAGCCCCGGATCTTTTATGAATAGCCCCAGATCTTTTATGAATAGCCCCAGATCTTTTATGAATAGCCCCGGATCTTTTATGAATAGCACCGGATCTTTTATGAATAGCCCCGGATCTCAAAATATTTCTATATTTTTATATTTAAAAAAAATAAAAAAAATAGCCACTGATCTATTCATCTGTAATTCCTATCATGCATTGAAGCCCTCAAAAAAATATGATATTGTTGATTAAGAAACACCAATGTTTCATTCATTCGGCAGATCTACTTGGCACAATTTGGCGCGTGTGCGCATTTTGTGTGAGTCCGCAAAAAGTGCACACAGCCCATTAAGTCCACGGCTTGATCCTGTCTCGGACATCGGCGTGAAGTGAGAGGAACCGGGAGGATCTGGGATTCATCATAACACACAGTTTTAGCTGATAGGAGTGGAACCTGGTGTAGTTTGCTGTCGCAATTAAGCCTCTGTGACAAGGACCAAGGAGTGTTTTCCCAGATGCTGTTCTGCAATAGCCAAAGCTGTTTGTCTGTTCGTGGTTTGCTCGTTAGCTTTCGTGCTTCATGCCATTTGTGTTGGACCTCTAATAAAATAACGAATCAAATATTTCGAATTATTTAAAAAACAAAGCTTTATAAGGTATATTGAGATTGTGGTTGTGCGCTGGGTGGGAAGACTTCAGTACATTATATTCATTACATTTCACATTGTTTGGTAGAATAAACCGACATAGCTAAATTGTATCTAAACTGTGTGCAGGAAAACATTGGTAGAGCTCATGTTCATTAAATTGTTTTGGTTTTCAGAGCGATCCATACTTCTCAGTAAGAGCGTAATTGTTCACTGCCAGGGAAAATATTCCCTTGGCGTCTTGCTATTCCTCACGACCCAAATATACTACTCAAAATGCATGTGCCATATCTCACAGTCAATTAAAAAATAGATCTTGTAGATGTTGGTTATTGTGTGATTTATATCTAGCACATAGCAGCGCTGCGGTGAGGAACAAGGGCACATGGCCCAATGACCCAACTCTAGTGCTGCTGTTTGGGAGTGCAGTGTGATAGACTGTGCAACACTGAAATCAGGTACTTCGACAAATCTCAAAAAAGGTTTAGCTATTCCCCTAATATGTCAGTCATAGCAAAAGCTTTAAAATGTCAACATGGGAAGAATTACCCTACATTCTCTTGGCCAAACTCGTTCTTTGTTTATGTCAGTGTCCACACGTGTTGCTGGGGACTCTACACTGACTACACTATCTTCAGGCACGCCACTACGCGGACTACACTAGTCCCCTCTAAATCCCCTCTTTACCCCAGTTCACTCCTCTGTATCAGCCTAACTAACTGAACACACTACTCTGGTAGATATCTCATGCTGTTCATCCCCAAAATCAACACCTCTTTTGGCCGTCATTCTTTTCAGCGCTCTGCTGCCAATGACTGGAATGAATTCGGAAACCGTCTCAAACCTGACACTTTCATCACCCTATAAGTCTATAAGCTGCTATTTGATCACTGTACCTGCTAAGCACCTTATCCACCATTTATGTCACCTCAAATGGTGAGAGACTTTGCCCCTTAATCCAGTTGTATTGATAAGCATCGTCTCATATGGTGAGAAACTTTAATCCGGTTGTATTGAGAAGCATCGTCTCATATGGTGAGAAACTTTAATCCGGTTGTATTGATAAGCATCGTCTCATATGGTGAGAAACTTTAATCCAGTTGTATTGATCAGCATTGCCTCATATGGTGAGAAACTTTAATCCGGTTGTATTGAGAAGCATCGTCTCATATGGTGAGAAACTTTAATCCAGTTGTATTGATAAGCATCACCTCATATGGTGAGAAACTTTAATCCAGTTGTATTGATCAGCATCGCCTCATATGGGGACCTAAGCACCTCATCTATCTGTAAATATGTATCAGTTGTCTATCTTATTGACCTCTTGCTAATTCCATCATTAATAAGGTTTCTTAATTGACTACACTATCTTCAGGCACGTCACTACGCGGACTACACTAGTCCCCTCTAAATCCCCTCTTTACCCCAGTTCACTCCTCTGTATCAGCCTAACTAACTGAACACACTACTCTGGTAGATATCTCATGCTGTTCATCCCCAAAATCAACACCTCTTTTGGCCGTCATTCTTTTCAGCGCTCTGCTGCCAATGACTGGAATGAATTCGGAAACCGTCTCAAACCTGACACTTTCATCACCCTATAAGTCTATAAGCTGCTATTTGATCACTGTACCTGCTAAGCACCTTATCCACCATTTATGTCACCTCAAATGGTGAGAGACTTTGCCCCTTAATCCAGTTGTATTGATAAGCATCGTCTCATATGGTGAGAAACTTTAATCCGGTTGTATTGAGAAGCATCGTCTCATATGGTGAGAAACTTTAATCCGGTTGTATTGATAAGCATCGTCTCATATGGTGAGAAACTTTAATCCAGTTGTATTGATCAGCATTGCCTCATATGGTGAGAAACTTTAATCCGGTTGTATTGAGAAGCATCGTCTCATATGGTGAGAAACTTTAATCCAGTTGTATTGATAAGCATCACCTCATATGGTGAGAAACTTTAATCCAGTTGTATTGATCAGCATCGCCTCATATGGGGACCTAAGCACCTCATCTATCTGTAAATATGTATCAGTTGTCTATCTTATTGACCTCTTGCTAATTCCATCATTAATAAGGTTTCTTAATTGACTACACTATCTTCAGGCACGTCACTACGCGGACTACACTAGTCCCCTCTAAATCCCCTCTTTACCCCAGTTCACTCCTCTGTATCAGCCTAACTAACTGAACACACTACTCTGGTAGATATCTCATGCTGTTCATCCCCAAAATCAACACCTCTTTTGGCCGTCATTCTTTTCAGCGCTCTGCTGCCAATGACTGGAATGAATTCGGAAACCGTCTCAAACCTGACACTTTCATCACCCTATAAGTCTATAAGCTGCTATTTGATCACTGTACCTGCTAAGCACCTTATCCACCATTTATGTCACCTCAAATGGTGAGAGACTTTGCCCCTTAATCCAGTTGTATTGATCAGCATTGCCTCATATGGTGAGAAACTTTAATCCGGTTGTATTGAGAAGCATCGTCTCATATGGTGAGAAACTTTAATCCAGTTGTATTGATAAGCATCACCTCATATGGTGAGAAACTTTAATCCAGTTGTATTGATCAGCATCGCCTCATATGGTGAGAAACTTTAATCCGGTTGTATTGATAAGCATCACCTCATATGGTGAGAAACTTTAATCCAGTTGTATTGATCAGCATCGCCTCATATGGTGAGAAACTTTAATCCGGTTGTATTGAGAAGCATCACCTCATATGGTGAGAAACTTTAATCTGGTTGAATTGAGAAGCATTGCCTCATATGGTGAGAAACTTTAATCCAGTTGTATTGATCAGCATTGCCTCATATGGTGAGAAACTTTAATCCAGTTGTATTGAGAAGCATTGCCTCATATGGTGAGAAACTTTAATCCAGTTGTATTGATAAGCATCACCTCATATGGGGACCTAAGCACCTCATCTATCTGTAAATATGTATCAGTTGTCTATCTTATTGACCTCTTGCTAATTCCATCATTAATAAGGTTTCTTAATTGTCTTTGATTAAATTTTTTGTATTGAAGTACAGGTTCGGCTTAGACAACCAAACCATGTTTTTGTTATTGCAGAACAGAAGTCAGACTTGGGCTTATTGTATGTTTCTTTATAGTAGAAAGTAGTGTTGCTTGGTTACTCTCTATTTACATAATTTACATGATATTTACGAATGTCATAAGATTGCTACCGGTAAACCGAATGTACGGACCTCCCAGGGAAATAGGCATGTCCCTAACTGCTTAGCATCAAACAAAAAGCTGAGTCAGATGTTTCCCTTTCTAAAACTTAGTTACCTCCTAGAGTAAGCTGTATGAACAGCTCTGTGGAGATTAACAAATTGAGATGAAATTAAACCCAGGACTGGCTGTAACTCACCTCTTGCTCACAAGTCACTTTCTTAGACTGTCTTTGCGAAGAATACTGTCTAACCTGGTTTCACACTGCGTCATACGCAGGTCTACAACAGCTCATTTCAAAATAGCTCCGTCCACACCAGGGTATCATGTTCCCAGTAAGCACACTTCAGAGTTTTATTCGACACATGAAAGGAGACTCCAGCCATTATGGCTCAATTACACCATTGATTAACTTCCAGATTTGCCCAGGAGAGGTGAGCCAAGCTGACCCTCGTCCACACCATGATTCACCCCAGACTCTGCTGTGTCTGTACAGCCCTCCGCCTAATGTCCCCCCCCCCCTTGTCTAAGCAACAGAAACCAGTTAGACTCGCAGCCCTGAATGTATAAGTCAACGTTGTTAATCAGATCTTCATGAAATGTCTTAGTAAATAATTTATTGTCTCACAATGCACCCTAGTTCCATTAATAACTGGCAAATTAGGGCTACGGGTGAGAGTGGAGCTACTGCCGGGTGCACTTGGACAATGGCTGACCCACGATCACAGAGTGAAGACTGGGAACACTGTTGGAGAGAAGGGGTCAACTGTGGATGTGCTCCAGGGGAGAAGAGACTCCGATTAAAGAGGAGAGGGGGACTGAAGAGGAGAGGGGGAGAGGAGAGGCGGATTGGAGAGGAGAGGGGGACTGAAGAGGAGAGGAGAGGGGGAGAGGAGAGGCGGATTGGAGAGGAGAGGGGGAGCAAAGAGGCGGATTGATGAGATGAGGAGAACAGAGGTGAAAGGAGTAGAGCAGAGGAGAGGAGGTAAGATGGAGAGTGAAAGGAAGGATATTAGAGGGGGTGGGGAATGTGGCAAGGGAGGTGGGGAGAGAAGGGGAGGAGGACAGAGGTGATAGGAGGAGGAGAGAAGGGGAGGAGGACAGAGGGGATAGGAGGAGGAGAGAAGGGGAGGAGGACAGAGGTGATAGGAGGAGGAGAGAAGGGGAGGACGATAGAGGTGATAGGAGGAGGAGAGAAGGGGAGGAGGACAGAGGTGATAGGAGGAGGAGAGAAGGGGAGGATGATAGAGGTGATAGGAGGAGGAGAGAAGGGGAGGAGGACAGAGGTGATAGGAGGAGAAGTAGAAGTGAGAGTAACTGAGCGTGAGATATGAGAGGAGAGACACGAGCGAAGGAAGAGGTGAGGAGAGAGAGCGTCAGACCTATCATCATCAGCTTGATCTTTCACTCAGTCATATAAATCAATTCTTTAATTGATGGAAAATTGTTCAAAGAAAAAAAAAAACATTTTTATCAAATCATTTGAAAACATGCGGGACACAGTCATTGGCGCCCCGCAATTAGTACTTTGCGCTCCCTCCCTTTAACATGTTAACAGCTCTGAGTCATCTCCATGCTTGATAAAGTGGGAGGACACATAGCAAGGGATTTCCTCCACGCTGAAACGCTGTTTCCTTCAGGGTCCTTGGTCCTCGCTTATGGGCTCTCCTTCTCAGCTTACCCACATGTTTTAAACATGTTTTAGATCAGGAGACTGAAAGAGTCATTATATGGTCACTGGACAATTTTTGTGTGGATTTGAAGGTACGCATTGGATCATTGTCCTGCTGGAAGGTCCAACAATAACTCAGTTTTAGCCTCCTGGCAGGGTCAGAATTTGATCTAAAATGTCCTGGTACTTGATGGAGTTGTCATGTGTCCTAACAAGCTTCTCTGGGCCTTTGGAAGTAAAACAGCCCCATAACATTACAGATCCACTGCCATGCATCACATTGGGCTTTATGATCTTCTCAGCATAAGTCTGGCTCTTCTTATGCCAAACTCACCCCTGCTGTATCTTGACCAAAAGCTAAATGGCAACCCTTTGAAATGACTCATTCGCATGGAGGTGGAATCTTAATCATTTTCTCTGTTTGTGGTGGCAAAATACACATGGATCCTTTACCTGGCAGATTAATCACAGCTCCAGTTGCTTTAAATTTCTTAATTATTGTTCTAATAATAGAGTAGTATTACAGATATTGTCTGATTGGTGAGAATCAACCATGTTTTGTGTCATTTCATCTGTGTGTTCTCTGTTCTTTCCCATGTTGATGGATGCTAATTAAGTTTAGCCTGTGTGTCACCCTAAGTGTATACCCCAAGGAAACAGGATGTCATGGATGTCCCCTCAAAAGACTCAGATGAACTTTAAAAAACAATCTAAATTCTAATTGGGTGCGGTTCACATGCCTTTAAATAAAATAACTTTTTCTTGAACGAGTTTCTCTCAGTTAAAGGGTAAATTCAAATGCTATCTTTACTGTGTAAGATCAAGCTGATAAACAATGACAAGGTGGCAGTAATTCTGGAGGACACTGTGTGTTTGTATATATATATATATATATATATATATATATATATATATATATATATATATATATATATATATATATATATGTATATGTATGTATATACACTCACCTAAAGGATTATTAGGAACACCTGTTCAATTTCTCATGAATGCAATTATCTAATCAACCAATCACATGGCAGTTGCTTCAATGCATTTAGGGGTGTGGTCCTGGTCAAGACAATCTCCTGAACTCCAAACTGAATGTCAGAATGGGAAAGAAAGGTGATTTAAGCAATTCTGAGCATGGCATGGTTGTTGGTGCCAGACGGGCCGGTCTGAGTATTTCACAATCTACTCAGTTACTGGGTTTTTCACGCACAACCATTTCTGGGGTTTACAAAGAATGGTGTGAAAAGGGAAAAACATCCAGTATGCGGCAGTCCTGTGGGCGAAAATGCCTTGTTGATGCTAGAGGTCAGAGGAGAATGGGCCGACTGATTCAAGCTGATAGAAGAGCAACTTTGACTGAAATAACCACTTGTTACAACCGAGGTATGCAGCAAAGCATTTGTGAAGCCACAACACGCACAAACTTGAGGCGGATGGGCTACAACAACCACTCATCTCCACTACAAATAGGAAAAAGAGGCTACAATTGGTGGTGTAATGGTGTGGGGGATGTTTTCTTGGCACACTTTAGGCCCCTTAGTGCCGATTGGGCATGGTTTAAATGCCACGGCCTACCTGAGCATTGTTTCTGACCATGTCCATCCCTTTATGACCACCATGTACCCATCCTCTGATGGCTACTTCCAGCAGGATAATGCACCATGTCACAAAGCTCGAATCATTTCAAATTGGTTTCTTGAACATGACAATGAGTTCACTGTACTGAAATGGCCCCCACAGTCACCAGATCTCAACTCAATAGAGCATTTTTGGGATGTGGTGGAACGGGAGCTTCAGGCCCTGGATGTGCATCCCACAAATCTCCATCAACAAGATGCTATCCTATCAATATGGGCCAACATTCCTAAATATAATAAATATATATATATTAATGTGTGTGTGTGTGTGTATGTAGGTGTGTGTATATATATATATATATATATATATATATATATATGTGTGTGTGTGTGTGTGTGTGTGTGTGTGTATGTATGTGTGTGTGTATGTATGTGTGTGTGTATGTATGTGTGTGTGTATGTGTGGGTGTATGTAGGTGTGTATGTATGTAGGTGTGTGTGTATGTAGGTGTGTGTGTATGTAGGTGTGTGTGTGTGTATGTAGGTGTGCGTATATATTTTTTGTGTGTGTGCATATATATGTATGTGTGTGTATATGTATGTATGTATGTATGTATGTATGTATGTATGTATGTATGTATGTATGTATGTATATGTGTGTAGTATACACACAGGTATTACATGGCTGTGATAATCACTAGTTCCGCTTTTCTTTCCAGAAACAGAAACACCTGCAATCTCCTCTGTTCCCATCAGGTATGAGGAAAGGGGAGAGGGAATGACAGTGTTACTCATTCAACGGGGGAAGATAATGAGTGTGACACAGGGACTGGCAGGCACGATTTTAAAAGGGGAGGATTCGCAGGACAGGTCGTGCATGTCTGTCCGTGGTCGTTACATCGTTGATGAGTGGTGTGTAAAGGTCCCGAACGACATAATATCTGCTTTACACAAAGAGCGATGCTGTGCCGCTGTCTTGAATGTTTGGCGAAAAGCCTTTCAATCAGTCAGCCATGCCCATCCTTATGAATAGACTCCACCAACGAGGGTTCTCATATGAATGTCCAGCCCGGTTTCAAAATGATTCCTCTGACTGTGTACGATGGGTCAGTTCTGAGGGCCTGAGGTCCAGTCCTTGGTTTTGGTGTCCCTCAGGGTTTTTCAGGTGTGCCACTAATAAGCTCCTCAGGAAGTTAGGCATCATTTACCACTCTGACATCCTCTTTGTGACCTCTGCCCCCTGCAGCACTCATCACTATGACCTTTGCACCCTGGGTAATTGGCCCTCTCTTCGCAGTCGACGCCACACTCACTGATACCAACTCATTTATGAGTCACTTTTGGTGCATTGAATGTCCCCTCTACCTAGCTCACTACTTAACAACTGTTACTCCAATAGTAACTTGTGCTCCGGAGGATATTTCACTGTGGTCACTCCTAAAGCTTGTTCTTCCTTTACTCATTTGAGTTTGATGCTGCCATAGATTGGGATGAGTCACAGAAGTTCCGTAAGTCAATAATGGACGACTGTACCTGCTAAATACCCTTCATAATCCTATCTGTACATTTCTCATGATTATTTATCTTGTTCTGTGCAGTGTTCATTTTGGCAGCCTTTTTTTTAATTTATTTTGTCCGGTCTTAGTCATTCTGACTAAATATTTTTAGGGTTTAGTCACATTTATATCATTTGAATAATGATTTAGTCTAGTTCTTGTCAGAGTCATTTTAGTCAACAAAATGCTTTTGTTTTAGTCACATTTTAGTCAAATCAAAAGTATCTCCTCATTAACCTATACATCACTAACTGAACATATATTTGTCCAATGAAATCAGTTACAATAGCTTTGACTGGTAACGACAAAGAAATCGATATTGTGTGAGTAGAATAACTCTCACAACATATTGTAGCTAGCTGGCATCATTATTAATCTTGTATTGGGGCTGTACACTTTTAAGTAGGCATTGCGTATATATTCCATACTGATACGTGTCAAAATAGTTTAACACAGGCTCTGTGTGCTGTCTTGAATTTGAATAGCTTTGGCTAGGTCTTCCTCAAATATTAGAATGGGTACTCAGGTGTCTTACCTGGTTAGATAACGGTAAAATGCCCATGAAAGATTGGCGTTACTTAGAAGGATTAGTTTCATTTGGAAAATGAAATACAACAGAAACACAAGCCGAGGTGCACAATATGAAATAGTTCTTCGTGTAGCAGAAAGTCCATCTATTGTGGCGTTTGTTGCGTAATTCTCTGTTTGTAGTAGAATACTGACAGCAAGCTACACAGGGCTGACCTACAGTTGGCACGTAGTGTTGAACAGACTTCACTTCTTCACCTCCGGGTTTGTGGAACAGCTTACGTAACATAATCACATGAGGTGGATGTCATTACGTGCGAACGAAATGCGGTTGAATGCGGTTGGCTGATTCGCGTTCTGACCCGTCCGAAGTCAATCACTACCACTGTCGCCTTACGGCGTCTGCGAGTGACCCTCGCGTCAATCATTCACTAGCTTGATCCTGTGGCGCTCTGGTTCTCAGTGACCTGGGGGCATTTTCTTTTTCATCTTGATTAATAGGGACAATACCATGTTTCACTCACGCACTTGCCTGGGCTATTTTTAGGTGCCGGTCAGTATGAAAGTCTCACTGATACTGAGAGACTGAAGAGAAATGTACTGAGAATACTGACGATATGTATTTACTGTACACAGCAAGGGCTGGTTTTCCGGACACAAACCAAGCCTACTGTCGTCACAGACTAAGAAAATCAAGCTCAATGGAAATCAAACTCACAGAGATTTCCATCGGGCGAGATTTTTTATTCCACGACTAGGATTAATGTTTGTCTCTGTAACCGGCCCCAAGCTTAAACCAACATTTATGAATACATGTACTGTTTGATACTTAATTACCTTAAATCTCTTTTGGTTCATGTTTTAAGTCATTTACTTTACAATGGTTCCTTTTAATGACTTGATTTTGGTGTCCAGCAAAGATGGATTTAAACTGTAATGTAAATGGGATACTGTTGTTTATGGAAACGTTATGGTAAATGCATTTTAAAATATTTTAAAACACTTCGGTGTTGTTGGAGAAAATGCACTTAATAAACAACCTCAAGTTGTTCAAGGGGCCTGACTGGAATGGTACCTCTCACTGGGACTGTAACTACTAGCAGCAATTTTTTTTTGTTAGCAAACCCAAAGAATTGTCCTGGATTTGTTATGACCATGGAATCTGAACAAGAACACAGGGTTATTATGAACATTGCCTCTCAGCCTCATGCTACAATATACATTTTTTAGGGGAGAAAATTGTGTGCATCTGTTAGTTATCTTCTTTTAGGAACCAAGCTTGAGAAAGTGATGCTGGGTCTGTCCTTCAGGTGAGCCAAGCAGAAGTTTAGCCTTCTATTGTGGCCAGCCTAAGGCACACCTGTGCAAAAATCATGCTGTCTAATCAGCGTCTTGATATGCTACACCTGTGAGGTGGATGGATTATCTCGGCAAAGGAGAAGTGCTCACTATCACAGATTTAGACAGATTTGTGAACATAATTTGAGAGAAATAGGCCTTTTGTGTACATAGAGAAAGTCTTAGATCTTTGAGCTCAGCTCATGATAAATGGGGGCAAAAACAAAGGTGTTGCGTTTACAATTTTATTCAGTGTACTTGATTAGCATTAGCCCTGATGTTGCCGTCACTCTTTCTCTCTGCAGGTCTTAAAAAGGGACGCTTCTGGATCACGCCCGACCCGTACCACAACGATGACAACATCCAAATCGGCCGCGAGGTCAAAATATCCTGCCAGGTGGAGGCCACGCCCCCGGAGGAACTCCTGTTCAGTTGGCTGAAGAACGGAAGGCCACTACGCAGCTCCGAGCGCATGGTCATAACCCACACCGACCCTGACGTCCAGCCGGGCACCACCAACCTGGACATCATCGACCTCAAGTTCACGGACTTCGGCACGTACACCTGCGTGGCGGCTCTCAGGAACGGCGGGATCCCGGAAATCAGCATTGACGTCAACATCTCTTCGACCACAGGCAAGTAGCATGCTGGGATTCGTCTTTCTGATAGCTTTGTGGCGCAGCGGACTGAAGCCTGGTCATCAACAGTGCACAGAGCGTGGCCAGCACTGTCGCGGTCTCTGAGATAGAGGGAACAGAGCAGGCGTTCTGCCTGTGATTTCATAATGGGTGGATGGTCGGACATTTTGGGTGTGCCAGAACATTCCAGGTAGGAAAAGCAGTGCACCCGATGCTATGTGCTTGGATTTGTGGAAGTAACTGGCAATTCCCTGACGGATCACAGGCCGTAATCCTTTGTTTTAGCCATGATGAGTTCCTGGTAAAGTATTCTTGGTACAGATTGTTATTAATTGGAATGCGTCCATTCAATCAGGCCTAAATCAGTTGCTAATTGAAGTGGATGTGCAGGTAATGTTTTGTGACATGGTCCCACTTTCAAACCTAATGATTATTTACAGGCTGCCCGTGATGGGTCACCTGAGTTATCCTCTCCTAATTAACTACCCCCTTCGCGTGTTGCCTTTGGTTTGCTGGCGCTTGAACTGATGCAAAAATCTAGGTGTGTTTTTTTTTTCTTCCCATTATTTTTGCGATAATGAGTTTGTAATGTAGGACCGGAAAGTCGTGTGTTTGAAGACGAGCACAGACGTTGACGCTATCACTCCTTTTGTGTGACGGGGGCTTGATGAATTGCCAAATGAAATGGAGGCAGAACTTAGACACATCAAGGAGCTGGCCATCAGGATTATTGCAGTCCATTAAAACTGCTCTTGTGAATAATGCATAAACAACTGAAACACAGAAGTAGATTAGTCTTTAGCATTTGCGGCACAGAGCCTTTGTAGGACATGCTAATGTTCATCAACCTGGAAATACACCCGTGTGCGCGCGCGCACACACACACACACACACACACCCCTTGCTGGCAAAATCCTCCTGCAGCTACTTACATAAGACTCAGCTGGTGTATATCATTTCTCTCTATCAGATTCACATTTTTTAGGGCCTGCAGTTGCCTTTGTTCTCACCTCCTGTATGTTATCACTGCAGTAGCAGCGTAGCAGCGTCCAACAAGCATTGCTGAAATCCATTTGGGGCTAAGCAAAATAAAGCCTGTCCAGAACGATTGGCATTGGTTAGGATGATGGGTTAGGATGATGGGTTAGGATGATGGGTTAGGATGATGGGTTAGGATGATGGGTTAGGGTGATGGGTTAGGGTGATGGGTTAGGGTGATGGGTTAGGATGATGGGTTAGGGTGATGGGTTAGGATTATGGGTTAGGATGATGGGTTAGGATGATGGGTTAGGATGATGGGTTAGGATGATGGGTTAGGGTGATGGGTTAGGATGATGGGTTAGGATGATGGGTGGGGGAGGGATTACCCCTTCCAACGCGTCGAATAATCGTCCTGGCAATTCCCGGGGGAGGAGTCCCTTCATTTGTCCCCCCGGTGTTCGCTCACTCGATTAAAGCACACGTGTTTTTTTTCGCTAGTTTCTCTATTCAAATCTCTATTCTTTCAGTGTAGCAGCAGCAGATTGCAGCGGCACACAGCCACAGTACTGAGGGAGGGGATCAGAGGGGGAAATGGTCAGGATGCACACAGGTCTTCCAAAGGAGGGATTGGGATCGAGAGTGCAGAGGGAAAGACTCATTCATTACTCCCACTCATACTGCCTACCAAGCCCAGATCATGTCTGGAGGATAGGCTTAACCAAACCCAGATCATGTCTGGAGGACAGGCTTAACCAAACCCAGATCATGTCTGGAGGACAGGCTTGACCAAACCCAGATCATGTCTGGAGGACAGGCTTAACCAAACCCAGATCATGTCTGGAGGACAGGCTTGACCAAACCCAGATCATGTCTGGAGGACAGGCTTGACCAAACCCAGATCATGTCTGGAGGACAGGCTTGACCAAACCCAGATCATGTCTGGAGGACAGGCTTGACCAAACCCAGATCATGTCTGGAGGACAGGCTTGACCAAGCCCAGATCATGTCTGGAGGACAGGCTTGACCAGACACAGATCAAGCCTGGAGAACGGCTGGGTGTGCAGGTTTAACCAAACCCAGATCATTTCTGGAGAACGGCTGAGCGTGCAGGTTTAACCAAACCCAGATCATTTCTGGAGAACGGCTGAGCGTGCAGGCTTCACCAAACCCAGACTGCTGGGAATACAGGCTTAACCAAACCTAGAGTGGTGGGCATACAGGCTTAACCAAACACACTGACACACTGTTTACTAATACCACAAAAGGTAATGCAACATACTGTAACACATAGTTACATAATGTGTAGTTTTGTCACACCAAAGTGTAAAATAACCTTGTGTAAACCAACATCATGTAAAGTAACAGCTATGAAGGTTCTGGCTGCTTGGTGACTATAGAACCCTGTGGACAGCCCCAGCCTGGATGGTGAATATGGCCAGAGAACAAATGATCACACCTGTTATCACTAATGGCGCTCGTTTCTCTACCCAAAAAACCCCGCTAGGCTTGGGAGTCGGGGATCTAGGGAGTTTGAGGAGCACAGTTTGAGGAGGCCATTCGACTAAGCAATTACCCCTATCCCGCTTACAAGGAGCCAGCAGGCTCACCAGGAGAGGCTCCTTCGATTACTGTGTTGATCAATGTTTGGTTTAGGAAGCCTCTGAATATACATGGCTTGATTTTGCATGCTTTTAGGGACTTTGTTCCTGCATACTGCCGTCATTGGCTATGTGATGTTACAGTAACTTTGGTCGTATCTATTATTTCTGAATTCTGTCACAAGTTTCTTTGTGTAGTTGACCCAGAATCATTCTTAGAGCATGAAGTTACATCACAAGGTACCACAGTATCATTATGACATACCAAGCGGTAGAGTAACGTCCCATAAAGTGTAATCGCGTAACGTTTCTGTCTCCTCCTCTCCCAGTCCCTCCAGAGCTGACGGTGCCACGGGGAAAGTCCCCCCTGGTGGTCCAGGAGGGCGACACTGTGGACCTCCAGTGCCTGGTCTCTGGGAAGCCCAAGCCCATCATCCTGTGGTCGAGGGCTGACAAGGAGACCCCCATGCCCGACGGCAGCCTTCACACCGAGAGCTATGATGGCGTTCTCCGCATCGTTAACGTGTCGCGCGAAATGACCGGCACCTACCGCTGTGCGACCAGCCAGTACAACGGCTTTAACGTTAAACCCCGGGAAGCCCTGGTGGAGTTAACTGTGCAGTGTGAGTATTCTGGATAAAGTGTTTTTGCTGCAGTGCACTTTTGATGGATGGAATTGAACTGCGGTTGGCTACGTTGGTACCGTGATCCGGATATAGCTCTTTGAACCAACAAAGGCCCAGAGTGAGCTTCTCATGTATTGTTTGTAATGAAAGGTTATACTTGTTTTTGGACGACCGTCCCTTCCTGATCAATGCCATGGCTTCCTCTATGGTTGGTTATGTTTCAGTTGTGACCTGGATGGGGCTGTGAAAGGAGTAAGAGGTCAGTAGAAGGGGGTGAAGCATTCACCTTTAAAAATAACCCATTTGACTTGCAATCTAATTAGCAATTATTAGAAGTGAGCTATATATTGCACAGACATTACAGGAGGTTTAAAAGAAAATGTTTTTATTTTCCACTTGGTTAGTTGGTTTCACACAGTGAAGTACATTTTGGGGCCAAGATAAACAGCAATCCATGATTAAGTTTACTTTAATCAGCCATGTCAGCTATCCTTAGTCACCGCTAACTACAAACTTAAACTAAACTTAAACTAAACTTAAACTAAACTTAAACTAAACTTAAACTAACTTAAACTAAACTTAAACTAACTAAAAACGTAACTACAAATTATTCCATAGCAAATTCCAATTTATTTGACTTCTCAGCATTAGAAAGTTGCAGCTCAGTTTCTGAAAGCTATGAAGACAAGCCAAATACATCTCTGGAAAAAATCTGGAAAAGAGACCACTGCGACTTTTTCTTTACTTTCCAAAAAAGTTAAAAAGGAAGGTTTTGAGTGAGGAACAGAAGGGTTAAAATTAAGAGACCACTGCAAATTGAACGCTTCTGTACCTCACTCAAAACCTTCCATTTCGACTTTTTTGGAAAGGAAAGAAAAGGTGCAGTGGTCTCTTAATTTTTTCCTCAGCTGTATGGCCCCTCATGCATCATAAGATGCATCATAAGTCCTTTCTTCCTCTGGCATTTTGCAGCTAATTTCTAAATCATGGCAGATGAATGTGTTTTTCATCGGTAACGCATCTCAAGGGAGGTCTCACCTCAATTCATGACAACACATATATGACCTTGAGGTGTAATACGTTCCAAATAGAAAGAAGGAAACCAGTTGCAACTCATCGTCGATAACCGTTAGTGTCTTGTACTTGTGGAAATGCGTGTCGTAGTACCACCACTTAATCTGTGACATTGATTTACGCCATTGTTCATACGTTCAACTGAAGGAAATGAGCTGGAGTCATTAGGGGGGACAACACTGATACAGCAGATCATGGCGCTGTGTGAATGCGTCCTAAACGCAGCCCTTTCTCTCCTTAGTGCACTACTGAGGTCAAAACACGGCACCATGAAGGTTGCCATTTGGGCCGTGGTGGCTGAGATGCATCCTGTTTAATTAACAGCGTTTTTGTGACTCTTACGTGGAGGAAGAGGGGCGATGCCCCGGGGTGACCTATCCAAGCGCAGAGCTGGCTAGCTCCCGTATCTCTGCTACTGCCTTACTGATGTCAGGCCTCTGAATAGTGGGTGACCTTTGACCCACCGCCCACACCGGAAACATGAGGTAACGGCAAGCCTGGATGTGAAGTGGCAAGCCAAGGAGGTGTGCATTGTGTGTGTGTGTGTGTGTGTGTGTGTGTGTGTGTGTGTGCGTACGGGAGCGGGTGTGCGTTTTGAGCAAGACTGGATTTATGCTACCGTGTGCGCGCGTTCGCATGTGTGCGTGTGTGCACGTGTGTGCGTGTGTGCACGTGTGTGTGTGTGTGTGTTTGGATATGGCTAGGCCACACACACTTTCACAGTAGCTTATTCTGAGTCACTGGAATGAGTGCCCCCTCCAGGCAACCTGGCCTTGGCGTTGTCCTTAATGCCCAGGCAGGGCTATTAGAGGTTTGTGGAGTGTGGAGAAACAGAAACAGACAAGGAGGAGGCTGGGAGAGAGAACGGGGAGGAGGAGAAAACGGACAGAAACGGAGAAGGAGGAGGCTGCGAGAGAGAATGGGGAGGAGGAGGGGGAGAGGGAGGGGGGTCCAATGACCCAGACAGACCTGAGAGCTGGGCCTAGTGTGAACCAGCCACAGTCAGAACCCTGGTCCCTCCATAGGTCAGTTTGGGACACATGCTAACCCCAGCAGTGGCATCCAGAACCAGCCCCTTCCCCTCAATGTGATGTTCCACGCTCATTCTCCTATTAGCTGTGGGCCTTGAACATTCAGTACTAGAAAAACTAACAGTTACCTTGGTGGAGAGAGATTGCTGTTCTTCCTCAGGCCTGGACCCAATAAATGAGGGGATTTATATTCAAGGCTTAAGCATTTTGTTCGCCTGTGATTGCATTAATATTTAGCTGCGCTGTCTTTAACAATTATTTTGAGAGAAAACCACAGAGATCATCATAGACCCCAGCCACCCCAAACCATGTTCGCACTGCTACCATCTGGCTGAGATGAGCCCGGGAGCTTCACCGCCCGGACAGAGAGAACGAAAAAAAGCCTCCACCCCCAGGCCTTCAGACTGGCAAACGAACTGCCTGTCTGCCCGGCACACTGATCTACGCCTCAGGGCCCTTTCACACACTCATACGCACTCTCGTTCACACACAGTCTCCCTCAACGTACCAACAAACACACACACTCTCCCTTAACGTACCAACACACACACAGTCTCCCTCAACATACCAACACACACACACACACACTCTCCCTCAACGTACCAACAAACACACACACTCTCCCTTAACGTACCAACACACACACAGTCTCCCTCAACATACCAACACACACACACACACACACACACACTCTCCCTCAACGTACCAACACACACACACACAGTCTCCCTCAACATACCAACACACACACACACACACACACACTCTCCCTCAACGTACCAACAAACACACACACTCTCCCTTAACGTACCAACACACACACAGTCTCCCTCAACGTACCAACACACACGCACACTCTCCCTTAACGTACCAACACACACACACTCTCCCTTAACGTACCAACACACACACACTCTCCCTTAACGTACCAACACACACACACACTCCCTTAACGTACCAACACACACACAGTCTCCCTCAACGTACCAACACACACACACACTCTCCCTTAACGTACCAACACACACACACTCTGTCTCCCTTAACGTACCAACACACACACACTCTGTCTCCCTCAACATACCAACACACACACACAGTCTCCCTCAACATACCAACACACACACACACACACTCTCCCTTAACGTACCAACACACACACACTCTGTCTCCCTCAACATACCAACACACACACACAGTCTCCCTCAACATACCAACACACACACACTCTCCCTTAACGTACCAACACACACACACACGCTGTCTCCCTCAACGTACCAACACACACACACACACTCTCCCGCAATGTACCAACACACACACACACTGTCTCCCTCAACATACCAACACACACACACACACACACACTCTCTCCCTCAACGTACCAACACACACACACACTGTCTCCCTCAACGTACCAACACACACACACACACAGTCTCCCTCAATGTACCAACACACACATACACACACTGTCTCCCTCAACGTACCAACACACACACACACACACTGTCTCCCTCAACGTACCAACACACACACACACACACACACTGTCTCCCTCAACGTACCAACACACACACACACACACACACACTGTCTCCCTCAACGTACCAACACACACACACAGTCTCCCTCAATGTACCAACACACACACACACACACACACACTGTCTCCCTCAACGTACCAACACACACATACACACACTGTCTCCCTCAACGTACCAACACACACACACACACACACACACACACTGTCTCCCTCAACATACCAACACACACACACACACACACACACACACACACTGTCTCCCTCAACGTACCAACACACACACACACACACACACTGTCTCCCTCAATGTACCAACACACACACACACACACACACACACTGTCTCCCTCAACGTACCAACACTCATACACACACACACACACTGTGTCCCTCGACATACCAACACACACACACGCTGTCTCCCTCAAAGTACCAACACACACACACACGCTGTCTACCTCAAAGTACCAACACACACACACACACACACACACTCTGTCTCCCTCACTGAACACTGGGTATGTTACATTGTCAACACTGGTGCCAACTGGTCAGCTCCCGTTTATTTATGTGCAATCCACATTTTGTGTTCTGTGTTTCTCGGACTGGCGTACTTTGCTACCCGAATTGGGTTATCAGTTTGCATGTTTGCAATGTTTCTACACTTGTAATATTTACTTTCTTGTTTAATGTAAAATGTTACTTTATTCAGCCAACTGCCCTGTTTTGGAAGAAGAAAACATTTGGATCCACCAGTGACAACATCTGCTATAATATTTTTGCATCCAATAAAAATGTTAACACTTAATTGAGTTTTACCAGTGCCCATAGGGTTTTGGCCAAAGTAGTTTCCTATAAAGGGAATAGTCTTCCATTTCTCGTTTGTCAGTCTGGATTTGTGTCCTTTTTCATGGCAGTATCGAAGCTGATATTATTTTGGATGTGTTCAACCGAGTCCCAGCTCTCAGTTCTGTGAGAACATGTCATCATAAATGGCACGAAATTGACAGAGTGGGAAAATCCTCAGCTGCTCGTTTAGTTACTTAGTGGCGAAAGAAAAAAAAAACGACTCCATTATTAAATGAATTACTGTTATTGAATTAATGATTTCCTATCTGTGCAGCTGTGCAGTGCTCCAATTACATTTAGTGGAAGTGATGAAGTATTTAACTGTAAGACGTAACGCCGTGCCACAGTGTGTGAACTGTGCATATATCTGTAAACCGACTGCTTGAGTGACCTAGGACCCCTGATCTGGAGGCAAACATGCATGATGGTCACACTATAATGGGCTCCTCTGTGTTGTTGAGTTACATTGTTACCTGCTGCATTTTTTTATTGCATTGATTGTACGTAAACGTTTTCTTCATACTATATAACTAGTTATAAGGATGTGGGTTGTGTTTGGTCTAGGATGTGGGTTGTGGTTGGTCAAGGATGTGGGTTGTGGTTGGTCTAGGATGTGGGTTGTGGTTGGTCTAGGATGTGGGTTATGGTTGGTTAAGGATGTGGGTTGTGGTTGGTCTAGGATGTGGGTTGTGGTTGGTCTAGGATGTGGGTTGTGGTTGGTCAAGGATGTGGGTTGTGGTTGGTCTAGGATGTGGGTTGTGGTTGGTCAAGGATGTGGGTTGTGGTTGGTCTAGGATGTGGGTTGTGGTTGGTCAAGGATGTGGGTTGTGGTTGGTCTAGGATGTGGGTTGTGGTTGGTCTAGGATGTGGGTTGTGGTTGGTCTAGGATGTGGGTTGTGGTTGGTCTAGGATGTGGGTTGTGGTTGGTCTAGGATGTGGGTTGTGGTTGATCTAGGATGTGCGTTGTGGATGGTTACTTAAGGATGTGTGTGGTGAATGGTCAAATCTTAAGGATGTGGGTTGTGTATGGTGATGTCTCAAGGAAAAGCTCTGTAGGCGGGGTGTGTGTGCGTGTGCGCCTGCCTGTTTGTGTTAACCACAGGGTGTTAATATTCGTTCTGTTTCGAACAGGTACTGTAGTAGAACTCCTAGAGGTGTACCAGTGTGACACGTGAAATTAAATGTGCTTTTTAAAAAAAAATGTGCTCAGCCCTCTCTCCCAAGACACCCTCAGAGAACGCTGTCAGAGCCAGGTGCGTGCGTGCGTGTGCGTATGTGTGTAAGAGATGGCTGTTAGTGATGATTCATATGTACAACATCACTTTCCCAGATCCCTCTTACCTTAACTTGTGGTCTGTCTGCAGAGTTTGTGACTGCAGGGAGGGGACCAGAGGCAGGGAGGGGACCAGAGGCAGGGAGGGGACCAGAGGCAGGGAGGGGACCAGAGGAAGGGAGGGGACCAGAGGAAGGGAGGGGACCAGAGGCGGGGAGGGGACCAGAAGCGGGGAGGGGACCAGAGGCGGGGAGGGGACCAGAGGCGGGTGGCTGCTGATAATCCCCCACCACAGGACTCATTACTACTGGTGGGTCCTGGCACCAATGTATGCCACTGGATAACGCCTACTTATATCTGTGACGGCTGAGCGGGCTCTCGCAGCAGCCAGCAGAGATTGCGGGGGCAGGGGAGGAAGAGGAGGAATGATGTGGAGGGTTGACAGAGGAGAGAGAGCGGGGGGAGGGGGGGGGGACAGAGAGACGAGGAGAGAGAGTGAAAAAGGGTGGGTTAGAGAGACGGAGGGGGTTGGGAGGATGTTGCCCACCGGGAGAGATTTCACTAAGCCTCCAGATCACCATTACTCTGTTATAGTGGTAATGAAATGGAAATACCGTTCTCCCCCCCCCCTCTCACCCGCTCTCTCTCCCTCTCACCCTCTCCCTCTTTCTCCTCTCGTTCTATGTCCTTTCTCTTTTCTCCCTTCCCTTTCTCTTTTCTGCATCTCCCTTTCCATCAGTTTCCCTGACTCCCTAACCTCCACCATCACCCTCTACGCAAAGTAACGCCATTAAGGCCATCTGATAGTTCAGCCACTTGAATTTAGTGCATGTTTTAATAAAGTCATCTGTAGTAACATGTCTGTTCTATATGTCAGGGCCGACGCAGACAGGCTGGCACGTGAAAATAATCCACTTTATTTCAGTGAAGTGCTTTGCCTAGCTTGTGATGAACAGCTACATGAATTTCACTCTGTTGTAATTGCGTTTTAATATGCAGAGAAGCCACTGTGATGGCTGTTGCTAAAAAACGTGATAAGACAAAGGCCCGGATTAACCTTGGATGCTTGGTAGAGGACCTCAGGTCACTCACCTGAAACCTCTCAGAAAGCCTCAGAGGACCTGCAGCTCACCAAAAAATCCTAACTGTGAAACCTATGTACTGTGTAACTATGAATTTGCGGGTGGCAAAACAGTTGTTGTGCACTTGAGCAAGGCACTTGCTGTTGTAGGGAGGGCCCTGTCCGGGGCCTCCCCCGGGTAGGGCCACAGTGTCACCGGACCCCCCCGTCTCAGTTTCCAAGGTGTTACGCTGCTATATTATTGTGCTGGGGACATGAGGGATGTACTACTAACTTTTCTCAGTTTCCTCCAATTTTAAATTTTAGAAGGAGATGAGGTCCTGGTCCACACCTGCGGATTACCTGGTTTGGGGGGACCGTTGCTGTTCCTGTCCTTGTCCACCTGGTCATACTTCTGACCTAGTCTAAAATCAAATATACTCTGGATTTAGCCAAGAGAAATGTATTTATTATTCCAATTGGACTCTTAATATCTCACCCGGCACAGCCAGAAGAGGACTGGTCACCCCTCTGAGCCTGGGTCCTCTCTAGGTTTCTTCCTAAAATTCGACCTTCTTAGGGAGTTTTTCCTAGCCACTGAAATTCAACACTACTGTTGTTTGCTCCTTGGGGTTTAAGGCCGGGTGTCTCTGTAAAGCACTTTGTGACAACTGCTGTTGTAAAAAGCGCTTTATAAATACATTTTGATTGATTTTTGATTGTAGGTTGGTCTGGTGGTCCTTTCCTATTTTTGTATTAAACTAGATTAACTGTTTGCCTAGTGAAACTTCAACTCACCCCAGCTCATTCTATTCACAATTTCAATCTTGAATTGTTTTTTTTTTATCTCGATATATCCATCGTTGAGCCAATGGTAGCCCTTTACTTTGATGACGTTTTGTGCAGATCTGTCATTTTGGTGCTGCGCACAACAAAGCATAGCTTACAGCATTAAAATACTATTCAATGTGATCAAAGTTCAAATCAGTTTGACTTCTGAAGTCGCTTTCACCTATGTGGTTTAGCCAGTGGATGAACCAACTGGAGTATCCTAAGCGCCACAAGGGGGGCTTCACTGAGTGTATACCCGGACCGTGTTGGAATGGCAATCCGATGGGGAAGCAGGTTAATAAACGGACAGCAGCAGTCAAATATCAAAGTTGTCCATATGTTTTTAATTTATGCTCGGCCATGATAGTTATTGAATGCGGGCATTGTAATTATAATTAGAGTATATTTGCTAGTTGGGAGGTTTTAATTTTTTTGTCTTTTTTTGAACTCTTGTCCCACCTTTGCAGCGAGGCTGGCAGTCAGTAAAGACAGTCGGTACAGACGGACAGTACCCTGCATTCGCCAGACCTTTCCACTCCAGGGGTTAATTGAGTTCATTGACCAGGCGTGTTCTGCCAAAGTGCCAAATATGCAAAATTACGCTGCACGGCGGTTCAGCTGGATCAACTAGCCGGTAGCGGAGGATCGTGGAGGGCCCCCGAAGGAAAGGTCATTGCCCCTACTTGTCACTGTTTCACCCGCTTTGAGCTGGCGAAGGCATTGGCCCTGAAAGGTGGGCCCTGGTGGAACCAGACAGTCCAGTTTTCTTGGACAGGACGTCTTTTGAATTTGGGTTCTAACCAGGTTCCAGTGCACGATGACTTGGCTGTGCAATGGATTGTGCGTCTTTGAGTGCGGTATAGGGAAGTTGATTCAGATGAACTGTGCGTCTTTGAGTGCGGTATAGGGAATTTGATTCAGATGAACTGTGTGTCTTTGAGTGCGGTATAGGGAATTTGATTCAGATGAACTGTGCGTCTTTGAGTGCGGTATAGGGAAGTTGATTCAGATGAACTGTGCGTCTTTGAGTGCGGTATAGGGAAGTTGATTCAGATGAACTGTGTGTCTTTGAGTGCGGTATAGGGAAGTTGATTCAGATGAACTGTGCGTCTTTGAGTGCGGTATAGGGAAGTTGATTCAGATGAACTGTGCGTCTTTGAGTGCGGTATAGGGAAGTTGATTCAGATGAACTGTGCGTCTTTGAGTGCGGTATAGGGAAGTTGATTCAGATGAACTGTGCGTCTTTGAGTGCGGTATAGGGAAGTTGATTCAGATGAACTGTGCGTCTTTGAGTGCGGTATAGGGAATTTGATTCAGATGAACTGTGTGTCTTTGAGTGCGGTATAGGGAATTTGATTCAGATGAACTGTGTGTCTTTGAGTGCGGTATAGGGAATTTGATTCAGATGAACTGTGCGTCTTTGAGTGCGGTATAGGGAATTTGATTCAGATGAACTGTGCGTCTTTGAGTGCGGTATAGGGAAGTTGATTCAGATGAACTGTGCGTCTTTGAGTGCGGTATAGGGAAGTTGATTCAGATGAACTGTGTGTCTTTGAGTGCGGTATAGGGAAGTTGATTCAGATGAACTGTGCGTCTTTGAGTGCGGTATAGGGAATTTGATTCAGATGAACTGTGTCTTTGAGTGCGGTATAGGGAAGTTGATTCAGATGAACTGTGTGTCTTTGAGTGCGGTATAGGGAAGTTGATTCAGATGAACTGTGTGTCTTTGAGTGCGGTATAGGGAAGTTGATTCAGATGAACTGTGTGTCTTTGAGTGCGGTATAGGGAAGTTGATTCAGATGAACTGTGTGTCTTTGAGTGCGGTATAGGGAAGTTGCTATCTTTACATTCCATAAGTACTAACTACCACTAATGTATTGACTGAAATATTTTGGAAAGCTAGCATCTAGTCTGCTGAACTTCCAGCATCTGTGCTAATGCCAGTTATCATTGGCCTGCAAAACTACTCTGGATGTCAGAGATTTATAGATAGGTGGGCTAAGCCTCTAATAGGAGGGTCTGTGGGCATGCTTCCCCAGGTTATTGTTTTTTTAATGGCCCAAAATTGTCTTGGCATCATGCATTTGTAGAGTAAAATATGACTGTTCAAGTTGGCACAGAGTACATCTGTTTCTTCATGGTTTTTGTTAAGCACAGATATAATATGACTGAAATGCTACCCATTTGCGTACAATAGGCAGAGATCAAGCAATGCTACTGTATCTCCTCTCAGATGAGTTGCAGATCCTAAGTATGTTATTCAAGTACACAGACTATAGCGCAAAAATGTCAGTCTGTAAATCATTTCATAATAAAGACTTTACTGAGAGAGAGAGAAGACATACACAGTATTTTTTTTAATTAAAATGTCTCCCCTCTGCCAATTATGTCTCCAAATAAACACTGAAAAACAGATAAGACCTCTTAAGAGGAATATTATCCACACAGGCAAAATCAAACAAAGTAATTTATTTGCAAAAACTATTATTATTAATTTAGTAATATTATTATTTTGAACTAACTACAACATAATAATGACATCCACAAACACTGCCAGCAAAGAGTCCCTGTAACTCCAAACTTGCTAATTTGCTCCCAGTATACTCTTGCACCTTTTGCAACATTTGTTAAAATAAAAATGTAACTAGGGAAACCCTGAAGCCTACTTCAGTCATGCTAAATCACTCAATGATGGGAAGAATAATGATGAAAAAACTGATGTTATGTGTAAACCTCTTAAACTACAAATATCATGAAAGTCATTTAGTTTATGCATGAGCATGACAGGCCTGTCATCACAAACAGACACATTTTAACTGAAACCTGAAACAACTTCTAGTTGCTTCCTTGTTGATCACTAACATCCATCAGACCAGCCCGCTCACCCTGCAGGTTTTTTTCTCTCATTCTTGCCCCTTATTGTTATTAAACTCAAATTTACAAAACTCAAGGCTTAATGAGTGATCAATCCATTCAATCATTCTGTATCTGTCTGTTTGAATTGGTAAAATCTTTGTTTCTCACCTGACTGCACTTCGGCAGAGCTGCCAGCACTACCTCTCTTGAAGAACTTTCTTATATCTATACTCATTAAAGTAGTATTTACTGGCTGAGGAATTGAAGGATATACAGTTGTATTATGATCATCATTAATGTTATGGCTTCACTAAGATGTACTGTTCATAACCAATCATCTATGGCTACTTTGATACGATTGTTATGTTAAATATGTCAATAACATAATTTCTCTCTCAAGTAGCCTACACTCTGTACCTCACGTAGATTACACCTAAAGTTAGCTAATATTACCTAACAAGCAAATAAGGTTAACTGTAAATTGTAAATAACTTTTTAATTTTAATCGATCTGCCCTAACTTGCCAAAAAAAGCTATCTTCTGAAACAACCACAGAAAGTCTGTTCCTACACATAATGACTGTGTTTTATGGAGGTTAACCCCTAAAATAAGCCTAGCGATGTCCCTGCTGGACGTAGAGGCAAATGGTGTCCATAAATTGATCTGCCTTTGGGGAAGTATGCAAAAGGCGTCATTGACAAAATACGGAACTATCCCTTTAGAAATGACTTTGTCATTGGCACCCACTGTTCTGCTGCAGTTTCCCCAAAGTTCTAAATGAATTGTCCCAAAACCTTGGTAAGACACTTGACGATTATTAATGTCGCTATTTAAAACATAATGAAGAGATAATTGCAGTCCTACTCTGACATTTCACAACCCTCTCAGAATAGTCTTCCTCTACACACGGGTGCAAAAGGATTAAAAGTACAAAAAGAAATCCTGAATCGGCACAGGTCCATCCATCTTCATCTGAAAAGCCCCAATTATTATAAGTTAAAGCATTTCATATGTACCCTGCCATGTATTTCATACCCCTCCATGGTTAAAATACATTAAATGGATTTTGAAGCATATTGATGTGAGCTGCTCTGCCATAAGACCGTAGTCTCTTTAATGAGTGCTTAAAAATGAGCTATGGGCATGCTTTGTAAGGTGAAACGGGGGGGGGGGGGGGGGGGGGTGTGTGTATCAAATTTAATGAACAATTACTATAAGATGAATGGCAAGTTCCAGTGAAGCCCCCTGACTATGGTTTGATAAATGTGGGCATTGTCATCAGCACTGTGGAACTGATGAAAGGTGATCTGTATATCGGGAAGGATTCCTCTGGCTTCGTCATAGCAACACATGTATTTAATCCTGGGCTGTTCCTATGGCATTCAAAGCTGGCTTCCGGTCTAATTAGCCGAGCCCCGGTTCATCCCCGCTAGTGTTCGTTCATGAAAACGGGAGAGCACGTTTCTGAGAGAGAGAGAAAAAAACTGAAAGTACAAGTCGGAAATTGTTTAAGTGCTGTCGTCACCCGGCCACGCGAGGCGAGCAGACGGCGACGTCCCTGGTCGAGACGACCATGAAATGTGGCACGGATGGAGCCATTCACACTGCAATGAGGTTGTCATCATGAATGTTTTAGGAAAAACCCAAGCGCCAGTAGCAGTGCATTGGGGGAAAAAAAATGTTAAAAGACAGTTAAATTATAAAATGTTAGCGGGGCTTCTTGGGTTCACAGACTGATTTTATTATCAAAGGGAATATGTTTTGTGGTGTCGTTCCGACTCGTCCTTGGAATGTTTGCCTTATATAACCTTTAACATGCGGATGCTCCTTTAGGCCGATATTGCATTTTCCATGCACACCATAATGCATTATAATAGTAATATTCAGTAAGGAAGTGAATTGTTTCATGGACTATCAGCCATTGCATCCATTGCTCAGCCCCATCTCTCAGTTAACCACTGTTGTGTGTCAAAGTTACATTTTATGCCTTTACCATTCTCATATTTTTTTATTTCTACTGTTTGTTCTACCTCTTATGTTTTAATCCCTCCAGATACAAACCTGACTCCATTAATATGTAATGTGGGTGGCTTTTAGCAGGAAAACAAGCTTTATGTTTCTAATGTTCACTTCCCTGTTTGCTTTGAAGTGCCGTGTTATGTTCTGCAACCAGTTGCATTTTTCTTTTCTTTTTTGCATTTTTGAGGATGTTCGAATTCCATTCGAGAGTAGTTCTCTGCTTCGCCATCAGAAGGAACTGGACTCTCTAAGGGGAATGTAAATGACAAGAATGTTTCAAGTTGGTTCATTTATGCATATTAATGGATTTCAGACGGTGAACTGGGGAGAGCTGGCCTTCAGGCTTGTCGTTAGTGGCCCGTTATATACTTGTTGGCTGAGCTGCATCAACTACAAGAGCTCTCATTGTTTCTACTCAAGTAGGCTAAAGCTTTTTTCCCTGCTAGCTCCCGAATGGCCATCGGAAAAAAATTCTCCACAATTCAGTTTTATCAATTAGTAGTTACGAGCCTGTCTTATCACAGAAACTGCGCCAGGCTAATGGCTTGAATCCGAGTCTCTGTGAGGCAGTACCTCAGACCAGTGTTTCTTAACTGATTCTGTTTTGCTGTACCATGGGCCGGCAATGCATGTCCTCATTCCTTTGAGGACCTATGTCACTATGTGTCACCTCATTCCATTGTGTTAGGGCTAGCTGTTGCCATTTTACTTTTACTGTGTTGGGCAGAATCTTGCGAACCGTGTGTTATAAGCCGTCCTGTAAATGCTTTACCAAAATGCCTCATTTGCGTCTTTTTGCGGAGATGGGGTACCCTAATGAGACAGACGCTACAAAGACAATGGACCCAAAGATGACAGATATCAAACTGACAGGAACAAACCCATGGCATAGATCATTCGAAGATCCGGCAAACTATACTGTTGCAAAGTTGTGCAAAATCTATTGGATCATTATGTCTTTGGGCTCTGTAGACACTGTGTACATATGTATGCATATGAAGCTTTTTTACCAATTCCTACATGTGTTTATGGAATAGTTTTGCATATCATGCACTCACAAATCACACTTGTTTTTCTCTGAAAACGGTCCCTGTAGATTCTCCCAGCGGTACCGCGTGTTCAAGCAGGAAGCTCTTTTAGTCTGTCAAGAGAAGACAGTTACTCTGAGAGTTATAAAAATTGACAGGTTGAATCAGAGCCCAACCAAAAATTATGAAGAAGTATCCCTATTTAAGGGATATTGCAACAGTTTTTTTTGTGCAAATCCAAGCAGTCAGCGTTTATGGGTTTTATGTACTAGAAGCTCCAGAATCCTCGACGAACGACTTCTGAGTTCTCAACATTTGTTCCATGTAACCTGCCAAACGTGCTAAAATACTCTCAGTGCTGGATATTTTAGACATGTATGGGGGGGGGAAGCATTGGAACGTTGCTTTATTTCTTTATTTTATGACATAGGACAGTATGAAAAGGCCCGAAGAGGAGGGAGAGTGTGCGCTACAGTATTAGTGGGCCAGATTCAGAGCCATAGGTGCACTTGAATCAATGGGCCACCCCAGGCCAGAACATCGCTGAATTAATGTAGTGTTCAGATCACTTTCCGCCAAAGTCGGATTGGCTAATTTGATAAAGTCACGGCTTGTGGCATCTCATTACTAGTGCATTTAGGGTAATTACTGCGAGAGATAATCTGAAGGCTGGATAAATACAGCAGATACGGGCCGAGGAGGATTTCAAAGACCTTGCGAATGGAGAACTTCTGAGGGCAGACGAAAAGATCCCGTATGAGTCGTTGACATGCCGAGCCGGACTCCGTATGTCAACTGTTTTGTGAAATTCAGGAAGTCAGCCCGAGTGGCCTTGCCGCTGATTGGTGCTGGCACTGAACATTTGTACAGTTTACATTTGTGTTACTCAGTGTGTTCACTTGTGCACCCCTCGGGCGTGTTTCCGATGCATGACTCTTTGTCGCAGTGCGTATGCGTGAGCAGAGCGCACTTTGCCCGGCTGCTTATCCACTGGCTTTTGAGCGGCGCACCTGTCAGCGCACTTTTGAGCGGCGCACCTGTCAGCGCACTTTTGAGCGGCGCACCTGTCAGCGCACTTTTGAGCGGCGCACCTGTCAGCGCACTTTTGAGCGGCGCACCTGTCAGCGCACTTTTGAGCGGCGCACCTGTCAGCGCACTTTTGAGCGGCGCACCTGTCAGCGCACTTTTGAGCGGCGCACCTGTCAGCGCACTTTTGAGCGGCGCACCTGTCAGCGCACTTTGGGGAGGATGGTCACATGCTGCCCTGCAGAGGGCAGGTGGTTAAAGACCGTGTGGGAGGAGGTACTCTGTAAGCCGTGTGACATGATCCATTGCTATGGTTTTTACTTGTGCCGTTTACACGCATTTCTAAACCGCAGTTGTTTCCCTCTGCAACACAGGTTTATCTCAACAACACCGGACTGGCTGGTCAAAACCTAGAAAAAAACAAATGGCTGTTGAAACCATTCCATAAGGCGTGGTATTAGTGGACAGATTTTAGGGCTATGGAGAAGCCTTAGACCACACGGAAAGTACGTTTAACTGGTCGCCTGTTTGCCTGGCTGCTTCCAGCACAGCGACACTGGTGATGGGAAGTTCAAAATATAAATATATACATATATTTTTGTATTTAGTTTTGTTGATGAGTGAATGCCGAGACGCAGGACCCCCTATCTAAGAACGAGAAACAAACAGACTTGAAGGAATCATTTGTGCACAAGGCTTCTGCTCTCCGCAGTTCTCTTACCGCTGTAATTTGTGACTGAGACTTATGAATGTCTCTGTGCTGTGACTGTGTGATATCAGGTGTGTGGAATGTCAGGTACTGCTGCTTGAAAGGGGCTCTAATTTATTTTGATTCTCCTTCAAAACTATATATATATATATATATATGCAGACATACATAAATAAAGAGACCCCTGCACCTTTTTTCCAAAAAAGTTGAAAATGAAGGTTTTGAGTGAGGAACAGAAGGGTCAAAATTAAGAGACCACTGTAATTTTAACCCTTCTGTTCCTCACTCAAAACATTCCTTTTCGACTTTTTTGGAAGGAAAGAAAAAGGTGCGGTGGTCTCTTAATTTTTTCCGGAGCTCTATATATAGCAAATATATATATATTTATAGATTTTATTTGTATATTTTAAAATAGAAGTTACCGAACCGTGGGCTTTGGACCAGGGATTGATTTGGGTTTCAGCCTCCCTGTCTGCCTAACACGGCCTTCTGTCCTCCCCTCCGCAGATCCGCCCGCGGTGGAGCCGCTGTTCACAGAGATCCGCCAGGGTCTGGGTCGGGCCTTCGCCCTCAACTGCCGAGTCCTCCGGGCCCACCCGTCCAAGGTGTTGAAGTATGAATGGAAGCTGGGCACCCGGCTGTTGACCATGGGCCAGTTGGACCAGCGCGATGAGACGGACTACCACGTGCGGGCCCTGAATCGGGAGGGCTATGGGGAGTACACCTGTGAGGTGACCAACGAGGCCGGGGCGGGCACCTGCCGGTTCTTAGTCACAGGTACGTACGGCAAATAGTCACCGTTATGTACGGCAAATAGTCACCGTTATGTACGGCAAATAGTCACCATTATGTACGGCAAATAGTCACCGTTATGTATGGCAAATAGTCACCAGAACGTACGGCAAATAGTCACCGTTATGTACGGCAAATAGTCACCGTTATGTATGGCAAATAGTCACCAGAACGTACGGCAAATAGTCACCGTTATGTATGGCAAATAGTCACCAGAACGTACGGCAAATAGTCACCGTTATGTATGGCAAATAGTCACCGTTATGTATGGCAAATAGTCACTGTTATGTATGGCAAATAGTCACCAGAACGTACAGCAAATAGTCACCGTTATGTATGGCAAATAGTCACCAGAACGTACGGCAAATAGTCACCGTTATGTATGGCAAATAGTCACCGGTATGTACAGCAAATAGTCACATGTTTGTACAGCAAATAGTCACCGGTATGTACGGCAAATAGTCACATGTTTGTACAGCAAATAGTCACCGGTATGTACGGCAAATAGTCACCAGAACGTATGGCAATAGTCACATGTTTGTACAGCAAATAGTCAACAGTATGTACAGCAAATAGTCACCAGAACGTACGGCAAACAGTCACATGTTTGTACAGCAAATAGTCACCGGTATGTACGGCAAATAGTCACCAGAACGTATGGCAAATAGTCACATGTTTGTACAGAAAATAGTCAACAGTATGTACAGCAAATAGTCACAGGAACGTACGGTTATTTTTAACACTCCATTCCAGTTTCCATAGTTGCAGTGGACTCCACCACTTTCCCTCAGTATTTACAGTACTGGAACAAAAAACATAACACGCCGATCTGTATCTTGCGTTGACAAAGGGTCGCACACTGCTGTCATTTGTGGAATTCCCAGCGTTCAGATGAATCGGTCAAACCTACGGCTGACATAGAGGAAGTGAGCTAACGGAGTCCCTGGGGAGCTGGCCCTTGTGATTTCCACATCACTCCTGGGAACCACACTGTCCCAAATGGGGTCCTAATCCCTGGCCATAGGGATCTGGTCAATAGCAGTGTACTACTTTTAAAAATTGGATGCTCTTTCGTCTGCAACATCATATTGATTTGATTAACGTTTGCTTTATGTGAGTGCTCTCGTTTGCAGCGAGAGACTCGGATTGTCAACAGAGCAGCAGAATCTACTCCCTTCTGTTATGATGTTTCCCTCGGACATGGCCTTGTCAGCCCTCATTTCTGAAAACCTGATAAGCTGCTTATCACTGACCCAACAATACGTTGCCTGATTTTCTGTCGGCACCAGTGGCACAAGGAGTGATGTTTGCACAAAATTTCAACGTGTTATTGAATAGATAAATGTCAGGCTGGTGATTCGTTCGTTAGAGGACTATAGATGTTTAAAGACTCAAGTTGTCACTTTCACTGTCAACCCACTAACACAAACGGGGCGTGTTAGTGTGCGGGTATTAGTGTTCCTGACTCAGCCTGCGGTTCATTATATTTGTCGAGAAAGTTAGATTCTGAAAAATGAAGCTCTGTAAGAGGTTTCCTCAGAGAATGTGTATTTCCATTCGACCATCAACACTTCTGAGCGTAGGGGGGGAAAAAAGGGGTGTTTATCTCTTCAAGGGAAAAGCCTCAGATTTTTTTTTTAATGAGTCATGCTCTCTATCAATGCGATGAGATACTGTACATTACATTGAAATTCAAATGACTTCATTGTTGCCAGGAGACTTTGTGAATATTGTTGCCAGGAGACAGACTTATACAGTCATGTGAAAAAGTAAGTACACCACCCTTATTTACTTATTTGGACATAGGGATATTTGAGCTAAATTGATAAAGGATAACATAAAATGGCTAGAATTATGCATCAAATGATAGGATCTTGAGAGTAACTTGGGAGGGTTTAGCTTTCCGTAAAGATTAGGAACTTGGTCTTAACCATATGGGTGTGTGATAACACATAATGTCAAGAAGCAAAAACCTGAGGCCTTTAGAAGAAGGATTATTGATGCCCATAAGTCTATGAGAAATTACAAAGCCATTTCCAAGCAATTTGAAATACGTCGTCCCATTGTCCGACAGATCATCTACCAAAGCGTTTCTAAGAACACAAGTGTAACATCAAGGAACCTACCGGCCTCTCTTGCCAGATATCAAATATCAAAGTCCATGAGTCAAATGTCAGGAACTGATTGCACAAACTTGGGCTAAATGAGAGGTCAGGAAGGAAGACGCCTTCCTAATATCACAACATAACCAACGTTTGTGAGACCACACCTGGGAATAAATTAGCTCTGGACAGATGAGTCAAAGGTGGAGTTGTTTGGCTGCAACGCCAGGCACCATGTCTGGCAAATTACAACACTGCTTTTGAGCAGAACAACCTCATACCAACTGGAAAGCATGGATGAGGGGCCAGTTTGGTTAGAGGCTGCTTTGCTGCCTCAGGTCCTGTCCAAATTGCCATCACTGAGTCAACCACGAACTCCATTTTGTACCAGAGAGTTATTGTGGAGAATGTGAGGCCATCTGTCACAAAACTGGATATTGAAACAGGACAATGATCCAAAACGCACAAGCAATGCTTCAACAGAATGGTTGAAAAAGAAGAAATAGAGCGTTGAGTCAAAGCCTAGAGCTCAATCCTATCAATGTTCAATGGGCGGACATGAAGTTGGCCGGGCATGCAAGAAAGCCCTCAAACATGACACCATTGAACCCATGCTGGCTTTGACTCAACCAGTCGATGTGCAAAAAAGTCCTACCAGTCGATGTGACTGATAGACTGTTACAAGATACAACGACTTCGTTTTTTCAGCCAGTTTGGACACATCATGTCTGTCTAATTACCAATAGCTGACTTATTAGCTACAACAAAGATCGTGAACATATACCAGTAACATCCTGTTCATTATCTAATTAGACAGTCCTTAATAGTCTGACATCCTTTGTCCCAAACCCCTATTTTTTCAGGTTCTCAGAAGATTGGATAGTGGCTGGCTTCCACAAGTTCACACATTCTGCCACAAAGTACTTCTGTGCCAAATTGTGTACTCTTAATTTGTAATGTGAGAGAGAATCAAGTTGGGCTTTTCCAACAGAATTTTTCATTTTCTTGAAATAGCAGTAGTATATTCTCTTACACATGTTCTTCCATTCTTCTCTGAGATTATTTTGTAATTTTCCCATTTTACTTTGTTGAATGAAGTTGAGTCATCTTTACTTTCCAGGCTGAGATACTACACTGAGATGACACTAAAATTACTTCTTTATATGCATTGCAAATAACTCTCAAAATCATGTTCAAGTCTGTGTTTTACCTGAAAAGAATCTCTTTGTTGTAGTTATTTCTAAAAATCATGGTTATCCAAATTGGCATGTTGCTTTAGATCCTAAAAGGTCGTAATTTCCCCATTGTCAAAATTAGTACACCGTACCACTATATCGTGTTTCACCCACTGCTTAAACCTTTGATCATGTGTGTTTGGTTTAAATTAGTCATCATTTACACGCCAACTCTGTATACAACTTCCTGTCTCCAATTTCTGTTTCTGGAACATAATAAGCCAAATATCCAACATGAATTTTGTTACTTGGGTCCAATATGTCCGCCATATTTGCAATAATGTCTCCAAACACGGCGTGAATTAGCATCACTGTGGTGTATGTCATTCTTGCACAGCAAAATGTATCACGCCAATAAACTATTGAACTCTGTTGCATAGAAATAGTCTTTCAGTTTAGGTGATGCCATACCTCCTTTATCCTTGGGAAATTTCAATCTGGAATACCTAATCCTTGGCTTCTTACCATCACAAATTAATCACGTTATCAGTTTATCCCATACTCAGACATTCACTTTGAGGCATTATAATTGGTAGTGATTGGAATATATACCATAGTCTGGGTACAATAGTAATTTTCACAATTTTAACTACATTTATATGGTCCTCCTTCCATGATGGGGAGTTACTCTCAAGGGCCAATGAAAGAATGCTATAAGTAAAGGAGTCAATTCATTTTCAAATATTTAGCGCTCTGATGGTTAAGCCATTACGCCCAGGATATTTGTTGTTCTTAAGTCTAGATCCTGCATTTTCCACCTCTTCCTCTGTAATTGGTGCTGTGAAGCAGTCATTTTGTGGTTTTCCATAAGATGACAAATCCAGAGACCCAAGAATCTCTTGCATTGAGTCACCCATCTGCTGAGGGCTGTTGAGTATACAAGTGTTTGTAATAATCCTTGAATATATCCTCTACATCTATTATAAGTGGTAGGGATTGGAATAGGTACAATAGTCTGGGTACAATAGTCATTTTCTACTTCTACTCTGTAGCTAAAGTCCATTGGGATTATGGACCCTCTCTCAACATCTCTCTTGATAACTACATTGATATGGTAGCTTTATTTAGTTTTGAGGTGCAGTGCGTTTGGTTAAGGTTGCCACCAGTTATTTAATTGATTTAGATTTCCAATTCCAATTGAATTTGGCCTTGATTTCTGGAGAGGGGTACAAAACACATTAAATTTACGTTCAGATTAATTACCATCCTCCTTCAACAGGTTAATTCGGCTTTGGGAAACTTGTACCTGGGTCAGTTAAATACACTATGATATCATCTACAAATGGTCCAATTATGTTTTTCTCCGCCCTGGGGTACTAACCCCCCAAGTTCTCACTGTTTAATTGTGTGTGCCAGAGGTTCAATATACAGGGCTAAAGGGTTCAGCGTCAGGCAGTGTTCTTGAGGTTAATCTTGTTTGACAAGATCCTGTTTACCTTCATTCTAGCCATTGGGTTCTGAGAAATGGCTATAATGCATTTAACCCCTAACCTCCCTCGATCTTGTTATAAAAATGTCCCATTCACACAGTCAAAAGCCTTCTCTCCTTCTAGGCTGACCAAACCTAAACATATACCCCTTTTTGCCGGACCGCATCAGCGGCGCCAGCCAAGAAGAGTGAATGTCTCTTTCTGAGTCAGTGCCTGACTGACTGACTGTGTGACTACCCATTGTGAAATAGCATAGTGATTAGAGACGTGGCCTCTCATGCAGGGAACCGGGGTTTGATCCTTGCCATGGTCCAAATATAATCAGGCATTAGGTTTTGTTCAGTTCTAGACTAAAACTTTGCGTTATATTGCGATGTACGAACTGTACCGGCGACGAACATATTGCTCTCGTTTTCGTTTTACACAGCGTAGTTAATTCTGTAGTGGTTAGCTATTCAACTGTCTATTTGTTTTCTAAAGAAACAAACCAGCCATGGAGTGATTGGAGTCATTGTTTTAATTATAGGTACTGTATAGCTACTGCATTAGCTAACCATCCCCAACATAGCGTAGTGGTTAGAGACCTGGTCTGTCATATTGGGTTCGGTCCTCGCCACAGGCCAAACAAATTAGGCATTGGTATTTGTTCATATTGCTCTCGTTTTTGATTTACATAGCTTGGTTCACATTGCCTAGTGGTTAGCTATTCAGCTGTCTGTTTTCTAAAGAGACGAACCAGCCATGGCGTGATGTGTGTCATTGTTTTCAGTATAGGTACCTTATAGCTATTAGCAAGCCATCTCAATGTACAGTAATGTCTTTCTAATTTAACGTGTTGAATGTAGTGTCGTGATCCTGTTATACCTGTTGTTATTTTGGATGTTAATTAATGTAGGGAACCGTGGAATTTCTAATTCGTTTTTCAATGCAAGTGAACAGACACCACATCTCTACACATCTAGCACGTGCACCCTCACCCACTGTTTAAATAGCATAGTGGTTAAAAACACAGTCTGTCACATACTAAATGGTGGATTGAATCCACAAGGGCCAACAACCATCATCCCTTCTAATGGTAGCCCGCCTGGTTCCTTTACTTGTTTAAAAAGTGTTGGCAACATGTAATTTCCTTATGATGCTGTCCAGTTTGAGAACGCTTTAATAATAATAATAATATATTATTTATATATATTATTTATATTCATTTGTTTGTATATAGTTTTTTATTATTTTTATGTATTTCTTTTTTTATTGTTTGTAAAGCGCTTTGTGTAATTGTACTAGAAAAGCGCTATACAGAAAAGCGCTATAAAATTATTATTCTAAATCCAGTTTGGTCATCATCAATCCGATCTGGAAAATCTCTTGGAATTAATTGAGGTATACAGTTTTTAATCTACTTTCTTGGCCCTCCTTGAGAAGAATTGAAATAATAGCCTCCTTCCACGATGGGGGAGTTAGTCCCCCTCTCAAGGGCCAATTAAAGGATGCTATAAGTAAACGGCTCAATTCATTTTCAAAGATTTAGCACTCTGATGGAAAGCCATAACGCTCAGGATATTTGTTGTTCTTAAGTTTAGATCCTGCATTTTCCACCTCTTCCTCTGTAATTGGTGCTGTGAGGGAGTCATTCTGTGTTTTTCCGTAAGATGACAAATCCAGAGACCCAATAAACGTGTCTCCCATCGGCTGAAGGCAGTTGAGTATACAGTACAAGTGTTCATAATAAACCTTGAATGTATTCTCTCCGTCTACAGGTTCATGTTTAATTTGTGTAGTTTGCAGATCTCATGTCTTATGTATTGTATTTGCTCTATGTATGGCATCTACCTAATAGACTAGTGGCTTTCGGGCTTGCCACAGAAAATCTCTGTTGTAGAAATCTTGTATTTTCTCTCTCCTTCTATTTTTCACCTTGTTTCTTTAGCTGGTTATATTATTTATGGATCAAATGTGTGTTTATGCTTCTGTTTTATATTTTTCACATTTTTGATTACATTTCTGTATGTAGTCCTGTTCTGGGATGTCATTAGTGCAGTTTCCCATGAATGACCACTTTCATGTATATAATCTCTTCCTAATATGTGGAGGTCCCTCCGGACAATAAACAACTTTGTAAAGTGCATTTTATTTGTCTTAGCAATGGTCCAGATTATGATTCAAAACCATGTTAAAGTCACCAAAGCAAATTAAATCCCCTCTGCTTCTAATGCGATGATTTCAAAGGCATTTGTGGAAGAAAATACTTGTAGCTCTCTGGGGGGTACATACCCCTTAATGAAGCTTACCTCTTTAAGTTATACCTTCCCCCTTAACAAAGGTTATCCCTTTATGTTCTGTCATCCCCTTAACAAAGGTTACATCTTTATGTTCTACCTTCCCCCTTAATGAAGGTTACCGATTTATGTTCTGTTTTCCTCTTTACAACCGAGTACCTCCCCTTTTTGTCCATCTTTTCCATAACTCTTGAGTCCCCTCTGGTGTTTCTGAGTTGTCAAATGTTTTTCTAAAACCACACTACTTTTGGTTTTCAAGTTCTGATTGTGATAAATGTTGTTTCTTGTAGGAGTATGGCTTGTGCCTTCTCTTTAGTTTTCTCCATATCCTTGCTTCTGTTGATGGGGTGATTCCTACCGTTCACAGTGAGAGACAGCACATTGAGATCATCAGTCATTGCTTTGTGATTGTGCACCAGGACGAAATTGAGACACCATTGACAAAGAACACTTTGCCCTGAAGAAAACCCAATTTTTTTTTTTACCAAGATTGGGTGGCCTCGTTGCCACCCCCACCACACACTCCTCACATGGGTCGAGGAGACAGATCCAAACCAAGTGGAGCCCCCCCCCTACCAGCGTGGAGACGGTCGATCATTCTTCCTCTTCATGCTACCCTACCTATGGCCAATGTCAGAATCACTCCTGATCTCAGTTATTACACGCATTCAATCTGCAAGTTAACCTTTGCCTCAATTACGACATATCCCAAATTAAAACTGGGCATATTCCTAATTAAAACTGGGCAAGTCCCTAATTAAAACTGGGCAAGTCCCAAATTAAAACTGGGCATATTCCTAATTAAAACTGGGCATATTCCTAATTAAAACTGGGCATAGTCCTAATTAAAACTGGGCAAGTCCCTAATTAAAACTGGGCAAGTCCCTAATTAAAACTGGGCAAGTCCCTAATTAAAACTGGGCAAGTCCCTAATTAAAACTGGGCATATTCCTAATTAAAACTGGGCATATTCCTAATTAAAACTGGGCATATTCCTAATTAAAACTAGGCATATTCCTAATTAAAACTGGGCAAGTCCCTAATTAAAACTGGGCATATTCCTAATTAAAACTGGGCATATTCCTAATTAAAACTGGGCATATTCCTAATTAAAACTGGGCAAGTCCCTAATTAAAACTGGGCATATTCCTAATTAAAACTGGGCAAGTCCCTAATTAAAACTGGGCATATTCCTAATTAAAACTGGGCAAGTCCCTAATTAAAACTGGGCAAGTCCCTAATTAAAACTGGGCATATCCCTAATTAATGGCAAACATACCCCAAAAAACAACAAAGCCAGGTTCTACAGATGACTTAGTCAGTACTACATAGGTTAACAGTAGTAAATCCCTCAAACCCTTTATTTCCCTTATTTGTCTTTGGTAGGTCTCCGTTGAAATTCCCTCGGTTTCTCCCTCGCTCCCTGTTCTGCCTCCTTCTCACCTCCTGAATGCCTCCACGCCAATCCTTGCTGCAGTTATCCCACATCTGTGAGATTGCGGGTTTCCTCCTTGCCCCTGGGCCAGCACCTGAATGTCGAGTCCCCTCTTCCTCATCACGCGTTCTCCTTCGGCCACACTGCTGGAGAACCTAGAACCCCAACTCCCGGTGGATTTCATTGTTGTCAATGGGGGATTGAAGGCACATCGCATTTTCCTTCAGAGCACCCTTCAATACCTGCGTAGGTGTTGTGTCTTTGAATCACTTGCAGTTAGTCGTGGAGAAACAACTTATATCTGACAGGCTTTCCTCCAGGTAGTTTCCGTGTTGTTGTATTGAGGAAAGATAACACCGACAGACCTCAGCGGTAGGACTGGATGTGGCTGATCGACGGACCTAACGGTCTCTGCGTACCCTTGATCTTAAGATCTGGGTCTGACGTTTGGGAGAGCTCACTTTTAAGTCGATTTTCTTTAGATTGGGGAATATTGTTTCCTTTTCCTCTGCAATGCCATAAATGTGGATGTTGTTGCACCTTGACCTTCCCTCCCGGTCTGTCAGATTCTCCTTTGCTTGTTGCTGTTTCAGTGATTGTAGCGGTGCCTTGCTAATCTCTATGTTTTGTTCTTTGAGTTGTTCAGTCCATGTCTTTGTTTCTCTCAGCTCTGCACTTTAAGATTGAAGTACAGAGCCTCTTTAGTTTCCTGGAGCATCTTTATAATCTTAAGTTCCTCTAGCGTCTTTATTTTCTTCTTAACCTTATCCTTGAAAGTTGTCAGGTTCCCTCTAATTTTTGCTCCAAATTTGCAGATTTCTTCTAGTTATGCCTCCCAAACTAATTTATTTGAGTATGTTTTATAAGTTTGAAATCCAAAAATAATAATAATTAATTAACAAACAGGAGCTCAGTCATTTAAGTAGCCATATCAGCACTTTTCTAACAGGAAGTCGGCATTTCTGTTGGTTTTGATCAATAAATTGCAACGCATGATCTTTTTGTCATTTGTTGAATCTTCATCTGTCAATAGTGCTGAATTGAAGATTTCATATATAAAGTCGATATATAAAATAAATATTCAACTTTCCAGGAGGTGTACTTATTTTGTCACGACTGTTTGTGGACATATATTAGATACTTCAGGGAGAAGTCTTAGTTGCCACGGTGAAATGGTGTTGTTATTTGTCAGTTTGCTTTGGAGGTTCTTATTCAATATCAGAAACACTCAACCCCTTACTTACTTCCAGCCATTTTCTGATGAATGGGATGAATGTTTTACAGTTGTGGCATTCCAGGTTGGGCAGCGGTCTAAAATGGCGACTAGAAAGCTAACCCAAGGTTGCCACGCGCATTAACCCAAGTTACTTTCTGGTTGGAAGAGCAGTGGGGAGAAAGCCTAATGTCTTGGCACGGATGTCTATGAGGAAATGTTGCCGCGATCTTCAACTCTCCTGAATCCATTGGGAGTTGTTGCGATGTGACATGGCTTCACTGTATATATAAATGCATATGACCAAATTGGGGAGAATAAGCCATCGTATGTTTTGCTGTTAGTAAGTGTTCAGTCTTCAGACCAAGAATTGTTGTCGTATCACTGCTAAGGTCTTTACTGAATGATATCAGCCCCAACTTGGATTTACATTGGCAATTTTCTGCCCTGAGCAGCAGCTACCATGAGATAGGATTACTGTACTTCCTGCCCTGCTCTCAATCCGAATGAAAATGTCAGCAATTTAGGGTACACAAAAACCCAGGTTATATGAGAAGGCCACAGTATCCTCTTATATGGCATTTCCTAAAGTTATTTGACTGTCAAACATGAATGATATTTATTGTCTGTCTTCCTGACAATAGTTTGCGTTTCAAAGATTCAAGACTAGAGTCTCTGGATCCTAATGGTGGTTTGAATCATTCATATTTTCCATCTGGAAAAAGCATTAGCATCCAGAAAACACTGATGCTGCTTGTATGAAGGATTAGTGCTTTTTGAAGTCACATTAGTCACATGAAAGTCAGTGACAAACCTTAACTACTCCACACCCAGACCAACACTCTGACATATGAAATGACTGCTTGTTACTAAGTATGTATATATGTGTGCATATACACTCACCTAAAGGATTATTAGGAACACCATACTAATACTGTGTTTGACCCCCTTTCAGCTTCAGATCTGCCTTAATTCTACGTGGCATTGATTCAACAAGGTGCTGAAAGCATTCTTTAGTAATGTTGGCCCATATTGATAGGATAGCATCTTGCGGTTGATGGAGATTTGTGGGATGCACATCCAGGGCACGAAGCTCCCGTTCCACCACATCCCAAAGATGCTCTATTGGGTTGAGATCTGGTGACTGTGGGGGCCATTTCAGTACAGTGAACTCATTGTCATGTTCAAGAAACCAATTTGAAATTATTAGAGCTTTGTGACATGGTGGTCATAAAGGGATGGACATGGTCAGAAACAATGCTCAGGTAGGCTGTGGCATTTAAACGATGCCCAATTGGCACTAAGGGGCCTAAAGTGTGCCAAGAAAACATCTCCCACACCATTACACCACCACCACCAGCCTGCACAGTGGTAACAAGGCATGATGGATCCATGTTCTCATTCTGTTTACGCCAAATTCTGACTCCACCATCTGAATGTCAACAGAAATCGAGACTCATCAGACCAGGCAACATTCTTCCAGTCTTCAACTGTCCAATTTTGGTGATCTCGTGCAAATTGTAGCCTCTTTTCCTATTTGTAGTGGAGATGAGTGGTACCCGGTTGGGTCTTCTGCTGTTGTAGCCCATCCGCCTCAAGGTTGTGCGTGTTGTGGCTTCACAAATGCTTTGCTGCATACCTCGGTTGTAACAAGTGGTTATTTCAGTCAAAGTTGCTCTTCTATCAGCTTGAATCAGTCGGCCCATTCTCCTCTGACCTCTAGCATCAACAAGGCATTTTCGCCCACAGGACTGCCGCATACTGGATGTTTTTCCCTTTTCACACCATTCTTTGTAAACCCCAGAAATGGTTGTGCGTGAAAAACCCAGTAACTGAGTAGATTGTGAAATACTCAGACTGGCCCGTCTGGCACCAACAACCATGCCATGCTCAAAATTGCTTAAATCACCTTTCTTTCCCATTCTGACATTCAGTTTGGAGTTCAGGAGATTGTCTTGACCAGGACCACACCCCTAAATGCATTGAAGCAACTGCCATGTGATTGGTTGATTAGATAATTGCATTCATGAGAAATTGAACAGGTGTTCCTAATAATCCTTTAGGTGAGTGTGTATATATGTGTGTGTGTTAAATATGTGTGTGTGTAATAAATTTTGTGGATCCGTGAAAATAAGACTGCATCTCAAGAGTTCTTATCCTGAACATTTTCGAATAGCAAGAGTAAATACTCTGTCCTGTTGTCTAATGGTTGCGATGACTGATGCTTTCCTCTGCATTCTCGTTCTTAGCATTGCGTTGGAGCGTTAGAGCAGAACATGTGCTGTGGTAACAGCGGCAGGGACTGGCAATGACTGCTCGACAAGATGACGGCTTCACAATTCTGAGGAGCAGGTTGTGAAATATTGATGGCATGGGTTTAACTCTGTGGCTGGACTGCAGTGGCAGCGGCTTAGCTCTCCGCCCACGGACGGAAAAAAGCGGTTTCACGGCCCAGTTACCTAAGACCAAAGCCTTACCTTCACCGTGGTTCTCAACCCTCGTATCTCTGATGGCCGTCTGTTTAATCATTTGTTCTTCCATACATGTGAAGGGATACATAACACCCACAGTGTAACACTGTTCTGTTCAGTGTCTGTCTGTTCGTGTCTGTTTGTGCCCATCTTTACAAGCGCCTGTGCGTGCGCGCGTGCGTGTGTGTATGACTCAGTCGGGGAGTACATTTGTAGTATTTTTTGTGTGTCCAGCTTATAACAAACCAGCGTGTGTGAGCTGACCCGCCTCCTGTTGACCCCACCCTGACCTTTCTGTTACTGTGGGGCGAAGGAAGATGGGAGGGGTGGTGTCACTGGAGGGGGGGCTACTTGAGATTGTCTGTCACATCTAGGCTGGTCCAATGACTGAAAAGTTGTCTAGGCTGGTCCAGTCATTGAAGCACGTCTAGGCTGACCCAGTCATTAATGGGCGGTCAAGGTTGGTCCAGTTATTGATGAATGGTCTAGGTTGGTCCAGTTATTGAAAAGTGGTCTAGGTTGGTCCAAATTATAGAAATGAGGTCTAGGTTGGTCCAATCATTGAAAAGCGGTCTAGGCTGGTCCAATCATTGAAAAGCGGTCCAGTCATTTAATCACGTCTAGGTTGGTCCAGTTATTAAAAAGTGGTCTAGGTTGGTCCAAATTATAGAAATGAGGTCTAGGTTGGTCCAATCATTGAAAAGCGGTCTAGGCTGGTCCAATCATTGAAAAGCGGTCTAGGCTGGTCCAATCTTTGAAAAGCGGTCTAGGCTGGTCCAATCATTGAAAAGCGGTCTAGGCTGGTCCAGTCATTGAAAAGCTGTCTAGGCTGGCCCAATCATTGAAAAGTGGTCTAGGCTGGTCCAGTGGTCAAAGCCATTGCGTCTGGTAGATATGAACTGCTGTCGCATGGTTTATAATCCAACCTACTGCTCTTTGAGAAAACATTCTGTCAACTGATTGGTTATTTGGCCACCCTACATTCAGTGCACCCTCCACTTGCCAAAATACTAGAATGTTTGAGGTGGGAGAACTCAGTGTTCATCCATGCAAAATCTCTTCAGATCCATCAGTCCTTGGCCCTTGCCAGTGCTGTCCTTTCAATGAGGTTCAGCCATTTTTGTGTGGATCTGAAGGTATGCTTTGGAACATCCAATGACAGTCAGATAATGGGAAGTTTAGAAGATACTAAGGTTTGGTTCATAAAAGATGTTTAGGTGTGCCAATAATCATTACACATGTTTTAAAGAAAAATGTATAAATATAATTTGTATAGATTTTCTTATTTTAATAATTTTACCTCAATTAAAGGTTTTATGTCCTAACATTAAGTGTAACATTAAAGTATGTTACCATTTTTTTTTCTTTTTTTCCAATCCCATTTTCCCCAATGTTGTAATGTCCAATTCCAGATGGTTGCCTTGCCATGTCATGACACTCCATAGCAGGTGCGGGATTATCGAATCATGCTTCCTCCAAGAATATCTCGCCAATCTGATTCGTATCACGCAGCTCGCTCAACCCGAAACATGCTTCCTCCAAGAATATCTCGCCAATCTGATTCGTATCACGCAGCTCGCTCAACCCGAAACATGCTTCCTCCAAGAATATCTCGCCAATCTGATTCGTATCACGCAGCTCGCTCAACCCGAAACATGCTTCCTCCAAGAATATCTCGCCAATCTGATTCGTATCATGCAGCTCGCTCAACCTGAAACATGCTTCCTCCAAGAATATCTCGCCAATATGATTCGTATCACGCAGCTCGCTCAACCCGAAACATGCTTCCTCCAAGAATATCTCGCCATTATGATTTGTATCACGCAGCTCGCTCAACCCGAACCATGCTTCCTCCAAGAATATCTGGCCAATTTGATTCGTATCACACCACTCGCTCAACCCAAAACGTGCTTCCTTCAAGGATATCTCGCCGATTTGATTCGTGTCACACCGCTTGCTCAACCTGGAAGCCTTCAGCTGGTAGACACATTGTGGTAAGGCATTCCCTAGCAATACAGCTACGAATGAGATTGCAAGCGCTCAACCTTAACACAATGAGTATCTAGAGCGTAATGTTGCAAGGCAGTCCCATCTGACTATCCACCCGTTCCCCCTCAGGGCAGCACTTTTCCAGTTTGCACTGCCCTTTGCTGAACCCCTTGGGCTGTCCGTATGCTACAACAAGGATGGGAACAACTGGGTGCCACAAGGGCGCTATCCACTGGGAGTGTTCCCTTAATTTCTTTGAAAAGTGTATTTAAGTAATAAGGCATGGGGGTGTGATATATGGCCAATATAAACCACGGCTAACAGCTGTGTTTAGGCACTCCACGATGCGTTGTGCCTAAGAATTCTCTTAGATGTGGAATATTGGCCATATACATCTAGGCCTTATTGCTTTTAATTCATGTGGTTGAAATCCTGAATGCTGATGGTATTTGAGATCATATACCATAAAGGCTTCTCGGGGGTTTATGATAAAGTATATTGCCAATATACCACGACAAAGTGCTGTATCTAGGCACTCAGTGGTGCATTGTATCTAAGAACAGCTCTTAGCTGTGGTATATTGGCCATATACCACATCCCCTCGTTCCATATTGCTTACAGATGCCTCGTCTGATCAGGATTCAAAGCATCCGGTTTCCCAGTGTGTGGTTTGGTTTGGTTTCTGTGCACCAATGGCAACCTGATGTCCAAATGGCTGAGAATTTTAATGTTGTGGGGACATTTTGGCCCAACTAGGGATAATACGATTTCTGGCTCAGGACTTAGGTTTAGGGAAAAACTTGCAATGGGGCGTATTGTTACAACTGGGGTTAATTTTAGGTTAAGGCATTACTGGTTAAGGTTATCACTTGTTTGGCTTTATCACTATAACTAGGTTAAGTTGAGGCATTAAAGTGGGGTTGTTGAGATTATGGAAAGGGTATGATTAAGGTTAGGGTAAATTAAGGTGTAGGATTAGGTTTAGGGCTAGGAAATAGGGAACATGGATGTCAGAGTTGGGACTCAGGTCCCCAGGATAGAAAAACAAAAGTTTATGTTTTTGTGTGGGTGAGAATTTGAATGTTTATATAGGCCTGGAATTTAAATGCAACTGACCTGAACCTGTTACTCATCACTCGACTGTGCTAGAAAATCGCCTCTGTTATTTCAGTGTGAGACACTGATATGTTTTGAATAATAACTAGCTTCGGTATTAGACCGACCGCTCCTCAGTGTCACATTAATGTCACGGTAGGAAACAGACGCTAATCTAACTCGCATACCTTTTTTCCAGTGCAAATCATTCCTAAAATGTAAGACAGTAATATTTCGGGCTGGATCTTTCATGGCTCACCTAACATCAAATGTGTGTGATAGATGGACAGCTCCTCGATGTCAAATCAGTGTGTGCGTTGGACTAATCTCTTTGAATTTAGTCACACTCCAAACAGCCTGTGTTTACTGCTTCTTGCTTTCCGAGTAACAAGTTTCTTTTTGACGAGCCAGACAGGTCTTTTCCACTAAGCGGTTTTTCATGGCTTGTCAGCTTACTGCTCATCGAGGGACCTTATTCTTTACTGCATATTGGTGTGTTCATGCATTTTTGGGAACACACTTGGAGACCGTGGTTTTCTTTCTGGTCTTGTCTTTGTTTGCGACATCGGGAAAAGTTCAGACTGTCCGTGGAATGTATTGTATCACCGATTTAAAAACTGTTTTTAGGCGCTAGAAGAGTATGGATAAATGCCGTTTCAAGGAAACAAACATGGATTGTTACAGCCGTGCATATCTGTCTGAGGAAATGTATGTGCTTTCACTGGTGATGAATTCACACACACACACACACACACACACACACGTACGCGCGCACGGTTTAACCCATCTTCTTCTCTGTCTTCCTCCAGGGAGGGCCTACGCCCCAGAGTTCTATTATGACACCTACAGTGCTCTGTGGCAGAACAAGCCCAGCGTCTATGGCTTCAAGCTGCAGTGGACCCAGCAGAACCCCCTCTCTGTGGACCGCATCGTGGCCTACCGGCTGGGCATCAGACAGGTGAGGGGCAACGTTCTTCTCAGACTCGTTTAGGTCTGCCTCGGCCTCAGAGAGAGAGAGATCTGAAACCTATGAGATTGATAGGCGTTGCAGAAATACCAGCCAGGCACCTGACACGTGACATCCCTCTAAACCCTGTGAATGACACACTTGAACACATTTTACATCTTCTGACGCGGCGTGACGTTGTTTTGTTGTGATAACACTCCCCCCGATACAACCCCCCCACCCTATAAGTAAACACTAAGTAAAAAAGTAGTGCCCCCCCCCGCCAAAATCTAAATTCCCAGCCTTGCATGCTGTTAGGCACCACCGCAGGGAACTCGGAACATTTTTGTTTTTATTTATTTAGGCTGCCTGTGCATGTCGGATCTGCTGCGCGACGGTTTCACATATTGGGGGCAACTCTCTTTCTCACGCGCTCAGCGATATTTTCAGCGCGTCGAAGCACATTTTCACAGCCGGCACGTACTTTTTTCATTCTTGGACGGACTTTTTCAAGCGCTCGAGGGGGCGCGTATGTATTCAGAGTTGACCCAAGTTCACCAGCTCCATTCTGAATGAACCACTTGTGTTCATTCAACTCTCTCTGTTTTTGTCTTCTTGTTTTTTTTTTTTTGTGAACGCAGCAAACTGTTCTTCCTTATCTCGTCATTCTCTCATTGTTGCTAGCTGGATCTCCCTAAAGAAACATGACAGGATATAATAAGAGTCAGCTACGCCTGGCAAAGAGCAGTAGTATGTAGATAAAAGGATGTTGGGGAGGGAGGGAGGGGAGGAGAACTAACTGACATAAAAAGGTGTGGGTGAGGCAAGAGCGGGAGAGGAGCGAGGGCAAACAACGAATTAACCGCCTCGCCCAGAGGCAAGGAGCTGCCCAAATAAGATAAGGTGTTCAGCGAGAGTACCTAGAGATGGAACTCGCTAGAACAGAGGTCAGCTGTGTGAGGCGCTGTGATTACATGTGCGTGAGCTGCGTCTGAAAACCAGCCAGCCAGCATCTTTCGGTGGCGGGAGGGAGAAGTGGCTGCTGGGAAAAAAGCAGGCGAACCGTGATGAACCCTTCCCGTCCTCCAGACTCGTCTCGCTGCAGGTGCCCTATAGTCCTCGGCTCGCTCGGCGTCTCTGTTGTTTAATGGACAACGTCCTCTAACCGGCTGTCTGACGTGCTGGTGGCGCGTTACGGGGAGCTTGTCCTGGGGTTTTATTCGCCAGGTTCAGTACAGTGGTTTTCCTGGATGTGACCCATCCATCATGGAGGGTTGGCTAGTCACTGCTCTCTCCTCATTGCCTGGCTTCGGTGTCTCCTGGGCCTACGAATTGCTCCTTTCTCCCCATCCTGCTCTCTCTTTCTTGCTCCTCTCTCCCTCCCTCTTTCTCACCAACCCCCCTTCTTGTCATATCTCTCTTTCTCCTCTCTCTCCTCACGTGTGACATTTCCAGGACACCACCCGTTGTACTGGCTGCAGAGTTAAGTTCATTCTCCCTCCGGTGTGTGTGTGTGTGTACGTACTTGTGTGCACATTCGTGTGTGTGTGTGTGTGTGTGTACGTACTTGTGTGCACATTCGTGTGTGTGTGTGTGTGTGTGTGTGTACGTACTTGTGCACGTTCACACAAGTTTGTACAGCTAACCTCATGGGGACCAGAAAATAGAAATTGCATGCTTCTTGCCCTCATCTTACCCCCTAAACCTAACCCTAACCTTAACCTAACCCTAATCTAACACTAAACCTAACCCTAACCTTAACCTAAATAAAGTAACATTTATGCCTAAACTTTACATATATGTAATGCCTAACCTTTCCCTAAACTTAACCAACAACGCCTGGACCTTAAAGAAACCCCAATTCTAACTAAAAAATAAATTGTAAGTTTGACCCTAAACCTAAACCCTGAGCCAGAAATTGACTTTGGCCTCACAGGGACTGGCAAAAGGTCTCAATGGTACCTACTACATGTAGTAATAGATGGGCTTTATAGGTATGGATTTGTTTTGTTTTGTGATTGTATGATGGGATAGTGAAACCCTTAGTCATTTGTGTTTCTCCCAGAATTAAACACCAATGAAAGGGACCAGTATTTTTTACATGCATTCTGTTCAGGCTAATCCAGAGAGTTTAGGAGCTAGCCTTGGGGATAACAATGGAGCACCTACCCTGGCCACCATACCACCTGCAAAATGCACAAATAATTGACTTATAAAATCAGACGAAGGTAAATCAAACCCTCTTCCTTGTTTAAACTCTTAAGCATATAACATTTTCATAATGTTTTATAATTTCCCCTGCTCTCATTGTTGGCTTGGCCTTGCTTATGAAATCCAGTTAAGGAGAAGGTAATTGGTTTACAAATTAGCTCGCTCTGTTTCAGTATTTATGCTTTCCAGCTCTTTGTATAGTGTGTCCAGTTGGCTGGTTTGATTTCTGAGTTTCATTAAGCCTTTGTTTTTGTGAGTGAGTGTGTCTGTGTAATTGTGTGTAAGTGTGTGTAAGTGTGTGTGTGAGTACTAACTTCTTCCCAATCCAGTCATTTACCAAAACCAGTCCTGTTTGTTTGATCAGAATCAGCCTGTTCTCATAATTCTCTTTGTATTGTGCGCCGTTTAATAGCATTTTTCTTTCAGGCAACAAGTAATGATGAATAATGAACCCTGCCATTTACTGTTTAATCACTTCCAATAGTCTTACATTCCTGCATCGTGAACCCGATATGCTTTCCACAACGAGTCTGTCATAGCGACCTCACTGAGACACCACGGTTATTTTACGCGTTAGTGGCTTTTTTTAAGGACAAGCAGATTCCTTCTCGTGATTATAAACCGGCCGAGAACAGAGTCTCACCTGGGCTGTGGGATCTGGCGTTGAGAGAGATGGGGTTCTGTGGGGCCACATGAATGCCTGTGGTTTTCATCCTTTTATCCTTGGTAACAGAGACTGATCGAATGTATCAATATATTGACACGTCGAGGGGTTTGGCCTTGGTGTTTGGCAACTTTGGTAACAAAGTCATCGTTCAGCGCAAAGACATCGTTCAGTGTGTTAGAAATCCAAATTAATTGAATGGGTGTCCCCACTCAACCATTGTCAGATTGTCATGGTGGGAGGGTCCAAGTCCCTTCCATGTTCTGATTTCTGTGGTGGCACCCTGGTCACAATTTCATTATTTATTTTCCTCACAGTTTTGTGACGTCTGATTTGACTATTATGACTTCATTACAACTGCAGGCATGGGATAGCTGAAGATGGTGTTGGATGGCTGGTTGGCTGAATGGATGGCTGGTTGGCTGAATGGATGGCTGTTTGGTTGGATGGCTGTTTGGTTGGATGGCTGTTTGGTTGGGTGGCTGTTTGGTTGGATGGCTGGTTGGTTGGATGGCTGGTTGGTTGGATGGCTGGTTGGTTGGATGGCTGGTTGGTTGGATGGCTGGGTGTCAGGTTGGATGGCTGGGTGTCAGGTTAAATGGCTGGGTGTCAGGTTGGATGGATGGCTGGTTGGTTGGATGGCTGGGTGTCAGGTTGGATGGCTGGTTGGTTGGATGGCTGGTTGGTTGGATGGCTGAGTGTCAGGTTGGATGGCTGGGTGTCAGGTTGGATGGCTGGTTGGTTGGATGGCTGGTTGGTTGGATGGCTGGGTGTCAGGTTGGATGGCTGGTTGGTTGGATGGCTGGTTGGTTGGATGGCTGGGTGTCAGGTTGGATGGCTGGTTGGTTGGATGGCTGGTTGGTTGGATGGCTGGGTGTCAGGTTGGATGGCTGGTTGGTTGGATGGCTGGTTGGTTGGATGGCTGGGTGTCAGGTTGGATGGCTGGTTGGTTGGATGGCTGGTTGGTTGGATGGCTGGGTGTCAGGTTGGATGGCTGGTTGGTTGGATGGCTGGTTGGTTGGATGGCTGGTTGGTTGGATGGCTGGGTGTCAGGTTGGATGGCTGGGTGTCAGGTTGGATGGCTGGTTGGTTGGATGGCTGGGTGTCATGGTTTCCATCCATCAGTCTGTCCAACTCATTTTCTACTTAAAGTGGGAAAAGGGAGAGTGAGGAAGACCAAGTGGAGGGGTGAATTTAGAGGGATACGCCCCCCCCCAACGTCCATTAATAATTGTATTGGAGCCCCTGTGTGTGGGAGTGTCCCATTACAAGACCCAGCAGGAAGCCATCCCCCAAACCCTTTTATCCACCTCCCGGCCCTTGTACTGTTTATCTGCTTCATTACTTTAATGGTAACTCCTCTTCTATCCCTGCTTTCTTTTCTCTCACTCTCTTTCACTCTGTCTTTGCAAGTCTCTACCCTCCTAACCTCCCAACAAATCTCAGACGCTCCCTCAGAGTACAGGCCACTTGGCTGCTGGTAATGTATTGAACCCTGCAACGGCTCAGCAGACTTCGCCTCAATGTTGACAAACATTAGGATGTCTTTAACAGTTTGGTTATTCAAAGTTTGGCCAGAGCCGGCCTTGAGGTCAGAGGTCATGCAGCTAGCTACATGCTATTTATGTCCTTATGGGGCCTCTGATTCGAAGGTCTGCATGGTCTCAGTTCGGGCCGTCGGCCGCTGCGCGTGAGCTGCGTTACCATGGTGACGCCATGGTATCGTCTACAAGTGTGATTTGCATGGGACAAGAATGTTTGGCACATCGTCACACTGAACCCTCCTTCACGACAGAACAAATGAATGTGTGTGACACGTAGACCCATGTATTGAATGAATGAAGTGTGTGTGTGTGTGTGTCAGCGTCTTTACAACTTTGTATGCTCAGGAGTCATAATCTACAGACGTGTTTACACACACACACACACGCACGCACGCACCTTGGATGCAATAGACCGATGGATGTGAAGCTTTATATTTACCGGCTGATATTGTAACCTAAACTTCTACATCTGCATTCACGTCATGAGGCATCCGCTGTCTCTGGAGGGAGGCCATTAACAGCCGCTCCGGATGTCATCGCGGCTCGCTGCTGTGCTGTATAGCCTGAGGCTAAGTGCTCTCCCACAAACATACCCTTATACTGGGAAATGGAGTAGTCATCACACAGAGCTGTATCACACATGGTCACCGACGGAGCCTCGTAGTAAATGTTGCAGCCGGAGGCCGTGGTGTCGTGTCGTGTCCCTCTCGAGACGCGACACCACTGGTTACATAAAGCCACCGCAACTCTGCGTCCCAACGCCGCGCCGACCGGCAGCCGTGCTTGTGCATCATGCTGGGGACATCACACAGCAAGGAGGCCTCTTGCGCCGATGTCTTCCAACAGACCGTAGAGGACGCGTTTGCCAGCCAAAGCCTCGAGTGCTCGGCGCGCGTTCGTCGGCGATTGTCGGCCAGGGGTTCTGCCTCATCGTCTTGGTCACAGACTCCGCTGTCATATCTTGGGTCAGGATTCCCGTGTGGAGGAGGAACATCGTGTTTTCGCTGAAACAGATTGTAACCCAATGCTAATTGGTGTGATTTAAATCATTTAGTGATGTGTTTGCTGCGTGTGAGAAATTGAGGCCTCGGTGTGAATTCATTCCGGAATGTTCTTTAGCCTACACAGGAAATTCTTTGCCCCGGTCTGTGGTGGATTTGAGGCCTCGTTGCTTTATCCTGATGAATGGCAGATGAGAGGATGAGAGGAGATGAGGGAGAATATTTCTTTCTTTCCGTCAGGTCTCTCTGGTTCTCTCTCATTTTCCACTCACACTTTTCCCTCTTTTTGTTCCTCTCCATCACTATAGCATTTTTTCCTCCCCCCTTCTCCCGCTTGCTTCTCCCATCTGTCCGTCTCCTCTCTCCCTCTCGGTCTGCCCCTCGTATTCCTCCCTCTCTTTATCTCTCACACTTTTTAACTGTCCATCTCTACCGCCCCCTCTCTCTCTCTCTCTCTCCTCTTACCTCCTTCCCTCTCTCTTCTTTTCTTTATCTCTCACTTTCTTTATCTGTCTCTCTCTACCCCCCCCCCCCTTTCGGTCTCTCTCCGCTTCTATTATCCAATGTCTCTCTCTCTCTCTGCTTTATACAACAAGATTTGCAGAACGCTGTCATGAATGAGAAGTGAGACTTGTTGCCATGGCAACGCAGCATTTTCTTTCTTCCTTTTTTCTTGCCTCTGACAAGCAACATACTGTACATTGCACAGCAGAATACAAAAGGGACAGAGCAGAATATCTGGGGAGGAGGCATCAGTAAAAAAAAAAAAAAAGGTTTGGGCAGGTTTTCACCCGTGAACTCATTCCGTCACCGTTCGTTGGGTAACGTGGTGGTTTGTGTGACTGTGTGATGGAACCACACATGCTAGTATCAGGGTTATCAGATCTGATCTCTTCCTGTCGGAGCACTTCAGCTGGACTATTCCCCTCCAGGGAACCGCATGGCCTTTGCATGAGCACCGTTCACTGCGTGAACAACCCTAACAGTGAACAGTGATGCGTTCCCTGTTAGGGTCACCTGTTGCCTACATTCTGGGCTGTTGTGTGAAGAGTGTCAAAATGCACGTGAGCACTTTAAGGATTTGATTTGCCCGATGTTATGTCCAAGTCTCTCCCATAAACACTGCAGGGAACACACCAACCTGCATATGTATTCCTGCATGGACGATATAATGAAGGTCAGTGCTGTAGGAAATAAAATGTCAGGCTGGCAGGTTAAGAGGCGGCAGGAGGAGGCTGGAGGAGGCTAGTGGGTTAGGAGGAGACGGGAGGAGGCTGGTGGGTTTGGAGGAGGCTGGAGGAGACAGGAGGAGGCTAGTGGGTTAGGAGGAGACCGAGGATGCTGGTGGGTTAGGAGGAGGCTGAGGGAGACATGAGGAGGCTAGTGGGTTAGGAAGAGGCTGGAGGAGGTTGGTGGGTTAGGAGGAGGCTGTGGGAGACGGGAGGAGGCTAGTGGGTTAGGAAGAGGCTGGAGGAGGCTGGAGAAGACTGGAGGAGACTAGTGGGTTAGGAGGAGATGGGAGGAGGCTAGTGGGTTTGGAGGAGGCTGGAGGAGACGGGAGGAGGCTAGTGGGTTTGGAGGAGACGGGAGGAGGCTAGTGGGTTCGGAGGAGACGGGAGGAGGCTGGTGGGTTAGGAGGAGGCTGGGGGAGATGGGAGGAGGCTAGTGGGTTAGGAGGAGGCTGGAGGAAGCTAGTGGGTTAGGAGCAGGCAAGAGGAGGCAGGTGAAGCAGAAGGATCATTTTCTGTACATTTGTATGTACTTCCTCACATTTTGGCCCGGCTGGAAACACCCTGCGTGTGATACCATGTCCTTCTGAGTGGTTTTCTCTGTGGTCCCAGCCCAGAGCCGGGCTATGTTCATGCTCAAGGATGTGTTAAAAGTCAAGCGCTGTCTAATACGAGGCCGGCTGTCCTGGGTGCTTCACAGGGCGAAGGGCTTGAGTGGCAGATTGAGCTGATAACTTCCTGGCATCTCATGTGACTTGGGACCTAAAGCTGGCCAGTGTCGGGCACTTTGGGGAGATGACACATACGGGTGTGTTGGTGAAGTGTGTTTCCGTGCCATTTACACTGCACATATGCCTTGTTTCCTGAGTCAGACGCTCTGATGCATGGAATTGGTAACCCTTCACCAGCCTGCAGGGGAGATGTTTGGTAACCCTTCACCAGCCTGCAGGGGAGATGTTTGGTAACCCTTCACCAGCCTGCCGGGGAGATGTTTGGTAACTCTTCACCAGCCTGCAGGGGCGATGTTTGGTAACCCTTCACCAGCCTGCAGGGGCGATGTTTGGTAACCCTTCACCAGCCTGCAGGGGCGATGTTTGGTAACCCTTCACCAGCCTGCAGGGGAGATGTTTGGTAACCCTTCACCAGCCTGCCGGGGAGATGTTTGGTAACCCTTCACCAGCCTGCCGGGGAGATGTTTGGTAACCCTTCACCAGCCTGCAGTGGAGATGTTTGGTAACCCTTCACCAGCCTGCAGGGGAGATGTTTGGTAACCCTTCACCAGCCTGCAGGGGAGATGTTTGGTAACCCTTCACCAGCCTGCAGGGGAGATGTTTGGTAACCCTTCACCAGCCTGCAGGGGAGATGTTTGGTAACCCTTCACCAGCCTGCAGGGGAGCTACGCAGACTGAAATAGTGACACGTTATATTGCCCATAACACCTTGCGGCGAAACCTGAAATGGGCTCTTTGTGTTTTCTTACCGTAGATTTTTTCCATAGGGGATTTCTAGATCCACAGACAGGCTTATTTCAGTGATTAGTAAATGTTTACTAGCCTGCAGGAAAGACACATTTTAATGCAATTTTTATATATAGAAATTTTTGTCACAAGCATGTATTTACCTTTTATAAAATCTGATCAGGATTTCTCAAAGGAGGATTTATCTTTTTTCTTTAAGTGATGTTTTCCATCACCCAGAAAGAAGTGTTTGTGCTGAGAGTCATCCATGATTCACTTCTTTAAACAGCCATTAAAAACGTACATCAAGCCATAGCCACCATTAGCTATTGTAAATCTTAATGGCTAAATAATTTAAAATATAACGTTTTCAGGTGATTTTCATATTCATTAATTCTGTAAGTGGTTTACATGCCCATTATAATATATCTATTGATTGTTAACCAGCGGTCGCAAAAGTTGGATGAAGATGGTAGCCTAATGAGTTAGGGTTAGGGTTAGGGATAACTTTTCATTTTGGCATAAATACTTACTTCAATTCGAGAAACCATTTATCATAAAGGGAAATTCCCCTTTAAGGGTCCTGTCTTAAATGACTGCCAACACGTTGTACGGTACAGATGACACGCTACGTCAGTGTTCCATACAGTCAGCCGCGGTTCATCCTTAAGCCCAAAACACAGTACTTGCTAAACCTTCTTGTCGCTGACATTTCAGCCATTGAGTTGGCACTCTGAGCAGCGTAAAGTTAGCGCATTTATCTTTGGATTGCGAGGCGAGATCACAGCACCACAGTGGTGTTCACTCGATTTGAAGGAGTTATTTGTTGTTCTCTGTGCAGACTGGGATGTGTGTCGCGAGGAGCAGCAGGGGAACAAGGTCCTAATGAGGACACCGTGGGTCTCACAGGACCGACCGGCTCCGCTCTCCATTGGTCACATTGTGGCATCGACCAATCGGCTTTTTTTTTCTTTTTTTTTTTTGGTCGACTGAGTGTTGACTCATTCATCTGTCACAAGAGACACCGCAGGCCTTGGCACTGTGCTGCACAGCACTCTGGGAAAACGGCGAGCGTGCCAATTGTCGTAGCCAAGATCAACAGTCATTAGCTGCACAACATGGCCGGGGGGTTGTCCACGTAAACAAGTGTTGTTGCACATCTGCCACCGAGAGACAATGAGTTGAAATGACGGTTTGAGCGGTTGAAATGACGGTTTGAGCGGTTGAAATGACGGTTTGAGCGGTTGAAATGACGGTTTGAGCGGTTGAAATGACGGTTTGAGCGGTTGAAATGACGGTTTGCTTGTGATAAGCGCATTGGAGGGGAGATTGACTCACCGTCATTTTAACGAAACCTGAAACTATTTATTACAGAGTTTGTTTGAGACTAACCCTTGTAGCCTACTACTGCGCATGTGATCTACAGTAGAGCAAATTAAGTTTAGGCCCCTATAAGAGACAATATAATTAGGCAGTTATGTTTGGTGGAAATGTACGGCAGGCCTTCCCTGTCTCGTATCTAATAAACCTGCCAGGCAATGCAGCTGTACAATCAATCACCATATACCTGTAAATATTGCACTCAGCATATGAGTGTGGATAAAAATTTAGCTTAGCCTGTGTTTTCGGCTTTAACTTGTTCATGGCCTAGGGACTGTAAAAGGTGGGGAGAATTCTGTTCTGTGCTGTCGATGGATCTGCCTTGACTAATTAACAGATTTGTCGTGGGGCCCTTCTAACGAGTAAGGTTAATAATAATAATAATAAATATTGTAAGTAATAAATAGTGTATTTTAATTAATACATAGTACGGCTGGAGGAGACATCTGCCAGCCACGAGGACAATGTGTGTAATCTCCTCCCGGATGCGTTTCTCCCCTCTCCGTTTCATGGCAGGATTGTGTTGTCCGTCCTCCAGTGGGCCATATACAGTGGAGAGGGCCACTTCTTCATACGTGCATGTATGAATAAATGTTCATTCGTTGGTGTGTGTGGACTTCCATGACAGGACACTAATCGCTTTTGACTGGTGCTCTGGTATTTACTTCCTTAAGTACCGGGAGACTGAGCGAGTTACGTGGCGGTGAGTTTAATTTGACATGCTTAGCTAGGTTTCAAGGAATCGTGGGACCAAGAAAGCAACAAGGGAATGAAAACAGCAAGGGTTTTTTCCAAATTAAAACCTACCATGCTCTTATTATTCCTTCAATATTTGATTTAAAGATGCATGTCTCCGTTTGCTTTGAAAGTGATAAGTTAATTGGGAAATTCAGAGAGCTTAACCCCTTTTATCGCAACTGAAAACCTCCACTGTGGAGGGACCATAGCTTAGGTGTGTCTCTGCTATTCAGCATGTTCATGATTTTTCTGTGTGTTTGTATGTGTGTAAGAGAGGAAGGAAGATTTGTTTTGAAGTTTCACAACACATTTCCTGGAAGACTGTCTTATACAAAGATATTTAAGAAAATAAAGGAAAGGTCACAGTGGTGAACAGTGCTGCACATGTGAATCTGGTCTTGGGACTTGCCAACGCCAAACTACCCATGACCCTTTGCAGGTGTTTTTTTTTAATCTTCACTCCTGCTTTTCCTACCTGTACTTCTCTACCAAGTGGACACTCAGGGAGAAGGTCAGAGACTCAGGACAAAGGGCTTGTTTACATTAAAAGAGACCGAATAAAACTCTAGGCAGCATTGTCTCTGTTTGCATAATCATTTCCATGGCGTTTGAATTTACATTCTGGCATGTTCGGCACTGCGCAGGATTGTGGACACCGGTCAAGGGGAGAACGGAGCGATATGCATGCACACTGCACAGAAACTTCAACCGGTTCCAACACAATTCTCTTCTCGCTTGCGAAGCTACAGGGGGGCCCTTTTGAAAATGTGTCCGCCACAAAAAATTTAGCGTCTCAAGACTTTCTTCGATATGTCTCTGAAAATGTGTTTGTAAAGAACCAGTAGTTTGTATACTCAGGGTTTCCCTTCCTTCCTCCAGCCTGGAAAGGAAAGGATTACTGTAGAGTTAAGGGAGGGTGACTCAATCCTCTATTCCTGATTGAAGCAAGAAGAACACTAGAAATCTCAAGTTATTAATAGGGAGACTCTGATAATCATCTCCCTCTCTAGTGGCCGATTGGAGATCTCATTTTGGATGAAAGTCCTTCTTTGGGTCAACTGTATTAGCCTGGAATGATGGGAACAACGTCACAATGTGGAAAACAATGTTCTGCTGTATTTGAACTTGACTTTGAGTCTGTCACGGCACGGCGACAGCCTTGTACATTACATCGGCGCAGCCGTACTTCCTGGAGAATGCCGTTCCCGGGTCTGTTCAGACTTCATGGGAGAGGCTGTTCATTCCAAGGTTCAAACTTTTTGGTAACTGGGACTGTGTTATATACTGGGACTGTCTTGTTAAAAATATGACTCTTAATAAATACATTCACAGTTGTTCTGTCATTTTGTATTTTGATGAGGTTTTCTTTGAGGTGAATTGACCATAATGGTTTTCCCGAATTCCCATGTTCTCTAGATGGGTCAGTCGAGGTGGTGGGAACATGAGATCCCCATGGAAGGAACCATTGGCAAGGGGGAGCTGATCAGCCACAATCTGACAGAGCTCATCAAGCCGGAGGCCTACCTGGTGCGCCTCACCCCAATCACACGCTTTGGGGAAGGAGACTCCACGGACCGGATCATCACGTACAGCGGTGAGTGGACCTCACGGTCCGGTACAGTGGGTCTGGTCGGGGCTCATACTGGTACGGTATGTCTGGTCGGGGCTCATTCTGGTACGGTATGTCTGGTCGGGGCTCATTCTGGTACGGTATGTCTGGTCTAGGGCTCATACTGGTACGGTATGTCTGGTCTAGGGCTCATACTGGTACGGTATGTCTGGTCGGGGCTCATTCTGGTACGGTATGTCTGGTCGGGGCTCATTCTGGTACGGTATGTCTGGTCGGGGCTCATTCTGGTACGGTATGTCTGGTCGGGGCTCATTCTGGTACGGTAAGTCTGGTCGGGGCTCATTCTGGTACGGTATGTCTGGTCGGGGCTCATTCTGGTACGGTATGTCTGGTCGGGGCTCATTCTGGTACGGTATGTCTGGTCTAGGGCTGTGTGGAATATATCACGCATGTGAGCTGTCTTAGTCAAGACAACACAGCCTCTGGATGCAGCCCCTGGCCATTGTATATTGGCAATATACCACAAACACCTGACGTGCCTTATTGCCATTATAAACTGTTTAACAACATAAGTAGCAGTTGCTGTTCTAATTATCATACCTGTGGTATATTGGGTCTCACACAGAGCACCGTTTTCTCCTTAATCAGCATTTAATGTTTTAAAGAAAAAAAAAACACCTGATTGATAATGTAGTCTACAGAACATACTTGATCTTCATCAATCTACATGGCCTAACTGGGCGTCGGGCCAAAATGTCCTGCCAGAACAGCTGTAATGTGTGTTTCGCACTCTGTCCTCAGGCTGTGTTGTAGTATGCAAGTTGTTTTTGACCTTTCGGGCTGCATGTATACATGCCGTTCAGAAGGAATGCTCCGACTCTGGGCTGCTCTTCAGAAGGGGCTGCCCTCGTATGCTCACAGTAGTTGTTTTATTCCACTGCATACAGTTGCCTATTGCGTGTAGTCTATTTGTCCCTCGACATTGTATTGTAGAAACGGCATGTTCTTCAGTGAGGAACAGCTCCAAACGTAACGGGGACATTCGGTTTTTTCATATGTTAGTGATGATTAATAGATACTATCCTTATATGAGCCATATAAACATCACAGTTAGAACCACTCAAAATGCTGTCTTTTTTATGAATTCATATGGTAATAGGGACCCCTGCTGGTTAGGAAAATATAATTAGATAGGTCACTCACAGTAAGAGCTTTTGTGCAAGGAGGGAGTGAAAGCGCATAGGGAATGGCGTTTTTACACAGAGATTCAGGCAAAATGACATCTGAACATGGAGCTGCACCACTTAACCATCAGGAAGTGCCTTTGTTGCCAAGCCGTAGGCTGACGGACATGAAAGCTTCAAGACCCATCCATGGAAATATTTCAGTGGGGAGTGCAAACAAATGATCTCAAATGAAATGGTGTATGTAGTTTGAGTGTGGACTTTGCTCAATTATTGATCTCTAATGCCTGATATCATATTAATGTGATTCCATATCAGACAAAAACCCTTGCCTATTTAATTAGTGTTTCTCTAGCTTTCACTTGTTTACCTTTTTTGTCTCAATCCTTTCTCTTTTTGTTACATTCATACCAAGAGGATGAATAGAGAATAGAAACGGCCTGTCCAATTCACCTGATGATAGACAAATCAAATCCTTTCCAGGCTGGCCAACAGCCTGCAGAATTAGATTCAGAATTACATCCTGAGCATTGCTTCAGGGCATCCACAGCATGGAGATAGTTGAAAGCAACGTAAACAACAAACAAAGCAAACAGCGCAAGACAAAGTGGTGAATTCTCTCTCCCAGACTTGAGTAGCTTTTCCTGGGTCCATGTTAGTTCTATCCTTGTTACAAAATTTGTGCACATGGATGCCCCCCCCCCAAAAAAAATAAAAAAACACAACAGACACGCAACAGACACCCAGTCGAGCTGTGAATAGCTCTGACTAACAAACAAACAACGACAGTTCACTGACCTTCGGCACAAATTTGATGCTTCCAACCTATTTTCTGTAATTATGTGCTCTCTGCAACCAGTTGTGGTGAGGTGATAACATTGCTTTCTGTCCATCCACCCATTATGGGGGTTTAAACTGGGGTACGCTAAGTCCCATTATGGGGGTTTTAACTGGGGTACGCTAGGTCCATTATGGGGGTTTTAACTGGGGTACACTAGGTCCATTATGGGGGTTTTAACTGTGGTACGCTAGGTCCATTATGGGGGTTTTAACTGGGGTACGCTAGGTCCATTATGGGGGTTTTAACTGGGGTACGCTAGGTCCATTATGGGGGTTTTAGTTGGGGTACGCTAGGTCCCATTATGGGGGTTTTAGCTGGGGTACACTAGGTCAAGCTGCATATTTGTGGCCCGCAGGCCAGGACTTTTAAGATGGCTGCCTGGCGACCTCTGCCCTTCTCCTGACTTACACACAACCATCGGTTCATGTATAAGGGTCCTGTGAAGTTTGAAGGGCAAAAGGCATGCAACTCTGTAAGGAAACATTTCCACATCTGGTAATGTCAGCATAAGACCTTTTCACTCCTCGAATAGTATTTAGGCAGTTTTACATTCTCCAGTTTAGCCTTTCTACCAACGCTGTGCTCTCTGAACTGGTTAAAGTGATTGGATGTGACTGAGGGGCGTGAGTCCGCCCCTGCAATGTCAGAAGCAGATTAATTGGTCCCCCCTACAATAATAAGAACACTTTGAAATGTACACCCCCCCACAACTTTGAACTCTGTCCTACACCCTTGGTGTGACCGTGAGGCTGACGGTGACCTCCTGGAGATGAATTTCCTTTGAGCGGGTCTGTTGGTTATTTCCATGGTGATGGAGCTCGTGGAGCTGCCAAGCCGGCGGTTAAGACCTGTGGCACGGTGCGTGGCGTTGTTTGTTCAAACCAGACTTTTTATGGCTGCAGCTCAAACGTACGGTGCCAGACAAACTGACAAGCAAGCTGGGGAGAACTGGAATGGCTCATCCCCTGGTATTATACAATAAAAAGCACGCACGCGTGCACACACACACATGCACAGACAAACACGTGCACACACACACATGCATAGACAAACACGTGCACACACACACACACACACACACACACATGCACAGACAAACACACATGCGCGCACACACACACATGCACAGACAAACACACACACGCACACAGACATGCACAGACAAACACACATGCACAGACAAACACACGCGCACACACACACAGACATGCACAGACAAACACACACACTCGCGCACACACACCAACAGACATGCACAGGCAAACACATGCACATACACAAACTGACATGCACAGACTAACACGCGCGCGCACGCACACACACACACACACAGACAAACACGGGCGCACAGACAAACACAGGCACATAGACAAGCACAGTGAAACACGTGCGCACTGCAAGTGCATGCAGACAGATACTCTGTAAGAGAAAACCTTCACATGATTGTTCACCTAAGTTGACACCGCCACCCACAACACAGTTGTTTTTCTCCCGGTTTTCATCCATGTTACAACGTTGTACAATGATTTGCAGGTAATATGACAACTAACAGATGATTCCTTCAGATCCATTTGACCTGTAACCTCGTCCCCAGACTATCCCGGGGAAATATAAACAGGATGTCCCTGCAACATCAGGAGGTTGGTTCATGGGCCTCTGGAGGTCCTTATTACATTCCCTGTTGGCTGAGTCACACAGCTTAAACCCTGGGTTATTTACATCTGGCCAAAGTGGGAGAAATTATCCAGAATTCTATGGAAGGGACAGGACTGATCTGTGGTTCTATATGGACTGATCTCACTGTTGTCAGGTGTGGTTCCGTATGGACTGATCTCACTGTTGTCAGGTGTGGTTCCGTATGGACTGATCTCACTGTTGTCAGGTGTGGTTCCGTATGGACTGATCTCACTGTTGTCAGGTGTGGTTCCGTATGGACTGATCTCACTGTAGTCAGGTGTGGTTCCGTATGGACTGATCTCACTGTTGTCAGGTGTGGTTCCGTATGGACTGATCTCACTGTTGTCAGGTGTGGTTCCGTATGGACTGATCTCACTGTTGTCAGGTGTGGTTCCGTATGGACTGATCTCACTGTTGTCAGGTGTGGTTCCGTATGGACTGATCTCACTGTAATCAGGTGTGGTTCCGTATGGACTGATCTCACTGTTGTCAGGTGTGGTTCCGTGTGGACTGATCTCACTGTTGTCAGGTGTGGTTCCGTATGGACTGATCTCACTGTAATCAGGTGTGGTTCCGTATGGACTGATCTCACTGTTGTCAGGTGTGGTTCCGTGTGGACTGATCTCACTATAGTCAGGTGTGGTTCCATATGGACTGATCTCACTGTTGTCAGGTGTGGTTCCGTATGGACTGATCTCACTGTTGTCAGGTGTGGTTCCGTGTGGACTGATCTCACTGTTGTCAGGTGTGGTTCCGTGTGGACTGATCTCACTGTAATCAGGTGTGGTTCCGTATGGACTGATCTCACTGTTGTCAGGTGTGGTTCCGTGTGGACTGATCTCACTGTTGTCAGGTGGGGTTCCGTATGGACTGATCTCACTGTAATCAGGTGTGGTTCCGTATGGACTGATCTCACTGTTGTCAGGTGTGGTTCCGTGTGGACTGATCTCACTGTTGTCAGGTGTGGTTCCGTGTGGACTGATCTCACTGTTGTCAGGTGTGGTTCCGTATGGACTGATCTCACTGTAATCAGGTGTGGTTCCGTATGGACTGATCTCACTGTTGTCAGGTGTGGTTCCGTGTGGACTGATCTCACTATAGTCAGGTGTGGTTCCGTATGGACTGATCTCACTGTTGTCAGGTGTGGTTCCGTATGGACTGATCTCACTGTAGTCAGGTGTGGTTCCGTGTGGACTGATCTCACTGTAGTCAGGTGTGGTTCCGTGTGGACTGATCTCACTGTTGTCAGGTGTGGTTCCGTGTGGACTGATCTCACTGTAGTCAGGTGTGACTGTTTAATTCTGTCAGCACAAGGTCAAAGCAGTTCACATGTTTCTATTGTATTTTTTCTTCCTCCAACACGGATCAGCTCCCACCTTTGGTTGTGCTAAACCTCTTATGATTTACGTCTGGGGCAGCAGGTAGTGGTAACAGCGTCTGACCAGCACCTGAAACATGGCTGACAGGGTGAAAAATCAGTTCTTCTGTCTTTGAGCAAGACGGTTCTCCAGGACCAAAAACAAGGGTATGAAAATACATCCACTCACTGCTGTCACTCTGGATATCAGTCTCTGCTAAAAGTTGATGCAAGCAGTTGCTCAGAAATGCATGTAGATCTGATTCCATCTTCTAGTGGTTTACATTAGTACAATACATCAGCATTGCACTTCTTTCCTGATCCTAACGTCCTGTGTGTGGTGTGGCATACACCTGTTCTGGGAATTACAGGGTTCAGGGCTCTGAGACAAGCCAGCCGCTACAGTTTGACACACTGGATTGTATTATGTGAGCCGGCTTCTGTCTGCCTAACTATGATTGTGGTTCTCCTAGCAACTTTGGCCTGAGGTGTTACGTTGTCTTCACGCTAGCACCATAATTATTGTACCGCAGTTTAATTTAAGAAAACAGGGATATTCAAATTTGAGAGAACAGGATAATGTAAGAAAGCATGTTTCTGTTGGCCCCTTCTTTGATGCAAGCTTAGGGCAATGTGTGCTCATGCTACCGTCTCTAAGTGCTGTGCCAAAGACTGGTTTAGCCGAGCCCCTGCCTTAGCGTTCCTGAAGGGGTGATTCGAAAACCAGGGCACTCCCGGTGCCCTTCTCTTTGTTGTCGCCTACATGCGTGTCTCTAGTCCCTAGCCGCGGCTTCCAACCGACCCGGAATTAAATAAATATATACAGCATGATGATATCGCAGGTCTTTCCGGTATGTAGTCACACCCGCTGAAAGAGAAACGCAGCAGTGTGAATGCATATTCAACAATGTTGTGTGTTCTTGAGTAAGGCTCCCTGCTTGCCTTCGCCGTCCTGACTGTGGTCCTGCCAGGCACTGGGAGCACAGAGAGCCTGTCAATTAGAGTCAGAGCTAATGCAGAGCGTGTTTCCAAACCAGCAGCATCTGTTCCTCTCAGCCTGTGGAACCTCCTCCTCTCCACTCTATTTGGAAACAGCTGGGTGGTTTTTGGAACCGGGGGGGCGGGGGGGGGGGTAACCTCACGCATAATTGGTTTCTGTTTTGCATCTCGAAAAGAGTAAAAAATAAATAAAATGATGCCGCCGATCACACCTTTTCATTTTCCATTCCTCAAATCAAAATGACTCGATTGTCTGTTTTCTTCTGTGCAATTGTTTAAATATGTTAATATCTCTGTAGTTTGTTTCTACAGACCTAATTGCAGACACACACACACACACACACACACACACATTTTTTCAGTGAACATCTGCTCCCTGGATGTGTCCTTTTAATTTAGCGTTCAGGTCATATCTGATGATTCTTCATTTGCCCGTTCATTTGGATGGACGCCTCTGGCTGCGCTCTTGGGCTGCAGTGGTCCGTTACACCACAAACCGGGACCCAATCCATGGATGTGTGCAGTGTGAATTCATCTCCCCAAGTCCTTAATGCGCTTGAAGAATGTGCTCCCCCTAGTCTGCAGATTAAGCTCTCGGAGTTGATTGGTTGAAACTGGGATCAGTTTCAGGTCGGCTATCTTCACCGCACATTGTTGCAAAACCCCTACCCAGCATGCAGTTCTGCCGTCACTGGGACCGTGGAAGGACTCGGTGGCGGTTTCTGGCCGGTGCAGATATGGACAGTGGTGAATTAAATCGGTAAAGATGCAGGTCTGCCGGTGCGTAGTTCTCAGGAGCGTCGGTGCCGTCTCTTCAATTAGCCCTCTGCAGCCTATCAGCCGTCTTCCCTTGTGTGATAAGGAGGGACGGTGGCGCGGCATCCACGCGGTCAACTTCCCTGCCTTGCGTTGGACCGCGAGGACAAAGTGGTGCTTCATTTAATGTGTTTACAGAAGGTGCTTTTAAACAGGGATTGAATCCTGTCTGAGGTTTGCCCGCCTAAATGTCTGTTCTGATTTTCCTTTCAGCTCCGGTCAACCCTCACCTGAGTAAGTATCGCTCCCCTGAATATTGCCTGTTAGACAGATTGATAGACAGATTTAACGAATCGAGAATTATTATTATTATTTATATATATATACATACATATACAGCTCTGGAAAAATGCACTCTTTTTTCCCCTTTCCAAAAAAGTTTAAAAGGAAAGTTCTGAGTGAGGAACAGAAGGGTTAAAATTAAGTGGCTGCTGCAAATTGAACGCTTCTGTTCCTCACTCAAAACTTTCCTTTTCAACTTTTTTGGGAAGGAAAAAAAAGCTGTGTATATACATATAGTTTAATTAACACTGTCCAGAGATAAAAAAAAATGAAAGTGTGTGTTCCTGTTAATCATCCATGGTGATACACAGGCCCTTAATAATAACATCTATATGTTTTTTTTTATAATACTTTCTTTCCTGACCTTGGCGTGTGGTAGAACCAATCGTGTTATCCCTACATCTTCCCCACCAGGGGAGTTCCACTGCAGCTTTGAAGACGAGGCTGTGTGCATGTTCTCCCAGGACAAGACGGATGACTTTGACTGGACCCGGCATAGCGCCGCCACCAGAAACACCAAGTACACGCCAAACACGGGGCCCAGCATTGACCGAGCAGGCTCCAAGCAAGGTCAGCACATCCCCTCACACACACCCACGCTCCAGTCCCCGCCATACACACACACACACACACACACACTCTCACAGTGCCCTGCAAAATGACTCGCCTACTTGCTAACGATGAGTAAAAAGACTATGGAAATATTTAATTGATTATATCAATCCAACTTATAATTGAAGTAAAATGTTTCTAACAGAAACTGAATTCTTCAAGAAATAAATGTCTCTGAATAACTTGCGCAACATGATTATTGACACCCTGCGTTTAGTACTTTGTGAGCCTTCCTCTCGCCAAGCTGTCGGCAACCTAACTCACTGTAGTTTTTTATTTTACCTCACGCAACGTAGTTTTTATTTTACCTCACGCAACATAGTTTTTATTTTACCTCACGCAACGTAGTTTTTATTTTACCTCACGCAACATAGTTTTTATTTTACCTCACGCAACGTAGTTTTTATTTTACCTCACGCAACGTAGTTTTTATTTTACCTCACGCAACATAGTTTTTATTTTACCTCACGCACCGTCGTCCTCACTTTGCTTCTAGGCAAAATATGCAGACAGGGTCTTCACGGCTCCAGTGATTTAAACTTTGTATTTATTCATGTTATAGTAGAGATGGATATTTTCACAGCTATTACCTAATTGAAGGTCAACAATAATCTGATAACTCAGATTAACTCGAAATAAACATATTTCAACGGGTAGATTTGGCTCATAAGAATTTCTATGGGTGCCAATTATGTGACACATTTAAAAGAAAATGTTTTTTCATTGAAACATTTTACCTGAATTTAAGTTAGGATTTATAAAAAACTTATTTGTAAGCTGATTAACAAAAATAACAATTGTTCATGTGCTTTAGGGTGCCATTAATTCTGAAGGTAACCGTATATACACACAAATGTACCATCACAAGGATCTCCACTCTCATCCGGTACAAAGCAGTGATGGGTTGCCTTTGACTCGGATGGTGTCCTTTTTGTTTCATATAGTTAGTCAGGGAAGGACATTTTGGAAAGTTGATTAGTTATCCAGAGTAACATTGCTGATCATTTGCATAACGTTGGTAGTTTCTCAACTTCGGTTGGCAAATCTACGTCTGTTGTTTGACATTGACATTTCTAGGAGACGATGCATAATAATGGACGATCTGACAACCATACGTGTGTGGTACAATGCAAGCTTTAAACTGTCATTGGGTTTTACTGTACGAAGAGATGTTTGTTTTTTTTAGCTCAGTCTAAAGAGATCTCGCTGATTAGCTCCCACAAACGTAGACCTCTCGCTGTTTGTCCCCTGGGGTGTGTGGGGAGGGCTGTTTGGAGGGCTGTGAGAGACACAGGGAACCATCCCCCATAAAAGTACAGCACTCTTCATTCAGCCAGCAAACATCACAAGAGCCTTCCCAGACACTGGTGTCAGCCTCGCTCAGTTGCCGCAGTCATGCCAGTATACAAGGACATTTCTGGGATAAGACATTTCAAGGACATTTCTGCGTGTGCACTGAGGGATGGAAACCATTTCAACTTTGAAATGCACTGACTATTCTCCATGTGTTACCTACAGACCTGAAACCCAAAGCCATGCCGGGGCGACACTGGGTATTTTATTCGGGTGTCCGTTAGTTTTACCAGGAGCACAAAACACTAACAGACAAGAACAGCAGCACAAACTTAAAATGAGGACAGGACAAAAATGGGAAGCTTTCCAAAATAGAATCGATAGAACTTTTACTGTCAACACAGTGTCAACACAAAGGGGTACAGTTCTGCTTCTTCCCCGGGCCTGGCGAGGCCGTTCCTTGAGAAGTGTTAATGGTAATTTCTCTGCACTGCGTTTCAACGGGGACAGGAGTCATGCGGACACTTCGTCTGTGCAGGTTGAAGCGGTAGCAGCTCCGGGAGGTTCTCCAGGGGCGGGGCCGTCTTAAGCTGAAGTGAAGCAGAGAGAGCCGGCTCCATAACTGCAGTTGCGTTCTGTCACGGCATGCGAGTCAGCTGGTAACACTTGCGATGTGAGACCACGGTTCGTTCTCTTTGCCGTTTTACTGTACCACTGACACGCCCAAATCTCCTACTCATCCTACACACCACCCCCCCCCCCCCCCTTCGTCATATGTGACGTGTGGCTCAAACACACGTCAGCATCGCCACCTGCCCATCGATGTCTGCCGGAGGGACCTAGCGGAAGGGACCCCCCCCCCCCAAAAAAAATAGTACAATCTTGTGCAACACCACCCACAAGTTAAATGCCGAAAGCCCCAGCCATTAAAATAAACCAATTAATCGCTAGGACTCCGGGGGGGTACATTGGTTTAAGTGTTCCAGGGCTTGTTACGATGAATAATGTCATAAATAATGCATTGCTTAATTATCTTAGGCATCAAGATGAAACCCAGGTTTCCCCAGTCCATCTAATCTTCCTCTTTCTGTTTAAAACATTGGCTTTCTGAGTTCCCTTCCATAAGATGATGAAACTATTTTTCTTTATCAGATTGGTATAAATGTAGCAGGCCACTGTGATGGATTGCTCCATACACAATTTGAACTCTTCATTCTCCCTCCAGGTCAGGCAGATAATTGCGGTGCGGTGTTCAGAAAACTGTCTCGATGCCACAGCGGTTTATGATCTGCCGAAGGCATGTGCCTTAGCTGCAATCACTTAACTTAGAGAGATGAACTCCACCACCTGGTTTCAAATTCTGATGGTCTCTCTGTTGGAACGACATCACATCGGACCTAGGCTGAAACAGTGTTTGCTTCAGCTCAGTCAAAACTGCGTAATCAAACCACCTCCATGTTTGAAAGAAAACAAATAACAATTCAATTGCAGACACCAGGGCAGGACAACCTGTGAGGACTGTCGACTGGGGCCCTGACACAACTGTGGTTTTTTTTGTCGTACAGGTTTCTACATGTACATCGAGACTTCCCGCCCACGCGTGACCGGAGACGTGGCTCGGCTGTTGACCCCCATGTTCAACGTCTCCCCCAAAAGCCCCTATGGGACAGTGACCACTGCGGCCTCCTACTGCTTTGGCTTCTACTACCATATGTATGGGAAACACATAGGTAAGTCCGCTAGCCTAGCGTTACCTCACAGGAGGTTTCCACCGCCCTGTGTATGAGGAACACGTAGATGGGGCGTCCCGTTTGCTGGCCAGCGTTACATCACAGGGAGGTCATGGCATCTTTAACAGGCTCATGGCGATGGCTGGAATGGAAACAACACAGCAGTGTCCACGGGCTTCGCGTGGTTTTCTCTCGTTCGGTCCCATTCCGTCCACTTCGTTCCGGCCATTGTTGTGAGCCACCCGGCATGGCACGAGGGCGAATGCCAGATGCCACGCTGCTGTTTCTTCGGGTTTGCCTGTTCACCGTAGAGAGGTCGCGTTCGACGTCTTGAGATACCAGCTAGGTTTCCGCTAGCTTCCATTCGTAATCCTATCTCACGTTTCCCAGAGCGCCACCTCCTTGAGGGTCAGTTGAGGCCGTTTGCTTACCACCCATTTTTCTTGGTGAAATGTGAAATTAAATGTGACTTAAATGCAACACCAAAAAATCACTATAGCTGGGTGTTTGCAACCGTTACAATTGAATATGAATAACCATATGCTCTATTAATATTGAGCCAGGCCTTCTCTGACGCCAAGGTTTCCTTCTCACAGTCTTGTTCTCTCCTTTTGGCACAGTGTCTTTATCATAAAAACATTTGCACTTGAGCAGTATATATGATCTCTTACCTATTAGACACGCCAGCAAACGCAATTTTCTGCCCTGTAAAGCTGTCGTGCTTCTGAACGGGAGGTGTCAACCTCGTCTGCGCAGAGCCCGATGGTCTCATTGCCCCAGAAACCAGCCAGTCAGAAATGTCCTTTTTACCTGTCTTTCCATTTCACTTGTTTTCTGCCAGATAAAGAAATACAACCACTTTTTTGGTCTTTGATGTTGTGTTGAACGTGTCTGCGCGAGTGGGTGGTGGTGTACAGTCTTTGAGTTCCCATATGAAGTCAAGGCCATTTTACAGGAGGCTGGTGTGGTGTTTGATCATTGTGCGATATCTCCGTAATGATGCCACGGTTAGGGCATATTGTAGCACGACGCGGGCTAGTTTTGCCCTACGGAAATCCGAGCGCTCGTTTTGGCATCTTTTCTTCCTCTGAAAAGAAAACCTAAAGGGAAGGTAATGTGTGCAATCCCTATCAGACATTCAGCATTTGCAGTAGCAAGCTTGTTTTTTTAGTTTAGTTTTTTTTTATTAGGTCATTAATGACAAAAAATAGTATTGATAAATGAGGACATGTGCCACAGTGCCAGGCCAATGACAGTGCTGGATGATTTCAGCTCCAAATTGGGTTTGGAAGTATGTAAAAAATAAACTGTACTTTTTTTAGTCCATTTTGTCAGTAAAGCACACGGTGTCTGTTTTAGGGGCGCTAAACGTGTACCTCCGACAGAAGGGCCAGTCAGGCAAAGACAGTTCTGTGTGGACTCTGGTTGGGAACCAAGGTGATCGATGGAAGCTGGCCAAAGTCAACATCCACCCAACGTCCTCCTTCCAGGTGGGTTAAAACAGTCGCTCACTGGTGCTGCACTACAGTGGCCCTGAGATGCCAAACGGCCTTCCTCTGTGCTTGCTTGTACCAAGGCCTTAAGTCCATTTCTAAACCTGTGTGTTTTGCTGTGTTTGATATTCATAATGCATTATTAAGATGGTGGCATTAAGACATCTATACAGTGAATGTTCAGTCTTTGTGCCCGTTGTCCTGTTTTGTTAGTTGGTTCTTGAAGGTGTTCGTGGTTTGGGTATTGAAGGGGATATCGCCATAGATGATGTCACCATTGAGGAAGGAGAATGTAAAGACCCCCCGCCGAACAGTAAGAGCATTGTTTTTGGTTTTAAACCATGGCAACCATCCAGGCACCTTGTACATTATCCAGAACCTACAGTCCCTTCAGATCGTATTCAGACCCCTTGACCTACTCCATACTTTGTGTTCTAGACCTAATTTATAATTGATCAAATTTGCCATCAACATACACACAATGCACCATAATGACAAAAATCCCCAAATATCTTTTAGAAATGTGTGATAATTATTTTGCAACAAAAAATTTTTATACAAATTATGTTAATGTTTTATTCAATGTTTAGTAGTTGCGCCTTCACAGATTTGCGTCTTTTTGGGTTGCCTTCACAGATTTGCGTCTTTCTGGGTTGCCTTTACCAGCTTTGAGTCTTTTTGTTCATGCATATGCTTTGCACACTTGGTTTTGGTCAGTTTTGACCCATTTGTCCTCTCAAACACAGATATGAACTGCTATCTTCAGGTTTGCCCACAGATGTTCACTTGGGTTCAAGTACAGGCTTTGGCTGACCAACTCGAGAACATTCACAGACTTGGCCCCTCCAGCATTTTCTTGGCTGTGTACAATATGGCCCATCTTTCGGGCTTTTGTCGTGTTGAAAGATGAATCTTCCCCCCCTGCCTGAGGGTCTGTGCCCTCTGGATCAGGTTTACCTCAAGGACATTTCTGCATTTTGTTCGTTCATCTTTCTCTCAATCCTGACTAGTCTCCGCGTCCCTGCCGTTGAGACGCATCCCATAGCATGATGCTCCCAACAATGTGCTTCGCCATAACGACGGTATAAGTCAAGTGATGAGCGGAGCCATGTTTTTCACCAGATGTATCATGTGGCATTCAGGCCTAATAAGTGGATTTTGGTCAGAAATGTACCGTAAAGGCCTGATTGATTGAGTGCTGCTGAGATGGTTGTCCTTGCGGCTGGTACTTTCATCAGTGCCCCTGAAAAATCTCAATGCTTTATTTCTTAACCTTCCTTAGATCTTTGTCTCTACAGAGTTTTCCTCGGCCTTCCTGGGTGGTTTTTTCCTCTGACTTGCAGTGTAGTGTGGAACCTTATACAGACACTTAAATAAATTAAATTCATACTCCAATTAAGTTATAGAGGCATGTCAACAATGACCATAGGACACAGGATGAATGTGAGCTCAGTTTGGAGTGTCATGGCAAAGATTCTGAATACTGATGCATGGGATATTTCAGTTTTAAATTTTCTGTTAATTGGCAGACATTTTTTAAAACCTTGTTTTTTTATGTTTTGGTATTGTGTGTACATCAATGGACAAACAGTGTAATCATTATATATTAAGTCTATAACACAGAGTGGTGAAGAAAGTCAAGATGTCTGAATACTTTCTGAAGGCACTGTATGTCATCCAGAACGTATACTTCATCCAGAACCTATAAGTTATCCAGAATGTATTCTTCATCCAGAACCAATAAGTCATCTAGAATCTATTCTTCATCCAGAACCTATAAGTCATCCAGAAACTACACCTTAGAACATATGTATATCCTTCCTATTAGGAACTACAATTCAAGGAATAAAGCATTTATTGTCTCTCCTAGCTAAACCTTAAGATTAATAACCTGTCTATCTCTTAGTGAGAGCATCCGCTAAATCAGTGGTTCGCATCCAGGGGCACTAGGACCTCTGGTGGGACTTGGCCTATTAACAGGGGGTACTTGATAACACTCACGACAACATTAGCATATTAGTCAGATAAAAATGCAGGGCTACTGAAAAAGGTTGGGAACCACTGTAAAAAATCACTACATTGGAACAATAGAATAATTCTAGCTAACTCTCTGAAGAACATTTGCTCACCAGGAGTGTACATCTGTCTTTTTACTTATTTACAGGCATTGTCAGTGAACATACATTTAAACAGAATGAACAAACGGCTGCTCTGAAATGTGAAGCAATCAAGAAAATCATATTGACCTAAAAAGATAAATGTTTAGTGAAATGGCTCATTTTCTTGTTCTTTGACATTACGTGGTAATGTTGTTTTAAATTCTGTTAAATCTTCTCCCAAACACAAAGATATCCAACACTTTCATGAATAATTAGACGTTAGATGCTTTCTCCTTTGTACACTGGAGACTGTCTGCAGGGTCTCCGCCGATAAACAAAGGTTCAGTACAAACACCACTGAAAGGAAACAAATGTTTAAGTAACCGCCTAACGGTCGGAGGAATTGTCTCACGCCTGATGTATTTTGGCAATAAGTACACCGTATGTATCTGGAGTATCGGGCGTCTTCACTGAGAGAAATCAGTCTGCAGCTACATGCCAGACGATGCTAATCCAGATGAGGATCAGACACTGTTCCTCAAAACAACTGAAAACAATGAAAAATATTCAACAACCAAAACATCTAAACACTGAATCATCACCCCAGGCGTCATCCCGTTCAGTTAACTTAAAATGTCTACTAAAGATTTGCATGCATCGTCTTTCCTAGATTTCACCAACATTCTCTAAATCCACAGATCTGAGGTCGCTGGCTCCTCCCACTCTGCCCCATATATGGCAGTTCCTGGTCACACTGACCCTGGTCTATCTGGGCCGTCAGAGGTGACCCCTCTCCCCCTAGAGGAGCGACCTGGCGTCAAACCCGCTCCTGTGGAAGACTCTGCAGACTTAAACTGGACATCAACCCCCCCATCACCACCATCACCTCCACACAAAAAAAAACTAACTACCAAAGATTCACTCCTCTACAGTCTGCAGGAGAACGGAGCCGTCTATAACTGTTCCTGCTCGGTGCCCGAAAGAAACAAACAAACAAAAAAAACTTGATCCGGATATTTCTCAAATATGCACCCAGAGCACTTCAAGGTCAGGATGGAGAGCCAGGCCTCTTCGAGATGGAGACTAGTCCATTTCTTTTTTTTCAGAGATGAAGAGAGTGAGGCAGAGCAACAGTGCCAATGTTTGCATTGGAATGGTACATTTCTGTGAAGCACAAGGACACGCGGTGTGGTTCCATGATTTTCTTTTTCCCCCCTCCTCCATGTGTTGGTTCGCTGCTTGTCAAGGCTGCAGGATTATGATGAAATATTGCTTAACGAGATGGGGTGAAGAAGAGGTAGATTTTATGTTAACAGCGTGTCGAGAAATGTACAAAATGTTTTCAACAACCCACGCTGACCTGAAGCTGTTTTCTCATGAATATAATAGAGGCTTGCTTAACCCTCTGTTATGGCTCTGCACCCCTCTGTGAACTCATGGGGCAGCCTAGGGTCGGATTCATCAGAATGTGTATAAACACACACATTGGCGTACTTTCTACACAGAGGCTGAACTTGGACTGCTTGGTGCATTTGTGCAAAGTGTGTACGTCAGGCAGTTCATTATAATTATTCCCTGGTTGCTTTTTTTCCTTTTTTACTTTGTCTTTGAGGTTGCTAAAGGTTAGGTCGTTAATGTGTGCGTACACCTGTTAGATAGGTTAGGCTGTTATGCCGGGGCTGAGCTGAAGTACATTGAATGCCACGTATATGTAATCAACCTTTTGGCTCATTTAAAGCTGTATGAGATTGAGAACTTGGATCGAGTGGTATTCAAACGTTTCCGGCTAGGAAGGCATTGTTCCCTGCAGAACTTCTGGGGACAGCGTTTCTTTTTTTTTTTGTGGGGGGGGGGGGGCAGAATTTCTCACAACCGCCCTCCTAACTCCAATCCCATAAATCAACCTTAGAATTTGTGAAATTTCTATGTTTACGTTGACTAATAACCTTCAATTCATTATATTTTCATTTCTCTTGAAAATGAACTAATAAATGTACTCTTACTATAATCTCTCTTAAAAACATTCTACTCTGTCCCGTACAATAAATCTACACTCCACCCCACTTTTTCGTTAATTTAGCGACCCCACTGTGGGGTTCCTGGTGGGTTGGGACCCCAACTTTGAATACCACTGCCTTATGCCCCATGCTTGTAACATCAGAATGTTATTATATTGCACATCTCTTTCATTTCCAAAATGGGATTGATGAGGGATTATTGCATTTTACTCTCCCTTACTATAGGCTTTAAAATGATAATTGTATTCAGCCCTCCCAATGAAAAGTGAGCTTCTATCCTCATCTCCCTTTTTTAATTTCCATTTTTATAGCTAAGCTTCTTGATTGGAGCCCGCTTTGTCCTTTAATCTTTAGGCCAATCACAAAAATTCAGGTTCGGTCAAATGTGGTGCTTGAAGACCAGAGCAGTTTAATTTCGGATGCGCTCTGAATCATCCTTCCAGTAACTTACTCTAACAACACTGGAAGAAATTCTAGCACATATCAGTTTTGGTGGTTGTAGTTTTTCTCTATCCCATTCTCTCAACTTGGCTCTATCCCTGTTTTCCTGGGTCTCTGACACGCTCTCTCTGTGCTTCCCACTCTATATCCTTATCTCTCTTTATTTATTTATCTATCTATCTTACTCTATTACGCTCCCTTTCTTTCTCTTATCCTTATCTCTATCTGTACCCATCTTCCTCCCTATTCCTCTTTCACTCTCTCTTCTCTTGCAAAGAGGAACCACCATTCTCTACACAAGTCATTGCCCAGATCTTTTGATTTCTGCATGGCTCCATAAAGCACATCGAAAATAAGTGTAAGGAAGAAATGCCCGTCCACTTTTTCTTTCTTTACAAGTTGCGTGTTGATCATGGAGTCTGTTTGCTGCATGTTATGCATTTTATCAGGTGGGGAAACCCGACAATAAAAATGTCCACTATCTGCAGTGTTGAGCAATGTTAAATAAAACGGCGCCAATCCCTCTTCTGAGAATAACGGTTGACTAGAGATCCGAAAGAAGCTTGTGCAGATCGGGTTCTGTGCATCTGTTTACTTCTGCATCTAGATAATCCCCCCTAACTTCCCTCCTTTTGAATTCTCCCCACGCTGCTCTGATTTGATTGACCTAATAATGTAGCCCACGCCTTATCATATTTCTGAATATCTGAGATTAAATGACTGAAATAAAAAGCCTGCAGCTTTTAAATTAACATTCCAAAAATAAACTGCGGATACAGCCTTAGCAGACTGGCAGACTGTTCGAATTAGTGATATGTAACTTGGGCAACGATGTGTCCAAAAGCAGGGTACTAGTGGTATTTCCTGGTTACCCAGCTATGCTGTATACATGTCCTCAGTCATAATCTGATGACTGGCTACGAGGTAGTAGCCCAGAAATGGAACATCACTCCATAAACATCGTACAGAGGATAAATGCATGCACAGAACATGATCTGTACTTGCACAACAGCTTCTGGGTCTTTAGTAAAAGAGGAACTTTCAGATGGTCAGAGAAACATAGCCAGTGTGGTGAAAAACTTCAACGCCACCTAGTCTAATTTATAATCAAATTGATGAGTAAATTATTGTTGAAATAAGACAGTGAGATTCAAAAGTATGAAAACAAGATTATCAGTTTTGTTCAGATTGTTTCTGTGCAGTGCACATCCGAACTTTAAATTGCATAGGTGACGGATTTGACTGCAAAGGTTGTAAGTTAAAATCCACATTGCTACAGTTTGCTTTAAACCTTTTTTTTTTTTTAAGCTTTCACAAACCTTAAAAATGATGTTAACCGTTTGGAAGAATGAATACCTAACCTTAATGTTATCGTAATACCTAACCCTTGACTCTAATACCTAACCCTAAACATCTTTGTGAAGGAGCTATGTTGTCATCCTTTATTTTTACCTGGATGTGTTGGCTGTCACCATACCTATAGACCTTTATCTCCCATGGACAAACATCAGATACTGACGTGAGACTGTGAGATCTTGTTCGATCGTGATACTGTACCCATATAGGCTTGTAGCAGTCTTTTGGAAGGTTACTTCATGAGCAGTCGAAAGAGCAGTTTTTGCATCTTTTGGTCCTAACAGCTAGTCCTTTCGGGATAAGATAAGACGCTGCTGTCTGCCAGGAAATCAAGTGCCTTCAGACTCCGTGGAAGTGGGAATGGAAAAACCGACATGGGCTATTTTACCATACCAAGTATTTGCCCCTTAGGCACATTTTATAGAGAAAAAAATATGTTGAACTCTAGAACCGAGGGTCAGCTCTGCATGTGATGACCGTGTCAAATGATGACAATGGCCTGTCACCATGCAGCTCTCAGTGTTTTGACCTATGATGACAACCAACGACATTTTCAGTGGGACAAGCGGAAGAATGAACTTGTCCAGGCTTTGTCAGCGTGATGGAGAAATTGAGAGCAGTTCTCAGACATGAGCAGTGAGCTCCAACAACTCGAAGGGGGCGGGAGGCTTCTGAGGTTTCTCCATTCATTTGAGCTGGACCTGCTGGGCAAAGGGAAATTTTTTCCAACACGTCCAGGGACTGCAAACGAAGAGGCTTTCGGGTGCGACTCTGACATCTGATAATGGACTTGTTTTATCTGAGTGTCGGTCATTCGATTGGATCAGACTGACTGGTTCTCACAGACCTATTTTACTACCGAAATGAGAGTGTAACTCTACTTTTACAAAAACTGTAAAGACATTGGAACTACCTGAGACCAAGAGTTACCTTAACCTGCTGGTTTTTGAAAATAATTATTGTAAGATTACTGTTGTTCGTAAAAACAATGTTTTGGGTGGGGAGTTTTACATTTCCCTTATACTTATTTTTATTTTTTTTCTGATTCCTTTTTTTTTCATAAATAGGTGGTAAGAAAACACAATTGGTTAACTCCCCATTAGAAGCGATTCTATAAATATTTTTTTCAGTATTGATACAACAAGCACAATATAATATTAAACAAAATACAAACCGTTTTCACTCAGATTTGGGCCTTGATAATTTCTTTCAGCAACCTGGTAGAATCTAAAGAAATATGTTCTGTTCAATGAAATTATTTATGTAAAACAGCATGTGTGGTCGATCAAATTTTTTATGAAAATAACATTTCACTGAACAATTAGGTTTATAACTTCCATTGCCCCATGTCCCTCAATTCAACATTTGATTCCATTGTTTATCTACCAAGTTGTGCAGACATGAACAACTCCCCCCAACTCCAATTCCTTTATTTTGAAGAAATGGTAAAGCAATCTCTATCAGGCAAATTACTCTCTCAACACTTAGTGAAAAAGAACCAGATAACTGTCCCCTCCACTGCTTCTGGCCCTTGCAATCATTTTACATAAGTACCACCAGCAAACTGATTTTATTAAAGAAATGTCATTGCTTTTTAATGTATGTAGATTTTTTTCCCACCCCAGGCTCCCATCTGGACTTCAATGAGCCAAGCGAGAGTTTCATTTCTACCCTGAAAGTAAACCCATATATTGTTCCATTGTACATTTCAACAGGCTCTTTAACTCAATAATGCATTAGCACTAATGGGAACAAAATACATGTATTATTTTGGGTAATAATTATCTCAATATATGCCCACAGAACAAAACTTTTTCTAAAAATGTATCAGGAAGAAAAAAAAATATTTTTTATATCTATAATTATCTGCAATCGACCTCCTGTGCTAATTTGGATTTGATTTCCCAGATGATGAAATTGCATTGTTATGAATAAATACACTTCAGATGTAGTTACCCATGTCGTGTCATCTGTTGGAGGAACATTTCCTGTCAGTGAGAGTATCTATAAAATGTTATCACTCTGTTAATCATCACCAGAGCATATGTCTTTGAAGAACGTGTCTGGAAGTGAAATTGATGAAAGATATATTTATTATTTACAGTGATCTATAAAAATACAATTGAAAAAGTTATTCTGGTCAGTAGATTTTTTTTACAGTTGTCACAGTTCTTTAAGTCTCAAAGTTCTGTTTTTAAACTCTCATAAGAACCTCCAAAGTTCTGTTAATGTTTTTATTGTTTTGCTGCCCCTTTGGCCATTGAAAATAACATAAATATTACTTTCATACTCCAACTTTACCTTGAGTTGCAATGGAATGTCTATGTATTCAGTAAATGTACAGTCTCTCCCAAGTCACCTGGCGAAGTGTCTACTCTCAATGTAGATCAGATTCTGGTCACAGTTCACATCTGGCAGGGAGAACACCCATCAGCAGGTTCCTTTGCTCCCAGGCACACGACAAAGCAGATTAGTTTATTATTATGGTCACAGATAGTATAGCTAGTATAGTTTTGAAAGCATGAAAACAAGTAGGGATGGATTTTATTCTTCTTAACCCAGAACTGTTACCCTTCAATCAATGGAGATCTCCATTGAGAAAGATTTTTTTCTTAGTCCAGGACTAATCTGTCTCTGCAAAAGCGGTCAGTGCGGTATAAGGATGACCCTGGAGCCTAAAGGGTTTTACAGGATGTTAATAAATTAATAAATTCTAATACTATTGTCTGAACAATTGGCATTAGAGTGGATGTCACAGTTGCACAGCTGCACTCACAGGCAATTCTTTAAACCACTGCAGTGTTCACATTGCCTTTTGCAATGGAACTAGTATATTTTCAACAATAATATTTTCAAGTAGTTTCAACCTGGCCCGGCTCCAGGCTAAAGCAAAGTATTTGAAGTACTTCAGATATGATCTAAACCCATCTGTTCCGAATGGTTCGTCCAGTGGGAAATACGAAAAATGGGACCAACTGTTAAGTTTTAGCTTTTCTTTGACACTGAATGTTTAGTTTCTTGAGTAAAACACGGTTGATATCCAAGAGAGTGTTCCCAATTAAACAGACTTCATGGGGGATTGTCTGGTTTGGTACACTCATCAGATCCTGTCATGGATTCCTGTCATCACTGTTGAAGGTCAGTGGTCACCTCCATTAAAGGGGAACTGTGTACAATCCTGCCTCTAAACAATAACACTTGTCTCCTTGACTTCTTCCATTACCCAACAAGACTGGCATGGTACTAGCTAGTCCAGAGTGGGTTGGAAGGATGGTACGACGGAGCCCAAAGTGAGTATAAGAAGAATACAAGTCATTGTAAACTGATAGACGGACCAGCTAGAAATTTCAAATGAGGAGAATGTCAGTAACCAGGGGCGAAAATCTGATATCAATTTTGGAGGGGACAATTACATTAACTTTTCTCAAGAGCAATTATTGAGGGGGACACCAAAAGTAGTGCTGTAGTACTGTTTAAGTTTGCACCATCGGTTGACTCACTACTGTAGCTCTGCAAATTCAGTTATTGTGTGAACCCTACCAACATAAAACTTCCTGGATTAACCTCACAATAGCTATGTGCATTGAGTCCCTTTCAGACGGTAGACACGAACACCTTGCCAGCTAAGGCACACTACACTGCACTGTAAGCTTCTCTCATTGTCTCAAATCCAAACAACTATAAACGGGTTGATTTTACTGTAGCTAGCAAACGTTAGCTAACCGCTAGCTAACAAAGTGTGACCTCTAATTCAATGTGGTGAAAATGAAGGCTGGTGCCGGTTATGTGTTTTATTGTATTGAGTGTTAGAAGTAAAGAAATGTATAACATGTCCTTTGTTTGAGCTACTTACTGATAGTCAGCCACCAATGACACAGTAATATTCCCAGCCATGCATGCACTGTACACAGTGTTGCCAACTCCTCAGTAAGGAAAGTAGCTATTGGATCCTCCCCTGGATTTCCGCCTATGTCAGTAACTCTGATCCATTTTTAGAAAAAGATTATTTGAAACATTAACTTAAAATATTTACTGCAAATGTCTACTGGTTATTTTTTGCTTATTTAGTAGTACAGTAAAAAATGTATACACCGATCAGCCATAACGTTATGACCCCCTGCCTAATATTGTGTTGATACCCCTTTTGCCGCCAAAGCAGACCTGAACCGTCGAGGCATGGACTCCACTAGACCTCTGAAAGTGTGCTGTGGTATCTACCACTTTCTATCAGTAACAGCATTAACTTTTTCAGTAATTTGAGCTACAGTAGCTCGTCTGTTGGATCGGACCACACAGGCCAGCCTTCCCTTCCCACATGCATCAATGAGCTCTGGCCATCCATGACCCTGTCACGGGTTCACCGCGTTTCCTTCCTTGGACCACTTTTGATAGATAATGACCACCGGGAATACCCTAAAAGAGCTGGAGTTTTGGAGATGCTCTGACCCAGTCGTCTAGCCATCACAATTTGGCCCTTGTCAAAGTCGCTCAGATCCTTACCCTTGCCCATCTTTCCTGCTTCTAACACATCAACATTGAGGACAGAATGTTCACTTCCTGCCTAATATATCCCACCCACTGACAGGTGCCATTAAAACGAGATTATCAATGTTATTCACTTCACCTGTGAGTGGTCATAATGTTGTGACTGATCGATGTATATTGCCCCTTTAAATGCCAAGCTAGGGTGGGAGAGTGACAGTCAAAAGCTATGGGCTTCAGTGATGAAATATATGGAGGTCGGTGAAGACGAGTGCATTTCCCAGTGGCTTTCCAAGCCCAGATTGAGGTGTGAAAGTCTTTCCACATCAGATAGTGTTTTACAAGGCTTTAGCTATCAAAACAAACTGAAATCTTCTGTTATGCAAACTCATCAGACAATAGAAAAACTTAAAGTACATTTTTTGGAATTGGATCGTGAGGCCTGGGGGCTTAATTCCCAGACCTAACAATGACAATTAAACGTTAATGCACAGATAAGCACAACTGTGTCCCATTAACTATTAAGTATTTGTTATACTTTTCACCAATTTCACTACAATTCTTTATGAACCTGATTCCAACTTGAAATGAGTGGACTTAACAAGGACCTAAAATAATTGTAATAATGATTACTTATCGAAATTGTGAACATCTCCAAATGTGAGTATGTGTGTGTAAACCATAGATAATTGAATCTAAATGTCCTTGAGTGAGTTTTGAACTGTCAGCCGTGAGCAACATCCACGTAATACGTTGCTAGGTGATACACCCCGCCCCCACTCACTGCAGCGCTACATACAACCTAGTTGACTAAAGCGAATATACAGCACTAAATTCAGAACGTATAAACAGTCGATTGTGAGACACGTGAGCATTTTCGTTGACGCTGTTATCCTGAGTGACATACATTATTGATACCTTTAGGTTATTCTGCTTTACAAGGGGAGTTTTAAGGTACTGTGGGAGGATGGGGAAAAAATGAACCCGAGTAAGAGACAGACGGGCTACGGCTTCTGAAAGCTCTGACAAGAAACGGGTCTTGCATTGCAGCAGCCAGCATTATCAACCCCCTCGTGTGCAACAACATGAAACCGTTCACCTGGACACACCAGACACTTTCAAATTACATCATACATATCACCCAAAATAATACCTTTACTAGCCTATTCTCAGAAGACATTCCTTTATTTTAATTCCTTTCTCTGCAGCCTAAACAATGTGATTCCTGTGGCCAAAACCCATAGCCCAACTAAAGCAAATAATTCCCCTACGTTTAATTTGCATACATTTCTTTAAAGTCCACTATCTGTCCAAATAAATAATTCCTTGTTTTGTTGGCCGTGTGCGCCTTTTACCTGGGGAAACCAGTGTGGGCAGTGTTCTGCTGGGATCTCCTGGGATTGGGCATTCATGTGGACGTCAATTTGACTTGTGCCACCTACCTAAACATCATTGCAGACCAGGTACACCTCTTCATGGCAATGGTATTCCCTGATGGCAGTGGCCTCTTTCAGCAGGATAATGCGCCCTGCCACACTGCACACATAGTTTGGGAATGGTTGAATGGTTTGAGGAACATGATGAAGAGGTCAAGGTGTTTCCCTGGCCTCCAAATTCACAAGATCTCAATCCGATTGAGCATCTGTGGGATGTGCAGGAACAACAAGTCCGATCCACGGTGGCTCCACCTTGCAATTTACAGGACTTGAAAGTTCTGGTGCTAATGTCTTGGTGCCAGATACCACAGCTCACCTTCAGGGGTCTTGTGGAGTCCATGCCTCAGCGGGTCTGCGCTGTTTTGGAAGCACATGAAGGACGAACAGCCTATCAGGTAGGTGGTCATAATGGTTTGGCTCATCAGTTTGTTTCTTTAGTGTGAAAGTTCTAGGTGTCACTTTGTTATGGCTACAGAGAAATAATAGAGACCTGGTTTCTGACTATATATTCAGTGCTTGACTTGAGCCGGACCTGTCAGGCGCCGAGGACCAGGACTTCAAACTTCATTTTTGCTACAGCCGCAGCTGTCCAGTGTTTTACCGTTACTTTAATTTATTTTTCATACATAAAATAAGTAAAATATCACCAGCACATACACTCACCTAAAGGATTATTAGGAACACCATACTAATACTGTGTTTGACCCCCTTTCGCCTTAAGAACTGCCTTAATTCTACATGGCATTGATTCAACAAGGTGCTGAAAGCATTCTTTAGAAATGTTGGCCCATATTGATAGGATAGCATCTTGCAGTTGATGGAGATTTGTGGGATGCACATCCAGGGCACGAAGCTCCCGTTCCACCACATCCCAAAGATGCTCTATTGGGTTGAGATCTGGTGACTGTTGGGGCCATTTTAGTACAGTGAACTCATTGTCATGTTCAAGAAACCAATTTGAAATGATTCGAGCTTTGTGACATGGTGCATTATCCTGCTAGAATTAGCCATCAGAGGATGGGTACATGGTGGTCATAAAGGGATGGACATGGTCAGAAACAATGCTCAGGTAGGCCGTGGCATTTAAACGATGCCCAATTGGCACTTAAGTGTTAGGGTTACAACATTCTTCCAGTCTTCAACTGTCCAATTTTGGTGAGCTCATACAAATTGTAGCCTCTTTTTCCTATTTGTAGTGGAGATGAGTGGTACCCGGTGGGGTCTTCTGCTGTTGTAACCCATCCGCCTCAAGGTTGTGTGTGTTGTGGCTTCACAAATGCTTTGCCGCATACTTCAGTTGTAACAAGTGGTTATTTCAGTCAAAGTTGCTCTTCTATCAGCCTGAATCAGTCGGCCCATTCTCCTCTGACCTCTAGCATCAACAAGGCATTTTCGCCCACAGGACTGCCGCATACTGGATGCCTTTTCACACCATTCTTTGTAAACCCTAGAAATGGTTGTGCATGAAAATCCCAGTAACTGAGCAGATTGTGAAATACTCAGACCGGCCCTTCTGGCACCAACAACCATGCCACGCTCAAAATTGCTTAAATCACCTTTCTTTCCCATTCTGACATTCAGTTTGGAGTTCAGGAGATTGTCTTGACCAGGACCACACCCCTAAATGCATTGAAGCAACTGCCATGTGATTGGTTGATTAGATAATTGCATTAATGAGAAATTGAACAGGTGTTCCTAATAATCCTTTAGGTGAGTGTATTCATACACAGCATCAAAAACTTTTGATCAAAGCGGAATTTAGAGGCATCTGAAATAACAATGGAGAGTCCACATTCATATAGTGATTCCATGTGTAAATAGTTTGAACCCGACCTACCAGAATGCCAGTGCACTACAAGATTAGGATGCACTATTGGTTATAGGATCGAAAAAGAGACATGACTTCAACATCAAGTAGGACATTATAAGAAGTATAGACTAACTACTGTAGATAGCTTACAATTCGAAAAGCTACATGTTCAAATTGTCTATCTATTTTTCTTTTACTAACGTATGCAATAATGTTGTGGCCAGTCGTGTTCAATTTCAATGCTGTACAGATTTGCCTGTTCGCCCAGCACTCCAGATAAAGGGGCTGATATTTGTTTTACAAATTAGCTTAACATTGCAGTTATTCTAATAGGTGCCTTCATCAAGAGCACAATGTCAAGAGTTGGTAGATCTACAGGATCAGAGACCAGCGACGTTCTACTGGGCATTGCCAATTAGTGTGGTAAGTTGAGGGCTTAAATTTAACAGGTTGTGTTTAACGGACCGACTGGGGAAAAGACAGGCCTTTGCACTTTTTTTCATTCCGAGTTAAGCACTGACAATAAGCCTAGCAAAGGTGCTGTTTTGGTTGATGTGTCTGATGTAATTTGAAGCAGTTTCATCAATCACGTTGTTACTGGGTGGGGGGGATTAGCGTAGCCTGCTTCACATAAGCTGTCTTGCATGGCAGAGTTCTCAGAGTGAAAAGGTAAAACTGTGATCACTTGAACAGAATGAGTCACCATATAAAATGTATATGTCAGCATAATGACCTGCATTCTACCGCTGTCCTGCCTCTGAAGCTAAGCATAATCAGTCTGGTTGGTCCCCAGGTTGGAGACCAGAGGCTGCTGGAAGTGGTGTAGGAGGACCAGGAGGGGGCACTCTTCCCTCTGGTCTACAGATCAAGTATCAAGGCCCGTGGGCCATTGGTGGGATGTCACACTGGTCTCCAGACTTTCTGTGGACTCTAAAGGTCCCATGGCACTTACTGTGGGATCAGGGCTGTAACCCATGACTCTTTTCTTTTATGAATAACAGCAGATACTTCAGAATTAAACCATGGATTAGATTTCACCCTTATCCTTTTATTTGGAGCATTCCTCACTGCTATTGAGGTGAGAACACCAAGGAAGTACTCTAGTGCAAGTCTGTCATCACAGCAGCACAGTCAGGGGCGTTTTGGCAAAGGTCTCATAATGGGTTGGGATTCGCTAGGGTTCTAGCTAACCCTAACCCACCCCATCACTGTCTGGGACAAATCAGATCTAATCAGTTTCTGGAAATAATCAAATAATCGGGTTGTTTTTGCAACCAGGGAGTTCTTGTTGGGAAGGTGTTCAGATTTAGACACTTCAAGAAGATACTTAGGGTCGGTGTTGACTTTGGCCATAGCAAGTAATTTGGAGACACAGGTATTGACCTGTTATAGTAACCCTTTCTTGTTTTGGATTGTGTTATATCAATATAACAAATGTGGCTCGGGAAAGGGAAGTTTGGGGTCCCCTGCTGGAGCTGCTGTCCCCGTGACCCGATACCGGATAAGCGGATGAGAGATGAGATGAGACCAATCTGGATCCCACTTCTCACCTGAAAACGGCATAAGTAGTGCATATGCATTATGTGCATATGCATTAAGTAGTGTATATGCATTATGTGCATATGCATTAAGTAGTGTATATGCATTATGTGCATATGCATTAAGTAATGTATATGCATTATGTGCATATGCATTAAGTAGTGTATATGCATTATGTGCATATGCATTAAGTAGTGTATATGCATATGCATTAAGTAGTTTATATGCATTATGCATATACAGTATTTGTTACAGTTCTTTTTATTCAAATATGATATTATGTTTATTGCCAATATTACTTGGGTGTCATGGTTGATTTCCTTTTGAAGTACTATCACTAATGGCTTTGTTCCTCTGAAACACTCATCATGGGTCAGACACCATACACTGTTTCCCCTTCTCATTTGCCAAAACGTCTTGGTAATGTGGATTAATTTAACTCAGTGATTTTCCACCCTTTGCCCTTGGCGTGACTCCCTGATCTGCAATGATTTGAGGACTCCCCATTAGGTTATTTTGTAAGTGTTATTCATGGCCTGAAGGCAACCAGCAAGGCCATTTGTCACTTGTGACAATCCCACCAGTCAAATGCACATCTCAATGTAAAAATGAAAAGGGCACGTCTCTCTCCTGTTTTCCAAAGACTGCAATACAATTACAATTGGGCAGCTACCTTGTTGACCACTCTCCTTTATTTACCATCTGAAAGCACCGGGAACTTAATGTCAGAGGACCCAATACCCACAATACATCATCCTTAAATGGATTTTCTATTTAGTCTGAGTGTGCGTGTTAAGTGGATCAAAGTTAGACCACTGCATATATTGTCTGCAGATTGAATCTAGTAGTAGGCGGCCAGCGTACGAGACAGATGAGGAGAGTGAGGAGGACGAGATGAAGGAGAGCCGCCAATCTGGCGATCAGATCAAGGAGAAGAGGCAGCTGAAGATGGTTAACTCAGTTGAAAGCATTGAGGGGGCTGGGGCACGGGGGTAGCTTGCCTTGCGGAATGCTAGCTTGAACCCGAGATCCAGTGGCAAGCTTTTTTAACTGCATTAACTTCAAGATGTGCTATTTGAGCTGGAATACATGAATACACTGCCCTCTATGATTACTGATGCCCTATGGAAATGTTAAAAGGCTGTGTTAAAAATTGTCATTGTTTATCAGCTTGATGTTACACTCAAGAAAACATATCAATTAAAACTTTGATGACTGAAAATTGTTCAAAGAAAATAAAATTCAAAAATGTATAATTATTTAATAATAAAACGTGTGTGACACAATTATTGGCAGCCATAGAATATCAATTGACCAGAATCTAATTGGTGTACTCCAATTAAGCATCTGAGTCTTTGGGAACCTTTCTGCTATCATCCATGACATCCTAATTCCCTGGGGTATAAATATGAGTTGACACACAGGGTAAAATTGTTGCAATGTAGCAATGTGTCATCCTTCAGCAGTTAGGTACATTAAGTGGTCGGTCGTGTCTGTGCATCAAGAATCGTCCACTATTGAATGAGTCAAATTGCCAAAGTGCCCAAAGTGATACACGTTTGTTGAAACTTGTGTGTCACATCCACTACGAATAATCACCGGGCTGCATCTTTTAGGAGAGGCCTTAAAATGTGGCACGTGCTGTTGTCCTTTTCGATGCGCTGCATTGACCGCAGTCTTTCTCTCAGAGTGTCCGTCTGAAACGTGATCATGAAAAAACGACTAAACTGACATGTCATGTGTGACTGTGACCCCAAGACCCCATTGTCACTTCAGATATCAGTGGATACAATCTGAGTGGCAACAGGGGCAACACTGCGCTGGAAAATGTCATCAGAGAGGAAGCACACACACATACACACACACACACACACAGAGAGTGAGAGCGAGAGATGGTGTAGGAACTTATCTGACATTGTGGGAGGACACATTTTACTAGAGGGGGTCATCCTCTGGGGAATTTGGTTCTTTATTTATTTATTGAGCATTTCTTGTCTTTTGACAGAAGTATGGCCCTGAATTCTAACCTCCTGTGGAAATGGGCAGCTTTACAAGGTTGAAGGGGTCCTTGTGATGGTGGCGCATTCTCCCTCCAATCATTCATACTGTACTGAACACCATGGAGGGTTAAAGTTAATGTGGATAACTGATGTGGTAACATATTGAAATTTCATCCTGCTGCATCTCCTTAGAACCAGGTGAATCTTTTAGTAGTATTCGTTGTGTGTTGATATTAAATAAGTGGCCTCTGAAACATTACAAACCTTTCCCCAACAGACAGGGATGCTAAATCTGTCCAAGGACATTAATTGAGTAAGTATTTTCCCCTAATGTAAAGGTTATATAGTGATCTTTTGAGTTGTTACATGCAAAGTTTGGCAGAGAAAGCAGTGGTGCGGTGAATTATTACAAAATGCAGACAATAAATGCAGTGGATGGCCAAAGAAGGCTCACCATAATAAAATACCAACAAACAACTGTCTGACAGATTAGGACCACGCTCCAGTAGGTAGGAGTGGATGTGTCAGCCACCACCATTCTCAGAAGACTTCACCAGTTCTACTACAGAGAAAAACCACTAGTTAGCCCAGAGACATGTTGGCCAGGTTGCAGTTTATTAAAATGTACCTGATATAGCCTGCAGACTCCTGGAAAATGTTCTTCTGGACAGGTGAGACAAAAATGAACTTGTACCAGATGCCTAGATAAAGAGGAAAGTATGGAGAAAAAAGGCAGCAACTCTTGATATGAAAAAAATAATGTACGGCTGAAACTTTTACGGACCCCGTTTCCAGAAAAGTTGGGACGCTGCATAAAATGCTAATTAAATCAGAATGCAATGATGTGCAAATCATGTGTACCTATATTCATTTGAAAATAGTACAAAGACAACATATCCAATGTTGAAACTGAGAATTGTTGATGTTTTTGAAAAAATATATGCCCATTTTGAAGTTTCAAAAAAGTTGGGACAGGGGCATGTTTACCACTGTGTTGCATCACCTCTTCTTTTAACAACACTCTGTAGGCGTTTGGGAACTGAGGAGATCAATTGCTGTAGTTTTGAAAGTGAAATGTTGTCCCATTCTTCCTTGATTTCTGCTGCTCAACAGTTCAGGGTCTCCTTTGTCATATTTTTCATGTCGTAATGCGCCAAATGTTTTCAATGGGTGTCAGGTCTAGAGGGCAGGCAGGTCAGTTTAGCACCCGGACAATGGTTTTCAGGAGTGTTCCTGAGCCCATGCAGTGATGTCCACTACAGAATCGTGTCTGTTTTTAATGCAGTGCTGCCTGAGGGCCCGAAGATCATGGCTATATTGGTTTTCAGCCTTGTCCCTTGCATACAGAGATTTCTCCAAATTCTCAGAATGTTTTAATGATATTATGTCCTGTAGATGATGAGATCCCCTAATTTTACGTTGAGAAACGTTGAATTGTTGCTCTAATTGCCTGGGCAGTCTTTCACAGGGTGTAGAACTCCTCCCCATCCTGACTTCTGACAGACCCATCCTCTCTGGAAGGACCTTTTTATACCCAATCATGTTACTGACCTGTTGCCAATTGACCTAATTAGTCGTGTGATATTCCATCAGGTTTAGTTTTTTAGTATTACACAACCTTTCCAGTCTTTTGTTGCCTCTGTCCCAACTTTTTGGAAACGTGTTGCTGGCATCAAATTCAAAGTGGGCATATATTTTTCAAGATACAATAAAATGTCTCAGTTTCAACATTGTATATATTGTCTTTGTCCTTTTTTTCTATTAAATATAGGGTTTAAGTGATTTGAATCATTTCAATCTGTTTTTATTTACATAACACACAGCATCCCAACATTTTTGGAAACAGGTTTGTATAGGTACAATATGTTATTCCCCTGTCCGTCCTTGTCTTTTCCTTAATAGTGTCTGCCCTGTCCTTGAGGGTTCCAGCACCCTGGAACACATATCATGGCAGATTGGGTGAATAAACAGCACGTGTTTCTCCCATCTATTCCTTATGTCCCCATATCTCTGCGCTCGGGATTCATCGATCTTACAACCCCATTACCTGTAAACCCCTGAATTTATAAAGAAGGCAAAAGAAATATAAAGGCTGTGACTGTGGGTGAAAAGGACACGGCTTTGTGACCTTTGAGAGACACAAGTAATGGTTTTAGCGTTGTTATTGTACATTTCATTTGAGTAATTTAGCTTGCTCTTATGCTGTCCAATGGCCTAGTCCTGGACTGAAAATCAGATACCAATTGGGTCACTGGAGAACTATGTGAAATCTGTGACAGGGAAAACTATTGGCCGATTTCACTAACACAGATTAAGCCACACTAGTGTGTGGGATGTGATTGGTGGATGTGACTGGACCCCATTGATGTGTGGGATTTGACCAGTGGACGTGACCGGACAACACTGGTGTGTCGGATGTGTCCCACTGGATGTGACTACACTGGTGTGTGGGATTTGACCAAAAAGCCTTATATGTCATCAGTAAGGGTACCCATGGGTTACATCAAATCTGATGGATCTTTTTCAGAAATTGTTCAGAAAGCAGAATAGGCTTTATATGGTCAGGCCGTTTTTATGTGGCCTGGTTCACGATTGGTTTGTGCTGTTTCCCAATGGCCATATGGGAGCTCACATTGGCAGGATAAAATTGTCTGGGATCAGGCCATGAACATTTGAAAGCCCTGGAAACAGATGCCGACTGACTTTCTGAGACAGAGTTCTTTAATGGAGACTAATATTCTCATATGCACACCGCGCACCTGAATCAATAACAGCCCTGCTTTTATCCATGTTCATAATTAGCACAAATTCCCGGTTGGTAGCCACACATCATTGCAATTTGGCAACTTGAAAAAGAAAATCCATCCAAAATTAATATAACTTACAGCCTGTACTTTTATGAGCTTGTACAGTACATTGAATTGCATCACATCGCACTTAAAGCAGAATACGGCACGCCACTTCATCAAAGGGCTCAGTCATGTTTTGGTTGCTCCCTCCGTGTGTCTGCTAATGGCACATAGGCCTTTTTTTCTGAGAGCAATCACCTTCTTTCTCTTTAAAGTTTTCACTTTCATCTCCTAGAGGGATTTAGAAAGGGACACACTGAGGACATTTGTGAAAATATGTTTCCCTTCGTGGATGTTACTGTGTGAACTTGCTGCTCGTGTGGTGACAGGCATATGAATCCGTCCTACTGTGGCTGGAGAGCAAGCCGCAGAAGGAATTCATTTTCATAATGTGTGCCTTGCAGACATCGCCGTGTCCTACCTCAGAAGATGTCTCTGACACCACCCCTCAGCCTCTTTGAATGAGGAAAAGCCTCAGGACTCCATCGTATTTCATCCATGATTAGATTCAACTGGCAATCATTTACCATCTCCTCTACAAGGAACCCTGAAATGGGTTAGGAAAGGAGTACCTTTTGACCGGCGACAGACACAGACATGAGGCAGTACAATCTAAATGAGCCGTTGAAAGGGAATCCGTTAACTGTGTATGTGTGAGTTCAGTTGGCCCAAAGGGTCCTCACAATGATGGCAAAACGAGGAATCTCGTTATGAGGGCATTTGGCCACAAAAACATAAATATCTTAGGCTTGAAGTTGAGGTTAGAGTAACCTTCTCCCCAGGCCCCGGCACATATAAACCTGTCCAAAACCAAACAAGAAGTTAGTGGGAGTGATTATCCATCTATAAGAGCGGCCTTACTAAGAAAAGTACTTGTCATCTTTTGACTTCAGTGAATCAAAAATATTGCGAGGCATAGCTCCATATGGAGCTGCTATTGTTTCTTTGAATGGTTGATAATGTGTTTATACCAACACTTTGCCCATGACGTCAAGTCTAGCCTGAACCTGACAGAAAACAGGATGGAAGCGGCTGGCAGTGAGCTGCTGACGTGACATTATTTGATCCGGATCAACGCAGTTTAATGAAGCTGCCTGGTTCTCCCCAGTGTCGGTGTAGTATCTACTGAGACAGTTCAGCTGTGGTTTATGCTCAGCTGTCACACAACATTAGCACACAACAGTTGGTGCTGTGTTGAACAGCTTTTTGGAAGATGATTGGGTTGGTAAACTATTCCCGATTAAACCAATGTCTAATGCAGCAGGAAGTTCTCGTACATACAGGATTGCTCCACCAGACCTTCCTGGCATTTTGAGAGTCTGATAACAATATTATGGCCATGGTTAGAATTAGGTTTAATGTGTAAGTATCTTTAGGTTGACAATGACTTGGGTTTGCTTGAGTGGTGGTTCCTGTCTACCACTTGTATATGAAGCTGTTGAACGCCAAGCGGTTCACCAACCCCACCAACTCCAGACGTTACTGAAGAAATGAGTACCGCCACTTGTGTGGCCCATGAACATTGTCTATAATCTGGCAAAGCTTTACCGCGTGTTAGTGACCTTACCACAGCGACATCCAGGAGCCAACTGTGGTTTAATATTTGATTGGCGTCCCTGTACTCCTAATTATCCCACAATAAGTGGGATTTTATTTTATTAAACTTGCTTGCCCATCTGCACATCAGGCTGGCTTATAAATGCCAACTGTGAGATGGTCTCTTGGCCTGGAACACCCGGATAAATGGGCCAAACTGTCCTCTGACGTGTGAATTGGGCCCGGGAGGCGCCAGCGACCTGGATGGGGACGACGCGACGACCAAGCGGCGGCTCGCTATCACACGTGTGACGGTTTGCCGTGGAACAAGTCACGGCACGTTGGTCACATGCTCGGTTGGGTCCGGCGACGAGCCTAATTCACCAGATATAGGCAGCGCAGCGCCGGGTGATGTACACGAGTGGGCGCTGCGGACACACTTGACCCACTTTGGCCGTACACAGCGTTAAACAGATTTCCATTCAGTACGTCGACAAAGGACAACCTACTTCCCACATGGTGCGCTAGATTTGACCAAGGCCCATTGGCTGCCTGGGAGGGGCTGTGTGGTTTTTCTTTTCACTGAGTGTGTGGGTGTGTGTGTGTGTGTGTGTGTGTGTGTGTGTGTGTGTGTGTGTGTGTGTGTGTGTGTGTGTGTGTGTGTGTGTGTGTGTGTGTGTGTGGGGGGGGGGGGGGGGGGGGGGGGTTGTGTATTGTCAATATACCAAGGCTAAGTGCACTGTATGATGTGCTATGATAAAGAAGCCCCTCGTATAATGTCGTGCAGTAAATGTACATGTGCTCAAAAATACTGTCGCACACACTCTTTATGAAAGATTGGATTTCCTAGAACCTAGTTGATCGTCGCTTGCGGCCGGCTCAGAAAGTAGAGTAATGAGACTGGCAGAAGAGTAAAAGTCTGTGGTGGACGGCGAACCCTAAGAACTCTGGCCCCACTGCCCTGACTGTCAACAAAATGTGAAAAATTAGATATCCACTTTTAAAGGACTGCAGTGTTACCACAGTCACGTTATCTGTGGTCATAATTATTATTTGTCGGTATGTTTTATGAGGGCAGAGGGTGTGCAGGATGTTTTATTTTACTACAAAGGTTTACCAAATGCCTCAAATCGCTGAAAACGTTGATATGATCATATCTTGAGAATGGCCAAGTGTAGGAACCAAAAGCTGGTCGCACAGGCATAACCCACATGTTCGGTCCATGAGTGTAACGCACAGACAGGACTTGTATTTTCCAAAGTAAAGGGGGTGGTTAACAAGGGAACCAGCTCTGAAAACAGCAAAGACTGTATTACGACAACTGAGCTTTATTTGAAAATATACGATGTCAAGTCTTACTCTATTATATTTACAATTTGGCAAAGAAGAATTCAATTCTAAATAAGAACCTCTTTTAGGAGTGTTTGGTGAGGCTTCTGGAGGGGTGGTGGGTCAGTGTTTTTTTGGGGGGGAGGAGGGGGTTGTGCTGTCTGTACTTTCATTTATCTCTGTCTTGTTAGTTTCCTGTTACAAAATTAAGCATCCATAATTTTTTTCATGTTGATGGTTTATTTGTTCTGTGAAAATGCGTTTTGGAAGATGACTTCCCTTGAGTAGTTGAGGTGATGTTTGCCTCCGGGGTCCGGATGGCACACCACCAGACATTGAGAAACGTCGCCCGCTCCACGGTCCCTGGTGCTGCCGGACCAGCGGTCCTAGTGGAGAGATATAAGAACCCAGCCGCTACGGTCCAAGCGGGAGCCAGACAGAGTGGAGCAACCTGAATCAGCCGCCACCTCTACACCACCGTATCCAGCCGCAGAGTGAGGGTGAAGCCATTCCGTATACGGCCCATAACACCATGCTGGCTAAGTAGTGCGTGCACGTAATGTGCACCTGTGTCAGCGTGAGGGTAAGATTAAACGTGTGTGAGTGTGTGTGTGTGTGTGTGTGTGTGTGTGTGTGTGTGTGTGTGTGTGTGTGTGTGTGTGTGTGTGTGTGTGTGTGTGTGTGTGTGTGTGTGTGTGTGTGTGTGTGTGTGTGTGTGTGTGTGTGTGAGAGAATGTGTTTAAAAAAGTAGGGGGTCAACAGCTGCAACTCAATCACGTAGTCCTTGACCCACGAGAGCCGAGCGAGGATGCGTCGTCCGGTATCGGCGCCGCTGGACGGCAGATAAGAAGTGATGGATGCAGATTGTTCCCCGCATGACAATATCATCGGTCTCTGGCGAGTTGGCGCCGGCGGGAGACGCGCTCTCCTGCTCCAGTTGCTCTGGCTGAAGGCTGAATCCTCTAATCCTGATCTGCGGCGCTGCTGTGCATGAAAATCCAACGAGCCGCTGCTATCAGACTCCCGCTGCTATCAGACTTGTCTCCCGACAAGCAGGCTGGGGAACGGGGGTCTACCTGCCCTAGGGCAGAGAAACGGGGAGTCCACGGTCCATGTTCCCCCTTGATTTAACGGAACCACTTCTGGGGGATCAGTCCCCAGAGGCTACAGTGAATGATATGTAGATGATGATAAGGCGGCGGTTTCATGTTTCCTTGCAGGGTGTTTTATTATTGATGTACCAGCATTTTGGAATGGATTGACTGATTTCATTTCATGTTGTTTCACGGATCATATCTCTTCAATTCCTGACAGGTTGGCTGTCTGTGGTCTGGTTTGCTTTGTTTTTAAGGTAATTTTGTTGATTTACAGGTAGATTCTGCAATATGATGTAGGTGCCGAAAGTAAACAACATAGGGGTTCGATTTATTTTGAAAATTGTAGACGGCAGGTAATTTTTTCTCCACTTCCACTTTTGTTATGTACAATTTGTGATTACTGCCTTGCCTAATAGCATTATTTCACCTTTATTGAGACAGAAAAACCCAAACCAAGGTCTCTTTTACAGCTGAGCCCTCTTTTACAACAATACAAACAAAAGGGAAAAAAAACATACGTTATGAAAAACAAATCACAATTGACAATAAAAATAAATGTAAAATGCCTTACAGGCGCTAAAACATTTAACGTGAGATCACCCTGAAGGTAATTCCATGAGCACCAGCGCAGGAGCGTTTTAACGTGTTCTCCAGTAGGCTTATAATGTCGTTCTGGTGCAGCTCACCCAGGAAGTCTAGACCGTAACCCTTGCGTGCCTGAGAGAATGCCCTCTCCAGTCTTGAGCGCACAGCCTCCCAAGCTGTCACAAAGAGTCACTAGAGTCCAACAAGGCAACCACACTCAATTGCTATCCCCCAAAACGTGGATGGTGCTAGCCAATTTCTCCTCCCTCCCCAAAACCCCATGGAGTAGGATTCCAAACCTGGTCTCACAATGATACCGCTAACGGCAAACCAGTGACTTTACCACTGCACAGTTCCCTGCCAATCACTTCCACTTTTACACACTTGAGCTCACAGCCACCTGAGCTACCACAAGGAATTCACAGATAAAATGAATCTCTATGTGGATGTCCTTCTGCAACTGAACCAAACAATGACACCTACGTTGCTAAGCACCTGGGAGCGCTTTTGGGTTAACAGTAGCGTCTGTGTTGAAGTCATGTTGCCAAGTAAATGGTTATAATAAGACTTTTACTTTAGGATTTTCACCGGCAGGCATTGCCCCTTAGACTTTAAAATAACGCTCCCTCTTTATTTTTTTATACGTGTTACTGCCAGTGTCAATCAAAAATGAATCACAGCTAACCTAAGAGCTGTAAATCTTTACACCACCCATGTTGATCACTCTAGGTTACGGTGACCTTTGGTAGGGCACGTTTTATTTAAAAAAATCACTTGTCATGAAACCGATTTCCTTTCTCAAGACTACAAAACTTTGACTGTCCAACACTGCCATTTTGAGGTCACACAGCCGTACTGTAAGCCCTCTCATTAACCTCTAAGTCCACAGTTTAAACTGACTCACAGTTAACTGAATGTGATAGGCCTTTGAAGCTGTGATGTTTCAGACAACACAAGAAGCAAGTTTTGCATGTACAGCAGTTTTGTCCAGCAGGCGTAGCATCTTACTTCTTAATTCCACTGGTTTCATCCAAGCACTTTGAATTACGATTCCTTTCAACGGACAATATAATTTAAACTTTAGAGGACTTTAGAATTACACAGTTAATAATGCATCACATGAAATGTGATCAAAAACATTTGTCTGAGTGAGACTGTATTTTATTTATAAAGAAGTCAGGCATAAATATGCCTGTCTCGACAGTCATCCCCAAGAGGATATCATTAGAATCTAAGTTCAGAGAAACTATTATTCATTCATTGTTTCTCCAGTGCTTTGAAGGAGTTATATAAAAAAAAGTTGGCCCCCGAATGAACTCCGAATGTTGTACTGGACCAGTCAAGAGTAGCTTGTGTTGTCGATCCGGTGTGTTTACACAGTGCTACTGCCCTGTGACTGTGCTGTCAGTGTGTTTTGTGTAACATTTTGTAAAGGTAAGTGCAACACTCCCGCGCTGCAAAGGTTGCGTCATTTGTCTTGTCCTGGAACTGCTTGGAATGACACAGTGTCCAGAAAACGTATGTGGTTCCTTCGGGATAACCTGGATTTCTGCATGACTTGGTCATGGAATGTTATCCAGTCTTCATCTAACTCACAGCAATAGACAAACACAGTCTGCTTGAATGAATAACACAATTATACATTCTCATGTCTTTATTAAACACAACGTTTAAACGTTCACAGTGTGGGGGGGGGGTATGTGATTCCTTGTATTTAATAACCCGGTTGACCCTCCTTTGGCAGAAATAACCACAACCAAACATTTCCTGTAGTTGCTATCAGACCCCCACAACGGTCAGGAGGAATGTTGGATCATTCCTGTTTATGAAACAGGGATGTCAGGTGTGAATTGCTCTCTTTTGGTTGTGCCACAGCATCTCATTTAGGCTGAAGTCAAGACTCAAGCCAGGCCACTGCAGGTGTGTTTTCTTCTGTTGAAGTCACTCTGTTGTTGGTTTTGTTCTGTGTTTTGGGTTGTTGTCCTGTTGCATCACTCAACTTCTATTGAGCTTCAATTGTCAGGCTTACATTCTGCAAAATGTCTTTATAAACTTGGGAATTCATTTCTCCATCGATGATAACAAGCTGTCCAGGCCCTGAGGCTGCCAAGCAGGCCCAAACAATGTTGCTCCTTCCATCATAGTTTACAGTTGGAATTAGATTTTGATGCTGGTGTGCTGTGCCTTTTTCTTCACACATTCTGATGTGTTCCTTCCAAAAAACTAAACTTTGGTTTTAACTGTCAACAACAGTGCTGAACTTTCTCGATTCGTGGACAATTTGTCTTACCATGGACTAATGAACATCCGCGCTTTTAAACTTTTAAACATCCACGCTGTTTATGAATTCAACAATTTTTTATCTTAGGTCTTCTGAGATCTCGTTTGAGGAATGTTTCACATCAGGCAATGCTTCTTGTGAATAGCAAACTCAAAATTTGTAAGAGTGTATTTTATAGGGCAGGGAAGCTCAAACCAACACCTCCAGTTTACTGGACTCCAGGTTGGCTGAATCCTGACTCCAGTAGCTTTGGGGGAAGTCATTAGCTGAGGGGTTCAAACACTTTTTCTACCCTGCCTGTGAATGTTTGCACAGTGTGTTCAATAAAGAAAACATACAGTTGTTTATGTTATTAGTTTAAGCAGCGTTTTGTGACTTAGATGAAGATCAGATAAACGTTTTTGAGTTATGCAGAAATACTGTTAATTCCAAAGGGATCCCATTCTTCTTCCCACTGAAAAGTAATGAGATACTCTGATTTCCAGAGTTTGCTAAATAAAGAGAAATGAGAGAGATCAGCATGCAGCTTAAATGAGCCAGGGCTCATTTAAGAGGAATGCCAGAGAAAATCATACATCCCTGGTAGTCAATATTTTTTACACTTTGAGGAATTATCATTCACAGCTTTGAGGAAAACCACCTCGTTAACAAAATTAATCGTTCCTATGGTCAGTCACTCATATGCTAAAAAGTGTGAATGACAATTATTTAATTGTAAATTTTGTAAACAGTCACCGAAAATTGTTTGCAATGCCAAAGTGGAGCATGTGGGGCAGAGGAACAGGTTATCCTTTGAATATAAATGTGATTTAAAACGTTTTCACACAGTGAGTTTATGTAATTCATTAATTTGTGAATCAAACTTTGATGCATAAACAAACTTAGGCCTAGCTAAAAAAAGTGGGACAGTCACTATATTGTAGTTAGATATGTTTTATTCATTAGTAGAAATATGTACAATTACATACTGCATGCGATCCTCAATTACTACGGGTGAATAGTGGTTGTTATTGACTTGAGTTGAATGGCTGTATAGTTCTCAGGCCGCAAACCAATTCAGCATCTTTGGATTGAGTTGAAACAAGCTGTTCGATTAATAAATACAGCACTTTCCAATCTGTAGAAACTGTGCATTGCCATTGTGTCAGCGTGGACCAACATCCTTGTGCAATATTTACGACAACTTGTAGAATCCAGGCCTTGAAAAACTTCACGCTATTGTGCAGGCAAGTGTCTGGCCCAGTACGAACAGGGTGTACCAAATAAACTGGCAACTGACTGTACACACGATCACTTACATTTTTGTCCACCTCAAGGCCCCCACCCCACAGCCCTGGGCCCCCGGGACCTCAGCCCTGGCATTAATCCGGCCCTGTTTAAAGCTCATTCCCACTTATGTCTGACTGTGTGGGCAGGCAATTCATAATGATGGAAAGCTACAACTTCATCTCCGCGAGAAAGACAAATTGCTTACTGATAAGAATGGAGCCATTGTGCTGTGTTTACTCACACGTGCAGTGCCTCGGCCATTCACTAACCTCGCCTGTCACTTTCCCCACTCTGCCGAGCTATCTTTCACATCTTATTCAACGTCGGCTATGACAAATTGGGTACTGGAATGATGAAATGATCGACAGTGGTAGCCTTAACAAAGACAAATCAGTAGAAAAACCCTCATAATGGATACACTGAAATGTCATTGCTACGTTATAATGAGTTTCCAGCACTTCACAATCAAAATGATAAACGATACTGCCAGAAGGCTTTTTTTTGTCTCTCTAGAGAGACAACTGCATCCATATCAACATGACTAATGGATTATTTAAGCATTATTTATACTGCTCTGTATTTCAAATGTAAGCGATGCATTGTATGAAGGACAAAAGAAGCATTTTTTTTGCACACTGCTTGTTGTAAGCATTTTAGTGAAGGAAACACTGTTCCAAAAGCATGGAAGTATGGTGGAACAGCATAAACCAGAGATGCTGTTGATAAATGATGAATAGCTCCAATGTATGTGCCATAACTTCTCATACATTATTAATGTGTAAATCAGTTGACTCTCAGAAAGAATCCATAATTATCACACACTGAATAGTGCTGTAAAGCCGCTTGTTTCCTGGAAAGCTAAACTGCTAAACACCTAAGGCAAGAAGCCTCTCGACATAAGCCTACTTTGGTTAACGTTGAGAATTTTACTGCTACAACCTTTTGTAGTTGTTACATTAATTGGATTTATCCCCATTATGTGCATTCATTAAATGCCTCATGAGCATTTGTTCACCGCCTGTACTCGATCAGAAACAAGAAAATCTAAAAATACTTAACTACATTTGTAAAATGTAAATGTAAAGAAATACTGGGGGGGGGGACTAAGTTTGTGTAGCACTGTGTATCAACTCCTTGTTTGACAGCTGACATCGTGCATTTATTGACTTGTAATTGCCCTCTGTAAAACCTCTTACATAGTGTTTCATACAAAAAATACTTATTTCTGAAATCTTCCATTTCCTGAGCGTAAGTAGTTTTACCATTGGTACCCTAGGAAAAGTGACTTGAAGTTTGCCAGCAAAACCGATTTGCGCTCGCCGCCAAAATTGTGTGGGAATGAAAATGCATTTTGTGTCTCTAAAACATTTTCTCAGAGGAGAACACATGATTTTTCAACTCATCCCTCCACCTCTTTATTCATGGCCACCTGTGGAGCGGATGTATAGACAGGTGGACAGCTTGTCTTTATATCTCAGGAGGGCCTATGCACATAACCTGTTGTTAAACCAAACAAATATGGGCGCTAACAATCCAAGACTTTCTGATTTCTGTAGCAGAAACCATTAACCAGAGCAACGTATTGTAGTGAGTGTGTACACCAGGGCTGGTTCTAGGCATAAGCTAAATAAGAGGTAATTTAGGGCCCTGGACTGCTACGGCGCCTCCGACCACTAGAGGAGAGGGCCCCCCCAAAACATTTTTTTTATTATGGCCCCCAAAAGGCTAGAGCCGGCACTGGTGTATACTGACCCCCAATCAAACCCACAACCCTGGCAGTGCTAAAGCCTTGCTCTTAAACACATGGTCGCACAGGACCAGATCTGTTTTTTCTCCTGTACAGGATTAAGCACAAACACATTTTTCCTACTTTATTTTGTGAACAAATTTGTTTACATCTGTTTTTGAGTCTTTCTCCACTGACTCGATTATCCATTGAATCAAATATGTCTCAGACCCCTCAGAGTTCCAGTTCATCAAACCTAGGAAATATCAAGCCTCTGACAAGATCAACTCAACACACTGTGGGGTAGTCGTCAAGGCAACGTCTTCTCAACAGGAGACACACTAAAATGGAATTGACCCTCTCAGTGGTAATTGTAATTGTTATGGCGGGAAAAAATTAATGTTTAAACATGTTTCAAAGCATCTTGGCTTACTGCACATAAATACCAGCAGTAAACGTGGTACTGCCCAATAAATGATGCATCTCAGTTTAAAGCGGATATCTTAAGCTTCCACCAGGAGCCTATCAATGTAGTTTTGAACACGCCAGATCTGTATGGCAAGACGCCCTGTTAAATGAATCCAAGTTTGCCGCGTGGTGTCTGACATCCTTACATCCCAGTGTATGAATGGCCAGTGTGACTGGAGACAGATCCGTGGTAACCTGGGTGACTTGATTGCGGACAACGTCATTGGAGGCTAGACGATCAGACAAAATATTTATTTAGAGTCATTCTAAAGTATTGAATGTGTACGTAAAAAAAAATGTGGCACACTGATTAGTTTAACTTATACATAGCGGGGGGAAATGTTCTATTTGACGATAACTGTATTTCTGTTCCCTCCACTCATGTGCTGTAGTCATTAACAAGGCTGCACAGATATTTTATGGACTGAACAAAATACATTTAACCTAACAGCACTGGATCCGTCGGCATTTATTAAACGTTTCTGGATTCAATCCTGAAGTTATCAGTTCATCAGTTCCCCAAACATCCACATTAACAATGCAACTACAGGAGATAAACCTTTCTAGATACAGTATCCAATGAGTGCATGCATTCATGTTTACTTGTCAAGAGAGTTCCTGATTCAACAGTGCTAGGGTATGTGGAGGGGGTAAAAACAAATGCCTCTCTAACTGTAGCAAGGCAATGTGCCCCAACAGGCTACAGAAACATCACCTCGACATACTCAGATTTCCTAAAAATCTGATTTTAAATCTAAACCAAATCTAAATTAAGCCCGAAAGCTTTTAGTTAATTACTGTATTACTATCTAGTCAGTTTTGTCTTTGTGGCGGTTATCTAGTAACCCTACAGGAAGCTACTGACTGATTCCCTCTGTGTCATGTGTATTTACTGCCCTCTTGGGGCAACTGGCTGGAACATGGGATGAACTAGGTAATCACTGGATACCCAGAGCTTTCAGTAGTCCAGCTTATACCATAATATGGTCTTAAAAGCGATAAGCAGATAATTAAATTGTAAGTTGCATTCTTACACCAAAAATGTTTTGCCTTTGTAGCTACAGTACAAAAATGTATTCAGTTTAACTGAATCAAGCATAGACACCAGTATGGGGGGGGGGGGGGGCATGTCTGTTCTTTTGATATTAACTGCTTGTTGCATTGTTAAATACAGAGATAGCATCCCACTGAGCAAAGGTAATTGAAAACAGGTATTCTGGTTGAAAATACTCTTTCAAATGATTCCTGACAGAGGAATGACATCCTCATTGTGTCCGTCGCCTTACTTTGCTTTGTAACAGCCAAGCTGACGTGGCAAACAAGAACCAACTTCAGACGGAATACATCGTTTGTACTTTTGATGAGCATGCACTTTTGTGTCACATCAGATGTTCACCCCATGCTGTTGACAACATCTGCCAGTCCACCGTCTTCTTAGAAGTCTTGTTAGTAGTGAGCACAGTGACAGGCTAGGGGATCTTTGTGGTTCTGCGAATGTACGATTTGGGTTCTGTAGTTGGTCAGGGCCTGCAGCTTCTGGACCAGGTCTGTCAGGCGGACACTAGGTTCCTTTGCATCCAGGATCTCCAACCGCTCCAAATACTTCAACTGCACAAGGTTGGAGAACTCCCTGTCCGGGACATCGTAGTATCTGAAGGAGTGGAATGCTAAAGTATTAGTTAATCTGCCTGGTTTATACTAATGATACAATTCTTTGAAGGGGGGTGGGGTGATATATTAGACATTTGAAACTAAGGACTGTACAAGTACTTCATTGTATTACTACCTCTGGGTTGGAAAGGTTTTGACACCAGTATCTTTGAATGACGCACCGCATTTTAAAGGTCCGGAGCTGGGGGAAATGTCGGGGTATCTCCCCAACGCTGCTGCCACCATTATAGTTGCAGGGGTCAAAGTGCAGATGCAAGAGGCCCGGAACCCGTTTCCCCAGAGCCTTCAGATCCTTTGGCTGCATCATCACCTGCCGCAGAGTCAAACTGGTCACTGTGTCCGGAATGGAATGGGCATAAGCACTAACAAGGTAGCCCTCTGGAAACCAAACACACAGCGGCCTGCATGAGCGTTTCCATCTTTTAACACCCTGCACGCACCACTTTAAAGGTGCACACTAGTGTTTGATGTGAGACAAAGGGTAATTAAACGTCAAATAAACTGAAAATTGTTGGTCGAATTACCTGTCCTCGCCACAAATCAATACGTGGCAAAGTTGCGCACGCTCTGTGTTGCTGTTCATGGGAGGAAATGTCCACTCTCCTTAGATATTTTTTCTTACATAGTTTTGATCCAGGCATTAAGAGTAAGGAACAAAGGGAGACAGTTGTAGTACTGAATGTTACAGATTATTGAACCCAGGTCTTCGCAGGGAGATGCATATTTGAATGGTGCCAGGAGGGTAATGGACCAGCAATACTTTCTAACACAGGGCGAACACAGTACTAATTACTTTTGTTCATTTGCGTTGTGTCATTTCCATGGACGTCCATGACAAAATATGACATTCAGACATGAAACATTTGAATAGTGCAGGTAAAAGAATAAATGAACATAACTGAAAACAATCCACATTTTTACCGTACAATTTAGAAGGAGAGGGGATGACTGAGCAAATTTTGATTAGGTGGGCAAGAATACCCTACAGGCCCTCCAACACCACTGTATCACCATCAGTGCCATGACATGAATCACATACTCACTTGCAATGTTGAGATCTGCCAGTTGAGGGAGAACCCTTAACCATGTTTTCAGGTGGCACCTGCTGGGCTGCATGTCTCTGTCTCTGTAAGCCACAGAGAGGCTCCGCAGGGAAGGAAGGCACTTCAATGCCTCTTCAGGTAAGGTCGGGTCCATGTAGTCAAGGAGCTCCAGACTGGTCAAGCCTGTCTGCTGCCCATCTTGACGTTCTCCTAGAAAATGTTTTGTTATTATTGCAGACACGTGCGGTTTCTGATGGAACAGGCTACTGTCAACATATATGAATTTACATTTTAATTCACACATTAGCAAGATCGAACACTGGTCCATGAAATAATCAGCTGGTGAAATCCAACTTAAGTGTTGAAGCATTCATGATATTGTACCATTTTGTAATCGTACCATTACAATTACCAATGAGCAAGAACAATCAAAATCCATTGTCTTGGGATGTAACTATGTAAAACGAGTGCCTCACCTTGAAAGCCACGTATTGTTTTAGAAAGATTAAAATAATCATCTGGAAGACTGCCATGTTGTGTTCCCATTTTCAACGACAGATGCTTTAGATGTGGCAAGCGGTTAAGCATTATATGCAATGTCTGCCTTGGGATAGGACAATTGCCTTCGTGATAAAAGAGAGATGTCAGATGGGAGAGCTTCGAGATCGCATTAATAATCTCTGTTCTTGGCGCACAATGCATGTCGCACAAACTGAAATGAGTCACTTGCTGCAAATGCACAATGTTATCAGCCAGTTCATGGCCATAGCCACACCTGCGAATTGACAGTCTCTTCAAGTGTTGAAATTGTTTGAGAATTTCAAAAGCTTTCACGTCGATACAACCTTCCACCGCTATTGTGGTGAGATTAGGGAGGGACAGGGCAAGCCGTTTCCATTCCTTCAAATGTGCCCTCTGTACAATTACTGAGCTAATTTTCCTCAGGCGAAGAGTTGTCCAGAACTCCGCGGTGTACGCGCACAGCTTTTTGAGGAACACTGTGTATTCTTTCCAAAGTGACCAATGGTCAACCATTGTCTTGAAATATTTGCAGCACGATCGTATGCTAAGTTTGTCGGCTGTTGACAGAAATCCAAACACGTGGACCCAAACCTCTGATGGTAGTTGTGCAGCTCCCATCATATATAGTGCCCTATCTAAGACACTCCTGCAGTTATTTCCATCTATTGCAGAAATTTGCGAGAAAATAGGTTAACCACCAACATTACAACTGAATGATCAACATGTTCTGCAAGTGTCGGGGTTCGTCGAATCAATTTGGACCGAGAGTTTCAAGCCAAAACGACGTGAACAAAACGGAAGTTGTTTGCGGAAGTGACGCATTTGAATCGCGGTCCAATCACACGATTTTGACGGGAAGTTCAAAATATTGCGGATGTCTTGCTGTCGCGGAAGAGCAAATTTAAGTGGTGAGTAAATTAGCATTAGTCTGCAAATGGTTTACATAAACTATGGAACCCAATATACAATTATTATACTGAGTAAATCGTTAATGATTGCAAACCAAATCCTTTACTTGTAAACCTGCAGGTGCTATCGTATCGGCAGGCCGCTACTATTAGCTTGACTACTTTGCTTGCTAGCTAGCTGTCTAACGCGCAGCGAAAGGTTATCACTGGTTGTATTGTGATTTGGACCCGGCGTTTATCAAAAGCTCAGTTGCGACGTTAATCATTGGAATCTACGCATTAGCTTCGTACAGATAATCCTGTCTGTTTCCCAAAGTAATCGTTATTAAATATGCTCTTAAACGCTCCTTCGCCTGTAATATTTGCAGTATTTAAAGAGGTATACGTGTACCATCCATCAGATATCAAATGGATATGTTTAGCCAGAAACAGCGCTGCCTTTTTGTAGTTAGATCTGGTTAGAATACTGATCTGTTCTATTCCACTCCTTCTAGGCACCTGTAAGATATGGACCACATGGATTAAAAGAGTTGTGTATATATATTCAATATCTTGTGTTTCAGTCGTAAATAGTGAAAAACATGTTTTCTCTATCAAGACACAACTTCGATGGAAGTTGTTTTAATGGAGAAGACTCAGTAAGTCGAGATCCAGGTCTTTCTCGCACATTGATGGGTCTGAGGGTCAACGAGTCATTATGCAAGCAGGTCATTGAAAGCCCAGCCAAAATTTTTGCAAAGATGAAAGCCAGAGTTCAGTTGGAGAGGATACTGGTGGAAGACAACGGGTCCAACACACAGAAACACTTCAGAAAAGAGCGAGTTACTGCGTTGAACTTGCCAAGAAAAATACATCATCCTTGGCCGAACTGCGAACAAAAGGAAACTAATACCTGCGAATTTGAACACAAGGATTTGACCCTTTCACCAGTTAAATCACCAAGGAAGGGCTTGTCACATCCACATTTTGACATTCGCACACCAAAAAAATGCCCACCTCTGGATGCTGTAACTGTAGCACAGTCCCCAAGGGAAATCTTTTCACGCTTAAAGGACAACAACACAGTTCAATTCACTCGGGGGTCAGAGGTTGTGACCCTGTCAACGGGTAAATTGCCAAGGAAGCCTTTGACAAATCCACAAACTGTAATCCACGCACAGGACCGTCGACAACCACGGCCCTTGAAAGAAATGGGCAGCGGTGCCTTTATCCCCACAGACACTGACAAAGCCACGGAAGACCCAGCTCTGGAGGCTCTCTCGATACAGTCCCCACCGAAAGCTTTCTCATACCCGCTTTCTCGGCTCAAACTAATGGACACTGGAAAAGAAGCACTGCCCAAAGACCTCCAGTGTGGAGCCCAGGCAACGAATGGGAGTGTACCAGCGAGCCGGTCGACGTCTACGGACAGTTGCAAAAAGAAAGTTGACGTTTGTGACTTTGTTCACGAGGAATCCTATTTCAGTGAGTTGTCCTGTTATCTCTCATATCCTTCATATTTTTTTTTGTGTCAATCAATGGTTAGCAGTCCCACTTTAAGTCTTGGGGAAAGTAGATTAATTTATTATCCATTTTTCTGATTTCTGCCCAGAGTCCCATGCTTTAGAAAGATTGCCCTCCCAGGATTTCCCGTCAAACACATTTTTCCTTCTGAAAGAGAGAGGGCGAAAGGAGCAAGAAGACAACGGCTGCCTGGATCCCATGAATAAAGGTGAGTGCTTGAAATACAGAGCAGCGTTCTGTATCGTCTCTTAATTTTGTGCACACCATTGTCTTGTACACACTATCATTGGTTGGGGTCCCTTGTCTTTCAGAAGGGCCAGACATTGGTTAATGTTTATTTATAAGGCAACTCTGCAGAGACCCCAACAATTGTTGAATCACCATTTGAATTGTTTGCCTTCCCAACAACCCCTCGTTCCTCCTCCGCTCTCCCCAGGAGGTGGTGCCCGTGTGCGATGCACGTCGACCTCTGTGCGTGTCCCAGAGGGTGACAGAGGAGACGCAAGCGCGGCGGCGGCCTTCGTTGTTTCACCCGAGACCGGCTCTCCTGCAAGCCCAGAGGCTGGCCCGAGCCGCCGCACGCCGCCCCCTCCGCCCTTGCCCGGGGGCCGCCCGGGCCTGCTGCACGACCCGCTCCTGCAGCTCACACCGAAGTTCTCCATCCCCAAGAAGAGACGGTCTGAATGCCAGGCCAAGCCTACGGTGTCGGCCAGTGGGCCCAGTGTAAGTAGATGGTCCCATACTGATGATGACGATGGAAAAGTATGGTCCAGGGTGGTAGGGTTGCACGATATTGACAAAATGTGATATTGCTATGTTCATCATTCATATTGCAATATCGATATTCATTTTAATATTCTTAAACGTATGTAAAAACTACCATTTGCACTTGCATTCGTTGCACATTTTATACATTCCACTCATACATACATTATACTTGTACATTTTCTGCCCTCTTCTATTTGCACTTCTGGTTAGGTGCTACTGTAATTGCATTTCGATGTACGGTTCTGTTGCACTGACCCGTGCGCTCACACTTGCATGTGACTGGACAACTGGCCACTGAAACATGGTCATTATATAGCGGTATTATATCAAGCAGGCTCCAAATCAAACACAACTAAGCCACACAGGCAACGGACGCATCTCTCCTCAAAATAAACGGAATATCGCATACTTTCTGCGATATCGTGCAACGTGATATTGCGATAAAGTCATAAAGGCCTTCCTGGATGGCACTGTTCTTATGTCATCAGGTCTTGTACAGTATATACATAGAAACTCACATAACTGATTGTCTATCACTTGATAGTCTATGAAGAACTGCCTTAAAGACTGGGTCCTGAAGAGACTTGGCAGCGGCGTATATGTGAAAGGTTTCCATATGTAAGTACAATTTATTTCCTCTCCGAATCAACGATACCACAGCGAAAACCTTGCCACCTCATTGGCCCCCGATCGCCCTTCATTGGTTTTGTGACTTGGTTTGGTTGTTCAAATTGTTGGTGGCACTGGGGATTTTCCAACATCTAACTCTTTCGGAGAACAAAAGACGACGCTGATTAACATGTGCCTTTCCGCCCAGGAACCAAAAGCTGCCTTGGCAGAGCAACATCATCACAGAGAGAATCTCCAGCAACACCCTAAAGACCACCACCGGAAGCACCTACGTCCTGGTGGGGCCCATGGCTCTGGGACTCAGTGAAAATGGTGAGTCAAGAATAATGCCCTGGTCTGGATTACTGACTGGCTGGTTTGAATGCTGATTGACTGATAGCTGTGGTACACAATGTTGTATACCACTATCGGTGAGGCATCTCGGCAGTTTGTGGTATACTGCCAAAATGTTAAGTCTCGGCGGTGTATCTAGGTGCCAAAGGACAGCTCTTAGGTGTGTTCTATTGGCCATATACCACACCCTCTCGTACGTTGTTGCTTAAATAGATGCTGTTAATCAAGCATATCAATATAGCTCGCTATAATGCTTTCTTCATATTTATGTGCTTTTCTCTTCAACCAGAATTCCCCAAATACATGTTGAAGAAGTTTCTTTTTGGTTTTCCAAAGAATTGGAAGGAATGCATCAGGGACTTTTTTTCGGAGCCAAAAGGGTAAGTCGTGTCTCTGAGGTCAGTGGCTGTTGGCGTCAAACATCTTGGCACAGGATTACTCATCAAGGATTCTGTATCAGCATTTCTACTACGAAGCAGGTTAACCCCTGGGTTGTCAGTGTCACGACACTGGTTCACTTGTTACCGGGTTATGTTACAATGGTAACTTACGCAGCACACCCAACCTGCTCCGGAGCAGGTTATATTCCAGATAACAGATCAACACGTACAAAAGCACCGCCTACTTGACCAGTCAATTCTTGATTGAAAATGGCGTCACCTTTCTTAGAACATCCTGTGGAGCTCAGTGCGCTGATAGTGAAAGGGTCTCTTAGAAAATAAAAAATATTTAAAGACAAAACCTTTGGCTTTCACTGATTAGAAACGTTCTATCAAAAACGGATGCAGAAAAATTAATCCATGCTTTCGTTACTTCTAGACTAGATTACTGCAATGCTCTTCTCTCTGGTTATCCAGACAAATTAATAAATAAACTTCAATTAGTGCTGCACACTGCTGCTAGAATCCTAACTAGAACAAAAAAATTTGAACACATTACTCCTGTCCTGGCATGCTTACATTGGCTGCCTGTTAGGGTTAGGGCTGATTTTAAGGTTTTACTCTTAACCTATAAATCAATACATGGACTTGCTCCTACTTACCTTGCTGAAATGATCCAGCCATACATACCTATACGTACTATTAGATCGCAAGATGCAGGCCTTTTAATTGTACCTAGAATTTCTAAACAAACAGCTGACGGCAGGGCCTTTTCTCATAGAGCTCCACTCCTGTGGAATGATCTGCCAATTAAGGTTAGAAATGCAAACTCAGTGCAAACTTTCAAGTGTCTACTAAAAACTAATCTCTACAGCACAGTTTATAATTAGGTATAGCCTGGCCCGGGGGCTTGATACTATCCACCCTTGCTGTCTTGCCAGATGGGCTCTCGTCGCCACTGGGATGCCCTCCCTCCAATGCCTTTCAGGGGAAGAGTCACTGGCTTGTTGTTGACTCTCTGTTGTGCACTTGTGCAATTGGGCTGTACGCTGCTAGCGATACTCGGCCCTCATTCAGGGGAGTTGCGGTTGGTGGGTGTCCCTTTGGTTGATGCTTGGCAATGTGGGTGGATTGATTTCCTGCCTGTTGGGCCCTGTCCGGGGCCTCCCCCGGGTAGGGCCACAGTGTCACCGGACCCCCCCGTCTCAGTTCCAAGGTGTTACGCTGCTATATTATTGTGCTGGGGGATATGAGGAATGCACTACTAACTTTTTTTCAGTCTCCTCCAGTTTAAAATTTTCGGAGGAGATGAGGTCCTGGTCCACACCTGCGGATTACCTGGTTTGGGGGGACCGTTGCTGTCCCTGTCCTTGTCCACCTGGTCATACTTCTGACCTAGTCTAGAATCAAATAGACTCTGGATTTAGCCCAGAGAAATGTATTTATTATTCTAATTGGACTCTTAATATCTCACCCTGCACAGCCAGAAGAGGACTGGTCACCCCTCTGAGCCTGGGTCCTCTCTAGGTTTCTTCCTAAAATTAGACCTTCTTAGGGAGTTTTTCCTAGCCACTGAAATTCAACACTACTGTTGTTTGCTCCTTGGGGTTTAAGGCCGGCTGTCTCTGTAAAGCACTTTGTGACAACTGCTGTTGTAAAAAGGGCTTAATAAATACATTTGATTGATTGATGAGTTTCTTTATGAAAGATATAGATTCTCATTGGAGGGAATCACGTATATTTGTCAGCCTGAGCTGTATGTTGCCAGTGCGACACATTGAAGTCGTGAACATACAGTTCCACAAACTGTATGCATAGCATTGTGTTTCTTTTGCTACATGTAGTATTGTGTGTGCTGTGGGTGAAAAAAAAACACGTTCTGCCGCTCAATTCGCAAGGGGTTCTTGCTCTAACAGATTTACTTGATACATTTGTTGTGTTTTCCCAGGCCACTTGCCCACGCAATCTATTGAAGAGGGCTTCTATAAAATAGCAGATAGCCTATAATGTTTACTGTTGTATATTAAATGCAGCACACTCTTTTCATAGGGGTCCCCAGAGTGATCGTTGCCATAGATTGCACCCATATTCCGTATAACAGCATTGCTGGATGAGAGTGAAGGCGATTTTGTTCATTGCAAGTCATTCCACAGAATAAACGTTCAGATAAAGGAAAAATAAGGATAGTCATTGGTTGGTCATACTGGTTCATTGCCCGCATGGACACCAATGGTTTTCAGAAAAAGCATTAGGCCGGACGGTTAAAGGTAATTCCTTTCAGCACCTACAGAAATATTCACACAGGACAGGTGTCACAGTTGGAGTCCTCTCTCCACCATGGAGTCCTTTCAAATACACACAGATTTTTCACTTATATTTACATTTTATTTGCTCCCAAGACGCTTAACACTGCCAGGGTTGCAACTGAAAGAATACAGATCTATTTGTACCTTAATGAGGGGTCAGTGATATTGATATTAAGCCTTGTAACTTACGCATTTGCACAGTCGACAATGTTTTTGCCAGCTTTCTTTCCTGCTTTTGGTAGCAAAAACTGTGTTGCTTTTATGTTTATACTCTTCGTATTTCTCTAAAATGTTTCCTCCTCTTTAATGAAATATGCGGCTCTGGTAGTCCATGTTTGCGATTGGTTATATGGCGCAAACACCTGGGCATGTTGAACTTGTAGTTTAGGCCTCAGGCCAGCTCATTGCTGAAAAGGAGAATGTATTCTGACATATCTGGTTAAATCAAAGCATCATATACAATTCTCAGATTTTGGGTCTTTAGTCTCTCCAGCTGTTCAGGTATTGTAGTATTTAAATTTTTTTTTGGAACATCCTGTTTTTTTTCTGTCTCCAATTGTTTTTATTGACCAATCCAGTTCACAAGCTGACGGAAATGAAGGTGGAAAAAAGAAAACACCTCCGGCCCAAAACCATGTCAGCAAGAGGTCTTCATCCACATCCCAAAAGCCAAAGCCTAAGAGATGTGAGTCCAAATGCCAGCACCACACACGCCCCGTCTGGTCTGTTGTTTTGTGCTCTGTCTAAATAATGCACGTCGTTGCGCGGGCGAGCGTGTCTGCGCGGGGGATAATCATCCTGTTCATGTTCCGTCCTCCTCGTCCTCCAGCTGTGTCTTGCAGTGCCACCAGTGAGGCGGACGGTGCCACCAGTGAGGCGGGCGGTGCCACCAGTGGGGCGGGCGGTGCCAAGGTTTCCCGGAGCGGTCGTCTCCTCAAACCGCCGCTGGAGTACTGGAAGGGGGCGAGGGTCATCCTGGATTGCGACCTGAACGTCACCGTTCACGAGGGCTACGACACGTTCTCCGTCCCTAACCCGGTACCGTGTTGCTCCCTTGTCCTCCACTTGTTTCTCGTGTTTCACGACACCCTCCGAAGCAAAACCCAAACGTTATGTGAACAGTCAAGGAGGTGAAACTGTATTTCCATGGTAACATCGAGCTGACAATCAACTGTTTCATTTTGTCATATCATTTCTATCTGTACCGATAACTCTGGCCCACCCTGACAGGTTCGGGAAAACACTGTTGGCAGAGGGAGTTGTCCCATTGCTTCATGATGTTGTCTGCTTCCCTTAATTTTCAGCAACAAAGAAAACCTTTAGCCAGAGTTGTGTCTCAGGGCCCACCAAAACCAGCAGTGGACTCCTTGCCTCCAGGGGAAGGTACATTCTTTTTTGATATCCATATACACACACTTGGTACATTGTGCGTGCGTACGTACGTGCGTGCGCGCGTGTAAGATGTTTGATGTTATGGTGGATACTAATCACACACATTACTTGTTATTTACTTACTTCAAAAGTAAATTACCGTTTACTCCCAGTGAAAAGTAATTGCTCACTTTTAGATGACTTTGAAGTCCTGAATCCGGAGCGGACCTAGTGTCTCACCACAGATAGGGTGGACATCTTTTTATTTTTTAATGAAATATGATGTAATAGTCGGTATCATAAACGTCTGAATGGTATCCGTCATTAGGCTACACCTCTCCTCACCCAGATTAGCCTACCCGGCAAAAAATAAGCACACAAAAGACAAACGCAGATATCGAACTCCTGGGAAGTGACACCACGCTGCTCCTTGGCTTGCGAATTGAGCCTACAGGTGATGTTGTGTTCCCTAGGGCTGCTTCAGGCAGACACCGGCAGGGATGACACTGTGCTGCTGAGGAAGGTGAAGGCTTGTCACAGGCGTCCGAAGACCCAGTCGGGGAATGACGCCCCTCAGCCGGCCCCGACGTCTCTGCCATGCGCGGCTGATGACAACGACCCTCCCAGGGGCCCCAGAAGGCCTCAGAGGGCCAGGCTGGCGTCTCAGCGTTCTAAGGCTGAAGCGAGCCATTCTGCTAAACACCCGGGACCGCCCGGTATGACCCAACAGTCCATGAACCCTCCGCGCCACACCCGCAGGAGCGCCGAGAAGCAGAGCAGCTCTGATGACTCTGAGCTGTTGCCTGGGCAACTGGTTAAGGGACAAGGAAAGGCAGGACGTCCCCGCGTGTTTGACCTGCCACTGGAAGGCGTTCGTCAAAAAAAGCCCGGGGATGAAGTTGAGATGGAGCGTGCAGTCGCCGGAAGGCATGCGGCCAGGTTAAGAAGTGAGAACCTGGGTCGGCGCCGTGGTTCTGTCACAGAGGCCCAATCCAATGACGACGCTGCACGGAAGAAAAAACCCAAAACAGGATCAATGATGCCACGTGGTTTGAGAGCGCGTGGAAGGGTTCTGGGCAATTCCGACTCAAGCCCAAGTGCATTGTTGACTTCCCCAGACGACTTGAATGGGGATTTAAGCAAAAGGGAGTCCCAGACCGATGATGATGATCATCATCATCGTGTTGCACGGAAGGAGGACTCCAAGACAATGGTAGTAGAGTTGGTCAGACTACGGGTTCCAAGGAAAAGAGGAAGCCTTAGGGGTGATCCCATGTCAACATCCCCGGATGACTCGCAGACGGAATTAACAAAAAGGGAGTCCCAGTCTGATGATGCTGCAGAGACGAAAGGGACGATGGTGAACACACCGCTTACAAGGACCCGTGGCAGGGCTTCCTCTCACAACTCAAAGAAGGAGTTCACTACAAGGGCCGATGGCGGATTGGTCCGGAAGACACGGGCTAAGGCCAAACGGGTGGAAGCCGAACCAGTGAACCCGCGGAATAAAAGGACACGTGGCAGGGCTGCGGAGGGGTCCCTGGGAGCTTCAAGAGAGTTGTTCACTTCCTCGGACGACGATTTCCCGAAAAGGGCTTGTCCAGGGAAACGTAGAGGAAAGGACCGCTGGGGCGCTGCATCCCAGCAGGAAGAAATGAAAGAAAATCATGATCAGTGGACAGAAGAAGAATTGCTGAGACTGCACGAGTGAGTCAGCCACTACACTTTGCACTAAGACCTCACTTTGTAAACGTAAATTACAGAAATTACACACAAAAAAACCTCCCTGTTATATTTCAGTTTCATGGGGGAAAAAGTTGTCCACTGCACCATTTATTTCAGTTTACCCCACGTAAACAATATATAATGCATCATGTTTTAAGAAGTTGGTATATTTAAATAACCTTGTTTATATATAGAAATGTCACCTTCCTGTGTGTTTGGCTCCCAGGGCTGTGATGTCTATCCCTAAACATGTTAAGGACTTCTGGGTGAAGGTTGCCTTCGTGGTGAGCACCCGTTCAGCCGGAGAGTGCCAGGAGCAGTTCAATGCCCAGGCCCCCACCTGCCCACGTCCAAGAGGAACCTCCAAAACAAAGAAGGTGCAGGAGCCATGTAAGTTATCCACCTTTTTTTTATACTGTACATATGTAGCATTTAAATACAAAGCATCTGTTGTACCATATGTACTATTTTATTTTATCCATGAATGTTTATGTCCTGAGATCTTCAGCTCTTAGTTAAGGTCTCCTGTCCATGCTCTTATGGAGACACAACCTCCTTAGCTTCGGTGATTGTTCGCGACTGTTACCTGTGTGCTATTGTAGTGTTTGTGTTTTAATACAGCACAAACGCTAAATAGTTTTTAAAAATGTGATCACATAATAATTGGTACTAGAAAGAGATTCATGACGCTATTTCTCTACCAGATTTCCTAGCACCAACTTTAGCTGAATTGCAAGGTCAGTCAGTTAAAACCACATATTAAGAGGTGTGCCGTTTATTGTCGCTAATATCTGGTCCTACATTACCAGGTCATAAAGCAAGATGCGGTCTCAGTTACTGCAGCTCTCCAACTGCAAGCCAAGGCATGTTATTGGTGATCTGAACTCATTTGGAACAGGAAGTCGATTTTGATAGATTGAATTCGGGAGAGACCAATAGAACATGGCCGATGAACAACAAAAGGCGATATCTGCCCCCCGAAATATTGGCCGTTCTGTAATTGGTATTGTCCGTTCTGTAAAAATTAACTGAATTGATGTGGTTGTCATGTTGTATTTAAACTGCAGCAGCTACTGAACCGCCCCGGATAACCGCGAGAAAGGGCACGCTGAAGCGGAAGCAGCAGGTGCGTAACCTCATGGATCAAATGCCGAAAGACGACCACGATGACATCTTCAACAGCTCGCCCATGCTAAACAAACGCGTCAAGGTGTGTTTCCGGCCGGGGTGCATGGTCTCGATCACGCCGCGTCAGGTCGCTGCTTTTGGGTTATCTGCGGAAAAAGATATCAAAATTCACCGTAGACTGAAATCTGGTGTGTTTATAACGCATACAGAGTGTCGAAGCTGATTTGCTCAATTCTAAAAAAAAATATTTAAAGCTTGTGTGTGTGTGAAAAACTATACCAGAAGCAGCATTTGGAAATGGAGTGAACTGAACTGAACTTATGCCCTCTTGTGAATTAGCTGCCCACTCATTCCCTCGATGGGACAGAGGATGTGTTCATGCGCTCTGAACACGACCCACAGACACCCGGATCGTCAGGCTTTCCATCAGTGAAAACCCCCCAGTGTCTCCATATCACACCCGGTATGATGGGCTCCAGGAACAGGTAAACCCAAGCATCCCACTGCCACACTGGTCTTTGTGTGGCTCAGTTGGTAGAGCTTGGACCTGGCCGTGGGATCGCCTCCCGCGACCAACTGTCCTTTTAAATTGCCTGCACGCATTACTGCAAAGTAGATGTGGATTATGGTGCTGTCAAAATGTGTTATGAATGAAAGTCTAACCAAATCATTACTTAATGTGAGCAATTGGATGCGGTTTAGTTTTAAATTGTGATGTGCGCTGTTTTATTTTGTTCACTGTTTGTATATTTTTAAATTAGTGTGTCATAGTACTTATTGCGAAAAATATTAATGGTACATACATGGTTTTGTGGTTCTTCCACATTATTTCAGAAACGACGACGACAAATATATCTACCAACTTCAAAAAAGAATGAAAAAAAGTCAAGCAAAGCTGCATAAGATTGGGGCTGCTCCAAAGGTAGGCTTGTTGAATAAAACATACCTGACAAGCTTATCAACCAAGAGAGGTTGTGCTGAGTCACACCATGACCAGGGCCATTTTGAAAATAAATAGAGGAACAACTACCTAGGGCAGTGTTCAGTCATAGTGATACGTTGTTGAAAATGTTATTAATTTGTTGTTTTTGTTGCATTTTTGGTTTAGTGCACAACTACTCCATCAGCAAAATCTGTTTTGAGGAGATGTAATATGGGTAAGTGTTATTCTGAAGGAACATTTTGAAATGCATTTAACTTGTGCGCTTTTTATGCCCCCCCCCCCGTTCAATATTGACTTGTCTTTCTTCAGATAATGATTCTTCTATGCTGGTGTGGAAAATGTTTGAGGGGGACCCTTCGGTGGACAGCGGGGAAGAAGAGGACTATTATTTTGGGGAGGAGGACTAAGCTGATTGACATGTCTGTATTCACTATATTCTACATTTGTATATAGTATATTCACTATATTCCAGAGGCAAAGGACAAACTGAAGGACCTACTGGAATCAGTCCAATAAGAAAACGGGAGTTGTCTGCAGATGTTTTGTTCTGATAATTTTGTCTTTTTTAATCAAGAATTGAAATACTTCAGGATTGTCAATAGTTGAATAAAAACAATGTTGTTACAGTGGCTAGTGAGTTTACCCCTGTTGATGAGACTATTGTAGTGAGTGTACCCCTGCTCCCTGGTGATGAGACTATTGTAGTGAGTTTACCCCTGCTCCCTGGTGATGAGACTATTGTAGTGAGTGTACCCCTGCTCCCTGGTGATGAGACTATTGTAGTGAGTGTACCCCTGCTCCCTGGTGATGAGACTATTCTTTGTGGACATGTGGTCTAAAATCCCTTCCATTGTGTTCTCTAAATTTATAAAAATGTAAAGAAACAGATCCATTCTTCTTGCAAGGGGAGGGTCCACAAAGTATTAAATACAATGATTTTTAAGGTGACTATATAAGGTGACATAGAAATGCAACATGAAAGAGTTGTTCCCATGTTACATGAACTGATTATTTTTAAATTGTAGAATTTTCTGTACGCACACAGTTTCTGTAATCCCAGTTCTGTAGGCCCAATTATTTTCCGGTTACTGATTTAGGTTTCCCAATGCGAACTGTTACCCAGTAAAATCTTCTAAATTGTTGAATGTTGCAGTCCTGTTTCTGTGCAGTACATACTGTTTAAAAAAATACAAAACCCCTGGAGTTGATGCCTGGTGAAAGCAGTTTGGACAGTATATACATTAAGTATAGACATTGGTGTTTTTATTCTGTAGCCTCCCTGCTACATCTTTGGCTGTCATTTTCATTCCGAAAACCTCCCCAGTTCAGCCTTCTTACAGAGGGCTGCCGGTTTCAGTTTCTCAAGGACATTGAGAAGAGGATCACCCTTTTTTTGACCCATGGCTATAGGAAGCTTTTCTGAGTAATGCCTTATTACCAACTGACCAAACAGATTTGTTAAGTGCTTGGGATACAGTGTACTGACCAGACTTGGCCATGAAATCCTGTACCTGTCTATCTTACCCCTTGGCTGCCCCTGATCAGTCTCTTACTAACTTGGACACCTAGTTTGGAGGGACCTGCTTGATCTAGGTCATACACAGTCCCGTCGCTAGTCTTTTGGGGGCCCTAAGCAAAATTTCAATTGGGGCCCCACTCTCGCCTATCAGTTGGGGGCTCCCCAGCAGTCGGGGGCCCTAAGCGACTGTTTCATGTTGCTTAGTCCTGGAGCCGGCCCTGGTCATACACCCTCCAGTAAATAATGATTTACTGTCCTTCTTTAATGTTCAAGGCCTTTGATATGCTTTTATACCCATCATCTGATTTGGCTTTCCACAACTTTGTCCCTTAGTTAATTTTTTATGTCCTTAGCATTGGCATGGCCATTTCCAACACGACACAGAGAGCAAACTGAAACTGATGAATTCATCCCGTTCATCAATCAATCAAATTTATTTATAAAGCCCTTTTTACAACAGCAGTTGTCACAAAGTGCTTTTACAGAAACACCCGGCCTTAAACCCTAAGGAACAAACACCAGTAGTGTTGAATTTCAGTGGCTAGGAAAAACTCCCTAAGAAGGCTGAATTTTAAGAAGAAACCTAGAGAGGACCCAGGTTTAAAGGGGTGACCAGTCCTCTTCTGGCTGTGCCGGGTGAGATAATGATTAATAAATGCATGTGGGCAAAATCCAGTCTATTTAAATTTGGAACAGAGACGGGGGGGCGGGGGCAAAACTGTGGCACCTACCCGGGGCAGGCCCAACATGCAGGAAATCAATCCACCCACATTGCCAGGCATCAACCAAAGGGACACCCACCAACCGCAACCACCCTGAATGAGGGCCGAGTATTGCCAGCAGAGTACAGCCCAAGTGCGCAACAGAGAGACAACAACAAGCCAGTGACTCTTCCCCTGAAAGGCATTGGAGGGAGGGCATCCCAGTGGCGACGAGATTCCACCGGGCAAGACAGCAAGGGCAGACAGTATCAAGCCTTCTGGTCACCTTCACAGTGATTCATTTGAATCACAACGGTTTTTAATGCAGGCGGAGGGAAATTCACTTGTGATTTTTCAAAGCCGATTTGTTACGCCTAAATTAAATTATTGCTATTACAAGATATGTGGAGTTATCAAATTAGGATATTTTATGATAATACCAATGAAAATGCCTTAAATGAGACCAGACAACCTTAGGCTTAGGCCTATTTAGGGGACCTGTGGTGAGGTACTATCACCAGAGACTGGGGAGATGGTTAGATTAAAAAGGAATATAAAAGGAGCAAAGCTCATTTAAAAATAATTGGAAAACCTAGCTCAACTTATCTAAAAACATAACCCTGGTATATTAGTACATTTATCTGTAGGACAATTGCACATAATCCAAAGAGAAACCAGAATGGCTTTTGAAGTGTTTTGAGTGTTCCTGGGGGGGGATCCAGGCTCAGTGCTGAGGTAATCTTGACAAAAACAATGGGTGTATATAACCGTGATAGTTTGGGAAAAGTTTGTAGGATATTTTTCAAAATGCCCTTCCCAGGTGGTGCAGCAGTTGAACGTGCTCCACAGCCAGCACGGGCTAGGTTGTAGTGTAACAACCGGATTGCCAAAAGGGCGAAGCCAGTATTGGCCGGGTGGAGACAAATGGTCAGCGGGCTTAGTGATGTGAGTGCCCTCGTGCACCTGCTGCCCCCAACACCTTCTGGTTGGAAGAGCGTCGTGGGGGGAAGAACACAGAATGGCATGGATAGGTAAGTGCATATCGCTAGCAGAGTTGTGGGTTTGATACCCATGTGGGCCACTACTATAAGTGATGCGATAAGAGCATATGCTAAATTAATTAAATCTAGATATTTTAAGCATTCAACACTCCCACATAATCCCTTTAGATGTATTTTCAGTCCCAATGCACTTTTTTCATTGGATTTTTAAATTACTTTGTCTATATAAAAAAAAAATCTAATTAAAAATGTGTTTTTCATTATGATCTCTGAGCCTCTTTTGGCTATTGAAATGCTCAGTGTGACTTATAAGTAAAAACAAACCAGGTTTTTCCAGGAGGCTACACAGACCTGATTGGCTTGATCGGTCTTCTTGTCCCCTGAGTGAACATCCTAACCCAAAGAGAACTACTGTCATTAATTCTAGTGATGGGAAGTTCGACTCACTATACTGATCCGGATGTTTTCGAATCGTTCAGTAAAAAGAACGAATCTTTCGACTCATTTCGTTCATTTGAGTCAGTTTAAAAGGTACTAATAATACTAATTTAATCTAAAATTTAATAAATTGACCAAATACCTTTTTTGGTTTGCAAATGACCCATCACTAATTAATTCAGCGTTATGACATCACGCTGTTACGCAAAAGTATAATGTCTCGCCCAAATAGCTGTTTTTAGCCAGCCCTTGGATATCATCATTGCATTACTGCCATCCTCGAGTTCACTAAAAAAGCAGACTTTGTCGTACTTGCTGTCAAAAATGCACCCGCGCCCATACTCGTGTAGTACATGTATATCCTCATGAACCTTATCTTCAACTGTGACAATTTCCATTGCATTTCACTGCATTCTTCAACACGACTGTTAGGCATTCACCTCGAGGCTTACACTAGGGTCACGCTAGTGATGTCAGAATTGAAACCAGAGCTCCCACGCGCCTTTCCGTTTTCCAAACACTACGGATTCGACAGAATTGTGCGGAGGCTCGTTTCAAAGTGACCATAACGCGTGATCGAAGCCTCGACGGTTTCAGAAAGCTTAGACTTAACGCACTTTCGTCCACCTCGACATTTTATTAATTTGCTCTACCATTCTGCCCCACACGTCTAATCTTCCGGACACGCCCACTGCCTTGGCGTTTGACCCAAGCGCGGTTCACTATTCACGTGACGGATAACAGCTGACCTGTCATGTGATAACACACCTCTAATATTATCCCGCAAACAAGAACCTGAAAACTAATAAAGACACTACGAGGGCGGAAAGTCAACGAATGTCACCAAAATGAGGATTCTGTAAGCATTTCGTTTATATAATGTACCACATGCTCGTATTTTTAGAACGAGATCAGTATAATTAGCTAGTCCTTGTTTTCTGTGAGGTGAAAGGCTACGGAAATTGTTGACCTACTTTACATAAAGACTTTCTACCTGCAATATTTATGTTTACCAGTAAAAGCTATTCTAATGATTGTAGCCAATTTTGTTTTATCTGCGGCATACACAGCGAATTGCTTCGCAGACGGCATGTACAGGAGCAGTTCCTTTGTTTGGCTTTGAGGTCAAACGTTTTCCAAATTGAGCATTTACTAAATTTTAAAATGCTACATTTGGTATGTTGTTAAATAGACATTCAATATGAATCGTTTCAGGGCGCCCTTCTTTGTCCTGGCATGCTGCTCATTGGGCTTCAGTGAACATCTGGAGGCAGATCAAAACATCTTGTGAGCAAACAACCCTTTAACATTGTAAAGCTTTTGGGACGCACTGCTAGCCTGTTATGTGTGATAAAAACAAATTAATGCTACAACACACAATGTATTTTCAGGATACCGGACCATTGGGCTCACATGGGTAGGGTCCGTCCCACAGAAGAGATTGAGTTGACTTTTGCCTTGAGGCAGCAAAACTTGGACCGACTGGAAGACCTGCTTCTACTAGTGTCGGACCCATCATCGCCTCAATACGGTACAAATCAATCAACTCACAATGGCAAACACTTACGGTCTTTTTTTTTTTTTTTGGCGAACAATCTAGCAGATTGAAGAGATTAACATGAGCTACTTTTTCACGCTCAAGGTCATCGCGTCATTTGCATTACCATGGGGCATGTGTCTTTAACTGAAGCCCTTCAATGTACTGTCGGATTTCTGTCTGTCCTAGGGAAGTACTTGACGCTAGAGGAGGTCACCGCTCTAGTACGTCCATCCCAGCTGACCCAGAAAGTGGTGCGTCAATGGCTGCAGAGCAATGGGGTATCAAACTGCCAGACCGTCCTTACTCAGGACTTCCTCCAATGCTCTATGACAGCACAGTAAGTTTCCTCCTCGCACTCTCTCTGTTCTGCGTTTCCCGCTGCTGGCCAATCACTCACTGGTCCCGACATAGTTCAGTCTCATCGTTCTACGATACTGTTCACCACTGTCCCGGTTTTTAACTTTACTGCCAATCGAAAAAACAAATCAAACTCCAGCATATTTTCCCTTCAAGTTCTTGTTGTCTTCAACTTCCACAGAGCGGGGCGTTATGTTTGTCTTGTTTCAGAGTGGCAGAGGCCGTGCTTCCAGGCAGCGAGTTTCACCGCTATGTGAGCGATGACCACTCGTTGGTGAGGTCATCATCTTTATACCAGGTCGACGGGGATGTTCTCCAGCACATTGATTTTGGTGAGCATTTTGTTCTTCCTGACCATTTCTGTGATTGTGAAAATACTTGCAGTTGACATTGTGTGATGGCTATAGCCTTTTGTGAGTGAAGCTTTAGTTTAGCAAAAATGATGATACTGCAGACCTGTTAAAGAATGACAAACTTATGTATGTGATTGTGTACTTTATTCCCTGGCACGCTGAAATCCTCTGCCCCCCCGACCCCCAATAGTTGGAGGGGTTCACCGGTTCCCACCCAAGGGGCAGGACCTTAATGAAGTGCTGACAAAGAGACGGTCCGAAGCAAAATTCCACCTCGGTGTGACACCTGCTGCTCTCAGGGCTCGTTACAATTTGACGGCAACAGATGTTGGTTCTGCTCAGAACAACAGCCAGGCTGTGGCCCAGGTAATTAACAACCTGTCGTATCCACACCAATGGCACCGCTGTCAGTTGGAACGGTGTGGGAACTTTCATTTCGTTAAATGTCGAGCAGACCTCCAAATCCCCGTTGGCCCTCTCAATTCAGGAACGAATAAAAAGGGACTCTGCACTGCTTGCATGCTTAACGTTCCTGCCATATTGTTGACTTGTCGCTGTCCAGAACGTTTTGAACATCGACAGCGGTCGTGCTCTTCCCATGTCTAGTTTCTGGAACAGTTCTACCACCCTGCAGACCTGGCCGAGTTCATGGCGATGTTTGGACAAGGCTTCCAGCACCGGTCGGACGTCGACCGGGTCGTGGGAACACAGGGCGGTGGGAAGGCCGGCCTGGAGGCCAGTCTGGACATAGAGTACATCATGAGCACCGGGGCCAACATCTCGACGTGGGTCTTCTCCAATGCAGGTGTGTTGACGTGGACTAACTTGTGTGAAAGGAAAGGTTGCGTTTACAGCGAGACCGCTCAAAATATCTGACGTGAACGGTCGGAAGACCTGTATGAAGGCAGCGTTTGTCAGTGGCTGACTGTACTTCAACAGTTCACTGAACTGAGGTAGGGCAGCTGAGTGAAAATCTTCATCACATTCTGGGTGTTAGGAATGTTTTCGTAGTAGGAGTGCTGTCTTGATTTTTTTTGCCTCCACCAACGGTCTTTGTCAATGTCGTTTTCTTTACCAACGTACCACAGAATGGAGCAATGTATTGGGCAAGCGTTCTAGGTGCAGCCAGTGTATTAGAGAGGATGTCAGTGTGATGATGATGATAATAAATGTCACGGCTCAGGCCGACACGAGTCCCAGGAGCCCTTCCTGCAGTGGCTGCTGCTGCTTAGCAACATGACGGACATCCCATGGGTCCACACCATCAGCTACGGCGACGACGAGGACAGCCTGTCCGCGGCCTACATGACTCGCATCAACGTCGAGTTCATGAAGGTCGGTGTCCGGGGAATCTCCATGCTGTTTGCCTCAGGTCAGTGCTAAGCCGGGCCCCGGATCTGTTCAGTGCTAAGCCGGGCCCCGGATCTGTTCAGTGCTAAGCCGGGCCCCGGATCTGTTCAGTGCTCAGCCGGGCCCCGGATCTGTTCAGTGCTCAGCCGGGCCCCGGATCTGTTCAGTGCTAAGCCGGGCCCCGGATCTGTTCAGTGCTAAGCCGGGCCCCGGATCTGTTCAGTGCTAGGCCGGGCCCCGGATCTGTTCAGTGCTAGGCCGGGCCCCGGATCTGTTCAGTGCTAGGCCGGGCCCCGGATCTGTTCAGTGCTAGGCCGGGCCCCGGATCTGTTCAGTGCTAGGCCGGGCCCCGGATCTGTTCAGTGCTAAGCCGGGCCCCGGATCTGGTCAGTGCTAAGCCGGGCCCCGGATCTGGTCAGATGTTCTTGCTCACACAGGTGGAAATGTACCTCAGACCAAGTTGCTGCATTAAGCTGTTTTTTTTAAAAATCCCATTTTGTTTATTGACTTTCAAATTATCTGTTGTACTTACCAGGAATCTGAAGTAGATTTGATATTAACCTGTAGACCACAAGCAGGTGTTGTCTTATGTTCTAATAGGGGAAGTGGTTTTTATGTCTGTAGTTTGGTAATGTGATAGTATCTTCATGACCAGAGTGTCTGACACTGTATGAATCAACAGGCCTACGACACTTAAAACACTGCACTGTGTTTAGCGTAGTATACGGTTCTCTTAAATCGTGGACACTTTTTATTTATAATTTTCTCCCCATATTGGGTAAGATGACTATCCCTGACCTTTGTTTTCATACTTTGAACGGTCTTGCCTCGTTGCTAGGTGATAGTGGAGCCGGATGCAAACACCTAGCTAAAGGAGGAAATTGTTTCCGACCGAGCTTCCCAGCATCAAGGTGAGCCACTTAATATTTTTTTTGAAAGACCGTGAAGTTGATAGGCAACTGTGTTATTTGGGTGTTCAGTGACCTTTTTTAAAAATGTTTATCTTATGTTGGTATTCATTGCACTGTGTTGATTCACTGCATTCTAAAAGCGTTAGGTTCATTATCAGTCTCTTCTGTTAAACAGTCAAACCGTACTCGGGTCTCTTGTTAATCTGAAATCGATAGAGTAAGAAAACAAATGTTGGCGTGGGATAGGGGAACCGCTCTGTTTTCTACATAACGTTGTGCCTCCAGCCCATATGTCACGACAGTGGGGGGGACCTCGTTCAAGAATCCGTTCAAGATCACCTACGAAGTCACAGACTCCATCAGTGGAGGAGGCTTCAGTAATATCTTCAAGATGCCGGACTACCAGGTAACGGGTTCGTCTCTGGGCTGAACGTCGGATTTCCCATGAATCAGTGCATTTTAAAGTGTTTTTTTTATTGTATTTTTTACGGTTTGGAAATACAACACCAAGTTTGTAACTGAATAAAGAATAAGATGGGAAGGTTAACTACTGAAAGGTTGTGTCAACATGGGAGATTTTGGTGTCAGCTAATTCAAGCAGGCTGACCTATAGTCACCTGACACTGCCGCTTTGACCCGCAGGTTGGCGCCGTGGAGGCTTATCTGAAAGCGCAGTCCGCTCTGCCCCCGAAGACGTACTTCAACACCAGCGGACGAGCCTACCCGGACCTGGCTGCCCTCTCCGACAACTACTGGGTGGTCAGTGACCGGATACCGATTCCCTGGGTGTCTGGAACCTCGGTAAGGAGTGTTTCATGAGGCGTCCAGAGCCTGCGGTCCATTGGTACCGCTCCCCGCTTACACACGTCAGTCCTTTCCCCATCACTTCCCTGATCCAACCTTTCAGTCAGTCAGTCAGTCAGTCCCCCCCCACACCTATTTGTACTTTTGTAACTGTCAAAATATTTTTGGTTTCCTCTCATCGCTTCCTTTCCTTAAACATTTTCCTGTGTGCATTGGAGGCAAGGAATAACAATTAAAAAAAAAAAATCCTTATTTATTTCTATTCTTACTTTGTGACATGTACGTGCATTGTTACAGCGAAGTGGTAACGGACGTTCCTTAACGGGTTCTTCTGCAGGCCTCCACGCCGGTGGTGGGAGGGATCCTCGCTCTGATCAATGACCAGCGCTTCCGGAAAGGCCTGCCTTCTCTGGGGTTTCTCAATCCCCGTCTGTACCAGCTGAAGGGCAGAGGACTCTTTGATGTAAGGCCCTCTGCGCTGTAAGGCCCTCTGCGCTGTAAGGCCCTCTGCGCTGTAAGGCCCTCTGCGCTGTAAGGCCCTCTGCGCTGTAAGGCCCTCTGCGTTACACTCTCTTTGAATATGGAGGAAGCAAGTTAAGTTCCATGTTGAAATATGCCGGTGTCGTTATGCACAGTGAACATTTGAATATTTGTTTTGGTGGTGTATTCTAGACACCACCACCAGATGGCAGTAAGATTTATCAGTGGCTTTTATTGTTAAGAAAAGTTTCCTTTCCTTCCGTCCTTGATTCCTTCCACCAAAACACTTGAAAGAAGGAAAGCTGATGGCTAGTTTCCTCCTACAATGGCATTGTACTGGGTTTATTTTAATTTTATTTCCTGTTCCTGCCCCAAGGTGACGGAGGGCTGCCAGAATAGCTGTCTGGACGAGCAGGTCCAGGGGAAGGGTTTCTGCGCTGCCGCGTCCTGGGACCCTGTTACCGGATGGGGAACACCCGACTACCCTGCTTTTCTGGCTGCACTGCTGGAGGGGAAATGAAGACCTGGGGCAAGTGTTCAAAAAGTCAGCTCATTACAGAATGGAGATGTTTCATCAACCATGATGCTTTGGAATTGCTGCAGCTGCCTGCTTATGTGGTGTAGAGTGATGTCTACTTCCTCCTGTAAATTACGCTGGAAAGATACTTTATTTTTTTTATGAAAGCTTTTTGATTTTAATGTATTTCAAAGAATCACACTGTCTCAGGTTGAGTTTTGTAGGACTAACTTCCATAAAAGTAATTGATTTAAAAAAGGTAAATTCAACTGTTACATGATCATTTAGCCAGGTGATTATACCCAGATCTGGTATGCTAATCAATAACAAGGTAATCAGACAAACATTTCCTCATGCATGCTTTAAAATAAAAATAGGGCTAACCCTCTCTGTTCTGCTCAAGGAGACATTTGAGGTGTTATTGATTTAAATTATTCAAATCCATAGGTCCAAACCAAATGAAATAAGCCCTTTTACCAGATTCTTGGGAAATTAATCATTGTTTTAAATGGACTGCATGTTGACTGTAAACACTGAATAAAGTTTGGGGTTTTATTTTTGAAATTGTCTATTCTTACTGTCAATGCTTGTTAACTCGATTTTCTTTGCCATTGTGAACTCTTTACAGTTGAAATGTCCCTTTCATAGAATTGAAATCCGATGAACAAGCACACCTCCGGTCTTTCCATAGACCCACCTGTCTCATCGGCCAAACCGAAATACGGACCTTAAAATCCATCAGCCTTGACTGCCTGAGCCTGTTCACTAAAGGGCAAACATTCACACAACCGTTTTGAGGAACTGACACATTTCAGCCTGACCTTCTAAACTTTCACAACCTCAAACACAGACTCAGTAGTGACAGCTTACTTAGCAATAAATAATTTATTGTAGCTGAATAAAAACGTTGCCTGTAGAGGACTAGCTGTTACTAAGCAGCACAGCCAGCTGCATCGTGCTTAACTACAGGAGGTAGATGAGAGACACGACACAGGGGTTTTTTTGCTCTCTGGCAGTGCAGGGAAAAATAAAATGATTTTAATCAGTTAAAACTACTTAAATCACATTGCTATTATCTACATGATTCCAATATATCTGTACGTTACAATTATACAAAATGAAAATCATCAAAGAACACCCCCCCCACCCCACCCCAAATAAACTTTTTTTTACAGGGAACAAACGCAGGGAGGTACAATAAACTGCAAATTCCCCTCCGAGTGCTCACTGACCAGGCTTCCATCCAACTATTCAAACCCAGGTGGTTGGCCGACACAATGTCAGGTGATCACTTCCTGGACAATGTTTTTACAGCAAGATATTCCATCTGACAATTGGTGTTCAATCTCTCCAGAAAGACCAACAAGGACATGCAACCGAACACAGCAGTCCATGACAACCACGGGTGGAGAGTCAGAAATGCTGTAGAAGCACAACTTTCGATTTTTATTCAACTCAAGAAAAGTGTAGTGACTTTAGCTGCACTACGACTAGGTCGATTTAGTGGAAACGCGTCAATTGGATGGAAACCTAGCTACAGAATTCAGTTCTCGGGGAAAACAAACATACAAAATACCACTAAGCCAGAAAAAAAAGTGTACAATATGCACACTTAGAAAAAGGTACAAAATTAAAAAAGTAATTATTTTGCTACGCCGCAGTAGGAGATATTATAACTTTAAAGGTTCATTCTCTCTCTTTGGGCGCTGCAGAGTATAAATAACCTGTCTTTTCGTGCGCAGCGCCAAGAAATCCACATCTTCACAAGAAGAAACATATGCCTTTTTCTTTCAGGATTGTGCCATGAAGGCTGGGGTGGGGGGTGGGGGGAGTCAAGCATCATCTTCAGGGTTCCTCACCTCCGTACTTATCAAGAAGTCTGTAAGGTCGTTCTCCCAAAACGTTTTACCTACGACACAATACAAAGGGGATTTCATAGCCGATCGGGGCGGGAGCGCAGGACGTCACAGCCGCGCCGGCGATACGAGGTGGGCGGGGCGCGTCCACTCTCCGTCACTGATTGTTCTTGGCTTTGGCGTGTGTGAGGATGTGGGACTTGAGGTTGGTGGACTGGGCGAACTTCTTGTTGCAGCCGTCGAACGGACACACATAGGGCCTGTCGCCGGTGTGGATCCGTACGTGCGTGCGCAAGTTAAAGTCCAGGGAGAAGCGCTTCCCGCAGCCTTCAAACGTGCACTGAAAGAAGAGGGGAAAGGGGCGGATTTCATCGATGGTCGACAGTCTGCAAACAGGCGGGTTAATGTCACACCCCACCCCCCCACCCCCCCATTTCATGATTCATTTGACAGGAAGGCTTAGAAAGATAAAAGGGAATGGGCCCAGAATTTAAAACCACAATGTGTCAGAGACAGCGTTAGGGCTGGGCGATATCAACAAAATCATTCTCATGATAAGTGGACTCGATGACAATATATAACGTTATTGAGGTACTTTTTAATGTTACACTAAGATAGCAGAATGTCTAAACTGCATTTGGAATACGGTACAATGGTACCTTTTTTAACACAAAGTAATTGTTATATATATTGTTAGAGGTAATTTGGTCCACTTATCACGATACTGATTTTTGTTGATATCGCCCTGCCCTGTACATTATTAATATGAACATTCTTATATAGTGAGTCGTGATAGTGTTTGTTAGGTGTACCAAATGTTATTATACATATGTCCTTTATCGACTCACAATGCCTTGCAAAAGTTCAGGGGTGTAAAATACCTGGAAAGGCTTTTCTCCGGTATGAACAAGTTGGTGCCTCTTCAGTTTGGAGCTCTCGACAAAGGCTTTTCCACACTCGGCACAGACATGGACTCGTGGCCCATGGGTGTGGAGGTGCTTCCTCATGGCAGAGTTGTCCCGGAACATTTTGGTGCATCCCTGCAGGCGCAAAGTCACTAATTACACAATAAATTGATAAAATGACCAAAATAGATAGGTAACACATCAAACCCCTTATTATTATTATTAATAGGCGTATTAGCAACAGGACAGCCACGTCACCCGACCTCGGCCCAACAACGTCACCAGACCTCATCATTCTCCATTAACAAACTAGTAGAGCCAACTTACTTTGTGGGGGCAAGCTATCGTTCTGGGGGAGTCGTCCTCTTTTATTTTCCGTGGCTTCATCCTGCAAAAGACACGCCAGGTTAAGGGCAACATAAATTCAACATACAGACGCAGGGTGAGAAAAACAACGAGCAACACCCTGGGCCGTTAACGGTGGGATTTAACGGTCAGTATTGACCGGAGATGCGAGGCCCCGGAAACCCAACGACAAGGAGTGGTTTGCAGACATGCATGTGACTTGGTTTTGGGAGGGCCGACGTCCCGCACTAAAAGGAACACCGTTAGAACAACATTTCAGTAAGATTTCTTCTGTTTAGCTGAGTGCAGTCGAGACTCACCTGGCAAACTCTGCCAGCTGTTTGGGGTCTGACAGATCGATGCCTGGGATACCCCCAGGGGGCAGCTTCTTGCCTGTCATGTACTCTGAGTAATCAGGAGGGGAGTTCTCCCCGATGACGTGCTCCTCCACCATAGTGTCATGGTCAATGTCCTTCTTGTCATCTGAGACAGAGAAAAAGAACATGGTCGAAATGTCACGATTAGCGTAATCTCAGTTAAGCCCGACTTAGTTTTCCACAAACGTGTTAATGTGAACCGGGCTAAAGACTGGGACCAAATGGCCACATTGCGCAACGCTAGTAGCCTAACAATGACCTAATCACTGGCATTAAAGAACAGCAGGGTTCAATAGCTGGTGTTGCTCCCTTAGGTTAAACACATCATGCCAAGATCAAAAAACCTGTCCAAGTCCCTCTATAGAAAGATGATCGATGCCCTTGAGTCTGGGAGGAGTTAGAAAGCCATGTCCAAGCCATTCAAACCATCATTCCACAGTCCGATGGAGGAAATCCCAGAACACTGGCAATCTACAGAGCACAGGGCTTTCCAGTAAATTCAGATAAGAGCAGACCTAAACACACACACACACACACACGGAAAATGCTGCAACATACAACTCGCTTAACATTATTCAGATCAAGCACTTCACGCATTTCGGAATGACAGAGAGGCGCAGACTGGCAGCTGAGATGTAGTTTACTTTGAGAAGGGATGTTATGGCCCAGTTCCCTAGCTCTCAAGATTACAGAGAGAAAAAAAGAGAAAAAGCCTCAGGCCTAGCAAAGTCATTCAATCGAATTGCAACCCACCCTTTTATCCAAACAATATTCCATGACCCTAAACAGGTTTATAATGAGCCAGTCAGCACATCACTACTAGACAGGAAGACCAATGGGCCAGACCTCTGTTTCGCGCTTCCATACCTAATCTCTGTTCACGTGGATTTAATGGAAGGGCACTCTGAAATGTTTTGACAACCACCGCCATAGAGATCCATGTGACACTGACACAGAAACACCACACTTACTGCCCCCAGAGCTTCCTTGTTCTTCCAGATTCCTGGCACTTTAAGAGCAAGCAAAATGCAGTGGTAATTATTCATATTACTGAACTACAACAACAACAAAAAACATACGACACTACCATCAATATTAATTCTGTTGAATTCCATGTTTGGGTTCCGTCCGCGATCTCTCCAACATGGACATTACTGGACACTAGGTCTAGAGGTTTTCTTGCAACAATCAGTCAAAGTGCATGAGCCAACTGCCAGATAGAGACTAGACAAACTTAGCTTACATGAGAGGTCAGGAAGATCTAAAAACAACAACAATATCAAAACACAACATACCTTTGCCAGACAACACCAGGGCATTGACCAAAACTATTTGAACAATGTTCTCTAGACAGACGAGTCAAATAAGCAGCTAGATGCAGTTATTTCACCTCAAGATAACACCAGCCATTGAAACTAGGGGTGTATTATTTTTTCCCATACTGTGAAATTTTCTGTTGATTTTTTATTAATATATAATTGCACCGTTTAAACATTCAGTGTAATTTGGGAAATTAACTTACCTTTATAAGTCAATAGTGGTTAAGTGAAGAATTTCTCTTTTTATAAGCGGTTGACACCGTTTTCGCCTGGCCATGCCTAGCTTTGATAAGAGGGTTTTTCCCCAGCTATGGTTGTTATCAACTGATCAGATTGGATCACAATTTGATAAATGTTCGCTTAAGTATCTCAATAAATTGACCTCTGCAAGTAAACAGATAGGTAACATTTTGAAACGCTATTTGGTAACATGGTATAGACATTTAACAATGTTGGCGGACATTCTTAAGATTAGCCATTGGAAGCTAAACTTCAAAAATAGTATTTTGGGGCTGGCAAGAATTGAGCGAATAGAATGTGTTAAATTATTATGGCTACCAAATTTGTCTTTTTCAGTTAATTAACTTGGTAGGAATCTAACGGGCAAGATTACGAACCGTTTTGAACTTGCAGCTTGGTACAGTCCTAACTAATGTTAAATTGTTGGCGTTACAAGTCTATTCTTGCTATCTAAGCTAGGTTAGCTACCTAACCAAAACACCTTTTAAAATTCAACAGGTCAGTCAACGAGTCAATGCAATCTTCACGCACAAAATCGAATTACTAAAGTGGAAATATAAGTATTTACATATTAGTACAATTGGACATACCTCTTCGCAACAGTTAGAAATGTTGTTAGCAGTATAACATGCACACATTCTTCTGAAACGTCGCTACCCTCCCCCCGCTCTTGACGACAGTTTCGAGCCGAGCCTGGTGTACTGAACTGCGCCACAGCGGCCTACTCCTGGAGCCAGCAGTAACGCACTCACTCCCACCCGCCGCCATCTTTCCCCGGCTGAATCAACGCCATTTTTTCGGTCCGCCATACTGGTCCAGCCAGGGGAACATGGCGGCGCCCATCAACACATAAAACATGGCTTCCCATAAAAACAAAAACATTTCAAATGCACTGCAGGAAATTCCGATTCGGTAAACAACGCGGAATTCTGCTGAAATGTACCAGAGGACAACGCCCGTACGAGGCCTAGTTATAGTGCATGCACAGGACTCAGAACAATGCAGGTGGCAAGCTTGGAAGAGCGCACTTTCAATAGAACTAAACTTACCCGATGCCCACATCGTTACTGAAAACTCTCCTTCCAAAGTCTTTATCTGGACCTGTTTCTGTTCCCATTTTCTACCACTGGCCTCCGTTGCACCCAAGTAGCTCTTTTTATTCCTCTTCCCGCTTCCTCCCTTCTTCATCCGCCCAGAGCTCTTCCCAGCGACAGTCACCAGAGTCTGCTCGATATACTCCTCTTCCGCCGCAGGAACTGGGACAGGTATGAGAATTTGGTCCTCGTAATCGTCCTCCCCGGGCATGTCCGAATCATCTTCACCAACCACCTCTTCTCGGGTTTGCACCAATATTACCTCCTGATGATGGTGATGCATTGAGTGTTGATCATCAGAGTCGAGGGGCTGTAAAGCGATCATGGGTTGTTCGTCGTCGACGTCGTCGTCTTCGTCGTCCTCCTCTCCAACAACTGTTGTCTCGATGGTCTCTACTTCGATTTCGTGGAGTTCCACAATCTCACCTGGCATCTCCGAGCCGTCCGTCTCAATGTACAAGGTGTCGCCGGATGCCATGTTGAAACCCCTAAATTTCTCACTTGTTATGAATACTATTGCAGTTCCCCCCCTCAACACTGCCTTCCTTCTTCTTCGAAAACAAACTCCACTCTGTTCTACTCCCGTCGCCACTACGCTTCGGCTACGTAGTCTCGCGAGATCTTGTTAGATTTTTTTTTGCTGTGGGGTTACGCTCACACTCAACGCACAGACACAATTAACAGAAGTTTATCATTTGGGTTTTGATGGGGAGGGTTTAAGTCATATATATATATATTGTTTTAAGAATCCGTGGGTTTTGTGTATCATCTACGTCCATCATTATCCCATGCCTCCTTTAATATAACCAGTGTTATGTGGAAATGTTAAGGCCTTCTTCATTAGATTATTTCTATGTGTTTTGTATTATTGGGAACATTCGTCTTGACTAGTAAATTATGTTACATATAACTTATTAAAACTTGGAAAACGCAGCTATGTCACTTTATCGGCTGAGATGGGGAGGAGTGTTTTGGACGGTCACACCTTTCACCTTTGCCTCTGAGAGGGTGTGTATTTTAAGTTACACACAGTCGCTGCACTCCGTGGGTTAGGCTCGGATCAAAATGGGTAAGACAGGTGGACGGGTTGACTTTGAATGGGTCTACAACGATCAACCTCATACTTCGCGAAGAAAAGAAATATTAGGTAAGCTGCTGTTTTAAAGTGTGTACATAAAAACTGCACTCAGTTGCAACATTTGTTTATGTAAAAAATAAATATTGTTTTACTCTTAAAATCGGATCCGGTTTTACCTGTTTTAATGGATATCACGTATTTTACTGTAGACTCCGTGCCCGTAATGTCGTAACCGCTGAAGCACTACAGTGATTATATTGGCACTATAGTTTACTAGGCTTTGTCAAAGCTGAAACTTTGGCAAATAGAAGGGAAAGGGAGCTGACTCTTCTGTTGTCCAAAGGTTTTCATTCTGTATGATTGTTTAATACAACACAAAAAGGGCTGTCCATTAACTTGTTTTGATGTTGTGGATTGTAAGCCACTTGCATTATAGAGTGGTGTGTGGTTACAGCACATTGAAGGTAAATTAATGTCAGTATTGCCATTGTGATCCTTGAGAAATCAAGGCTGACATCGATTCAGCTGATCGTCGATTCATTTCTCTGGGGTCTATCCCTCCATATGTAAACCATTTACCTACACAGTCGTTTTTGGACATGACAAACAATGGTCATTATAATGATAAGCGGTGCGTCTCACAAAGCCCATCTTTGGCTAACAACACTTACTAATGGCCCTCATCGTTAAGTTTGCATATGGGTCATCGTTGAATTGCGTCTGTAAATTCAGTCCCCTGTTATTGGTACCACAACGCGGGGGGGGAAAAAACTCACATATATAAAGTGTTTAATTTAAATGTAAATATATTCGTCTTATAAGCTTAATGCCTACGTTTGTAACAAATGTAGAAACAACTGACAACATGCAGACGTGCTTGTCCCACTGGTTATAAGGAGCGGTATATTTACATGTTTATGTATTCATATATTTAAATGCGTAATAATAAAAAAGAAAATCCGTTTTAGGTCATACACTACTCCATTTGAACAATTGCTGTGTGTAAATCTAGGTGTTGTTATTATAATGTGACGTTAGCAAATAGTTAAAAAAAAAAAACCTGAAATATGTCACTGGTGTTACCATTATTGTTGTTATGCAACTAGGTTTGTCATACCTAAATACCATGTAATTCAAGAACGTCCTAGATACAAAGAATCGCTTATCACTCGCCAGACATATAGAATGTCACAGTCTGACCCGCAGTCGAACCATAGAAATATAATTTTCCTGTGAAATTGCTCAAGCATCACAAAGCAACTAAATGCCTAAATTATGGCAGTGTTGTATGTAATCACAAGACATTTTTGAAGGCACTTTTTCGTGGTGTCATACTCGGCCTGAGCAATCAAATGTTCATCTCTCATCTTCATCCGCTTATCCGTATCGGGTCGGACAATCAAATGTTGTCCCCATTTTTATCCTTATGTAATTTACCTCCAACACACGAAATTATTCGTTTACATAAACGGGGGCAGGGCTCTGCAGCCCTCTGTCACCCCCTTACTTCACAGAGGGTGGATAAATAGGGTGAAGCGTTGCTTGACAACACATGGCTCCTAATTTATTAATTAAGAGGTTTTGTTTTTATGATCCCATTTGCTTTGAAGTGTCACTTCAGGCTGTGGCTGACAGCCAACCAGGTGTGTCTGTTTAGCTAGTCGTTAAGGTTCCATTACACCGCCCCTTTACGTCATACATTTACCTATGCATTTGTATATCACAAAGTACATCTGTTACATGAGAGTATATCGTTTATTTCAAGGATAATTTGGTTATTTTATAGCCATTTTGTTTTGAGGTTTCACTTCACGTACTTTCAAAAGTAATACATTAGGTTGGTCGAGTTGGCAATCAGTAGGCAACAATTTTTGCACTACCAAATTAGGGACATACCAATTGACTATTGAAGAAAATATTTTCACCATCAGCTTGGTTCAACTCCCGTATTGTTCTGTACCCCCAAAATAATCTTGTTTGTAAACAGCAAGTGTACACAAATAATACAAACACCTGGCCGAACAGATCCAAACATCGTCTTATCAAATCCAAAACAGTCCTAATGATTTGACAGTTGCCACGGTTACCCCAGAGATACTTGGCCTGAAACATGTCTTCTCTGCCCCTTTACGAGTTTGGTATTAGTAAGAGGATGTCTAACAGAGTCTGTGATTGGCCCTAATGTCTCTCTATGCAGATTGTTGCATTTTTTAAACACCCACTTAACAAACCCAAAGTCTGGTGGAGAAATGTTTTTCTCTCAACCTAATTATTTTTCTATGTAATGACCAAGTCTTTGAGAAGACAATGAAACATTTCAAGTCATATATACTGTACTTGCATTGATAGCCTACAATGTATATACCATTGTATAAACATGTAGGCTGGTGTCAGTGTCAGGTAAGTGGATAGTTTCCAAGGCTCCTGATACCACAGTAATAATATTGTCTCCCAGCAACAACTGCTGATGCCACAATAATGATATTTACGTAACAAAATGCTAATAACAGATATGGGTATGAGAGGCAGTGTGTAGTGTTTCACAACCTTTTAACCCTCAGGTTATTACAGAATTATTTACAGATTGACGCTTTATGCTTACTTCAAGATTTGTTTAATATACATTTGAGATATTGGAGGATATTAGGGCATTACATAGATTAGGACATATTGGGATGATATAGGGGTGTTCTTAGGAGATATAGGGGTGTTTTTAGGGGATATAACACTGTTACATGGATCGATCTGCCCAACATGGTCCATTATTGGGTCAGTGAATATAAAACTGTGCTCTCTATTGTAACATTACCTCATTGATTTGTTTGATGTTTAACTCAACATTGAGTCCAAATGTAATTTCACACCTAATTTTGTTTGGTTAAATCGTTCTTTTTTCATGCATGAGCTAAACTGCATATTTGCATTTAACAAAGGTGGTCAGTCAAAAGAACTTAATTTTTTCATGTTGTCTGGTTACTGATTAATTTCTATGATCAGCAGAGTTTTATAACTCACTCCATCTATACCCATAGCACATTAGAGAAAAAAATATCACATATAAGTCGGTCCTTTATATATTTCCATGTATTAATGGCCTTTTAGATTGCTATTATTGGTTGAATTGAGCTGTTCAGTTGCAGGGTCTTAATTATCATGTGGCCAGTGCACCAACAAAGCACTTCTGAGAACCTGTTCACACAAAATGGTGAGTGATTCATTTCTCAGTTAAACAGATGCCCAAGCCACTTCAGCTGACCCCTCTCGATGTGGAGGAGCAGTAGCTCTACTCTGAGCTCCTCCCGGGTGACCAAGCTTTTCACCCTATCTCTAAGGGATCGCCCAGCCACCCGAGAGAGCTTCGAGAGCTTCGCCTTGCGGCTCAGCTCTTTCTTCACCACAACAGACCGATACATCGACCGCATTACTGCAGAAGCTGCACCGATCCGTCTGTCAATCTCCCGTTCCATCCTTCCCTCACTCGTGAACAAGACCCCTAGATACTTAAACTCCTCCACTTGAGGCAGGCACTCTCCACCAACCTGAAGTGGGCAAGCCACCCTTTTCCGACTGAGGACCATGGCCTTGGATATGGAGGTACTGATTCTCATCCCCACCGCTTCACACTCTGCTGCAAACCGTCCCAGTGCATGCTGAAGGTCCTGGCTTGAAGGGGCCAACACAACAACATCATCCGCAAAGAGCAGAGACGAAATCGTGTGGTCCCCAAACTTGACACCATCCGGCCCCTGGCTGCGCCTAGAAATTCTGTCCATAAAAATTACGAACAGAACCGGCGGCAAAGGGCAGCCCTGCCGGAGTCCAACATGCACTGGGAACAAGTCTGACTTACTGCCGGCAATGCGGACCAAGCTCCTGCTTCGGTCGTACAGGGACCTGACAGCCCTTAGCAAAGGACCCAGGACCCCATATTCCCAAAGCACTCTCCACAGGATGCCGCGAGGGACACAGTCGAATGTCTTCTCCAAATCCACAAAACACATGTGGGTTGGTTGGGCAAACTCCCATGAACCCTTCAGCACCCCGTAGAGAGTATAGTGCTGGTCCAGTGTTCCACGGCCCGGACGAAAACCACACTGTTCCTCCTGAATCCGAGGTTCTACTATCGGCCGTATTCTCCTCTCCAGTACCCTGGCATAGATTTTCCCGGGGAGGCTGAGAAGTGTGATCTCCCTGCAGTTGGAACACACCCTCCGGTCCCCCTTCTTAAAAAGAGGGACCACCACCGGGTTCGGGGATTGCCGCCTCGACAGGCTTTAGAGACTTTACGGCCACAGCTCAGAGCGGCCGCTTCAACAATGACGGTGGAGAACATGGTCCACTCGGACTCAATATCTCCAGCCTCCCTCGGGATCCAGTTGAAGCTCTACCGGAGGTGGGAGTTAAAGATCTCTCTGACAGGAGACTCGGCCAGACGTTCCCAGCAGACCCTTGTAGTACGCTTGGGCCTGCCAAGTCTGTCCAGCTTCCTCCCCCGCCATCGGATCCAACTCACCACCAGGTGGTGATCAGTTGACAGCTCTGCCCCTCTCTTCACCCGAGTGTCCAAGACATACGGCCACATGTCAGATGAAACGACAATATAGTCGATCATCGACCTACGGCCTAGGGTGTCCTGGTGCCACGTGCACTGATGGACACCCTTATGCTTGAACATGGTGTTCGTTATGAACAAACAGTGACTAGCACAAAAGTCCAATAACTGAACACCGCTCGGGTTCAGATCAGGGGGGCCGTTCCTCCCAATCACGCCCCTCCAGGTGGCACTGTCGTTGCCCACGTGGGCGTTGAAGTCCCCCAGTAGAACGATAGAGTCCCCAGTCGGAGCACTTTCCAGCACCCCTCCCAGAGACTCCAAGAAGGTCGGGTACTCTGCACTGCCGTTCGGCCCGTAGGCACAAACAGTGAGAGACCTATCCCCGACCCGTAGGCGCAGGGAAACGACCCTCTCGTTCACCGGGGTAAACTCCAACACATGGCGGCAGAGCTGGGGAGCGATCAGCAAACCCACACCAGCCCGCCGCCTCTCACCATGGGCAACTCCAGAGTGGTGAAGAGTCCATCCTCTCTCAAAGAGTGTGGTTCCAGAGCCCAAGCCGTGCGTAGAGGTGATCCCGACTACCTCTAGTCGGAACCTCTCAACCTCACGCATGATCTCAGTCTCCTTCCCCGCCAGCGAGGTGACGTTCCACAACCCTAGAGCTAGTTTCCGTGTCCAGGGATCGGGTTGTCTAGGCTCCAGGGTGATTTTTCTCATCATTTAAAGGGTTTTGAACTGCTCTTAGTCTGACCCGTCGCCTAGGACCTGTTTGCCTTGGGAGACCCTACCAGGGGCATATAGCCCCAGACAACATAGCTCCTAGGGTCACTCGGGTACTCAAACCCCTCCACCACGTTAAGGTGGCAGTTCATGGAGGGGCATTTATATTCACACCAGGGTTATTATATTTTTTAATTAGTTATGGTTTCTTTTTAAATACATTTTTCTAATTCAGTTTTTTAGTTTTAGCCTGTTTTAGGTTGGCTTAATTATATTAATAATATTTAAATATTGCCCAATATTTTTATTTTAGTGAGTTTTGGACCTTACATTTCTAGTTCTATTTTTTTGAGTGATTCATTTGACACAAACCCAACAAGGAACATTTCAAAAGAAACACACTTGCTACTGTTAAGCATGCTAGTGGAAGCACCATGTTATGGGGATGTTTGTGGCATTACTTGTAGTTTTCTGTCCTTCACAAAAATCTAGGGGTGCAAAGTTGATGAGCACCAACTGAACACTCACAGCAGCTTCCAGGTAAAATGTTGTGTATTATTTGAATGGTCGTCTTCAATAATTAACCTTTGCTGACAGCCAGCTAATTCATTGATTAGAATGCACTTACTACTAAAAAGTGTGGTTGTTTCACCAATCTCTTGTAAAATATATGACTATGCACTTACCGCAAGTTGCTCTGGTTAAGAGTATCTTCTAAATTACTGAAATAAAACTTTTTCCTTTTCAACTTTTTTAGAAAGGAAAGTAAAAGTTACAGTGGTCTCTTAATTTTTTCCGGAGCTGTATATTTCTCAATAATGACTATGGCAGTGGACGTGTACAATATGGTTTCCAGTCTTTCCTTGCTCTTCAGAAATGTTTTCATGATACAAGTATTCAAAGGAGGTAAAAGCAAATCTGGAGGCTGAATTTGCATCAGCCATGGTGAACTAAATGAACTACTCCACTACTTTTTTTTCTTCAGACAGTAGGATAAGTAAGAAATACAAGAGATCACATTCATTTTCTATAATCTTGATGACAATGTGGGACAGATCCCCAATGGTCCGCCTGGTCCGTGTAGCGATGCCCACTTAAATCCACCACCTGTGTAAACACAGCGTAAATGTCATTCTTTGTCCTTCTGTTTCTTCCACAGCAAAGTATCCAGAAATCAAGGCCCTAATGGGGCCCGACCCCCAGTTAAAGTGGGTGGTTACGGCGATGGTTCTGACCCAGCTCCTGGCCTGCTACATGGTCCAGGACCTCCCCTGGAAGTGGGTGTTCTTCTGGGCCTACGGCTTCGGCGGCTGTATCAACCACTCGCTGACCCTCGCCATCCACGACATCTCGCACAACGTGGCCTTCGGCAACAAGCTGGCACGGCTCAACCGCTGGTTTGCCATGTGGGCCAACCTGCCCATTGGACTACCCTACTCGGCCTCATTCAAGAAGTACCACATCGACCACCACCGCTACCTGGGCGGCGATGGCCTGGACGTAGACATCCCCACGGACGTGGAGGGCTGGTTTTTCTGCACGCCGCTGCGGAAAGTCGCGTGGCTTTTCCTCCAGCCGCTGTTTTATGCCCTGCGCCCCCTGGTGGTGAACCCCAAGCCGATCTCCAGACTCGAGGTGGTGAACGCTGCCGTCCAGTTTGCCGCAGACTCCATAATCTTCTACCTGTGGGGACTGAAGCCGATCGTGTACCTCATAGCAGGGTCGATCCTATGCATGGGCTTGCATCCCATCTCGGGACACTTCATAGCGGAGCACTACATGTTCCTGAAGGGCCACGAGACCTACTCTTACTACGGCTCCCTGAACATGATCACCTTCAACGTGGGTTACCATATGGAGCACCATGACTTTCCCAGCATACCAGGCAGTAGGTTGCCTCAGGTGAGAGGGATCAAATGCGGTGTGTATGGCAGGGCTTGATGAACCCTATTTGGCCGCGGGAGGCCGTGGTGTTGCCAGATAGTATGACAGCAGAAAGTGTGGAATTACGACGATACTGATAATTTTATTATGATCAGTAATATGAACGATGGCGCGATATGAACAATAGCATTAGATTAGAGAAAAACACCCCCCCCCCCCCGGGTAAAATATTTAAACAAGGTTAGAACTGCAAAATTATATCTTAACCAAAAAAGAAAACGTGCAATTATTAAATAGAATTATAAAGCAGCAAATCTTTCTTTATGTAACTTTATGCAACATTTTTGAAATGCAGGAATTTAACCGTTTTTTTACGCACTGGAGATCAATACCCAGGACCACCAAATGTGATTGTAGATAGTTTACCATGATATTCAAAGATCTCTACAATGTACCAGGATTTAAGTTAGCCAATCACTACAGTACGTTGGTTTGTTGGTGTGTACAAGGCCGATTTGATATGTGTCTTTGGGAAATGATCGCTGGTTGCAAGCTGGGTTGCCAGATGTCATTGACAGTATAACGCAAAATCACCCGGGGGTTCTATACAACCCTGTCAGTAAATCAACCAACCCAAGCCCATTTTTGCCCACACACTGTCATAAAAAATAGCCCAATTGGGCAACCAACACTGGCAAAACTGGTTTGCATATCCAAGTCCTGCCCAATATATCCATTCATTATAACTGTACCCTAGGTGCCATTCAACAATGTTTTTTTTTTCTTCCGTTCAGTAGCTAGAGACTAATTACACAATTCCTAACCTTAACCAACATAGCCCAAATGTTTGTTTTTTTGTCAGTGGTAGGACTGTTCAGACAGAATTCTACTGAATGACAGGCTCTAGTCGTATTTGATGTTACCTATGAATACAAGTAATTATTAAGATAATAAACCTGATGTTGCAGTTAGTCAGAAACCTGTCATGTCAACAGAGTACTCCCTCTCACTGACCTGTTATCTGTGGCAGGTGAAGAAGATTGCTGCTGAGTACTACGACTTCCTGCCGCAACACACTTCCTGGAACCAGGTGTTGTGGGACTTTGTTTTTGATGACTGCATAGGGCCCTATGCCAGGATCAAGAGGGAATATAAGCTTGTAAAGCAGGAGTAGTTGCCACATCAGAACACGTTCTCCTAAAATATATTGCTACCAATTGTGATAACGGGGCGCTAGTTTCAGACCGTTCCAGGGAACCCGACTTAAGAACACACAGGCCTAAATTAGAAGATGACAAATCATTTCTATGGACACCTCGGCTGACGACCAATCATTTGTACGGACATAAGCTAACGACCAATAATTTGTACGGACATAGGCTAACGGCCAATAATTTGTACGGACATAGGCTAACGACCAATCATTTGTACGAACATAGGCTAACAACCAATCGTTTGTACGGCGACCAATCTTTTTTCATGGACACATTGGCTGATGACCAATAATTTGCAAAAAAAACATCAAAATACGTTTTAGTTGGTTGGAACCAGTGACATTAACAATGTTCGTCATTAAAATCTCAGACCTTTGCTGGAATTCTGTTTACATTGTGGGAGGCAGTCCTCCTTCCAAAGTTCACCCGAAGGTCACGTTGCTTATTTGCAGTGTATGTAAGGAAATTAGGAGGATGTGGGGAGGTGCAGAGTTAAAATTAGTATTGAAAATGTTTCTTGTGGTTAGAGGAGGTGTCTCTGCGGTAAAGATCTGCTGTTGCTCTCCAATAGTTTTGGTTCAGTAAAAATATACATATGATATTACTAAGTATTTTTAACAGAAATTCATTAGACATAAAATACCCTATTATTATTATTATTATTATTATTACATGGCAGAGGATTCTGTGTGTGAATGTAAATGTGCAATACCTGAACAGATTGACAGATTGAATACCCACCAAAGATCTATCTTTTAAGAATAAAAGCATTCACAATTCAGGTTCTGTATAGGCTACACTGTACATAGTCTTTTTCTTTTGTAACATCAGTTGACTGAAAAATGTTTTAGACGTCGTAACTGTTGATAGGTGAAACACTCCACTCCATGCTGTAAACAGGAGCCAGATCTAATGTTTGATTTCAAATGAATTTACTTTCAGTTTTGAAATTCAATTCAGAACTTAGTCAAAGGGAGTATAATGTCACAACCGATATTCAATCAAATATGTTCCTCAAATAAACATTTTCATATTGTCACAAAGAACGTCTGCACTTCATGTATACTTTTCTTTTAGCTTGAGCCACCGGCTCCAGTTTCACATATCAAATTCCAGTTCAACCTTAAATAGCAAGGAGGAAATTCACAAAAAAACAAACCACCACCGTAACCTTCCCAATTTTTTTTTTTTAAACCCAATTCTATAATTCATAAAGATTGGATTCATGCATGGTTATAATACACAATGACAAGTCAAATAGACTATACTGTATAGTCACTCTGGGTTTCATAGGGGGGGGGGGCCTATGGCTCATTGGGGAAAATCTGGGCTGTGAATTTACAGTTGGGGGTCTGTTCAATAAATTATCCCTAACTTACAGTGATTTCATACACTGGGGTTGTGTTCATTATGGCACAAAATGGAAAAACACATTTTTTAACATTTTGCAATGGACAATGACAATGAGTGTTTCTAACAGCAACAAATCCAGGTAGTCTCCCACCTTGTCAGATGACTAAAGCACGCCATATGCCATATATGGGTGTAAAACATCCAAGGATAAACTAAATAATATAAAATATAAAAGGCTGACGAAAACACTGTGCAAGTTTCCTCCAGGACCTGCCAATGTTCAACAGCAGTTCTGTATGACTCTCTATAATTTTACGATTAATAAAATAATCACAGTTGTTGTTTTTTTTTTAAATAATAAAACGGTAAAAACTTAGAAAACAAAAATATTTTCTTTTGTAAGACTTAGAGCATACTTAGAGCAGCAAGCTGCTAAGTGGACTGAGTCTTTAAATGCACGGAGAGGACAACAATGGAAAACCGTACAAGCGTCCGCCCGTCAATCCGTCTGTTCTTCTGTTATCTTCTCTCTCGTCCGCGTTCTCCCACTTCATTTTTATCCCTCTGTTCTGCACAGCAGACTCAATGTTGGCTCAACCTTTCTGCACCGTTACAGAAATGTTTTCGTAGCGTCACAGAAAAATTGAGAGAACATTCCTTCACAGCACATCTTCTTGTCCCTCATACTTCCAGCAGGTCCTGCCGTCCAGAGATTATGATGTATGGATTCGACCGATTTCTTGTCTTATGGCTGAAAAAGAGGTCAACATTTCGTTTTTGCACATAAACTGTGTGTATATGTAATAGAAGTGCAGTGAAGGGCAGCATCACTGAATCATTCTTTATTTCAAAAGAAACAGGAATAACGACAAAATATTTGAATTGTATGTCATTGTGTCATCTTAGGACATATTTTATTAGTATACCGTTATGTGCTGTAATAATTTTTTTTTTTTACTATAGAAAGTCTATAGAACAGGAATAAGCATAGTACTGTAGGTTGTCCTGGATAAGAGTATCTGTTAAAAGTTAACTGGTCCCTGATGCTCAACGTGTTTTTGGAATAATATCATCTTTCTGACAAACCTCTTTCCTTTACCCACCATTAATGATCTCATCTTTCACCTTCTGCAATTCCCGTACCACCTCCTCCAAGATTTCCTGCCGGGAAATCGGATCAGGGTTTTCATGTTGAAACACAGTCTGATCCGTCCAATCCAGTTTTGAAACAAGGCATCGATAAACACTTTCTACCCCACTAATTATTACATTTTCTTTATACAGGGGAAACCCATTGAGAGTGGGTTCTCATTTGTCATACCAGAATTAGCAGAAAAACAAGCCTTTTTTGTTTCAATCTTGATGATTAGGGCTTACAGCTCATGGAATTAAAAAATCCAGTATCTCAAAATATTACACAAAAAAACATATAAAACAGAAATGTCGACCTGGGAAGTGGTGTGTCTCATTGTCCTCTTGACAATTCAGGTCAGGTGATTTGGCTGGCCAATCAAGCACAGTAATGCCATGGGCAGCAAACCAGTTACCAGGCACTGTGTGCAGGTGCCAAGTCTTGCTGAAAAAGCAAATCGGCATCTCCATAAAGCTTGTCAGCAGATGGAAGCATGAAGTGCTCTAAAATCTCCTGGTAGATGGCTGCATTGACTCTGGACTTGACAAAACACAGTGGACCAACACCAGCAGATGACATGGCACCTCAAATCATCACTGACTGTGAAAACCTCACACTGGACTTCAAGCAACTTGGATTCTGTGCCTCTCCACTCTTCCTCTAGACTCTTGGACCTTGATTTCCAAATGAAATGCAACATTTACATTCATCTGAAGAGAGGACTTTGGACCACTTAGATATGGTCCAGTTCTTTTTCTCCTCTGCCCAGGTAAGACGCTTCTGACATTGTCTCTGGTTCAGGAGTGGCCTGACATGAGTGTGGTAGGAAAAGTGCACCTTTTCCTACCACACTTTTCCCTTCCAGTCAACTTTCCATGAATATGCTTTGATACAGCACTCTGCAAACAGCCAGCCCTTTCAGGAATGACCTTCGGTGTCTTACCCCCCTCATGGAGGGTGTCAATGAGTGTCTTCTGGACAACTGTCAAGTCAACAGTCTTCCCCATGATTGTGGTTGTGTGTACTGAAAGCTCAGGGAGTTAATTAGCTGATTAGAGTTCTTCTCAGCTCGACATTTCTGTATTGTAAATTTTTTATTCTAATATTTTGAGACACTGGATTTTTGATTTCCATGAGCCATAAGCCGTAATCATCAAGATTGCAACAAAAAAAGCCTTGAAATGTTTCACTTTGTGTAATTAATCTAGAATATATGTAGGTGTCGACCTGATTTTTAATGTCTAGTTTTGACGCATCATCGAGAGTTTTGGGCAAAGCTCCCATTTAACTGTAAATCAAAGGAACGATGAGACTCATACCTGCTTCATCCTGTCAAAGTCTACGTCACCTTCGCTGGTGCTCCCCACTGGTCGCACCCTGTCACAACACCAAAACACCAGGCTCAAATCATCAATCATTTGTTAGAATTAGTGGTGATGTTCGATGCAACACTGCCATTCATTAATCGTGTATTGTTGCCATAAATCCGAGATGGTTGTTCAGGGTGTTGCTGTCAAGCTTCGACCGCAATGAGCAAACGCTGTCATGATTCACACTGAAAAGACCGGGCCTGTGGGCTTGGCTTCATCGCAGTATTGAACTATGTCTGTTATTCAGCTCTCAAGGCCCTTTGTTGTCTTACTGACAGGAAAGAATCTGGTTGTGCGATATATAAAACTGCCAGAAACTCCAGAATGTGGCTGAAATAGTTAGCAAATCCATAACAGAGACATAAAAATAAACTTAGCAGTAAAATAAATTCCACATATGTACATCCAATCTACTGAACGCCTTGTCATCGTTCCACTAGATTGTTTTAAAAGGTTTGGGGAGTCCAAAGAGATTACAAGACCAACCTTGATACCAGTGATGGTTTGTCTACAGAGTTTGCCCTGTCCCATGGCTTCTTCCCCGCATCTAGGAGAGAGCATCACAATGAGAAGACACTCCCTTTACAAAGACTTCTGGATTAATACAGCCAGCAACACAGGCAATGGACAGAATCTGAGTGTTTACCTGTGGAGTTCTGGCCTGGCTTGGGATCCTCCTGTAACATAAAATGAAGGTGGATAATCAGTGTGTTTGTGTGTGTATTACCTTGTCTGGAAAAACAACCATTCTAACCATTTGACTGAATGGCTCCGCATTCAAACCGGGAGTGACTGTGTTATTCGACAGGACATAATTGGGTCCCTGTTAGCAAAATGTTTGGTACTGTATATAAACCAGCCACTGCATAAAACAACGGAGACACCACCGAGCAAATAGATGATGACGCTAAATGCAATGTTCCTCCAATTAGCTAGCTAGCTAGCCAGCTAGCTACTGAAGTGAAGTTTTATCAAAATTAACACGTTTTAATGAAACAAGAGCTGCCTTGTTCTGCTCAGTCAGTGCAGCATGCAGGCAGTTCAACTGGATGGTCAGCTGGCCCACAACATTACAACCTGGTAGATGGTGTTTGGATGAAAAAGATGTGTGTGAAGAATGTGTTGTAGGAGACTGGTTGGTGGATTAAAGCCAATTAAGCCAATTTGTATTGCGGTGGGAATTTGTATGAACTTTCTTATTGGCAAAATGAAAGCCAGGATTGCTGGATTGTTCTAGTAGACCTTCCTCCAACTGTTGTGGTTGTGTTTGTGATCAAGCTTGGTGTGTGCAATAATCTTTAGACATCAAACTGAAACGTTCTAGTTTTAAAACAAAGTAGCGAACTGAATTACCTCCTCAGGCTTCTCTGAGGCTTTCCGTCTGCAGGAAAAGGAAATTAAGGCATTACAAAATATAAAGACAACAATTTATAGTGTAATTTCACATGCTAGAAGCTTATCTAAAACCACATTAAGGAATACTTCTTTGTTCTAATCTTCAATTAAAATTTAAAATCTTAAAAAATTACAGAACAATCCAGAATTTTCCTTGTTAAAAAATTATCTACAAAACACAATGCCTCCCCTCCAGGACACCCATGGCCAAAATTGTATTCTTGTTAGGTGTAATTCAATTAAAATGGGGTCATCGTCGTTCTCCTCTCACCTGCGCGCAAGAAGGGCGTTCATTTCCTGCATAAGCCCCTCCCCTCCACCACTACTACCTCCACTCGAGCGGTTGGCATCGCTCTTCACTGCTCCTGTTCCTGGGGGACTGTTTTCATCCTGAGAATACATCACATTGGCCGCCACTTGACTTCCATTTTATATCCGATAAAAGCCAACCAACAGGCAATCTATACACGGTTTCAGGGTCCGAGCAGTTTTGCACATTGATAAGGAGGGCCTTGTTCAGTGGGGTAAACCACAGAAAAACATTTAAAACGTTTTGGAAAAGAAAACAAAAAAGCTTTTTTTTTTTTTGAACGTTCAGGTTGTTATCTCTGTTTAATTCTTCATTTGTTTCGTCCGACTGACCAGGACTAATTTCAGAATACTAACCCTTGCCACTTTGCGGAGTTTGGCTCCAGCCAAGGCGGCCGCAAGTCCTGAGAGTGGCTGCGCCAGCTCGTTCCCCACTCCCCCGACTGGCGGCCCGCCGGGTCCTCCACCAACCGGCAGTGGAGGGGGCATCGGAGGTGGCACCGTGGCTGGGGGCGGGGGGCCCGGTGGGGGTGGGGGTGCCATGGGCGCAGCGGGAGCTGCCGGCGGGGCCACAGCCAGCACGGTGGGGAGGGACACTGGACCTGGGAGGAAATCGAAAGGCAGCAACGGTTCAGGTCATGTGACATCAGGTCTACCGGCTAGCACAGACTGGATGTTTTGTCCTCAGCCAGGGCTTGCACTCCAGTTAGAGGACAAAGCACAGCATCAGGTAGTGGAATTTACGGGGGGGGCGTTAATGTTTGCACAGTAGGTATTTACTCACAAATGATTGGTTTGTGGTTGTTTACTGAATTTTGTTTTGAGGTGTGCGTGTGTGGAGTGAAACCCCCCCTCTCCCCTCCCCCAAACACTCACACACCAGACAAACAGCATCGCTTGTCGAGGTGTCTGGCTCGGTGAGGCCTGGTGGTACTTACTGCTGGTGGTGGTGGAAGCCTGAGTGCCCAGAGCGGCTGAGCCACCCTCTGACGGGGCTGCAGAGTATGAGGGGGGGGAGAATTGGGGTGCCGGTGGTGGTGGGGGCCCGGCTGGGTACATCTGCTGCTCGGTATGGAAGGAGGAGGGGTACTGGGCCTGGTGGCCGGACATGGGGGCGGGGCCCTGGGCGAAGCTGGCCTGATAGAGGTTACAGTAGTCCTCCGATTGGCCATTGGAACTGGGTACGTAGGCCGGGATATGGGGTTGGCCGGGCTGGTCCAGGGGGTGTGGCTTTACCCGGCTGTGGCGAGGCGGCAGAGGGAGGGCCACAGGGAGGACGGGCTGGGGCATAGGGGGCACGGCCACCACGCCCCCTGCATGGGGACTGCAGGGCACAGGGTTGAACATGTGACCATGGGAGGCAGACCAGGTCCCGTGCTTGGGGGGCAGCGCTGGCTCCTGCTGGGCGTGACCCTGGTGGTGGGCCCGCATGGCGGGGGGGGACAGGGGGATCTGGCGCACCTGCCGGGCCAGGGCCGCGGGCACCCCAGGCAGCACGGGTGAGAAGGCCGAAGCCAGGGAGGTTGAGAGCTGGGAGAGCTGGGTGGTGTTGTCGCCAGCCAGCCCGCCCCCCGCCGCCACAGCCTCCCTGTCCTGGTAGGAGGAGGAGGAGGAGGAGGAAGGGGAGGAGTTGGAGGGCAATCGGGCGTAGGAGGGCGGCAGGGTGGAGGCCCGGTAGTGTCTGAACTCAGTGGGCGTGTCATGGGGATGAGAGGGAGGGGATGACACCTTATGTTGGAGGGTGGAGACAACTACAAACACACGGACAGACGGACCAGAGCCGGTGGGAAAACAACACAACAGTCAAAAAAAAGGAAAAGAAAAAGAGAGAACAATGAGGAATCAAGCAGAGGTGATGAAATAAATAAACCGAGAACAAAATCACAGATAAGAAAAACGAAGCAAAATGCAACATGACCACACTCCGCTAAAAAGCAGCATGTCGCATTGTTGCCCAACTGCGGACTGCACGCTGGCAGTGTGAGAGTGGCTTGACGGTCGCCGGGAAACATTTGTGTTTGTGCATGGATAAGCATGATTAAATAATGACTGGAGGAAGGGGTGATTCAAAACAAACCCAGAAGTGTCCAAGGCAGCACCCTTAGCCGTGGTCCCGTTCATTACGCGACAACGCAACGAAACATTTTGCTATGGAAAATTAACAATGAGCATAGCTCATTGGACAGGGTCAATTCACGGTTCCGATCAACTGTTGTGTGCGTGGCACCTGACGAATAGGACCTGTGTGTGCGCTACACTGGGTTCTGTTTGGTTGCCATGGTCGCCATGCTATCCTCACAGAGAGAATAGGATGGGAAGACATTATCGCTCAGAGGCTGTGTTGACAGTGCTTTGTGATGTGTGTTCACATGTCTTGTTTGACAAGGTCTGTTTGTCAGCAGGTCATACCCGAGCCAGACGTCCGCCGCTCCCTCTCTTTGTGGGCCACTCCCTGCATCTGATGCTGCTCCATCATTTGCCTGTGAATAAAAAGAGGACACATACGTGTGTTAGCGTCTTCCTGTAGCCTGCCTGTTTAGGGTCTTCCAGTAGCCTGCCTGTTTAGCGTGTTCCTGTAGCCTGCCTGTTTAGCGTCTCCCTGTAGCCTGCCTGTTTAGGGTCTTCCAGTAGCCTGCCTGTTTAGCGTGTTCCTGTAGCCTGCCTGTTTAGGGTCTTCCTGTAGCCTGCCTGTTTAGGGTCTTCCTGTAGCCTGCCTGTTTAGCGTCTTCCTGTAGCCTGCCTGTTTAGCGTCTCCCTGTAGCCTGCCTGTTTAGGGTCTTCCTGTAGCCTGCCTGTTTAGGGTCTTCCTGTAGCCTGCCTGTTTAGGGTCTTCCTGTAGCCTGCCTGTTTAGCGTCTTCCTGTAGCCTGCCTGTTTAGTGTCTCCCTGTAGCCTGCCTGTTTAGGGTCTTCCTGGAACCTGCTTGTTTAGCATATTCATATTGCCTGCCTGTGCTCATGAATATATTGCTTCTTGACAGTGGGACAGTGGGTGGACGCCAACTGATGCGAAGAACATGCACATCTTAAATTATACCACTTGAAAACAAGCAGTCATGCTTCTGAAATATGAACTCAGTGGAGTATAAGCAGAGTCAATTAGTAAGCCAGAAGTTTTTTTATATATAACAAATACATACATACAGCTCCGGAAAAAATTAAGAGACCACTGCACCTTTTTCTTTCCTTTCCAAAAAAGTTGAAAAGAAAAGTTTTGAGTGAGGAACAGAAGAATTCAATTTGCAGTGGACTCTTAATTTGAACCCTTCTGTTCTTGACTCAAAAGCTTCCTTTTCGACTATTTTGGAAAGGAAAGAAAAGGTTGAGTTTGTCTCTTAATTTTTTCCCGGAGCTATATATAGTTTTCTCACAAGGGACATAGGTTGATTACATTTGTATATCCCCTTTCTACCACTAGAGGGGGCTAAGGACAGATGACTAGCCAATGAATAAGAGGATGGCCAGATGTGTATTGTATGATCAATGCTATATAGAGCCTCCTGATATTTTTTTTTTTATGAAACATCTTAGATTAATTCACACTTGTTTTTTCGACCAATGAGACCAGCTCTAAAAGAAGATCTGATGTGGCTGATTAAAACAAAATAAAAAAAATTTACTGGGTGGTGATGCTTCTGATGCTTCCACACAAACCAGTCGCTTCATAGGTCTGTCTATTTCCACTGCTTTATGTCACCACCACAAAGCTCAGAATGCTCACCTCCTCTGTGCATCGGGGTCTTCTGACGAGGGCCCATTTTGGCGTTGGACAGCGGGTCCTGAGGTAGGGAAGAGAAACGGATTAATTAACTGAACGATCAGTCGAGAAGGGAGAGGATGACGGTGTCAAAGGGCGGCAGGTTGGATTCGAACCAATGAGGACCCGGTGTATGGATCCGAACCAATGAGGACCCTGTGTATGGATTCAAACCAATGAGGACCCGGTGTATGGATTTGAACCAATGAGGACCCAGTGTATGGATCCGAACCAATGAGGACCCTGTGTATGGATTCAAACCAATGAGGACCCGGTGTATGGATTCGAACCAATGAGGACCCAGTGTATGGATCCGAACCAATGAGGACCCTGTGTATGGATTCAAACCAATGAGGACCCGGTGTATGGATTCGAACCAATGAGGACCCAGTGTATGGATTCAAACCAATGAGGTCCCAGTGTATGGATTCAAACATATGAGGACACATCATCGTCAGACCAGCCAGGTCAGAGTAACGCCTCCTGCTTGGAGCAAAAGACAGCCTCCTACGAGAAGACTTCACATGGCTGGGTTTGTGTTCTTCCCCCACATGTGAAAACCCCTTCACTCGTAGCCATAGCAGAGGCGCCTTGAGATCTCAACGGACGGCTGCAGCAGACGCATTATGTGCTAGTCTGGATGTAGTTTCTGTTTTAATTCACTGACCCTGAACCACACTGAAGTAGGACGTCCTGTTTGACGGGGGTACTGTTTATTTTGCAGTTCTAGGGAAAATCACAACAAATGAACAAGAGGAGTCTGGGTACCAAAATTGAACCTTTATTTACACAGCATATGTGCTCTATAAGCTACTGTCACAATGAAATGTTACAGGCTCCTTGCTCACTAGCAGTCCTACTCGTGGTTAGAGGATCGTGGGTAGGGAGCCCAGCCCCCTTCCCAGCACACTAAATGTCCATTGTCAAATATCCCTTCAAGACAGATGGGCTACGAACTAACAAACTTTCCTCTTCATTGAAAAGAGAAAAGCTCTAAACCAGGTCAGCCAAAGTCCACATCACAGATTAACAGAGCCCTGTAGATCCTGTTCTTCAACTGTACAAACAGAATCCTGTGAATCACCCACTCAAATGAATTCCTTCACAAGGCCTTGTTTCTGTAACACATTAGTACGGGGACAGGCATTCGTGCACAGGGAGATGTGTCCATGTGGTTAAACAAAAGACCACGACAACTGTAATATTGCCCACTTACATCAGGTCTACCACCGTGTTGACGCGGAAAAATACATTAGGACCATATGACCTAACGACAGCCAAAATAACCGCCTCAGATGCATGTCGGGCCATTGACAGACAGCCAGTTAATTCCATAAATTGCGAGCTGGGTCAAATGGCATTTCACCCGCTTGGTGTCCTCATGCTCTCCTCCTGAGCCCAACACTGGATTAGCGCCGCATGCCTTGGCTGTTGACATTAGGTTGTTAGCTTTAGCATGGTGTATTGGAGCTCATCATAGCATGAGAAATAGTGATGTCCTGGCTGTTGACATTAGGATGTTAGCTTTAGCATGGTGTACTGAAAAACATCATAGCACGATATATAGTGATGTCTTAGTTGTTGACATTAGGATTTTATGGTTAGCATGTTGTATTTTAGCATATCAGTAGCACCAGACTTTGTGATAGCTGTACATTTGGATGGGATGTCTTGTTGTGTGTCAGCATACTTGGACATTAGGAAGTATTCTAGAAACATTCATCGTGTTTTGGAGCATGGATGCACAAACAGATATGCAAATGTGAATGACACTGTCTGAGGTTTTTACACATGTGAACTGGGTAAGAGGTAAAAACGAAAATTGCGCCATTTTCTCAACTCCTATTGGGTCTTAAAGATGCATTCAGGGTGTTTGGCCACCGGTTGTAAAAGTGGGGCTGTTGAGTCAAAATTGTTCCCTGAAAATTGTGTGCTACAGTATATCATGTATTCACCGACATCACGCTGCAAAAAAACGTGTAACATTCTTTTGAAGAAACACAGTCCCCTACGCTAACACATTTCTTAAACAAGCTATCTCCACGCACTTCTGGACAAGTTGTTCTACAGTGTCACAGGCTGGCCATGTGATCTCCAAAATATGTAACATTCTCATATCCATGCCAACGAGGGACAATAAATCAGGGGTAAGATGTAACTCGTTCAACCGTTTTGTTTTTGTCTGACTTCTTTGAATCCACCACCATCTCCGGGGAAATATTTTGGGAGAGTTTGGCCAATGTGCTTTCTGCACTGTGCGCCGCAGTTTGTCAATCTTTGGCAGACGTCCTGGCTCCCCACTGGCGGCGAATGAAGAATATAAAAAACATTTTTGGAAGGCTGAATGTCTGTAAGTTAGTGTGGTGATGCATTTTCATAACACTGCACAATTTCATGAGACAAACTGGTCGATTCCCCACGAGGAAAGCTTCAACAGAGACCTGGGGTCCAGGAACTCAAAGTTCTATGTGTATTCACTATGTATGAAAACCATGTGGATGGGCAGATTTGGTTTTCATTTCTTTTGTCTATTGTGTTGTGAAATGAGTTAATTTATTATGTATTACAAGAAACGTCTTAGTCACAGCAGCTGTGTTGAAATGTCTCCCCGTACAACACAGAGATCGGTCTGTCCAGGAGCCTACAAACATTTCCACAGGAAACCTCAACAGAACCGGACTAGCACCACTGTTGACCAGAACAGACCTAAACCCCCACCCTCGTCCACATCTGCGCGTAGCTCCTACAGAGTGTTCTGCCTGCAAACGCGATGGCTACGCTGACCCAACCATCCATCCTGAACCAGATTTGAGGAAGAACATTATTTAGTGTGATATTCTTCATGGTATCCTACATGGCTCACAGTCTAATCTAGCGTTTGTCATAAAATACATTATTAACACCAGGATCAATTAGAGGCAACGGGAAACCCCAACCGAGCTCACAAAATGTCCACTGTGACATCACAGGGAGGGGTACCGGATATACCTGAGATGTAAGCTGATGTTACCGAGGTAATGTTTAGGGGAGACACTGAGCCAGAATCTGCTGCTCAACTAAGGAGGAGGCCACCCTATTCTGAGAGAGAGATATAATAACAGGTCCTTCCGGGATGATATTGCATATCAGTAATACTGGCCCATCTAATAACCCCCGGAAGCTCCTTTGCCACTCCAGAGCACCTCATTGGCTGGTATTTCCGCTGGGCGTGTTCACAAAGGACACGTGGAGCATCCAAATATGAACACACCTTTGCCGGTCAGCACTAGACGTCGATAAGACCTCTTTTCAGGGAGAATACATCTCACCATATCCAACCATTTGCAGCTTTGGATGTTTTTTTTCCTTTTGGCTTTCACTTGGAATTATCAAATTTTCAGCAACTGACCACTGTAAGGACATTTGCCAAGTTTGGGCTTATCACAGTTTTGAAATAAGTTACAGAAATGCACGTTCTCTAATACTATGCTGGATTCATTCCAAAAACTCAAACCGTGTTTGTCATCATCGAAAAGATGTGCAAATACAATACTGCCATTTTTTATTATCTAACGAAGCCAACCGTAGCCTTAATACAGTATCTCTTCTCCCTGACAACATGTTCATGGAAAACATTCCCACTGCCAATGAGAAGTGTTTTAGTTCTGTGGATATATATGTGTGTGTAAGTGTGTGCACGTGAAGAAAGTGTGTGCACATGAAGAAAGTGTGTGCATGCATTTGTTCTCTGTTCTCTCAGCCGGGAGCTCTCTGATAGGAATGGCTTTGGGACGTTTTCTTTTCATACTTCCTGAAAGTCCTTTGAGCTGCCCTTGTTAGCGGCTGATCATTTAGCAGCTTGGTTTTCTTTACAGCGTTTAGTTTATAAAACAACATTGTGTGGCGCCTATTATTGTGTGATACTATTCCTTGGGGTTAAAGGAAACCACAGCAAAGCAAATATGCGATTTGATTCTGTCTTTTCATTGACATACTTTCCCAGCCACGTCCAGTTCCAAACTAAACCAAGGAACAAAATGTAAGATGGAGTCTCTAGGGGCTGGTGAGGGCGTGGTTGATTTAAAGAGCGATGTTTGTCACCACAATGCTCAGAGAGACTAGGCATTCGGGGTCCTGGCTTTTGCATTGGTGAGGTGAAACGGGCAGCGTCCCAGGGGTACCAGGGTTCAGTCAAGCCTGAGCCTCGTAAAAGGGATCATCAAGGGACATAACAACCATTACTTCGATGAAAAAGTCCCAGCACCAATTCACCAACTGCTTGTCGCAGGTGTTTGCTAATGTTGGTCATTAGGATGGGTATAGAAATGTAAAGTTTGAAATTAAATACATTTGCTAATCTGCGAGAGACAATACAACAACCATAAAACTAGCATTAGTTGTTTAAAAGACAATGTAAAAACGGTGCATATATACAGTGTAATTACTCTGTTCCTTGTTACTGTATAAATTCAGGCATATTGCTGTTATTTTTGTCCCTGTCGCACAGTTCCACTTTTATTTTCTGTTAAAATAAAACAGAAATCAAAACCTCAGGAGCCATAGCAAAGCACCCCGAATTGCTTTTACCAGAAAATCATAAAAATACAAAAGCTACTTTTGACACCAGCGTGCTGTTCCGGTGGTCGGTGGTGTTAGCTGGCTGTCCACAGGAATGCATACAACTCAAGTTTAATGTGAAGAACAGTTTACACATTCACATATGGATTAACAGAACATCACCTCCAACTGTGACACCAGAAAGAAGCACCATACGACAAGTCACACAACAGCCCTGATCCTGCCCTTCTCTCTTAAACCTACTCAGCATCAACTATCACCACAGACCACACATCCGCACTTACTTAGAGCGATTTTTGCAGAAGTGCACCTTCTGATGGTGACTGGTGACATCTCTGGGACAATGATCATTGTGAGATCCTCTCCGCAGCTCCGACGGTGTCTTTGGCAGGCTACTTTAGCATGCGGTCTGTTGACTAACTCTGGCTTCCAGTCAGGCAGCTGGCCAGACAACTGAAATAGCATTAGCCACGGGTCTGGCAATCCAACATGGAATCCCAGTAGCAGGTACAAAGCAGGAGAACTCCCGCGACTGCGCTCCCTGGACAGAAGAAGCACCTTGGGTTTGCACGGGAACCCACATAGCTCAGCTAGCCTGCAATGCAGCCACCACCGCCCCCCCCCCCCCCCCCCCCCCCAAAAAAAAAAGAGTGGCATGTGAGATTAGGAGGTCCAAGACAGTTGGGCTCCTGTGGGTATTTTAGCCCGAGACATGTACCAATGAGACGCCCAGGGGAAGGGGCCATTACCGGACCCCCCCACCCCTCCCAAAAACTTATAAACAGCAGCAGTATGTAACAGGAGAGCCCCATGTCCTACTTGTCAAGAGTCAGGCTTCATATCTCGCCAGATTTGTCGTCATAAACTACCAGGCCACGTGCATCACGTCAGTCGACGTCCTTAGATAGATGCGGGCCAGTGTCTTTCCTGAATCATGGAACTGGGGTTGTAAAGGTCTACTGGCTTAGATCGATGCGGGCCAGTGTCTTTCCTGAATCATGGAACTGGGTTGTAAAGGTCTACTGGCTTAGATTGATGCGGGCCAGTGTCTTTCCTGAATCATGGAACTGGGGTTGTAAAGGTCTACTGGCTTAGATCGATGCGGGCCAGTGTCTTTCCTGAATCATGGAACTGGGTTGTAAAGGTCTACTGGCTTAGATTGATGCGGGCCAGTGTCTTTCCTGAATCATGGAACTGGGTCGTAAAGGTCTACTGGCTTGGGACAGAGTCATTGTCCAAAGCCAGTAAACATATTATATATATTTTATATATATGAAAGGTGTTTTATTTTTTGCATAACATTACTGGTTGTGCCCCTACTGAACTCGACTTGGGTCACTGAGTCTACGTCTTGCAGGGTTTTTTATTGAATTTTTAACTTGGTGACTGATAGTCCTTTTAGCTTACATTCCACTCCCCGTTTTCCCGTCATTTTCTTTGACAAATGAAAGGAGTACAAGGAAAGTAATATCGCCAGAGTGCAACGTAAGTTTAAGAAACCGGCGACCAGGCTATAATGTCCAGTAGAGGGAGGTAGAACTCAGTTGAGATCAACCCAGCTACCACCTGAAGCCCACCGTCATTGGCTGGACTGAGTATAAACTGAACAGGCTGAGGGCCTTTCTGAAAATAGATTGTTCTCATTACAACCTACACATGTTCAACTAAATACCATGTTCGTCTGACAATTATTAAAGACTGTCCGCAAATGACTGCATAATGAATTTGCACCTGGTTAAATGGTAGTTAGTAGCTGGCGTGCCAAGATTAATTAACAATAAACATACATACGTTTTAGCTCAAGCCCGACTGAGCCTGACTGAGACATATATCTAAATAGACAGACAGACTGACGGACAGGCAGACAGACAGAGACAGAGAGAGAGAGATGGACAGAGACAATATTAGACAGAGACAAGCATAAACTAATTGACAGATAGACAGACTGACATAAACAGACAAACAGATGGACGGACAGAGACAGAGAGAGAGAGAGAAAGAGATCGACAGAGATAATTATAGACAGAGACAGACATAAACAGAATGACAGACAGACAGAAGGACAGAGAGACAGAGCCAATTTTAGACAGAGATAGACATAAACAGACGAACAGACAGCCAGACAGAGACACACAGACTATTTCCACATGGGAAAAGCTCCCACCTCCATCTTGCGAACTGAGCACATTCAGGGCGAACATCATGGCATTGGAGAAAGTGGTGGCCTCCTCCTTGCTGGCGAAGTTGAGGCCATACACCTGCCTGGCATCACGCCACTGGTGGAAGGTGGGCGTGGCCTGGTTATACTTCAGCCCCTTCACTATGGAATAGTTGATCACTACCTGAGAGGGAAAAAGAGCCAATCAGATTGCCGTCAGACAGAAATAGAGCCAATCAGATTGCCGTCAGAGAGAAAAAGAGATTACAATTAAGTACTATGATCTCCTTGGAGTGACACTTCTACCAAGAGGGAATTTTATCAACGGTGCTTATTTTCACTTTCTTCAACACAGAGTGTAATTTAAAATGGCAATATGTGTGTGCTTGTGTGTGTATGTTTGCACCTGCTGGTCCTGCAGTTTGACCCCGACCACTCGGAAGGTGTTGTTGGCCGTGTTATGGTAGATGTTGATTCGGCTGAAACCCTGCTGGCCTGGCTTGATTGGCACCCATTTCTTACTGGCGTCATCGTACACCATGACAGAGGCACGGGCTTGGCAGATGCTCTGTTCACTGTGGGCGAAGAGTACAAGGGGTTTAAGGCTATAGGTCAATAAGGTCAAATATGATGAAGAATCCATTTTAGATGACAGAGGACAAGATTCAAGGTATGCCTTTCAAAACGCTGGGCCCAAGACATTACATCCTCCCTTTACCTTCGGAAATAAAAATAAAAAGTGTTGTAATTTTCTATAGCTAATATTTTAAACAAATATTTACACGTGCCCCTCGAATAAAAGCTGAGAGGGGTGTCAGAGGAAAACGTCCAAGGGGAGGAGGTTGAGGTGAAGGGCATACAAGATGCAACAGACTATCACTCTCCTCCACTCCAGGTGCACATGCTGCAGTTCTGAATTGTAACAGAAAGGTTGTTCAAAGAGGAACATGTAAACATCTCTCAGGTCACAATTTGGAATTTGACGATTTGTGTGCCTAAATAGAGGGAGCAACGTCCACTCAGACCAACCCGAACTAAGCCCAGTGTTTTGCCGGGGCATTGTAATTGCACATCTCAGGATGTTTGGTGGATGGGGCAGTAGGGTGTGCGCTGCCGGTCCAGGATAATAACACACAAGAGAAAACACAAGAGTCTAATTAACATCTGATCGCCAGATGGGAGGAGTTTATCTGCTGAAAAGTAAATAAGGCACTTAAATCAAAACCAGAGGACTGGGGTATTTGCATCCACAAATAATCGTGTGTTTTCGCAGAGACTTTTTAAAGGAAGAGTTTTTAAAGGAAAAATCTACCTTGCAAAGCATTTTTAAACTGTCTATTCGATACACTGAAGGGATTGAATAGCAATAGGGTGTTTATTAGCCAAGGGAAGTCCAGGTGTATAAATATGGGTTGAATCTGACTCTTCTAGTGAAACATGTCCTCCATCACCTGCATTAGCTCTGTGTAATGAAGCATACAGTGCCTTGCGAAAGTATTCAGACCACCTCACCTTCTTCACACTTTGTTGTGTTGCAGACTTAATTTATACTTGATTACTTTTACACATTTACCATCATATAACACACTATATTCCATAATGACAAAGAGAAAACGCGTTCTTCCAAAATTTGCACCAATGTGTAATAAAGAAATCTCATGTAGATCCTCTCAAGCTCTGGGAGATTAAATGGGGAACAACAGTGAGCTGTGCTCTTCAGGTCTACCCTGAAGATGTTCAATGGAGGTCCATTTATAGACTTCTCCAACGCTGAATGATAAATCTTCTGAATGATTCAAACTAGGACAAAGAATGAATACAAAGACCAAATACAAAGACCATATTTCCAACTGTTCATCCTTCCCTCAAACCAGTCCAGTCTTTGCTGCTGAGAAGCATCCCCATAGCATGATGCTCCCAACACCACGCTTCACTTTATTTGTCAGGTGATGAGTGGTACCTTGAGTTTGCAAGATGTAGCACTTGGTGTTCATGCCTAATGTTCTCTTTTGGTCTCATCAGCCCAGAGAACATGTTCTCAGAGTTCTTCAGGAATGGCGTCCATCACTAGCCACTCTACCATAAAGGCCAACTAACTTTTTCACAGGTGGACTCCAATGAAGTTGCAGAGACATCTCAAAGATGCTCAAAAGACACAGGATGCATCCAAGCTCAATTTGGAGTGTCATGGCAAACAGGTTTCCTTTCAATAAATTGGCACAAATTTCTAAAATGTGTTTTCACACTTTCTTATTATCAGGTAGTGTGTAGATGGATGGCTATATATATATATATATATATATATATATATATATATATATATATATATTTATTTATTTATTTATTTAATAAATTATGAAATATTTCTGTAGCACAAACCATTTTGGAAAAAGTGAAGGGGTTGGAATATTTGCAAAGACACTATATTTAAAAATATATAATGCTGTTATAATGTCATATTCCTGATATGTGTGATATTCCTTCATGAAAGAATTTAAGGATTTTGACGTTTCACTGATAGAGTTGAAATGTTTTCACTCTCAGGGGACATTCAACTGACTAAAAATAGGTTGAATATCCCCCATGAAAACCACCGGGATAAAGCAAAGCTCAGCTATTTCTGCTAAAGGCTTTAAATAATCACCTTGCTCAGCCACTAAGGCTACTCAGCATTGTTAGTTGTTTGTTATACATACAATTAGCATTGTGCATTCAAGATGGTCATTTCTAAATACATTTCCTAAATTAAATGTTTTGCAATGCGGGGCCTCGACTTGGAAAGCAAAAGAAGCCTATTGTGAAGGCTTCTTCTATATCTCAAAAAGCCTTTTCAATATCACCACTAAATAATGATTCCCCCACAGTGAGGGACAATGGGTTGTCTTGTCTCCTAGACCCTTAGGACATCACTAGCATTCAAATGCCAGCATGTGACCTTCCTCTTCAATCGAGGTGGAGTACGTGGAGCCTGACACTTCTGCAATGTGTCAGTTTCGCTCCAACCGCTCCATGCAGGGCTCGAACTAGCGATCCTCTTAACACAATGACAACTGTCACCCACAAAGCATTGTTGCCATCGTCCCACAAAAGCTGCGGCCCATTCAGAGCAAGAGCAACATCCACCTCAAGGTCCCAGAGTGACCTAACTGACTGAAATACTGTCAGTGCCAACTGCCTAATGGCTAGCAATTTCACACCTGTTACATCAGTACGGTGTGCCAATATGAGAGCATGCAGGACAACTCAAAATTACATTTTACACCTATAAAATGCTTCATAGTTCAGTCTGAGACTCCTCCCACTGCACTACTGTCTGCTTCGTATTTCAGTCTGAGACTCCTCCCACTACACAACTGCCTGCTTCATATTTCAGTCTGAGACTGCAGTCATCATAGAGACATCAAGGAGGGGTGATGTACAATACATCAAAGCCATCAGAGATTGGATAATCTTGAATACATTATTTCAATACAAATTCTGGCAACCCCAGTTAGACATCAGCCTTCTTTTGTCTGGAGGTAAGCAACCCTGTTACAAAACAGTCACAGGTTTTTTTCATTTAACTGACCTGGAAGAGGTGCGCTGAATGTAGTCACTGAAGTGATAAATTAATTCATTTGGTTAGTTCCTGAACACAGTTTCCTACTACTGCTTTAAAGAAACCAGGGATGCACAACTCTAGTTCTTACAGGCCGGAACAGTGTCAAGCCTTTCTCGGTTCTCCAGCAAACCTGCCTAATTAAACGGATTGCCCCGTAAATAGATAATCATCATTAGGAGATTATTAGAGTCACATGTGTTAGCAGGGCCCCCGAGGACCAATCAGGACCCAGAGACTGGAGTGACCCAACCCTGTCTATGACACCAATAGGGCAAGCAGGCAAGTAGGACAGGGAGATATCTGGACCTACAAATCCTGACTTTTAAATCCCCAACTAGAGTCTGCCCGTGACAAATTACCTTTTTTGATGATGTCAATGTAAAGACATTACTGGGATTTCGTAGACCATGATTGCATTTTCTATCTGGTTCAAAATTGAGTTGAGTTTAATCTAACCACATAACGGCACTTCTCCCTCAGAGAGGAGAGACACCACCTATGTCCCTGAGGAGATACTCAGCTCTTTAGTGTCTGACAGATCTCGTTACCAAAACCATCCCTATTTCTGGAGCCATTACGGTTAACATGCCTCTGTGAAGCATTAGTTTCAAACCCGCCCCTCCCCCGTGCCACCGCGCCCATAGCATAACGCTGTCTACTGATATGACTGATGTTGCTCAATCATTGCATGTGATGCAAAATAACAGCGTGAGGCTTGAAGAATGCCAGCGGTGTCAAACAAACAAGCTGCTCCTATTAAAACACCATAACCAGTAAAATCTGAGGAGAAATAAATTGATAATTGACCTACAATCTTGCAGTTTCTTCAGTGTATACAGCTTGCTAATAATCAGCTAACAGGAAGCTTGACAAGGGAGCATGGAACATTCCAAACACCCCCCAGAAAATGATGTGCCAAATTTTAACAGCAAGGAAATATAACCTCCAAGACTGAATGCTGCCCCGGGAGCAAAATTTGTTTGACACCCCAGCTTTGGGCACAGTAAGCTAGCGAGTCCTTTGATCTACAACAGACCACAACCACTACAGAAGCTAGTGAGATTTTCAAGAAGGATCTTACCATACCCTTTCAGCTGTACTTTTTTCTTTGACTAAGGTACATTTTTGTTTTCTACAATGTCTTGTTAAAAGGTAAAAATGTGCACTTGGAATTAGTAGTGGCTGCGTAAAAAAGCTATCTTCCTAGTTCAAGATTGGTTCTTGTAGGTTGCAAAGTACTGCACTTTGCAACCTAAAAAAGACAATGTAACAAATGAATAGGCTTAACTAACGACTGATGAAAGATTCAGCAACCGCTGTGTTAAGGATCCAAATATTGCATCTTCCTACAGCCAGATTTGAGTGCAGAGACATATCGGCGCGTTAATTAAAGATTTGCTTCTCCTTTGGGAACACGTTGAAATTCTTCCCACAGCCAAGTTGTGTCACCCAGGCGCTCTCCCTGCCTAGCCTCCAGTGACTGGTCGTACAGACTGTTCTACCGAGCCCTCCTCCAGTGACTGGTCGTACAGACTGTTCTACCGAGCCCTCCTCCAGTGACTGGTCGTACAGACTGTTCTACCGAGCCCTCCTCCAGTGACTGGTCGTACAGACTGTTCTACCGAGCCCTCCTCCAGTGACTGGTCGTACAGACTGTTCTACCGAGCCCTCCTCCAGTGACTGGTCGTACAGACTGTTCTACCGAGCCCTCCTCCAGTGACTGGTCGTACAGACTGTTCTACCGAGCCCTCCTCCAGTGACTGGTCGTACAGACTGTTCTACCGAGCCCTCCTCCAGTGACTGGTCGTACAGACTGTTCTACCGAGCCCTCCTCCAGTGACTGGTCGTACAGACTGTTCTACCGAGCCCTCCTCCAGTGATAGTGAAAGTCTGAACAGAGGCTACTGCTACAATGAGTGCTTAACCGTGTCAGATTTGCCTCATGGGCGCAGCAGAAGACAGGCGGCCACCATCCATTAGCCGAGTGCTTTCTGGTGGTACAGTGCTTTCTGGTTGTACAGTGCTTTCTGGTTGTACAGTGCTTTCTGGTGGTACAGTGCTTTCTGGTGGTACAGTGCTTTCTGGTGGTACAGTGCTTTCTGGTTGTACAGTGCTTTCTGGTGGTACAGTGCTTTCTGGTGGTACAGTGCTTTCTGGTGGTACAGTGCTTTCTGGTCTGGGCTGTAGGAACCAAACGGAAGCAGAAGGGCAGGAATGGGGAGGGACTCACCTGAACCTGTTCAATAAAAAAGGCCAGTCTGCATGGCAAAACGTTTACGTTGCAAAACATCTCAGTACGCTGAGCACTGGCGGTTTAAAATGGTCTCAGAACTTACATTCAGAATACTTTTTTTCCTCAGAAAAAGTGGGAGGCCAGTTAAGCACAGCGGTCTTAGGGCCCTAATTTTCCCATCAGCAAAAAATGAAACCGTATTTTCTCTGAGAACAAGTCAAGGTTTTTTGTCTGTAAGCAGAGCGGGCGCCAGGCGGTGAGGGGAAGACTCTAGGTGGTGCCCAGACAGCTAGAGGCCAGAGCCTTTGTTGCCAGACAGGGTAATTGTTTAATGCTGCTGGTTCAGTGGAATTTACCCGAACAGACCCGAACGCAGGACACAGCGAAGGCTCACCCACTCCATCCAAAGCATCGTGTTTGGTCAGGGATTTCTCTCTCACTCCCTGTTGACAGGGTACCAATTATATATCGGCTATGATGCTAATTGTAGTTCACATTTCAGTCACACTGATTCCAGGGACAAACGCAGAGCGCAGACCTGTAATGAAGAACATGTGTACGACAGACGATGAAGAGAAAATATGCCCCCCGCCACCAAACGACAGCCTGATGATGATAAAAGTTCCAGGGATGCTAAGACATCACTTTTAGACTTCAAGGTTTAATTAGAGACTACCCAACTTGAAGCACAAAAATGAAATGCAAAATGAGTAGCACCAAACTCCAAATTGTAGATCTCCTCGAAACCACTGAGATGTACTTCCAGAATGTACGCTGTCAAAATAACTTTGAGCCACAGCAGAATACAGACAGGTTGGTGGAGCTCAGACGATAAACCGGAAATTGACAACGATAACCGCTAAACGTTAACATTTTGCTTATAGCGTTCATTATGTATATAAAGGAAAACGTTTGATGTTACACAGGTAATATGTGTGATTGTTAATGGGCAACTTGGTCTAGGGGGAAATATAACATACAGTAGTATACACAAATCTGTGTCAAGCAAATTTGGATGACATTTTATGTTAGGGCACTTCACAACGCACTAATAAAATGTGTAATGTGTTACAAATTTGCAAAAACCCATAATATCATATCAGTTTATAGAAACGCATACGTTACAAATGTTATTTTAGTTTAGGGATCAGGTTAGGTATCACAGTACTGATGTTGAGGTTAGGATTAAGTTAAAGCGTAAGTACTGAGGTTAAGGTTGGGATTAAATTAAAGCATAAAAGTACTGAGGTTAAGGTTGGGATTAAGTTAATGCATAAAAGTACTGAGGTTAAGGTTGGGATTAAGGTTAGGCATAACAGTACTGAGGTTAAGGTTGGGATTAAGGTTAGGCATAACAGTACTGAGGTTAAGGTTGGGATTAAGGTTAGGCATAACAGTACTGAGGTTAAGGTTGGGATTAAGGTTAGGCATAACAGTACTGAGGTTAAGGTTGGGATTAAGGTTAGGCATAACAGTACTGAGGTTAAGGCTGGAATTAAGGTTAGGGTTAGGGTTAGCTGTGGGATATGCTGGACCTGTTTGTCCAGCATATCCCACAGATGCTCGATTAGATTGAGATCTGGTGAATTTGGAGGACAAGTCAACACCTTGAACTTGTTGTGTTCCTCAAACCATTCCTGAACCACTTTTGCTTTGTGGCAGGGTACATTATCCTGCTGAAAGAGGCCAATGCCATCAAGGAATACCGTTGCCATGAAAGGGTGCACATGGTCTGCAACAATGCTCAGGTAGATGGCCCGTGTCAAAGTAACATCCACATGAGTGGCAGGAACCAAGGTTTCCCAGCAGAACATTGTCCAAAACATCACACTACCTCTGCTGGCTTGCCTTCTTCCCATAGGGCATCCTGGTGCCATGTGTTCTCCAGGTAAGCGACACACACGCACCCGACCTTCCAAGTGATGTAAAAGAAAACGTGATTCATCAGACCAGGCCACCTTCTTCCATTCCTCCGTGGTCCTATTCTGATGCTCACATGCCCATTGTAGGCGCTTTCAGCAGTGGACAGGGGTCAACATGGGCACCCTGACTGGTCTGCAACTACGCTGCCCCATATGCAACAAACTGTGATGCACTGTGTTCTGACACCTTTCTATCAGTACCAGCATTAACTTTTTCAGGAATTTGAGCTACAGTAGCTCATCTGTTTGATAGGTACTGACCACTGCAGACTGGGAACACCCCACAATGGCTTTAGTTTTGGAGATGCTCTGACCCAGTCGTCTAGCCATCACAATTTGGCCCTTGTCAAAGTCACTCAGATCCTTACGCTTGCCAAATTTTCCTGCTTCTAACACATCGACTTTGAGAACAGAATGTTCCTGTCAGTTGTCATGTTATGGCTGGTGTTTATTTGGTGTTAACCTACTTGAGTTTTTCATCTCCATATCACCTAGCTTTACAGACAAATCTAAGTACAAAGACCAGTAAAGAAGAAACCTGAGCAGCCAGAGGGTTTCATTGGCAGAGAAGACCTCATTAAGCCTACTGCTGCAATTCATTAAGCCTATGGCCACCACTCATTAAGCCTACGGCCACCACTCATTAAGCCTACGGCCACCACTCATTAAGCCTACGGCCACCACTCATTAAGCCTACGGCCACCATTCATTAAGCCTACGGCCACCACTCATTAAGCCTACGGCCACCATTCATTAAGCCTACGGCCACCACTCATTAAGCCTACGGCCACCACTCATTAAGCCTACGGCCACCACTCATTAAGCCTACGGCCACCATTCATTAAGCCTACGGCCACCACTCATTAAGCCTACGGCCACCATTCATTAAGCCTACGGCCACCACTCATTAAGCCTACGGCCACCATTCATTAAGCCTACGGCCACCACTCATTAAGCCTACGGCCACCATTCATTAAGCCTACGGCCACCATTCATTAAGCCTACGGCCACCATTCATTAAGCCTACGGCCACCACTCATTAAGCCTACGGCCACCATTCATTAAGCCTACGGCCACCATTCATTAAGCCTACGGCCACCACTCATTAAGCCTACGGCCACCACTCATTAAGCCTATGGCCACCATTCATTAAGCCTACGGCCACCACTCATTAAGCCTATGGCCACCACTCATTAAGCCTACGGCCACCACTCATTAAGCCTACGGCCACCACTCATTAAGCCTACGGCCACCATTCATTAAGCCTACGGCCACCACTCATTAAGCCTACGGCCACCATTCATTAAGCCTACGGCCACCACTCATTAAGCCTACGGCCACCATTCATTAAGCCTACGGCCACCACTCATTAAGCCTACGGCCACCATTCATTAAGCCTACGGCCACCACTCATTAAGCCTACGGCCACCACTCATTAAGCCTACGGCCACCACTCATTAAGCCTACGGCCATTCAGCCTCAGTCCGTAGGGCTGACTCCTCACTCCACACATCGTCAATTACAGAGCAGCCTGTAACGTAACCCTGGTACTCCACTGTGAATGGGGGATGACCACAACAGAGCAGACTACCCTCATCCTTTTCCTGACACACGTTTCTCACAGGTCAAGGTTGAAGACAAGGGGCAATATCCCAACTATTTTAAATTATACACGTTATTTTCTGGCTAGCACCGTTTTGTAAAGCAACTGTTGTGTGTGTGACCATGTAGACAATTTTCTTGTGGTCAAGTTATGGTATGTGTGGCATGTTCTGACTTTTATAGTTTACATTGCTGCTCTGTATCGAGCAAAGGGGTCAAAGGGGTCAAAGGGGTCAAAGGGGTCGCGTAGGTGGCGCAGCCGTCTAGCTCCCATTTGGAGCACCAAGCTGAACACTTGAGTGTCGGTTCAGACCGTGATATTACTTTTCCAGTCACGCCCAGGCAGCAGGGATTTCCTGGGCTCAGCCCATTCCAGCGACTCCCTCAGGTGGCTTGTGTGTCTGCACGCTCGCAAGTCCACCCACATGACTTCCGGTTTGTACGGCTATATGGGAAGCTTGCCACAAACTTCAACTCTCCTGAATCTGTTGGATGCTGTTGCAATGAGACAGGACCGTGGATGTGCAATTTTCCTACGATGAAACTGGGGAAGGAACATTTATATTGGCAAAGAAAGCAGTGTAATGTCACTTAAAGCCTTAAGCTTCCTTCAAATTGCAAGAAAACCCAGGCCTGTAATTTAACTAACATGTGTTTCATTGGCTTTGGCACAACTAATCTGTAATAGCTGATATCACAATAATACGACTTGAAATAACAGTGAGAATATCTTTTGTTGAAGATAGTAGCCACTGAAGAAAAATGTCCCCTACTAATATCCACAAATGGCTAGGAGGTGTAGTTTCTCCCAGAGTGCAGTGCGGTAAAATCATTTTGAGGCAGCTCCACCACGCACACACCAGCTGACAGCAGCCTTTCAGTGGGAGGATTACAGATGGCTTCTGAGGAAACTGTTACCTTACTCTAGCCTTAAGGCCAAATTAACCGCAGTTTAACTCTCACACGAGCAACAGGCTTTGATCACAGCCCAGAGAAAGTGCCCCTAGGTAGGACCACTGCCGGTGGAACTGCTGGGTGGTATTCATTAGCTAGAAAACTGGGAGGGACTAAATTCAGTTGTCCTAAGACAAACATGCGTTTTACCTTTTCATTGCAAAATGTTTTTTTAATGGTGTGACAACATAAAGACATTTTCCAGTGTCTACTACAACTTATGTACGCATTTGCGAAAAACTTTGTGATGGGTTGGCTGAGCTCTGGGACAGCATTCTAGAATGATTGTAAAAAAGTGATTACATAACAATTCCATAAGTATGTAATTATGGCCTATTACGGTGGCTTAATTGTTTCAATTGTAGTTCATGTAATGTTTGGGAGAAATGTTTTGGGGGGTAGGAGGTCCGGCTGTATGAAGGAGATGGACAGACTGTCACGATGGTGAGTGTGAATTTCGAGTCCATTACAAGTGTGAACCGACATGTACCTATGTCCTAAGGATCAAGCTCTTTAACATTTTACATCTAAGTCATTTAGCAGACATTCTTATCCAAAGTGAATCGGGGTATTGAGCAGATATATATTTTTCATACGAGTCCCCCGCAGGAGTCAAACCCACAACCCTGGCCTTGCATGGGTCAGGTCGCCCGTGAGAATCAAACCCACAACCCTGGCCTTGCATGGGTCAGGTCGCCCATGAGAATCAAACCCACAACCCTGGCCTTGCTGGGGTCAGGTCCCTGGTGGGAATCAAACCCACAACCCTGGCCTTGCTGGGGTCAGGTCCCTGGTGGGAATCAAACCCACAACCCTGGCCTTGCTGGGGTCAGGTCCCTGGTGGGAATCAAACCCACAACCCTGGCCTTGCTGGGGTCAGGTCCCCGCAGGAGTCAAACCCACAACCCTGGCCTTGCATGGGTCAGGTCGCCCGTGAGAATCAAACCCACAACCCTGGCCTTGCTGGGGTCAGGTCCCTGGTGGGAATCAAACCCACAACCCTGGCCTTGCTGGGGTCAGGTCCCCGGTGGGAATCAAACCCACAACCCTGGCCTTGCATGGGTCAGGTCCCCGGTGGGAATCAAACCCACAACCCTGGCCTTGCATGGGTCAGGTCCCCCGTGAGAATCAAACCCACAACCCTGGCCTTGCATGGGTCAGGTCCCCAGTGGGAATAAAACCCACAACCCTGGCCTTGCATGGGTCAGGTCCCCAGTGGGAATAAAACCCACAACCCTGGCCTTGCATGGGTCAGGTCACCCGTGAGAATCAAACCCACAACCCTGGCCTTGCATGGGTCAGGTCCCCAGTGGGAATAAAACCCACAACCCTGGCCTTGCATGGGTCAGGTCCCCAGTGGGAATAAAACCCACAACCCTGGCCTTGCATGGGTCAGGTCCCCAGTGGGAATAAAACCCACAACCCTGGCCTTGCATGGGTCAGGTCACCCGTGAGAATCAAACCCACAACCCTGGCCTTGCATGGGTCAGGTCCCCAGTGGGAATAAAACCCACAACCCTGGCCTTGCATGGGTCAGGTCCCCAGTGGGAATAAAACCCACAACCCTGGCCTTGCAGGGGTCAGGCTTTGTTGACTCAGGTGAGACAAGCAACTGTAAACTGAGCCTTAAACACCAAAAAACACCTGCACTCACTAATGCACAACCCCTTCAGCCACCAACAGGAAGAAAATGCAATCCACCCAGCTTCAACTTCAATCCCCAGGAATCACTTGGTCCACCGTGCAACCTCTGACCTCTGATGTGTTCAAGTACAGCACACTGACAGACGGTAATTCCTCTGCGTACAAGGAGGGCTGTGGATTTTAATAGTCTCCTACTGCTTCTGCCCTGATGTTCTTAGCTGAAAGTGCCTGCTTGTGCAAAAAGGTCTCATGCCTTGCAGCCATCTGCAAAGCTACATTTAATACACACGCGCAGGCTCATGAAAATGCATTTAATACAACACGCACGCGCACGCATACACACACACTTCTGAGCCTCTCTCCCTGAGCCAGTCAGCCAGGCATAGTGTCCAAAACCCACAAGGTTCATTACCATTTGGAAGCGGTTCTTGTCCAGTTTCCTGTTCTGCATTATGTTCCCTCTAAAACTCCCACTCAAAATAACAGAAACCGCCATTTCCTGAAAGTTCATTCAGGACAAGTATTTTTTGTAGGTCAGTGTTCAGTGCATTAGTGTTTGTCATGAGGGAGGAGGTGACGTCAGCTGATGTGCAGCAAAGGAAGGAGCTATCATCTAGAATGCTTTACCTGTCAGGGCAGCAAGTCACATCACAAGAGTCACATCACATTATCACATCACATTGTCACATCACATTGTCACATCATAACAGTCACATCACATTGTAGGCTTTACGATTATTCCACTGTTGTCTCGCCGCTGAAGGCTACATCAGGTATCCCCGAAAAATAATTAGCAGCTCTCTGGTATCTATTACCGTCACAAAGGCAAATCTATAATCTAGAAAGCTTTACCATCCAAGGCAGGTTACACTACGTGTTAAAGGATACATGTATATAAACCTTTTGCATAATTGATGAAATGCACACAATGACCTCCCTTTGGTGCGTGGCTGTCTGGGATCACACGTTTTTATTCTTCATTTAAAATACAGAGTGGGGAAAGATAGAGAGCTGGGAAAGAGAGCGTGGGGAGAGATAGAGAAGGGATAGACTGAGTGGGGAAAGAGAGAGCTTGGTAAGAGGGCATGGGGATAGACAGAGAGTGGGGATAGATAGATAGATAGATAGATAGATAGATAGATAGAGAGTTAGGATAGATAGAGTGGGGATAGATAGAGTGGGGGTAGATAGAGTGGGGATAGATAAAGTGGGGATAGATAGATAGAGTGGGGTTAGATAGATAGAGTGCGGGTAGCTAGACGGGATAGATAGAGTGGGGATAGATAGGAGGTTTTGCTGCAGCAGCATTTGCATTGGAGGCAGCGGCTTATTAGACTGCTGGACAAACCTGAGCCACACAGGAGGCTATTTTCACTGCTACACAAAGAAGGTGTCTGATGTGCAATCCATGAGAGAAACCACTGGTTCATGCTATGAGTAGAAACCACTGGGTCATGCTGAGTAGAAACCACCGGGTCATGCTGAGTAGAAACCACCGGGTCATGCTGAGTAGAAACCACTGCGTCATGCTGACTAGAAACCACTGGGTCATGCTGACTAGAAACCACTGGGTCATGCTGACTAGAAACCACCGGGTCTTGCTGAGTAGAAACCACCGGGTCATGCTGAGTAAAAACCACTGGGTCATGCTGAGTAGAAACCACCGGGTCATGCTGAGTAGAAACCACTGGGTCATGCTGACTAGAAACCACTGGGTCATGCTGACTAGAAACCACTGGGTCATGCTGACTAGAAACCACTGGGTCATGCTGACTAGAAACCACTGGGTCATGCTGAGTAGAAACCACCGGGTCTTGCTGAGTAGAAACCACCGGGTCATGCTGAGTAAAAACCACTGGGTCATGCTGAGTAAAAACCACTGGGTCATGCTGACTAGAAACCACTGGGTCATGCTATGAGTAGAAAGAAAGTAGACAGTTCTTGCTAATTGTGTGCTTCTGCCCAGAGTGAAATACTCTGCAGTGGTGTCCAAAAATTGACAAAATGTCCAGGTAACCATCCTGTAATCACATTATCATATGATGCATTACCAAATATGAATCACATTAGTTGTGTTGTAGCCCTGTGCATCACATTTGTTGTGTTGTAGCCCTGTGCATCACATTAGTTGTGTTGTAGCCCTTTGCATCACATTAGTTGTGTTGTTGCCCTGTGCATCACATTAGTTGTGTTGTTGCCCTGTGCATTACATTAGTTGTGTTGTAGCCCTGTGCATCACATTAGTTGTGTTGTTGCCCTGTGCATTACATTAGTTGTGTTGTAGCCCTGTGCATCACATTAGTTGTGTTGTAGCCCTGTTCACAGCACCGACAATGTTTGGTGAATCTCAGTCATCACTGTATCCAACCATCTACATCTGGGTCCGTTACAAAACATCCCATCCATCTTTTCAGGAGGAGCATAAGAAGAGCACATGAGCAAAACACTGCGTTGTGTAGCCTGGAGCCCTGTCTACAACATGGGTGCGAATGAAACACATCCCTGTACATATACAATATGTGTCTATCCAGAGGGCACAGTGTAGTCAGTCACAAAGCCTGCTCAGTCCGACGTTTCCCTCTGGTCATTATTAGTCAGCGGGTGTTTCTCCCTCTGACCTGCTCAACAGCAAACAGAGGGTTAAGAACAATGCTGAGGAATAGAGAAGAACTCACTTCAGACATGCCATTTCAGGCAACACGGTCATTTCAGTGATTTTTCATGTAATTTCAGTCAAGCCCATTTCCCATTCCTCAGATGAATAAGCTACCACTGGGAGAACTCGCTGGGTCAAAATAGACATTTTCTACATTTCCTTTAACCACACAGACCTGCTGACTGTCAGCACTCCAATTACATACGACAGTACATATTTTTGTGTCTACAGTTCCAGTTACATAAATGCCTTTCGCTCAGTACGTTAAGTGTGAGGATGCTTAGAGATGAATTCAGATTGTTTAGGCTCCATTTAAAATGTGCACTGGTGGCTACTGTGACTGAGTTCGTATTCGAGGTTCATAAGGTTTTGTTGTTTTCCAGTCAAAAACAAACTCTGAATCACTAACAGCTGCCCATTGGCAACGTTAACTCGGTAACCCTTCAGAATAACTTTAAATAATCAGTTTGAAAATGTTTTAAAGTGTATCAATATCTTGTAAACAGTTTATATACAGTTTATTAATGCATATTCATAAAAGTTACTGGGTGTTACTGAATTTAAATACAACCAACCTGGCAGAGAAGTTGCTGTAGAAGAGCCCAGAATCGCTGACACTCTGACTCATGTAAAAGCGCAATGCTTCAAGTTGGTGGATGTCCATGTTGACAGGATAAAAAGACTGTAATTAATGAATAAAAGTAAAAGTATTTGTTTCTCTTGTCGCAAAACGACCTCAGTTTCCCATTACTGGGCTTGCTTCCAGTATGTCAGGCAGCGTTTTAAGACTAAAGTCTACAGATCAGATGTTTCCTCATCCTCTTAAACATGAACACTACATATCCAGCCAGTCTAACAGCTGTTACCAAAACAAGCTTGTGTGTAGACAGAAATCTCACAATTAAAAAATGCTAAAATAATCCTCCCTTCTTCTCCCTTCATATAGACTAATCCACAACAAAGAGATGAGCGTCTCTGGGCCACTGCGTTGGGCCGCTGCGTTGGGCCACTGCGTTGGGCCACTGCGTTGGGCCATTGGTCACATGACAGATCGCCTAGCAGGAATGCTCCCAGGACTGGCCCCTCTAAAGTGCTGTTGTTCTGCTGCTGTTGGGCTGCTGTTTGCCCCCCGGGAGATTAGCCCGTATCCACCCACCCCAACCCCCTGCCCAGCTGGGACAGGGGCCAGAGAGAGCAACACACACCCAATCACACACACACACACATATACAATCATGTACACAGAGCTAGTTGACCTAGCTGGTTCCATAAGCCCTGCTGATCAGCGTGCCCCCCCCCCCCCACCCCCCTTTTTACATCACCCCCGTCCTTAATCAACCAGCCGCCAGCTGTTGCCATGGCCACCCAGGATGTGGGGCAGTCCGTATCGATTGGGATGCCCCGACCTGCCCCCTCAAGCATGACTTACCCAGAAGTCAGTGGGTGGGTAATGGAGTGATGACTGTCAATACATATAGTTGTAGGGCCCATACATCAATTATGAGGCTGCAGACAAACATACACAAACAAGCGCACACACACACACACACGCAAACAGTTGTATACACACACACACTCAGCAGACATACGGTACCATGACACATACAAACAAACAGAACATTTGGGTAATCGTAGGTGGTTGACAAAGAGTACAGTTAACTCTACACAAGCACTGCAATAAACTGAACTAAATACACTGCACTGAACAATACTAAGGTACACTGCACTAAATAACACTAATGTTGACTGCATTAAACAACACAAAAGGGCACTGTACAGAACAACACAAAAGTTAACTGCACTAAAAAACACCAAAATAAACTGCACTAAATAACACTAAAGTCAACTGCTCTACAAAACACTAGCAAATTGCACTAAATAAAACGAATGTAAGTTAGTAACACTCAAGTACACTGCACTAAATTAAGCTTAAGTTAACTGCACTAAATAACACAAAAGTTAACCACACTAAAAAACACCAAAGTAAACTGCACTAAAACAGTATTGCAAACTGCAGTAAACTACACAGTAAATTGCACTAAATAACATTAGTGCACTGCATTAAACAAAACCCCACTGGATGAGCTGCCACACCATCTCCATCCCTTAAAGCTAAACACCCTCTATAACAGTGGCACATTCTGTGTCAGACAAAAAACATGAACAATCTTAAATGTCATAACACACGTAGCACCGATATGATCGCTACGCCAACAGAAATCAGAATCTCCAGGAAATGCTTGAAACAAACCACTGGTTGGATCATCGTTTAACAAGACAGCGGACACTCATTCTATTCATGCATATTTCTATGAGTTCTGCTACAGGCTGACCAGCTGACACGAAGTCATTGAGGGCAACCAACTGTTGGTGAAATTAGTGTTTGCAATTGGTCAAATTAGTCCCCCTGGGATTGGTGGACACCGTACACATCTGTGGGACCCACTGGGCTGCTCCAGATGGTTGTCATGGTGAATTACCATCAGTGCGCCTGTTGTTCCAAGAATCCAAAACCCCAGCTGGACGTCAACAGGGGGCCATTATGCCCACTTACTAATACAGTAACCACTGGCACATACCATGATGGTGTTCAACGCAGGAGCTCGACACGTCGAAAACGGTGCAGGCCGCAAGTCTTTCCGGGATCAAAGGAATTGCTGTGAAGACGAGCTCAGTGGTCGTCAAGGAGACAAACGGGGTTAAGTAGGAGACACATGGCTACGGCCCCTTCCCCCACGTCCATCCCAACCCCCCCCCCCCCACACCTCCACCCCGAGCCCTCTGTTCAGGCAGCAGATAGATGAGGGAGCCGAAGCGACCGGCTTCATTCCTTTTTATTTCAGTGGAAGTCAGTGAACTAAGGACAGCTTCGGCTAGTCATTGGTGTGTACGTGTGACCCAATCTGTTAAGCAGGCTGGAACGTACCTTTTTCTTTTATACAGGAAAGAGCCTGATCAGACTATATTTACCGAGTATCCGCCATCTTTGCAGGCAGGTTACTGTCTGGCTAATCTTTATCCTTAAAGGGGCAATGCAGCCATTTTAGCAGTTTAGTTTAGTAATGGGCCCGAGGAAGCACTCTCAGCGCAGGGTTAGGCTAACAGCTAACGTACTTTATCTGCTTCATGTTCAGTGTCAATCGTCAATGGAAAAGTGAGGAGGATCGCAGAGCGGGTAGAGTTTCTGGGAGAATGACAGAGGGGGAGAAAGGTTAAAGAGAGACCGGGAGAGAGCGAAAGAGAGAAGGTGAGTTAGGGTTAGAGAGAACAGGAAGATAAAGGCTGAGGTAGTTTAAAAGCCGGTAACTGCCGGTTCAGCCACAGCAAAGCTCCCCAAGGTCATGAGGCAATGTTGTTCCACATTGCAGACAGGAAAATGGCCGACAAAGGTAAATACATTCCTGACCAGGGGTAAAAACAATATTCTTGTCATTCCATACGGACTGTTATTTCCATCCATTTTATTTTCACAAGCTCATAAGTGTATAAGCTTACGATTATACAATTGGATTTCTGGCAGCCCCCTTCTGGGTTTACTTTGGGGTTAATTGCATTCAGTTTGTCAAGTGACAGCACCTTTAAACCTGTAACTCCCTCCAAAGATTAGCTAGATCATCATTGTACTTTCTGTCAGTGATAAGCCTCACACACTGACAGAAAGCGTTGGTCCACTGGCATTTGCATGAAATATGCTATCAAACAGCTGACAACCCACTCCAAGTCAATACACTGTGCACAAACAAAACAAGTTCACAGGATCCCAGTCATGCCTAACAGAGAGCGCCAATAGGTCATTCTTCTGTTTACGACCACACCACATTGCTTGTGTTCATTAGGGCACATCCTAGCAAACCGCGTCACAGAAAGAAAAAAATCCACTCTGTCCCTTGCATTTCTCTTCTAATCGAGGCACAGAATGAATACAACGCAAAACAGTAAATACAGTCCTGCCAGATCACAGTGTCTCAGTCTGGGCCAAATCCACTTGAATTCAGTACATTTTATAATGTTTCTAACCTCTATGAGGACACTTGATTTATGAACTGACTGAATCCAATTGTGATTGACCCCAAACCTGCTCCTAGTCTCTTTAGTCTCCAACTGCATGTTATCCACAGACCTGACCAGCCCCCCTGTGGTGAGAGTCCTATTACTCTACACTACACAAATTGGCTTCAGCTTAGCATTCCTAAGCACAGACAGTCTGTACACAACAGGCGTAAGATGGGATCAATCCTCTCTGAAGAGCAGTGGACACACTGATTGAAATTTTCCAGGCAAATATGGGGAAGAGATTTGTCAAACGGGTTCCTCTGTAGGGACAGAACTGCTGGCTGCAGTCTCCAAGCTCAGTGGAGTGAAGGAAATTCCCTGGAACAGCTAACATCTGACAAAAAGCGGGTGTAGAAAAGTGCTCCCATTGACACAAACAGAAAACTCTGTGGTTGCTTATAAAGCTAAAGACAGAGTTTTAGTTGTGTAAATACCTACCAATTCTAATACTGTAACAATTCTTCTTCAGCCCAAAAACATTTCACAACTGTGTTTACATCCTAGTCCAGTCACATACCTAAATTAGCAACATCCGTTTTGTAGTCAAGGATTAGCCACCAATACTATTTCTCACCTGTCCTGAACTATCTATACAATCAACAGAAAACTCTCGAGGCCGAGGGAAAAAGGCTTCATCCTTACCCAAAGTCGTCCAAGGAAAACATGCTTGGCTGATGGTTGCAACGGAGGAATCGGTTGATCGTTTCGCAGAAGATGTCATGTGGGGAAGGCTATGCAGAAGAGAACACATCAGTGAGAGCAGAGAGCATGCAGTACGCACACTTCATCTTCTGTCTTCTCCAGAGGGGTAAAAATGAACCACGGTTCCAGAAGCACAAGAATCCGATGGGAAGGAAGAATAGCGCAGCTGGCTTAGAGGGTAAATGGCAGATACACGGAAGGCGTGAGTGTAAGAGTGCGTTTGTGTGCACAAGTGAGAGAGGGAGAGTCCGAGAAGGGGGTGGGCGAGAGTGTCAGAGAGAGAGAGAGAGAGAGAGAGAAAGAGAGTCAGAGATACACTCAGAGCGAGTCACTAAGAGAGAGTCAGAGAACATGTGATCCTGTCAGCTCTGTTACCTTGCTGTTCACTCACAACCACTCAGAGGACTGGAGGACTGTACATCCTCCAGGGAGTCTCATCCACTGGAAGCACTTAAAGAGCCACATGATCCCTGTAACCAGTGAACAAGCATGGTATGATAGCCTGGTTCCCCTTCTGTTTGTGCTACCGACTACTATTACTGACTACTAATGCCAAACAGCAGAGTGAAGGGCAGATGGCACTAATGGAACGTGTCAAAATGTTCCCTCATTTTAGATGAACCAACCTCGTAACTGAATAGCTACACAATTTGGGGACATGGTCAAAAACAAACAGCACTCGCAAAATATGGATCAGCAGGTTGTTCATGACTTCTACCTCAACCATTTACCGCTGCACAGCTTGTTCACTGTTACAGCGTTTACTGGTGGCGCCGCTGGTTAATGAGATTCCCCCAAGCTAACGAAAACATGAATCGGTACGCTGCACTGCAATCGAACAATGTATGGGGATGGATACCGCCCTGAAATGACACACCAGTAGGAGTTTACAGGGACACAACAGATCCAAAACAGAGCGGAATGGGTGTGTTCTGATGACGAGCTTGAAACACACACACACAAACCCCACACAAATACCCAAACTGTAAAGAACACTCCAAATAAGGATTCAGTGGGATGCTTATTTGGGGGGGGGGGGGGGGCAGTAATTTGAAACCTCAAGTACGGTCGGTTTCTACGCTGAGAAGCGGAATCCGGCTCGTTGCTGTTCAACTGCGGGAGGTTTCTGGGCATAATGCAATGCATACGATAGGGTCGCACCAAGAAAAACGCCCCTGATCGGAAAAGTCTGTGGGAAAAACGCTTTACTCAGCATTTTCACAGAGCCTTCTACCTTTCTTCGGGCGGATGAGTCACCGCGGCAACAGCGCCCAGAAATCCTCCTGAATTAACGTTTCCCAGTGGATGGGTCCATATGCAATGACTGAGTGTGGCTGGCAGGGAGAACACAGGCGCATCACGGCATGATATAACATTAAGGCTATAAATAGCCCTGCATAAGAAAGTAGCGGAGTGAAATGGAAGCGCTGAGGGGGAACAAATCATTTTCATTGAATTCATCCCCCAGTTTTCACCTTGTGCCCCTCTGCAGATTTAAGACTTCCCTGTGGTCTCCTGACTGAGAGAAAAGCCTCTACCCAGACACAGGCCAGAGGACATGGATTGGATGGCTTCCAAGAGCAACACTTAGGACACACACACACACAATCATGTTTTTTTCCAAATGAGACAAGAGGTGAATCATACAGTACAGCACAATGGTTTATGACAGAGATCCACATGCGAAGCCTGTACAATCTGGATGAATTACATTTCAGTGATGTCACACTCTGGCAGAATGTGATGACATGAGGACGTATCACCAGCCCAGAGGGACACTGAGGGTCTGTGGTGTTTATCAAAGACACTTTATATTTATCTCTCTACCTTTCCTCTTGGCGTGTGTGAGATTCTTTTCGCATCTATTATGCAAAATTGTGTGTGTGTGTGTGTGTTTGAGTGAAAGACAGGGGCTTTGTTGACTATGGTTAGCTAGTGTTATGCTAGTGTTTAAGTTAGTCTCATGTGCTTGTTGAGAAAGTAATGTTTAAATGTTGTCGCACTGCTGAGTGTAGGAACATAAAACATATCTAGGCTGTAGCAAGATGGCAAATTGGTACGATATTAAGTTGCATGTTTTAGTCGCAACAGGGAAAAGTTTATAATTCAAGCAATGCCCAGACCTAAGGTGGTTTCTCCTAACCGGCTACGTGAATTATCCTAACCTGTACAACCTGTAGGTATAATGTTTCTGCTCCTACTGCAGAAGCACATGATTCCACAATCCAATGGGAAGAAGGAAGACCGCAGCTGGTTTAGAGGTTAAATGGCAGATACACAGAAGGCGTGATGAGAAATTAAGTGGTGTTTGTTGACCTGTTGAAGGCGCTCGATACAGTAGATCACTCAATCTAATTGAAAAAGTTGTCTTCATTAGGCTTGGCCAAGGACACTTGCCTCTGGTTTCAAAATTGTTTTAGCAACAGACTACAGCCGATGGAATTAAATCTACATGTCTTGTAGCCAACAAAAGAGTTCCACAGGGTTTAATGTTGGGTCCTATATTGTTCAGTCTATATATTAATGACATTTGTAGCTCTCTAAGAGTGGATTTATTACTATGCTGATGACAGTGCTACATGCTAAGGCTCCCTCTGATTAACAAGCTGTTGCACACCAGCAGTCTGAATGACACCAAAAACCCCTTATGGTCCGCAGGTTGGAATTAAATGCAAATAAAACTAGTACATGCTATTTTCTAGGCAAACAGCACCAAGATTAGGATGACCTGACAATTTTAACCCTAAATCATTATTTTATTGAACGTGTTAACTCTGGCCTTGGGATTTGGCTCGGTGAAAATCTGTCTTTTAAAATACATTTTAGTTAGTTGGTGAAACAGCTAAAGATTAAAGCTGGTTTATTTTATAGAAAGAAATAATGTCTTTCACATTAGCATAGGAAAGATACTGTGCCAGCAATATATTTTACGTTGCCACTAGATTATGGTGATATACTATATATGCATGCCTCAGCTACTATACTCAAATCTCTGGATGCAGTCTATCATTCAGCCTTGTGTTTTATCATCGGTACAAATGTGTTCACACATCACTGTCTGATTCACGCTTCAATCTGCTTGGAGTCACTGACATCTAGAAGGGCCACACATTGGTTGATGTTTTCACATAAGGTAGTTAAGTAAAATCTTCCTGATTATCTAACAGAAAAAAATGTGTTGGAAGAACAGCAGTTACCAAACACACTCTCAAGACATGATAGTCTGCGGGCCTATTCAGAACTGGGTAAAACTGCTTCTGAATACTTTACCCCACTCATGGAATTCCATTTAGAGTGATCTTAAGTTAAATGTATTAGTACCTATAACACATTTTAAATTTCTTATGAATTACAATTGTATATTTTATTTGCATTGTGTTTGTTTTTATTGTTGTAATACAGGGCTCAGCTGTAAAAGAGACCTTGATCTCAGTTAATTTCTGTGTATAAATAAAGGTAAATAAATAAATACACTATCTAGTCAAATGTTCCCACTCTATGTAGTTCTGAGTTCAAACACAGCCATACATCTACCAGTGGTTCTGTGGCAAGTCATCCACCTTGTCACCAGCTGACAGACTGTAATAAATTGATGATGTGGACACTTAAAATACCCGTCCAGGTGTGATAAGATGTTTGAGGTGTCAGTAAACGTCCTAGCATAAGATCCGATCGGAAAGCAGCCCCGCCACTATCACGAAGAGGACCGTCACGTGTGCGACCACAAACGGTACCGTTCCCTGACCACGTGGGTCACGTTCTTCCACTCAGCTGCCATACTGACTGCTCAAATGATAAGATAATATTTTAAGTGCAAAGTACAAGGATACAGTCAGGAAAATCTAAAGCTTTAAACCTTTTGAATTATTGCTTTGGATTTTTGGCAGTTACACGCATGCATACTAATGAATGCCCGAACCGAATCACGGAGATTCCCTGCTGTATTCCTGAATAGAGCATTCAGATAGGCCTTTGGTTAAGGCCTCGGCATGTATGTCCAAACGTCCCAAAATGCAGTTGAGCGAAAGGGCAACATTTAGTTGACACTTGGGCCTACTTATGTTCAACGCACGAGCATACAATCGTCAGCCTCCGCCCATTGATGAAATGTGAAAGCAGCAGGACCGTAAATTTGTAACAGAGCTCACGCCTATTCCATTGTCTCTGCCATTCCGTAGGCGTGGTAATGCCGTTGACTGGTCTTGATACCGCTAGACCAGTCAATAATAGGATTGCTTGGCCTGTATCGCAATATAGCCTAAATGTATGGTCTGGTTTCCATGACAACATTGCTATTTCATGCAGGCCATCCAATGCCGCATATTCACACAGTAGGTGTGTATTGAATGACAAAAGAATAAGCAAGAGCTGAAGGGAAAAACTCGTACGGAGTATGTAGTTACAATGTCCATTAACACACAATGGGCGTTGGGGTACTTGACCGGTGATCCATCAAAAATGAACGATTTCTCTATTGTGTAATTAAACGTAGACAAAACACGTGCTACTTTGTAAATAGCATGCTGCGATTTACAATATCTCGTTCAGGTCATTAATGTTTTGGAACCGTTCACATGCATGTTATTAAACGCCAACATCATGTCGTGTTCTGACAAATGACGCGGCATCGCAAACCCCAACACATGCTAATTGCTTACCTCATTTTCTCTCCTATTCAATGAGACGATGACATGAAGAAATGTACATATATCGGTTTTCCCCTCTCAGACCGTTTGTAAAGCCGCACGTTCTAATGCTATACAAGTAAAATATCATACACCAATGCACATCAATTATGAATGCCTGCTGGCAATGCAATGGCAGTCTGTTACTGAATTCAAAGGAGCGGATCCGAATGTTTTCTCTTTCTCTCTCAAAAGCTTTGCACTCCGTTTATTTGCTTGCATCCTTAATTCCATGTTCAAATGGCGGTTGCGTTGGTCTCAATTAAGACTGGGGTCTCTATCTGACAGCAGCCTCACAGGAACCATATTTCCCTAGTATTCGTGGTGTTTTGGAAAGGTGGGGATTTCATTGACTCGCCGACAACATCATGTTACCAGTCCATTGCTGCCCACTTGCGACGACCACCTAGAACTGCTTCCTCCTCATCCTCATCTGCCTCTCCCCAAAACTTTGCCATTTCAAAACGTCAATAAGAAAGACATACACAAAGGTTTGAAGGAATTTCAGGTCGTCTTTACTGTCAAACAAATGAGTACTGTATTCATACGTGTTATGAGGAAATTAGCATTTTTACATTCACTCTAAATGGTAGTGTTCTGCATTTTTCATACACCCAAACGGACGGAAAGGACTACAACCATCTCTACAAGGCTTCTGATGTCTTCAACATTCACACCAACTCTAAACCGACCATCTTCTCTTTCATGATAACCAAAGGGAAGGACAAAAAAACGCATGTTATGGTCACATGCCATCTGCACAGGTCCATTCAATCTCACACAACACTCGATTCACTCAAACCCGCATTTTTTCCAATGATCAAATGATCCTATGAAACTGGTCGTTGGTAATATTTAAACACCTACTACAACTACAACCGCTAGGAGTCACTCTACTACTATTTCTAGTAGGCTACTACTACTACCACCAGGGCGTCACCCCTCAAACATATTCTTTCAGTTTTCAGAATAACAGGTTTCTGAGCACGGGAAGAATATTATAAACCCACGTAAACATTGCTATTGCGGATTTGAATGAATCCCCGACCTATATTTTGATCTGCAAAAATCGGGCTACCTCTCAGGAAGCTACGGTGGTGGGACGTTGCAGATAGAAATGTACTCAATAGAGCTGAGGATTATTTGTCAGAAAGGCATGACTGCAGTTCTATATATGGCAATATATTTCTATTGTTATTCAAAGTGATGCATGCTATGGATAGTCTAATTTTTTTTATCTATTCTTTTTTTTTTATCACTGTTTATGACTATTAAAGAAAAATAAAACCCAGATAAATTGACCAGTCCACTTCAGAAATTACCAGTGCAGTACAGATTAAGTGCAATATTTTTTGCCTGGCTGTGAGAAAGCGTCCAATATGCACCACATGTTTGGTTCATGGATATAGATGCCAGGTGAACAAGAAGCAGGAGTCAAGGTGACACAGTCAATTCGGTAGCTATGCACACAGTTTTTTAAGGAAGTGTTCTCTCCTGTAAGCTTTGGAGTAATCAAAGTATATCAGGCTGCATCTTTAATAAGCCAGTCAAATTCAGGGTTCCGTGCCACAGGCAGAGGAGAGCACACAGGGGAGAAGACAGGGCTTCTCACACAACTGAGGCAAACTGAGCCATACCAAGCACTACTGGCTAAGATCGGTAAAATAAAATATGAAGCCGTTTCAGAATTGTTTGGTTTTATGCACTGTAGTGTGAAAACAATATTGGAGAGTAAACAGTAACAGTGCAATGGTCCAATCAGTACAAACCTCTTATTTACAGAACACACATGAGAACTGTACAGGAAATGAAGGGAGACTCAGGAAGTGACATCAACATCAGACATGACAGTGCAATCCAAATATGTTAAAAACATAGTTAAATAGTTCCTAGTTCAGCTATTTGGGAATTTCATGAGAAAACATTTTTAGTTTGTTTTTTAAAAGGGTGCTTTGAAATGCCAGTGGGAAATGATTACATATTATAGCTTGCCAAGTCTTTGTGAAGTACTCAATAAGATACCATGCAATACCTCAGGATGCCAGACAGGGGCAGCAAAGTTTAATATAATTTCTGTGTAGCATAAAATACCCCTCCCGCCAATAAAATCAAACGCTGCCCAGTAACCAACTGTCTAGGGGAACAACTGCTTTTTTCCTTAAAAAATAACGATTATATGAGGAACAATAGTGGAATAATTGGTATATTGGTCATTTTACTCTCTATCAGCATCCGTTTGGACCAAATGCATGTGGTATCAGTATAGATCCCTTGCACAGTAAAAAAAAGAAAAGCCTTTTTTTTTTTTGTCTTTCGAAGGCGGTGACGGTAGCAGGTCAGAGGGGTGATCATTGCTTGAGAAGAGACGCCTGCTTTTATATAGGTTTCCTGAGTTCTGAAATATGAAGAAAAAAGTGGAAAGAAAGAACAAACGAAAACCATAGGTACTGCTTGCGGAATCCTTTTGTCGCAAGACGCTTCTCACACCCAACCCGCCCGCCTCCACCGCCAGAGAGCTGGATGTGAAATCAACCCTGGGACCAGATCTTGCCATAACGGTCCTTCACACTATCCGCCACTGCATGATGGCCATGTCCTTGCCCCCGGTGGAAACCAGGAAGCTGTCGTCATACAGGAAGTTCACATTGGTCACGTGACTGCTGTGTCCGCCATAGACGTGACTGGGAGCCTGGAAAAGGGCAATTAAATCCATTAGTGGATCACTCAAAATGCAACCGAAAGGCTCACTTTCGCCTTCACGTCCCGCTGTCGCATGCGTGTCGAACAGACTTCCCACATTACCCGGAATTGACAGCAAGGGAATGAGAAAAGGTGGACTTTTCCAAAGTCATCTCCGGTGGCGAGCAGCCTCGTCTCAGTGGATCTGCAGACAGCGTTGATGTCGGTCCCGTCCGAGCCATCAGGCCACAACCCTTTGAATCAGGAACAGAGTGACAGTTTGTCTCCTCACGTTATTCTCTCCATTTATACGGAATGTTCAGTGTTGACGGGAATTTCAGCAAGGTCCCTTTTAAACAGGCAGCCCACTTCTGATCTCTTGCCAGAGTGGCAAAAAAGTTGTGTTTATACAGATACCCGGCCTTAAGTAAGCGCTAAAACATCAGAATAAAATATCAGAACTCAGCTGCCTCTGCAAACACAGCCTGTAAATCCAGATAATCCAGCTGCTTTAACATTGCTCACCAAAGACCTGGAAGCCCAGAGTGCAGGTGGAGGTGGCCCAGAGAATGTCGCGGGTGGTCTCCACGCTCACCACCTGTTTACACACCGACGGGATCCCTGGAATAACACCCACATTAGTCAGGCACAAAGGTACCGCGCGGACCAGTCCCAGATCCAGTCTGGGACTTTTGTGATTAACAAAATATGCAGTTTGGATGTGTTACATGCAGTTTGCGTGTGGATAATCCTTGTGTAAAGTCACTGTAAGTCCTCAGTTAGCCCTTTAATTCCGAGTTGTTTAGATGACATGGGGCACAAGTTAGCACATCCTCGACATGCAGAGTTTGAGGACACTTTTTGGCTCGACAGCGCCACTTTTACAACCAGTGGGCAAGAATCGCCAAATTCACTTTAAAATAAAAGTGCTTATTTAAATTGAATGTTGGTTTACTGCACATCACCACACTTACAATAGAGTATCTCATAGTCCCCGGAGTTGGACACCAGGTACTGAGAATCCACAGACCAGTCCAGGTGGGTGATGAAACTGGAGTGGCCCTGGGAAACGAAACAAGAGAGAGACAGAGGAGAGAACGAAGGCGTGTGTGTCAGAGAGAGAGAAAGCAGTAAATGCACATAGGTAGAGAGATAAAAGGAGTGTAGGGAGACAGTACAGGAAGAGAGAAAATATGCAAAAAAAGGCACGCAGAGAGAGAGAGAGAGAGAAAACAACATAGGGATTGAGGGAGAGACTGACGATTTGCACCTGCTACAGTTGATGAATGACTCAGCTTGTTTTAAACCATAATGCACTTCTCTATGCATGTGCATAACTAAGCATGTCCCCGCTATGCTGGGGAGCAGAGGGGGCGGGCACTAAAAACCCAAAATGCTCACCGAGCACTTTCCCACTCGGCTGTACTTCCTGCCGCTTTCTACCACTGCATAGATGTAGATATAGTTGTCGTGAGACCCGATCGCCAGAAAATTGCCGTCTATGGACAGGAGAAAGAGATGAATGTTAGAAAAGATCATTTGGCCTGTAGCCCGTGTTGACCTACATCTGTTAGGATTTTATCTGTTGCTCAAGAAAGCTTGGTATCGCTTGATAGCATATACTACTCCCCCTAATACCGTATTGCTTAATTATAACCTTTATAATGATAACCTTTATAATTTTAACCTTTGTAATTAAGCAATAAGGTATGAGGTGGTGTGGTTTGTGACCAATAAGGCACAAAGGGTTGTGGTATATGGCCAATAAGGCACAAATGGGTGTGGTATATGGCCAATAAGGCACAAATGGGTGTGGTATATGGCCAATAAGGCACAAATGGGTGTGGTATATGGCCAATAAGGCACAAATGGGTGTGGTATATGGCCTAAAAGGCACAAGGGAGTGTGCTATATGGCCAATAAGGCACAAGGGAGTGTGCTATATGGCCAATAAGGCACAAGGGAGTGTGCTATATGGCCAATAAGGCACAAGGGAGTGTGCTATATGGCCAATAAGGCACAAGGGAGTGTGCTATATGGCCAATAAGGCACAAGGGAGTGTGCTATATGGCCAATAAGGCACAAGGGAGTGTGCTATATGGCCAATAGTGAATATTAGGGGTGGTGAATATTGTGCTTGGACAGAGCTCTTAGACCTGCTATACAAACCCACAAGGTGTCATATTGCAATAATAAAGCATTTACCTAAGAAATGTTAAAAGTGAAAAGTTCTTCTTCATGTATATTTACACATTATACAGAGAGCCACAGCATATCTTAGTCGTTGGAATGAACCACAGTAGAGCCTTACGCAGTCAACAAAGGTGACTAAGGAGGCAATGTAAGGGCCTGCAAGACCCCTTACCAGGAGAGAAGCGCATGACAGAGAGCTGCTCGTTGCCATCTGTGTGAACTGTCACCAGGTCCTTAGAGTCAGTGTCCAACACCAGCCACCTGTGTGAGGAAACACATCAACTCTGTTTGAGGAAACACATCCACTCTGTTTGAGGAAACACATCAACTCTGTTTGAGGAAACACATCCACTCTGTTTGAGGAAACACATCAACTCTGTGTCAGGAAACACATCCACTCTGTTTGAGGAAAGATGTCCACTCTGTATGAGGAAACACATCCACTCTGTTTGAGGAAACACATCAACTCTGTTTGAGGAAACACATCCACTCTGTTTGAGGAAACACATCAACTCTGTGTTAGGAAACACATCCACTCTGTTTGAGGAAACATGTCCACTCTGTATGAGGAAACACATCCAGTCTGTATGAGGAAACACCTCCCCTCTGTATGAGGAAACACATCAACTCAGTATGAGGAAACACATCCACTCTGTGTGAGGAAACACATCAACTCAGTATGAGGAAACACATCCACTCTGTGTGAGGAAACACCACCACTCTGTGTGAGGAAACACCTCCACACTGTATGTGGAAACACATCAACTCAGTATGAAGAAACACATCCACTCTGCATGAAGAAACACCTCCAGTCTGTATGAAGAAACACCTCCAGTCTGTAGGAGGAAACACATCTACTGTCTGCTGATCAGAGCTACACCAACCTCTCACACCTGCAGGTTCACAAGCCAACTTTGAAAACGAAAAGCACCGTACAATTGTCATGGGTATCGGTGTTACCGGCAGATCTTGACTAATTCTGATGAATGTTAATTCATCGGTAATGTGAGATTATTTTCTGGCACCACATCACTTTACCTGCCGGTCTGCGTTCCTATGGCAACCACTGCTCCGGAAGAATGGAAATCAGCAGACTGGGCCGCGTCCTGTCCACGAAACAAGAAATATTTCTGATCACATAGGTCACACCCATATAACTAGCCTCAGGGAAGAACTAGATGTCCTTGAAGAGTCAGATTTAAATAAAGATGAATCGATACAAATACTTAATATATTACCAGCCTTTTCCCACTACTATATAGGACCCAAAACATAGTTTTTCTGAATAAGTTCACATGGTCCATAAAAACAAAGACATGTTACTTCCTCCATATTCCTTGTTGTTCCAGAAAATACAATTGGAACATTCCTGGAATTAGAAGGGAATAAGCAGGAAATCTCGAAACCTCCATGGTTTCGAGATTTCTTCAGGGGTTAAAGTGGTCTTCAGGGGTTAATGTCTGTCAGTCTGTCTACCTCCATGGTCTTGTTCCAGACGGGTTGGTGCGAGGTGGAGTCCCACAGACTGACGTGCTTGTCATGGCCACAGGTGAGGAAGTGTGGTTTCGAGGGGTGCACGGCCAAACCCCAGAGCTCATCAGTGTGGCCCTGGTAAGTCAGCATAGTTAACACCACGTTTACTTTTAAGTCTGTTAACAGATGCTCTTATCCAGAGCGACATGCAGGAGCAACTGCCTTGCTCAAGGACACAATTACTGATATTTAAACTCTCCAGTTTTGGGACTCAATTTAAGCAACATTTCAGTTACTGGTCAGATGCTCTAACAGCAAGATTATCTGTTGTTTGGTTTCTTCTCCCGCTAAGCACATTGTTTCCTGTTAGCACTACAACATACACAAAACTTACTAGCCAGAATAAATTGGACACTACTGAACAACCAGCTATAAGCAGAAAAACTGAACGAATGAACTGACAACACAAAGGTAAAAATGGGACAATTACAGTGTCCTGAGTAAACCAGAATTTCATACAACCATTTCGTACACACACACACACACTAAGAGCATTACCCAGTGAACGTCTTCAGAGACATTTAGGTTAAATGTCTCTGTGAACTAAAACGTTAGATATACGCACTTGTGTGATGGGTGTGAACTCGCCGTATAAACTGCCTTGTAGAACGTAGTTCTTGGTGGTTCCAATGAGAACACTCTCCCCTTTGCCCTCTGCAACCGTGCGGATGGGGCCAAACAACTCGGGAACCTGGGAAAGGTGGAAAAATAAATATTATCTTACATACGCTTCCTGTCACTGTGGACGAGGGTGTTGTTTTTCTTTGTCCTATCGCTGTTTTATTTCACAGGCGGCTGAGTGGGAAGGGATTGTGGTATGGGGGGGTGGTGGTGGTGGGGGGGGATGGGTTAGTGTGGAGCGGGGAGGTGTGAAATGTTCTGCTTGGGTACAAACATTTGTGAACAAAAGGAGCCCCCACATATTCATGAAACGTGGAATATGTCACGTCTGTCTCCTTCAGAAGCACACATCCATTCATTCATCTCACAGCCAGGACCCCCACCAATACCAAGGCCACATTTACCAAAGGTGCACTGTATCAATGCAGGAACAGGCACCGTGTGTTGCTATGGAAATAGAGGAACATGACGGGACAGATTCGCGGGGTGTTTGAACGCGAGTCTCACCTCAACTGACTGGATGGGCTGGTAGCTGCCGTCCCAGGAGACGAGTTTTCGGTCTTTCCCACCTGACACCAACGTGCCGTTCCTCAACATACACAGCGTAAAGACGCTTCCCTCGTGGGCGCCCTGAATGGCGTGGCTAATTCGATTAGTGCCTGAGACCGAGACAAAGACAGAACACCATTGGAGAAGGCAACGACACAGCTGTTTGTTCTATTTTCAGACTCATGGTCAGGAGCAGTCCACTTCATACAACACAGACATTGTTGTTCCATCCGAGGCATTACTCTGTTGCTACACCAGCCTACTGGACAACCGTAAGGAAGGGCCTTTGATGAGGCAAAACGTCTGGCAATCGGCGGCATAACCCATGCGTGACAAACACAACCTTTGGACAGGCAGATGGGGAACGATAAATGCTCATCAGGTTTGTTTACTTTGCTTGGCTATGGATTCAAATCTTTCTTTCAAGGTTTACATCTTGAACCTGGGAGTTAAAGTAAATCTCCACCCAATTTCAGCCTTTTCGCCTTCATATTTTCAGATGTAAAGGGGGGATTGTCAACACGTATTCATTTTATGGGCGGACAAACTGTTTGAAGTCTACAATGACTCATATCCATTCCTGCCAGGAGAATGAGAAGCAGAATCACTGTTTATATGTCGCCTGAACTCCTCCCTTGAAATGAGAACGGAGAATATTTTTAAGAAGCCTCACAACACACATTTAAAATGTAGAGTTTAACTATCACAGGAAAGAGATAGATTAAACATCAAAATACATCACTTTCCATCAAAATGGAGACCAGAATTTGATGTGCTTCGCAATAACTAAGTGCTGAATGTCTGCTTTAAAGATTTATGTTGACTCTTTAATAGTCCAGACTTGATCTATTTGAGCTTTGTTTATAGACCTTACAGCTGACAAAAACAGTTCAGTACAATCTTGGTTTTTTATACTTTGGTTTTCATTCAATTGTATAGCAGTTTTACCTTTTCCCCACACCAGAATATTTCCACTTGAGTCTCCAGTAATGGAGTCTCCATTTTCTGAAAAAGTCACACATAAGACAAACTTGGGCTTCTCTTGTTTCTGCAAGAAACATAAATATTGGCTTTATTTAATTGGGGTTGAGAGACAGAACAGAATTGTATAGTCAGAAAACACACAGACATCTCTAACACTGCAGAAAATGTCATTCTCTAACATGGGGTGGAAAACCATGAAGCAGAAGCAACACAGCTGGCCCTACACTGACTCTGGCGAAAAGCAGACAATGAAATGGCAAAACCAGGATTGCCCTTAAAGCTTGGTTATCTCCCAAGACGAACATGAGGCAAGTATAAGTAAAATATCTCAGGTTGTACCTCAAACAAGCCTTGCTTCTTGACTAGCGTGCCCTTTTCCAGCGTCCAAAAGTAGAGGTGGGACTTCCCACATGTAACTATAATGTTGGTGTCTGTGGGGTGGAAGTCGGCAGCAAACACCGCCTCGTTGGAACACTGAAACGGGACAGAAACGTCTATCGTCAAACGTGTTTCAAACGGCTGACCCATACCTGACCCACGTCTCAGAAAGCCTCGCACTCCGTCTGTTCCAGGAGAAGTGTGAACGTCATCAACAGCTACGGCTGAACCAACCTTAACCTCTGAAATCGCAAGACCAGAGATCCAGAAAATGTGCCTGGACATTTGAAATGTCCAAAAAGATACATTTACAATCCAAATGGCCTGGCGCGCTTTCCTCGGACCCCAATTGTTGGATTGTCAGGATAATACCTAGAATTTAGCTCAAATATGCAGTGTAAAAAACTGTGTTAATGTCTTTGGAGTAGGGCGTGAAGAGACTTAAGACACATCAATCCCTTGCGTTGATGTGTATTAGGTCACCAACAAAATTGGACCTTGTGCTTAATCGACAGAGAGGACATTAGAGATGGGAGGGGGGTCAAAGTAGCCCCAAACATTTAGACTGTGAGTTGGCGAAAGGCAAATCAACAGGGAACATGGTACAATTACAGTTCTCGGGTTAATCAGAGCGTTTGTCCCGTTTGTCCCGTTATGAGGAGAAGATAGGAGGAGCTCGTGACTGTGGTCATCCCACAGGCGCTCACCTTGACGTCAGCCAGTCTCTCCTCCCGTTGCCAGTCCCACACAGAGAGCACGTGGTCGTTGGACTCGTCCACCACGCACAGCGTGCTGCCCCCGTTCTGCACAGACCAACAGGGAGGGGATCAGAATCTGGTCCAGCCAATCAGCCGTTAAATCTATTATATACCGCAGTGAAACGAGGAACAGTTTAAATGTTCAACAGGGAACGTGGCTGAGTGTGTCCAAACATGTGACAGGTACTGCTTATTATTTGGTGAAACAGATTTCCGTGACACTTCCTGTTTGTGCAAGGCGTGTGGTATAGGAGACAAGGAGGCAGGACATAAATGTCACGGACAGTTCTGGTGTCGGCCGGCGGTGCAAAGTGCCAGCTGCCAGGACAACAGTGGTTGTTATTGTGTCCTGCCACACTGTAATTCTCCGCCATGTGTATTTGTGTTCACAGAACATGGCGTTTGTGATCGATCTACAACAAGGGGTCTGATCTGAGAACAATCAGGAGATACTAGCCCCACTGCTACGCTGGTGCTCCCTCTGACATCCCCCAGAATACTCCCCACGCGCGTTTCCTTTCGGGGAGACCGCGATTGAGCCCTCACGGTTCCCAGCTTACCGATTTTGAGAAGGCCAGGCAAACCAGGGCGCGGTCAAAGAAACCCGTCCCCAGAACGTGGAGGGTGTTGAGGCTCACCGAGTCCCAGACACGCACGTGAGGAGCCAGCTGCTGCCGGTGCACAAAAAAAGAAATGCGCAGACACAGTATTTAAGGCGATTTAACGGGCGAACAGACCTCGGTCGAGATGCATGTGAGAATGAGAGGTCCCCTACTTTGCCGTCCGAAGAGGTTCCTGCCACCTGTCCTGTTGCTATGGTGATTTTATCCGGATGGACAGCCAGGCTGTAGAACAGAGAGACAACACAAAACTTTGAACTCCTGAATGACCGGTGACTGTTAGTGTGATATACAACTTGTTGCTCTGCTGTTATATGCTGTGTCATACCGAAGACCCGGTTGGACATGTTGAATGTTCTTGGTCTGCAATGGTGATGGGGATTTTGGGGTCTATTAGGCTGGTGTCTGGAGAACCACTCTGATTCTTAGGCCTAAATACTTTATTTTTGAGAGGCACAGTGTCCAGCGGCCAGATAAGACCATCGTTGCAAATTCACCACCGATTGCAATGCTGTCACTGCACATGCCATCAAGAATCATTGGGTGGTTCAAATACAGAATGCTGATTAGCTGAAATCAGAGTAAAGTGAAACTGTATTCCGCTGCGTGATATCACAGAACTCTTTCCCTATTGTAACTTCATAATAGCAAAAGCTCAAGGGCTTCGTGGTCTACAGACGAAACACCACGGCTAAGCGGTGTGACCAGGCACTCTGCGTTGTGTTGTTCCCAAGAACAGCTCTTAGCTAAGGCCTGAAGGCCATTTACCACACCCCCCCTTATTACTTGAATGTTTCTGGAGTCGCTTTCCGTTCCTTCTCACCACTTGATGTCGTCAGAGTGCCCAGTGTAGTGCCTCTGGAACTGCTCGTCCACGTTGTAGAGGACCACCACAGATGCAATGAAGTACACCGTCTCTCCCGTCGGGAGCAGGTACAAGTTGGAGCGACAGTCCCGTCCCCGGTAGCCGTAACTAGACGTACGGGTCAAGAGCCACACAACTTCAAAGGGACGCCTGCCTAGGTGTCAACCAATCAGGTTAACGTCTGCCCAGGTGTTAACCTATCCGATTAAGGTCTGCCAAAGTATCAACCAATCAGGTTAACATCTGCCCTGGTGTTAACCTATTCGATTAATGTCCGCCCAGGTGTTAACCAAACAGGTTTGATTGAATTTAGCGAGGAAGATTAGAATTAGCTTGAGGCCCCCTAGGGCCATTGTGGTCTGACAGTACAATGCTAATCATCAATTATTGTGCATTCAGCTACGCTTCGGTGATCTTTTCCGAGTTCCAAATGAATCGCTGTGTAAGATAATATTAGCTAGCTCCCTTATGTTGAAAGTTGCCTTCAGGCAAAACACTAGATGGAACACGAAACATGAATCGTTTCATCCTAATCCAGGAGTTTCCAGAAATATGCTTTTTTTAAACCTTAGAAAAGTAGTTGCTCTCTGGTGAAACGGGGGTTGGTGCCTTTAGTCCTTCAGGGCGACAGGAGGATATGTGGGTGAGGAATACATTTCCATCCCAGCCTCCTGGCTTCTGTGATTATGCAAAAGCTGAATGCAAGACAGATTCGTATTGCAGTAGAAATAGAAATAAATAGGGGCAAATATATACTGCATACGGTATATTGGAAAATCCAGGACTTTTTTTAATTCACACTTCTCATTCACACCTGTGCAAAAAGAGTGCAATTTAAATCTAACAACAATATCCAGGATACATCTCTGGCCTGATTCACCTGTCTTTTTGCCAGGTAAGTATGCTAGCAACACTTCCTTATTTACAGCAAGGACCTAAGATACATTTGGGCTAACCATCTTTTTCAAAGGCAGAACAACACGGTTTGTCGCCTTGTCGGCTCAGGGATTGAAACCACCTTTCATTTGTTCTTGACCAATAGGCCTCCCTGTCTTACCTACAAAGTTCCCACTTGTCAGATGATTGTTAAAAACAGAGCTAAATCATGGTAACTAAATTAAATTGTTCTAAAAGCCCCTTTCTTATGTTTTAAAGGATACACCCAGTCCAGTTTGAGCCTCTTGTTTGGCAGGTCCGATTTGGCCTCCAGGCAGTAGGTGTCCACGACGTCTTTGGGCATGTACATGGTGATGGGACGTCCCTTCAAATACATTTTCACATAACCTTCCTCTAAAAAAACCAACGGACGTATTCAGTTCAGTTACTCAAGACTCGTTGGAAACAAATGTTTGTCATGGCGAGGACAGAGTGAGACAAGTTGAAATGAAAGAGGGCTGTAGAGACTCATGCTTGGGAGGAAAATTCCAGAAAGGTGTAAAAATGCTTCAGTAAAAGGGTATTATGGTTATATGAAATGTTGATGTACCTACAATACATTTAATGATTTTTTAAATCAGTGAGTTAATGAATTTAGAAAATAACATATCAGCAAACTGAGATGGATTAGATATACTTTAAATTCCCATTTATTAGTAATTTCAAAATACATTTAGATAATTACAAACTAACGGCCAAATAAAGAGCAAGCAATTTTCATTGTTACACAGCATCATATCAGTTGATTAATATATAGAAAACAAGTAAACACGACAGGAAAACAAGCAAAAGCATTGCATCACAGTGCCCCAGCAGGAAAATGGAAAACACATTATAATCAACCAACCAGAGGACACAACAAAAAGACAATGAGTGACCAAAGAAACAACAGAAAAGAAGAAATAGAAAAGAAAAATAAACATAAAACCCGACAGCCTCCGAGAGCAAAGTCCATTATTACATCCATGGTTTGAACTGAATCTCTCTTAATGTAATGCCAGGAGCTGACACGGGCCTAGCTTAGTAACAGATCTGGAAGTACTGGCTGGGGGATTTGAGTGGGCTCCGGTAGCATGGCATGTCTAAAGGACCATACGGACTGGCCGATGACTGGCTGACCGACTTTCTCAGCGGGAGGACAAACGTTGGGGTCTTCCTGACTCCGGGGGACTTTACAGACTTTTCCGAAACGCTCGTGGAGCCAAGTGCCGAGGAGGGGTCACACGTGGCCACTATGTTGCATTTGTGCGCCCCAGCATTTCTAGGCCTTTTTGATGGTTGGGACAGATATATCTGCACGGATACTGGGTGGGTGGTGGCGTTGGAGAGAGTCCAGTGGGTTCGGGAGGGAGGGGGGGGGGGTCAGAAGAATATATCCAAGTTAGATTTGATGGACAACTTGCTTTTATGCAACGGTGGAAGACCACAAAACATGACTGGTACATAAAAAGCTACATTATCTAGAGGTCATCAACAGCTGGTGGGTTAATCTTTTGGGGTTCTGGTGGACTGACCTACTGGGCTGTATGGTGGACTGACCTACTGGGGTTCTAGTGGACAGACCTACTGGGGTTCTAGTGGACTGACTACTGGCGTTCTAGTGGACTGACTACTGGCGTTCTAGTGGACTGACCTATTGGGGTTCTAGTGGACTGACCTACTGAAGTTCTGGTGGACTGAGTTACTGAGATTCTGGTCAACTGACCTTCTGGGGTTCTAGTGGACTGACCTACTGGGGTTCTGATTGACTGACCTAATGGGCTTTTGGTAGACTGACCTCCTGGGGTTCTGGTAGACTGACCTACCAAAGTTCTGGTGGACTGACCTACTTGGGTTCTGGTGGAATGACCTACTGGGGTTCTGGTGGACCGATCTACTGGGGTTCTGGTGGACTGTCCTAGTGGGGTTCTGGTGGACTGACTTACTTAGGTTCTGGTGGACTGATCTATTGGGGTTCGGTGGACTGATCTACTGGGGTTCTGGTGGACCGATCTACTGGGGTTCTGGTGGACTGTCCTAGTGGGGTTCTGGTGGACTGACTTACTTAGGTTCTGGTGGACTGATCTACTGGGGTTCTGGTGGACTGATCTACTGGGGTTTTAGTGGACTGACTTACTTAGGTTCTGGTGGACTGACCTACTGGGTTTCTGGTGGACTGACCTACTGGGGTTTTGGTGGACTGACCTACTGGGGTTCTAGTGGAACGGCGTACTAAGGTTCTGGCGGGCTAATCTAACGGGGTACTTTCAGGCAAGCTGTTGGGGTCCATGTGGTTTAAACTAATGGGTTCTGGCAGGCTAACCTAACCTACTTTTCACATTATAAGTCAAGTTTTAGACTTTTACTTCACAGGTGCACCCATTGCTCAATTTATAACAAATGTGTTTGAAGGTGAATAACATCAGTATATTTTATAAAGACGTTTACATTACAGGACCTCTAATTAACCACGGGCCAGATTTTTTTTGTGTGTGTGTTTCTTTTAAAGATGACACTTTTGAATCTGCCAAAAGGATCACACGTTTTAAAACTGTGTGATTCTAAACATTCCTTTTCCTTTTCATCTGTCTTTAGCCAAGCTCAAAATAATAAGCCACAAGCGGCACATGAAAAAATAACACACTGAGGCACATGCAAGAGAACACTAAAGCAGGTCCAAGAACAGTTTTGAAAGCTTTAATATTAAGACACTGAATTGGCTTGCAATCCAAAGGGCCCTTTTGACATACAGACACAAGAAGAGTGTCATGTTGTGCTTTGGAAAAGGGACGCTTAGAAGATCGGTGCGCATATTATTTGAACGGATTCCTACTGGGATGAGGACAAAGAAGCACATTGTGACTGTGAGCAAAATTCTAGAAGGTGACAATTCCACACGACGGTTTACAGCCGGTGTAACAGCAGCACTTTAACCACTGCAATCGACCACACACAGTTCAAACTCTCAGTGGGTTAGAAAGCGTGTGTTAATTCACCGAAGGGCACTGTCACACTCACTGTCAACCCAAACCCAACCTTAACCCTGGGGCAGCTCTCTGGGCACTGGCCCTATGACTCACTAAGGCCCTGCATGTTCTCCGAGGCCTAGATTCAATGCAAAGCAAGACACAGGAATCGCAGCTTTGTAAGGCACTGCTCACAGAGATTGTTAAAGCAGTAAGGCACAAGAGGTTGAGGTATGCAGCCAGTGTACTACAGCTGAGAGCTGTTCTTGGGTACGACACTACGAGGAGTGCCTGGATACAGAACTTAGCCACTGTAATTTGGCCATATACCACAAACCCCCGACATCCATTATTGCTCATAAACCGGTTACACCCCTTGTGCATTAGCAAATACTGCAGATGTCACCACAATTGTTTGACAACTGTGATCTCTACAACTGACTTTTAGATTGAATCCAGGCCTATTGTCTCTAAATATGTGTAACGGAATATCCTGCCGACTACACCACAAAATAACATGGAGTGTCTTAGCTGCCAGATGAAAAACCTCCCTGATGTTGGTGTAGTATGTTGGCTAAAACCTCTCCAATGCAAGATGTGGCTCAAGTGTTGCTCAACTTTGGTTGCCAAGTTCTTTGAACTTATTATAAATTACCTGTCTTTTGCAAAACACTGGTTGGAAGATCCCATAATAAAGGGGGAATCTGTACTACTAGAATTCTTAAATCCCCCAACCAGGATTTCTGGAAAACCCAGGGGATATGTCAAAAAAAGTAATGAATTTTACAACTCTAATCATCGGTTATTTTTAGGCCTTTAGAGGAACACAATGCCCGGACAGCTGTTAAGGTAAGTAGGGCTTGAGGACAGAGGCCTACCTTTGCAGTGTGTCACTCGTCGCATCCCTTGTGCGTTCACAGAGAAGGGGAAAGAAGGACCAGGTGAGGGTTTGAATGAGTTCCTGACCTGGGCTCATTCATCGTCAAGCCTTGGCTCTTCTCGGTAACACGCGGGGCAATTGTGCTTCACGCGTTACCTGTTTGAGTCCAGGCAGATCGTTTATTTATATAGCCTCATCTACTAATCAGAAGTCAGAAGACCTATTGAAGATTTAACATGAACTACAGATTAAGAATTTACTGTATGTATGACTTAAAGATTCTTGGAAGTTTACATTTTGGTGAAACATTTTCACCGATTCAAAGAAGAAATGGTTTCCACAGGGACTATTTCAGCATTGTCTCAAGATCAGTTACGTGTGAATTAATGGTTTACATCGATTCGAAGGTTCACGACACCACTCTGGGTCTTTGCTGGTTTGATCAGGTTATTTCAGGACAATAATTGATCCAAAACTCTTAGCCAAAGAAAGGTTCAGCGGGGGATGATCAATCAAGGAGAATTACACCAGGTACTTTAAATCCACCTATTTGTATATAGATGTCTAATAAACCCAGCCACCCTTCTGTTACAAGTGATTTATGGAGACTACTTTCCCAATTTCTGGGTGCACGAGCCCTAGTAAGAAAAGGAAGAAGGAAACCATGGATGACGACGGATGACGACGGAGGCAAGAAATGCTTCATCAGAACATATGAGAGGATGAAAGTGTTTATGGTTCGATGACGACTGGTTGGAAGATGAACATTTTAAAACAAGTTACAACAAAAAACTATGACAACACTGCACATAACAGTAACAGAATTCAGTGGGATTCTGTGATTTAGGAATGGACCGAGAGGGCAAAATGTATCTAAAGGATGACAGTATGTAACCTCCCTAGCAGGCAAGTGCTTTTGCCTGCTAGGGAGGAGGCATTGGTATTAAGAAAACCTGTAAAACACCCTGCTTTTATTGTTGCACATCTAATAAAATAAGGCTGACAAACTGAATGAATCCAATCATCTGACTGAATAATGTCAGTTGATAACATCCTGTCCTCTCGACTTTGTGCAAAACAAAAGCAAAAGCATTCTCCAGCTTTGTGTTATGGTGCGCCTCTTGGTAAAAACCTCCTCACAGGGAGCCACTGAAGGCATGACATCACCGATCTGACTGTATTTGGCACTTACCTGCATTGAATACAGGCTCTTTCAGCTTGCTGCAGGGGTAAGAAACAGGAACACACATGAAGATCGGTTAACACTGCGCCAGGTAAGTTTAATCAAGCGCAGGTAAAGAATTTGAGACTAATACTGGTTGAACCCAGTGGAATATTCAGTTTGGGGTGAAACAATTTCAAACTGAAAAGGGTAGATTTCTGTTAAGAACTGTTTTTGCTCTGACTCCGGAGGATGAGTCAGAGTAATCGTGCTGCCTCTACCTTTCGAGGATGAGTCAGAGTAATCGTGCTGGCTCTACCTTTCCAGGATGAGTCAGAGTAATCGTGCTGGCTCTACCTTTCCAGGATGAGTCAGAGTAATCGTGCTGGCTCTACCTTTCGAGGATGAGTCAGGGTAATCGTGCTGGCTCTACCTTTCACTGACTCTCTTCCCGCTGGAGTTGCTCCCGGTGGAGCCGGCGCGGGTGCGGTTGCTCTTGGACTCTCCGCTGTCTTTGCGCGTCAGCGTGCCCATGGTTTCGTTGGAGTTAGTCCTCCTCACAGTGCTAACGGGGGGGAGACGACCAAATGGATCAATCAATCAATGGTTTTATAAAGCCCATTTTGACATCAGTAGTTGTCACATAGCCCTTCCACAGACACCCAGCCTGAAACTCTAAAAGAGCAAGCAACAAGAGTTAATACACAGTGGCTAAGAAAAACTCCCTAGTAGCGTCGAAACAGGAGGAAACCTAGAGAGGAACCAGCCTCTGAGGGGTGGCCAGTGTTTTTCTGGCTGTGTCCCGGGTGAAGATAATGAGACTACGTGACCTTTTGGGCTTGTCGTCTGATTGTTTTTTTTGCATGATCAGATGACAAGCACACCAATAGATTCCAGTCTGCTGTGTCCCGAGTCCATAAAGAGTTTATAATGAATGTAGGTGCTCAACATGACTGTCCAAGGCATTGTTTTCTCCCCAAGGTATTTGCTAGTAGGCTGAATTTGGAATAGCTTTAAAATATGTTGGTTTACCGTAAAGGCTGTTATATACTCTAGAGGCTGATATGTATAGATTGCCATCCAAGGGTGTGATGATGCGAAACTCTTTAGAAAAAACAATCTATCTAGGATTTCATACTTGATGTCAAGTGAAACAATAAGGAGTTATTTAATTTGTAAAGCACTTTTCAAATGCCCAATGAGCTGAGCAGTTTATACAAAAAAAAATTGTGGGCCACCGCACCTTTTTCTTTCCTTTTCAAAAAAGTCGAAAAGGAAGGTTTTGAGTGAGGAACAGAAGGGTTAAAATGAAGAGACCACCGCAAATTGAACGCTTCTGTTCCTCACTCCAAACACTCCTTTTTGACTTTTTTAGAAAGGAAAGAAAAAGGTGCAGTGGTCTCTTAATTCTTATCATATACACATATACATATAATATAAATCCTAAACTTTTAGTTACTGTGTGAAGTCAAGCTCACAGAACATACAGCATTTACTTTTTAGTCTCTCAGCAGACACTTCCATCCAGGGAAGATACGCCATCATATCATTCATCACACCAATGATATTTAAGGGGAAACCAATGACTCATCCATCCCAGAGAGAGAGCCTCTACCCTCTCTCTCCCCTGTAATCCATTCATGGTCACATGTACAATTGTTTCAGAGGAGATGGTTGGAACACGTAAAAAAAAAAAAAAAAAGCTGGCCATTCGGATGCCTTCACAAAGGAAAGTCCCCATCAGCAGTTCATTGGCCAGAATGGCTTCCAGGCTCAAGTCTAATCCAGCCTGTGAGACCAAAGTCCATTCAGTCCTGTTGGCGGCTGATGTTATCCCTCTGAAACAGAGTCCAGGGACTGTGAGTCTAGGGGTTACTGTGTATGTGTGTGTTTGTTATCGTGTGTGCCTGTGTGTGGGTGTGTGTGCTGGGGGACCTTTGTTAGTTGATGCGTGCTGGGCAGCAAGATTTAGGAATGGAGTTAATTGGTCCATGGGGGCCTTATTGAAACGTTTGGTCTCTTTGCCAGCATTGGTGGGCATGGCAGCAGCACCTACTGTAGTTGATCTAATCCACACACACGCACACAAACATTCACAGGAAATGTAGTCATTCCATTTCGTTTCAGTGCCTGCAGTAACAAAAACACTGTTCTCCAGCACAGGCAAAGATGTTTCAGTGTTATGATATTTCAGTGTTATGATATTTCAGTGTTATGATATTTCAGTGTTACGATATTTCAGTGTTATGATATTTCAGTGTTATGATATTTCAGTGTTATGATATTTCAGTGTTACGATATTTCAGTGATATGATATTTCAGTGTTACGATATTTCAGTTCTTTCTTTTTCTGTACCTATTCGCTGTTCTGATCGAACTGAGCAGCCTGTTAACTCAATGACTCACAGATGTATGACGGATGGGCTACATGATGGGCTTTGAGAATAGGTATGATGTCACAGTTTGTCTGCTCTCTCACCTGCTAGTAGAAGTGACGTCGATAAGTCTGGGGGGGTTGACAGACAGACGGGCATGCATGACCCAGGAAAGTAAGTGGAGAAACAGAGGGTGAATGGCAGTGAGACAAAAGATGTAAGGGGAATTACGGTATCATGCAAGATTTTTAAGAGATTTAAAATGAGCCATCAGACGAGATGAGACGTCCGTCTGCCAAGAGTTCAGGGTTCATCTCACTGTGTCAACGGGCGCAGGAAGTTGAGACGCACGACTGACACTTCTAATCCTATCAAGATAAAAACAGACCAATGACATTTCCCTCAGCATGTCTGTGTGTCTAACCTACGCTACGCCCCTTTGTGTTCATTGATCTCGGCTGAATGAGGCTCTTCACTACGTCACCCTCGGTAGTTTCGCCGTCCCGGGAGCACGACAATTCCACTCCGGCCACGACCGTCAGCGGAGGAGCGCCTTTTGTTGCCCTGTCGGTAATGATTGATTACCTGGCCCTCGTCAGTTAACCAGGCCCCCGCCTCTGAATACCACGGCGGTAGGAGAGCTCTGGCGGCACTGTCCCTTTGTTTACTGTCCATGTAAAATGTCAGCGTCCCTGCCTTCGGAGGCGGGCAGATTTATGCGAGAAGAAAATGAGACCTGGCACAGACAGACCGGAGTGGCTGTAAACAGATAGGGACAACACTCTCGCTGAAGACAAATAATGTGTTGATTTTTGTAAATGAGTAATACCAAAGGTGCCGTGATGCTCTTAATTGTGTACTTTTTAGGTTGATTTCGAAATTTTGGTCACACTATTTTAAGAGTCCCCAATTTTCATCTGTAGATGTTCTATAGATAATCGTACCATCCGCAAAAGTTTGACTAAATATCTATTGATAAAAAACTGTTTGTTAAGGTTCGGGTTAGAATTAAGTTTGGGACTCAAAATATAGTGTTATTTACATTTAAATAGTATGCACTTATTGAGCTTAAGGGTATTATAAACCCAGAATACATTGCAATATTTATATCCAAAATAATCTGGTTATCTATGTTGAGCCATTAAAAATTAATGAAGGCCCCAGGTTCATTTAAGCCAACACAGAAACACTGCAGGTGATTTTACTTAAATTGTCCCTACTTATGATCAGGAAAACACCTGGTCTTAGCTCTACAATTGGGAAAAGTAGGACAACCGTAATGTTACGGTAGGACAATTATAATGTAACAGTGGAACTGTTGTAATGGTAGAACAATTATAATGTAAAGGATATTAACGTAAAAGACTACCATAATGTAATGTAACGGGAAGAGTACCATAATGTAACGGAAGGGCTATCATAATGTAACGGGAGGACTATAATAATGTAACGAAAGAACTATCATAATGTAACAGGAGGACAACCATAATGTAACGGGAGGACTATTATAATGTAACGGGAGGGCTATCATAATGTAACGGGAGGGCTATCATAATGTAACCGGAAGACTATTATAATGTAATGGGAGGGCGACCATAATGTAACGGGAGGACTATTATAATGTAATGGGAGGGCTATCATAATGTAACGGGAGGGCTATTATAATGTAACGGGAGGGCTATCATAATGTAACGGGAGGGCTATCATAATGTAACGGGAGGGCTATCATAATGTAATGGGAGGGCTATCATAATGTAACGGGAGGACTATAATAATGTAACGGGAGGACTATCATAATGTAAGGGGGGACTATCATAATGTAACGGGAGGGCTATCATAATGTAACGGGGGGATTTGAGCTGTGGATACCTCTTGTTTGCTGGTGCAGCAGCCTCCTTCCTGGAGCCGGAGGGGGACGTCATCGTGCCGCCGCTTTTCTTTGGTAGGACAGTGCCATTGTTGACTGTAGGCCTGAGAGGAAGGGCAGCCATCATGGGTCTGGCTGTAACACAAACACACGCAGTAGCACAGAGTCAGGGGTAAAACCACAATAGGAACGGGTGGATGAAATGCTTTTGTAACTCTGTTGCTAGGAGCTGTTGGCTGTTGCTCCAACCAAAGTTGTCCTTAACCTAATTCAAATGATAAAGCAGCTAATAGAATCAGGGGTATGTAACTTCAGTTGAAGTGAAAAAAATCTAGTTGCCTACACAATTCTTAAATGTGGTTAGGGAAGAATGCAAAGACTGGTTGACACCTTTCCCCAACATCAGTGGTATGGACTATTAAAATGCAACAATGTGTAGAATATTGGAACACATTTCACATTCTAATTGGGTGCATATACTTCACTAGATACATTGTAAACCAGCCTGACGGTAATGTCGATACTGAATCAGAACAAGACAGTTTTAAGATAATAATAAATTGTAATAACAAAAGATTATCACACACTGTATGTTTTTTTTTGCACCCTAGGTAAGGTTACAATGAGGTCGTGATAATAAAGAACCAGAGTAGCATTCTGCCTGCAGGCCGTTCTTCCTTCAGAACTCAAGAGGCCACAAAAATTCATGAACCAACAGTTCACTATACTCGCCTCTCTGCTCGAAAATCACATCCATCTTTAAATGACTCCCCGCTCTCCTCTTTAACATCATTAGGGGCCCACTTTACTTCCTCAGCGTAATTGCTAACAGTGTTGATAAGGGCTGCAAGGCCACTATTTGTATGGATGGCAGAACAGTGGCTATGAAATATTTATCACTGCAGACATACTGGTTCAGACAAATTGGCGGGGCTTGTTATGCTTGCTATGCCTGGCTGGTGCTGTGTGTGAGTGGGTGAGAGTGTGTGTGCACGCTTCTGATCTTTGATATGTGTGTGTTTGTGTTTGTGTGCATGCATCTGATCTTTAAGTTCTGTGTGTGTGTGTATATACTTCTGATCTTTGAGTTCTGTATGTGTGTTTGTGTGTGTGTGTGTGCGTGTGTGTGTGCGTGGGCAGATGTACGGTCGTCATTTTGATCACCCTGTTGCAGGAGAACTTCCTTGTTTGGAGAAAAAAAATTCTAAGCTTCTGAAGTAAATTTTTTACAATTAATATAATAAAATACACATAATTATTTATAGTTCCTGTTGCCTGTAGGAAATTGGCTTGAATTAAGATCTGACATCTGTATACAGCAGAATCACTCTTGGCAGAGCACACTAAAATATCAGAATCACATCAAACACCGGCACCAAGCAAAGACACAATTGGGGGGAGTGAAGGAGAGAGAAAGGGCTAAAAGAGTGAGGCAGGTATGGAGAGAGAGAGAGAAAGAGAGAGATAGAGAGAGCAGTGGATAAATAGATAGAAATAGAGAAAGAAACTGAGTGCAAAAAGCAAGACAAAGACAAGGATCCAGGAGAGAGAGAAAAAGAAAGGGATAGAAAGAGGTTGGGAAAAGACACAGAGACAGAGATGGGGACTGCGGGTTTTAACAGAACCACTGCTTTGGCTCGGCTCTGTGCTGAGCAGTGACTAATAGTGTATCCCCCCAAGGCGCAGCCAAAATACATAACATGTGACTCGTGCATATATAACGAGACGCACTGCAAATCACAAGTGTCTCACAGTTTGTCTGTGAATTGCACCCGTAGAAACGTGATTGAACGTGAGTGTCAGGCACCGAGCGGCGGAAAACCGTTTCTGAGGATACAGTAGAACACGGGGTTTGCACCAGGGGGTGGGGGGGGGGGGGCACTAACCACATTTCCACCTGTCAGACCCACAGCGCTCGCCGCCTAAGATAGGCGTGGCCAAACACAGGGAAGACATGCGTCAAGCCAGAACCGTGCCAGCGTCTCCGCAGAACTCTGCCAATCACTCGCACCGTGCCGAGAGGGACTCGAGGGGCTCGCACGGCTGGCGCGCGCACGTGGCAGTCGACGTGGGCACTCCGTCACCGGAACCCAGTGGTGCTCGGCGAACACCGGCGCTCGACGGTACAGTTTACATTTTCAAACTTCTTTTTGCCACAGGCAGTATCACAGGAGGCCTAAAATGTGCACTGTACTGGACCTGGTTGACAGGCACAGGGGCAGTGAGGGGAGGAGTACAAAGCAGGCCATTTTGGGGGGGTGGTGGGGTGGTGGGGGGGGTCGTCCTACCTGGCCTTCCACCACTGCTGTCTGAAGAGATGGACCGTTTCATCAAGGACAGGTCTACAGCTGCGCACACCCCCCCCCCCCCCCACCCCGCACACCACACACACACACACACACACCACACAGACACACACACACACAAACACACACCACACCGGCAGAGTCCAGGAGAGCAGGACAGGAGGACCAGGGAGAAGCGTAAACAGAGCGATTCACGGCTGGAGATACACCATAGAAGGACAAGTCTTGGCCAAAGACAGTTTACACGTGCTAGTGTTTGTAATTGGCTGGGTGCGCGTGTGTGATCTACAAGTTATGTTCCATAGCTTCTGTGTGTCCCTGTACGTATGTTTGTGTATGTGTGTAATTTCTATGAGTGTGTGTGTGTGTGTAATTTCTATGAGTGTGTGTGTGTGTAATTTCTATGAGTTGTGTGTGTGTAATTTCTATGAGTTGTGTGTGTGTGTAATTTCTATGAGTTGTGTGTGTGTAATTTCTATGAGTTGTGTGTGTGTGTAATTTCTATGAGTTGTGTGTGTGTAATTTCTATGAGTTGTGTGTGTGTGTAATTTCTATGAGTTGTGTGTGTGTGTGTGTCAGACACATCAGTTACCTTTGGTTGGCCCCCTCCTGTTGCTCATGGCGCTCTGCTCCTCGGAGGCATTGAGGCGACGCACCACGTCAGCCAGCGCCGACTTCAGCAGCTGGATCTCGTCCTCCTGCATCTGAACCCGCTGCTCCAGGGAGGCGATACGGTCCGCAACGTCCATACTGCTGGCTGCAGATGCGCTGTCATCTGAGGACGGCAGACACCCATGCAGTAAGAAGGGATCAGACAAAACCTCTGCAACAGCTGACCACACACACACACACACACTCACACACACCTTACAGTCTCAACCAATGTGGAACCCTCAGTGTTGTTGCAAACTGAACCATTTCATTCGTTTCTATAGAAATATTGATTGGAATTTTCTCTTTGTCAACTGAAATGATTTAGCAATTTGTAGCGCACTTAACACAGGGGTCCACCGTCCACAGAAAATCAACATCAACAAAGGACAAATCTGTCTGTCTGCTGGTCTGTCTGTCTGTCTGCCTGCCCATTAACCCTCCAGCCGGCCTGTCTGCCTGCCTGTGTGGTGGTTGAAACGGGCTGAACCATCCCAGTAACCGTGTCCCATCGGGGGGGTCTTGGCGAGGGGTCTGCTCTGTCACGGATGTTGTCGGGGTGACGGTCATAATGGAGGTCCTTGTTGTGCCCCCGTGGGGCCTGGAACCAGCCAACCCATGAATTATGTAGAGCTGAAAGCAGCTGGTAATTACCCAATCAAAATAATGTTTATATGAGGTTTGAGTCTGTGTTGAATTATTAAAAGATGGTCTGGTGGGTTAGGTCGACACGGGGCGTAGATTCTGGTAAAAAAAAAATTTTTTTTTAAATGTGAGACATTGCTCTTGGTCTGAGATAGGTGGTTGCTAAATATATTTAGGTGCATGCTTTAGACACGACATGAATTTGTGGCCAATATAGGGAGATGTACAGGCATTGGTTGGACTTCTGCAAACACTGAATGCCCTAGTCAAAAAGATGAAAAACATAAATCTGGAATGAGTGACATGTTAATGGATGAATACCACCCTTTTGTCTGCACAGACCCCCCCCACCCCCCCCCCCACACACAGTCATCCCAACCCAACCAAAGTCCTCCCCGTGGCCTTCAGCTGAACCGATTTAAATTCACTTGGCATCCCAACAGTAAAGGTTACTGATTACAGTCATTACTGTACCGTCTTGATTAATGCTCCATTGTAGAGATGGGCCGGGCTAAGCCACCTCACACTGGCCCCGTGGGGCTGTGGGGCCATCCGACCGACTGCATTACACTGTGACTGCATACGTCGATAAACAGACGTGGGAATGAACTTCCAGATCGTGGCTGATGTATAGAGGTGAAAGCAGCCACCATTCCCTGCCACCATCGCGGAGGCAGGTAGCCAGACTGCGGTTGCTCCATCGTTCCGTGATATTTGGAGGGTGAAATGAACACGTCACACCACAAATTGCTTCAACTCCTCTGGTGCATCGATTAAAACCAACCATGACTGTACATTCAGAAAGTGTTTTTCAACCCCTCTGTTGCACCAATGAAAACCAACCATGACTGTACATTCAGAAAGTGTTTTTCAACCCCTCTGTTGCACCAATTAAAACCAACCATGACTGTACATTCAGAAAGTGTTTCTCTTAATCGCGACGGCAGAAATGCTGCAAGGCCAACGGTCATCTTCACGCATATGGCACTGAAATCAACCGCGGCCAAGCCAAGCGGAAGGATTTTCATTGGACTTCGAATGATTCCTCTTAGGACTTCGCTGTAACGTCGGATGTGCTTCTACAGCGACCCTCTCCGAGGAGCACGATACCCTGGTCTCAGTGTGTGCAGAAGCTTCGGGGACGAGCACCAATAACGTCTGCGTGTCCCGGCGATGATACGGTCGTGATTGGTTGGACAAAAGCATCGCTCTCAATTTACTATTCATCATACCACCCAAAACAGACTGCTTGATAAACCAGAAAAGCAACTAGGTAAGCCGAGTTCAGCCGGCCCGTAATTACAAGTGATGAACATTGTTGCCCTCACTGGATTCGAACCCAGATCTCCCACATGAGAGGCTGTGTCTTTAACCACAGACGCCACAGAGCTATACATTTGCTTAGTATCGGTATAGCGTCTCAACATTAGATCCTTTAGTCACGCATTAACGTCACTCCAAGTTTGAATATTTAGCTAGACATCATTGCGCAGTGTGTGGTTGCAACCTGGTCTCAGGAACCTACGTAGACTATTTTACGAAAATCCATTGCACCTGATTTTGTATGGTATGTGACGTTGCGTTAGGTTACATTACAATGGGCCACCAAAACGTATGACACATAACGAAATTATTAAAACGTAACATATCTTACGGACGCTATTACGACGCATCACATGTTATGAGCGCTATTAAAACGTAAAATAACATACGATCGACAAGACTGGTTACAAGTTCCTCACTGGAGCAGTGGGTAGCGCACCTGTCTAGGATGTGGAAGGTTGTCAGTTCGCACCACGGTTACTGCTTTTTTTTCTCCATTCAGACTCTAACGCTATTTTACTGCGAGTAATATATCTTACGAAATCCCCTGCCTAAAATGTACGTATAATAGTCAACGTCATCCTTCTGAGACCAGGTTGGTTAAACTGACTAACGTTTCTTATCAAGTTTACCTCCTCCACAAATACCATCTATGAACTGTATGGCTTTTGCCACTGGCCGTTTGAACAGCTTATTAGACAGTAATAGGCTTACTAGTATCTACTAAATTACTAATTGGAATAGTCATAAGAATTGAGCAATTTCTAGCAAGACTTAAGATTAACTTTTCCCTGCCAAAACTATTTTATTTCATGGCACAACAACGTTCATTTTTCTTTCATTCGATTTAACAAACCTGTCTGTTTTCCAGTCATAAAAAATATTTCTGTGAGTTGACCACTAATCAACTCATCAAACAGTATGTTGGAGGTAGAAGGCCATTAAAGAACAAGATATATACTTCTAAACAGACAGACCTAATAAAAGTATTGCCCAAAGAATGTCCATCAATTTGTTCTGTTTTTCAACACATCATATTTTTGTAAATAGAAAAATAGGTGATTCATGTCTAAGCAGACCGCCCAGATAAAAATGTTGCACAAAATATGTACAAACAATTTGTTTTGTCCTTCAGTTAAGACAGACAAAAATTGTCCTTGTTTAGTCTGGTAGCCAAGACACAAAGGGCCGGTTTCACAGACATGGATTAAGCCTAGTCCATGACTAAAGGTCCTAAAAGTCCTAGACTAGGCTTAATCTGTGTTTGCGAAACCAGCCTTATGTGTCCTTAACCTCTGTGCCTGTGTCACTAAGACATTTATTCAGGATACCGGATGTTGTCCCAAGAAAGTCAAAATTATGGTTGCAAAAAATGTCCATTATCAGGAGGGAACATTTAGGGAATCCAGAATTCTCTAAATAGTATATCTGGAAAACGGTGAATCTAGTGAAAGTTCAAGTAGTCCAAATTCCCTTGAGAACCCTGACATTACCTTCCTTATGGCCTTACCTCTGTGCTAACCCATCTACCTGTCTGTTTGCATTACCGCAAATGTCATTTGATATTCCTCACAGCGATTACCTTCTCCTAAAATAACCAATGCTGTGACGAGCAACAGCCGCCTCCGGCATGTGTTTTTAAGTGCCTGCCGATCAATTGAACATTGGCATTTCAACCTAAGACAGCCCGGGAGGAAGCCAGGCCCCTCTTTCCACAGACACATCTTCCCAGCCCGTACACAGACTCCAGGGCCGTAAATAATGAAAGGCATTGCACATATCTCCCCCCGTCCATTGCAGGAGCTTTGGTCGAAACCCGACATTGACAACAAACCGTACATTGACGAGACAGCCGTTTGAAAAGGAGCAGGGGGCATCTCGCTTCAGGTCTTTCATCCTGTGTAACGTCACTACCATAATCTCCTCTGCATATTGCATGTGGTATCTCTCTCGGCGGCTCACTCTGCTCAACATTACATTCACCGGCGTGACGGAAAATTAACGGTGAATTAACGAGAACTGAAAGGAGAAATATCTGACAAAATGAAAGCCAATTTACCAAAGAGAACTCATCTTTGTTGCTTTATAAGATTGCATTATTCTCATATTTCCAGGCCATTGCTTCTCTGGGAGAAAATATTACAGAGGGCTATTAAGCTTTGTGATTGATGTGCACAGTATTTCTTTTTAGAGGGCTGGAGAAGCCAAACAATAGGGCTAAATTGAGTCATGAAAATGGGACTGTAAGTACTGACATGCAGTGAGCATTTATGCCATCCCATCTCCCAGGACCAGTGAACAGCACTATAGACACCATTTCCACACAAAATCCATCAGACGGCTTGACCTAACCGAAAGCAGAGCTGGGCGGATTAGTGCTTTTCCAAAACGGTCCAATACTCCAGCTTTCGTGTTAAATGGTTAAATCGTGAGCAGACATTCTTCCTCTTTGTGAGGGGAGGACTACAATCAACCACTGTCAACTTTCATTTCCTCTTCCTCTGGCTTGAGGGATGACACTTCGAGTTCAGCACACTCTGGATTTAATTTGACTAAATGGTCACACCCTCACTGATAAGCTTTTTGACTCCAATCAAGTGAGATCAGACAGAGAGTTAAAAACGTATTGTAAAGCGGGTCTGCATGGCAACAGTTCGGCCTGATGAGCCGTGGAAGACCTCTACAGAGGATCACTGAGGAATGCTCACCATATGGAAGCAAAAATAGCCTTAATAAAAGTAGTTTTTTAGGAACACTGCAGAGGGTAGGCGTGGACGTGCCTTTACCACACACACAACTTCACCAGCAGAACTCCCCGGAAACAAGGTGGTTTCGAGCGGCTCTCACTACCATGATACTTCATTGATGTGTCACATCCTTCAAAACACATCCTATCAAAAATATCCGGACCTCTCATCAGCACTGCAGCGTTCAACCCCAAGCTGGATCATTTCCGCCCTAGCCACGGCCTACCGCGTTCTGCAGCGTACACGGGAAGAACAAAGACGCGGCATGTATCTGGTGAATTTCACGAGGAAGAAAAGAGGCCTCGCCATTTGACAGTGCGCCCCACCACAGGGACATCACACATTATGGAGGGGAAAAAATTACACTCTTCTCGTAACCTCTGCTTCATACACGAAGGCCACGTTATTTGCACGTGTTTCGGTCAGACCGGTGTGAATAGACAGGATAATCCCTTTGTGTTATCCACCTCTGGAAACATCAGTAGCACTCATCTTGGATTCTACATGATGGAAGGTGCCCTAATGACCCCCTGAGATCCCACATTCTCAGAAGTCCAACCCCCCCCCACCCCACCCCCCCCCATCCCACTCGTTAAAACCCCCCACTGCACTGGCTCTGTGAGGGTTTTGAAAGAACCAGTCATTTGAACCTCAGCATGTTATTTTAGGCTGGTTCACCTCACAGGTAGCTGTCGGTGAGTCTCCGGAGGTCAAGCACAAAGGGGGCATTGCGTGTTTTTTATGGTCTGCTGGTACAGGAAACCGGGTCGTTACCGAAAGCCAAGAGGGCCTTACAGGCTATCCTTGGAACCACAAACTTTTGGCAAGTGCCCCCCATCGCTGGGTCCAAAAGACCATAAGCCAAAAAAATAAACATTAGCATGCAAAGTGCACCTAGCATGTGCATACATTTAAAAGAGGGTGCAAGGAGCACAATGCCCCCAACACACGTACACACACGCACGAGCACGCACCCACACAGGCAAACAGACACACACTCACACACACACACTGGACACACCGAAGTGAGAGGATTAACCAGGGGAAGGCTGTCCGTCCCCTATGAGCTCTGGTAGTGTCACGGCACTGGATCTGTCGCACGTCGTTTAGGTTGACGGACAGTGCAGTACTTGTATCCGGCACTGGATCTGTCGCACGTCGTTTAGGTTGACGGACAATGCAGTGCTTGTATCCGACACTGGATCTGTCACACATGTCGTTTAGGTTGACGGACAGTGCAGTGCTTGTATCCGACACTGGATCTGTCGCACATGTCGTTCAGGTTGACGGACAGTGCAGTGCTTGTATCCGACACTGGATCTGTCACACATGTCGTTCAGGTTGACGGACAGTGCAGTGCTTGTATCTAAAAGATCACAAAAACCACCACGAAAAGACCTATGGTAGATCAGACTGTTTCGAGAAAGAAAAGGAAGACCGTAACAAAATAATACACTTCATCTATTGATTCCCGGTCGAGCTAAAGCATATCCATCCACAGAAATGTGGTTATGATAATTTCTTGCAATCCTCACCTTTAAACATTAAAGTCTTATTTTTTAAAGGCACTGTGTGTGTGTGTGTGTGTGCATGTAAAAGCGGTCTGGTCTCATATGCTAAGAGATTTACCAAACTGGTGTCAGGCCAACCAGAAGAAAATCTCACCCGGAGGCCAAAGAATTAAACAACACTCAAATGAGCCCTTTGGACTCGTAAACCTAGACATAGAACGGCACAGCTGACACCATGGGTCATGACTGCCGCACATCATCCCTGCCCTCATCCCTAAGGGCTGCACACAGTCTCACGCAGGCTCCAGCCCATGCAGATTTTTACTCCCTTAGAACACAACAAAAACAGAGTGACCCCCGCCTAGAGACGAGGCTGCCTTTTTCTGCTGACTCATCGCCAATCTCTGTGAGAGGAGGGGTACAGCAGAGTACCCATGGTAACACTATGTGACCAATAGACCCACACACACAAATTCACACACACACACACACACAGCTTTGACTTTCAAGAAGTCAGGCACAGCATTCGGGGCTATAACTCATGGTTCGCTCAACTCTCGTCTCTCGACACAAAGCTCCTTTCAGTGCTCTGGACAGGCCAACCTTCCGTCCCACAAACAAGGCTTTGTGTAACAATGACAAATGTCCAGGAAGATTAGGCGGTCCACTTGTTCTGACAAGTGACAGCATCGTTGTAAAAGTTGGGATTTCCATGGTGTGGAAACCAAAGACAAAAGACAGACTGTGGGATGTCCTGGGCAAGACACGGAGCCATGGCCCGATCGTATGTCAACCGACTGGCGTGAATCTTAGTTAACCCGGAGCTAAAGTTCTGCATAATTAGAAAAAACGTGGAATGTCATGGCTAACATGATGATGTATGTTGGTGATTCTAACAGATGCTGCACATACAGAAAGCCTGGGAATGCATGTCAAAGTTACTGCACCCTAACTGTCTTTAGGGAAAGGATGGAATGAGGATCAGAACTGCAGCAAAGGGCTCCACCCCTCTCTCTTTTCAAGTTACAGTCCACAGGCAGTTATGGCCTTTCCCGTACTGAAATTCTTAAGATATTAAAACCTGCAAAAACGGGATTTTGTCTGAATAACCAAGGTAGAAAAAACCCAAGGATGGGAACAAAGTCTGTTTTGTATCACTAATACCACTGAGTTATGAAAGACGTGTGGTATTATTTATTTATTTAGTCTGTCCATGAAAGATTAAGTCGGCATTGAGGAACGTTCCAGGAATGCAACCTTGTTTATAAAACTCTATGCATGTACATGTTTAAAGTGAAAGTAATATTTAACTCATCTTTGGAGGGAAAGAGTGAACCATAAAACGCTGCTTGGACACCTCAACTTACAATAGAGGATGTTTTTGAAACTGATAGATTTCGACATCACACAAATTCACACAATCTACCAGCCATCATATCTCTTAGCCTTTGCAACAACAGCAATCAACCAATCAAATCATTCAGCTCTGGGAGATATCACCATTGGTTAATTATATCTAGTAAGATGAAAACTGGGGCGATTAAAACATGACTTTAATTTATAAGGCCAAGCCTGTCTGTGGTTGGCCATGGCTTTGGGGGCGTGTAGATATGCTTGAGCATAGAATTAGCAATCAGCCAACTAATTAAATAATTAAGGTCAACTGAATTATCCACTTGTAATTTTAATGGAGTTCCTCTAATGGTCATAATATTTTCAGTGAAAATTTCGTAAATTTGAATGAAAAAAAATCCAAACACCAGATTTGAATAATCCTGTGAGCAACCGTTTTAGTTGCTAGGCTAAACATCTTTTGTTTTCCTGACTCTTGACAGCCGTGCTGAATTCCTTCCACATTGAAGTTTGTATTTACTGAGCACACAACAGGAAATGTTGAAAAGGATTTTAGATGGAAAACAAAGCTTCTTATTGGACCAGTCCAGGTTGTCCTTCTATTTAATTGTTTTCCGTTTAGTGCCTAATCATCTCTCATTAATATAAATGGTACAGTACCTTAGACCAGTCAGGACACAATAGGATGCCTGAGATGAGTAACAGCTTATGAACCATCACAATTTAGCAGGTGTTAGCATTGTCCGATATTTAGAAGGAGAGGGGATATTTGTCCCATCAGTTCCCAGTACATTTCCTTGCAGTGCCCGATATATCTTGCTACAACATCTACTCTGTGGAGCAGGTAGATGGTGGTGTCGTCATGGTGAACAATATTGTCAGTGAGTCTGGCCAAGACGCTGCGCGTGCACGGGTTTTGCCTTACAGCCCAGCACAAGTCTCGCCATTTACATATTATGCTAATTAAATAGTTGTCACGACAATTGGTGAAGCCTAAATAGGCTCCAAGTGGCTTCTCTCAACACGGCACAGACTCAGAACTTAATCAGGCATCTGACCAAATTACACGCACGTTTAGTTCTGGGTTAACAGAGATTAGGTCAGCGCTTACACACCATTCCAGGCCGAGTGAGCTCAATCCAGCTGAGGAATGAGGAGACCCCCCCTCAACGTTATAGCATGAAATGGCTTCTCTTCAGGATCCTTCGGCTGAAATACTCATGATTTATGACCCCTCCGGCGCCCTGTACTGAACGACTATCCCGAAACAGTAGTGAACCACTTCCACCAGCACTTACCCATGTCCAGTCGAAAACAGCATTTGCTTCATGTCTCCCCATTGGTATTCATAGGCATCGAGCAGAATGCATGCAGGGGCTACATATTATCCTGTGTGTGTTTCATGACCTCGCTATCTCTCTGTACCGTACGCATTCACACCGCTAGAGGCTAAAACACCCCCTGGCCCAAAGAACAGCACTCACACACAGACTCATCCTCACCAAGGGCCACGTCAGGGAACATTAGCTACTCTTTATGTATTTTCGACGTATCTGGTTCTGTGTACGCCTCATTGTTTTTATCGGTCATGGGTTGGTGACGCTGTTTGTGGGTCAGGAGAAAAGAAAAGGCAGAGAGAATGGATGAAAGGAAAGCCGTTCCCATGTGAGATAAACGCGCCTGTACGTGCGAGATAAACAACATGGAATGACTAGCCCGATGTTTTCGATGAAACAGACGTTTACTTGTCCGGGGGTGCCTGTTTTACTGGGTTCTCTGACCACGACGAACACGGCAAGGTTAATATGATTTGAATATTGCAGGAAAGGATCCAATGGACTGAGTGAACTTCGGTATGAGAGGCAACATGCAAAAGTTTAAACACATCTTGCTACTAAAACGGAGGATTCAGACAGTGGGCAGTGCATGCTCTAGGTGGTGAAACAATTCTGCACTGGCAAATGTTAGGTTGGCAACAATACACGTTCCCAGTCCCCAAGAGGTTAGTAGAAAAACAGTTAACGGCTTTGTGTTCTACAGTTGAAACGACAGCACAGAACATTAACAGTGACCTCTTTTCTTCTTAGATGAGGTGGTAGAAGAGGTGCCATGACAGACTAAATTCCTCGCATCAAGAGTGACTGAGGCTTATATACTCCAGTGGTGGAGAACAGCTTGAACGGAACCGACAGACAAAAGACAGAGAAACAGAGAGCCCAGCACACAGCTAAAGGGAATCAATCAATAGCCAATCTTAAAAATCAGCAGCTGTTTATGAGTTATTTTGCCCATGGATCAATATTTATTACAGTATACTGTTGACATGTGTGTTCTGTTACAGCTGTAGACCGGAGGCCCAGGGAAAGAGATTTCCTGCCGCTTCCAAGCAGGTCCCTTGTCTCTGTAAGCTTCAGAAGCCATCATGTGTTGTAGACATAAATCGCAGTTTGACAAATTAGTAATTGATTTTGAGGAGACACTAATTCAGAGGGACAGGAGCCATTAGGTTCAAAGGTGCATTCCCGGAATCTTGGTCACTGGGTGTAAAGTGCTGCTGTCGGGCCAAACGGCACCAAAAAAGGGGGCGCTGTGTCATTTACGCGCTGCCCGATGCGGGTCAAAACCCAGTGTGGTTTCAACAAATTAGTTTGTTATAGTCCACCCACTGCACCTTTTATGTGCATCGCTCAATGTCCGATTTTAAAAACTTGTTGACTTTGTTCGGCTGTTGACGCCAAACCACCAGGCTCTCTGCTGCCCCCGGTGGAAGAGTGAGACTCCGGCACCCCAGAAGACGGCATCATTATCCCACTAAGCCAACTCATACGTGCACAGGATTAAGGAATGTACTTTTTCGGGTCTGGGTCAAGGTTTCCTGGTTACAGAAGGATGCTGACTGACAAAGAACATCCAGTGTCTATTGCAATAGTGTCCCGTGACTAAACCAAGGGCATCCTGTGACACTGTAGAATCAGTGCAGTGGGATTAAGCCCTCTGTAAAGCTCACAGAGCTTTGCATTGGGGTCAACGTCTCGAGTCAAAGACCGCGGTTGGGTTGGAATGACCTAACCTGCCCCCCAAACCTTTTGTTTGTCTGTTGCGCTCGGTAACAGGAGCAGGATTTCAGCCCTAATCCCTTTGCATGTGCTCCTATCAATGGCCTTACAAAAAACCAGCGGGGGGAAGGAACCCATGCTACCCCTTCTGCGTGCCAAGATGCCGATCTCCTGGCAGCACTGGTGATGCTGTGGGTAGTGCCGGCCCTGGAGGCCCTGGAGGCCCGGAAGTATAACGGGATGTAGGGCATGTTGGAGACGCCACTTTCCCTCGTTCCAGGGAAAGACGGTGAACTGCATAGATTGCCAACCTTGTTTCACTTTGTCTAATGGCTGAGCCTTCATGAACAGTAGATGACCCTTACCAGGCCCGTCCACTGTCAGGATAAAAACACCTAGGTGTTACAGGCAAATAAATATCTTTAATCATCTTCATTAAAGGCATCCTTGAGTTGTGCGGGATACTGTAGACCCTGTCCTAGAGACACCATTGCCTGTTAATTACTGAACTGCCAATCAGGCTAATGTGCCTCAGAAGCCCCACCCCCTTTGGGAAAACAGCATGCATTGCTGATTCGTTGACCCAGCCCCCCCCCCCCCCTCCCCCCCAGCTGCTTGTCTGGTTGGCTGATCACTAACACATGAAACGTTCAAGAACCAAATTACATCACTTTTCTACATGCAGGGCTACAGCTGGCCCGAGCGCCATCGGGTGATCTCAGATCTCAGACTACACTCAATCACACAATTAGGTTTCGTGTTGGAACAATGAGGCCCCCTCGATCCATTTGGACCTGGCCGTTATGTCAGTGGTTCAGTGTCAGTCATTACAGGGAGAGAATACTGGAAAATCCCTGGCAACGTAGTCACATTCATAACAGCTTGGTTTGTTTTGTCTTCCTGGTTTGTTGGAAGGAACAAGACTTACTGAAGTAATTATAAACAGCCACGGCAGTGTTTAGAGTGCAGCGCTTATTTAACCCAAATTGACACTGAGAGGCACTTGCTGGAAAAAACTGTTAAACTTACTCTATGGCAACCAAATTCAGAATAGGATAAAACCGTTTACACTTTGAAGAATCTGAGGCACTTTCTCTCGTGCAATGGTGAAAGGCCTTTGTTTTAGCTGCTACTGCCAAGCTAAACAAGAAAAATGCACCAAAGCTTTGGGACTCCCTGGCCTTCTTCAGAATGAATGCAGACACGCCTGATAGTCGCAGTGTGTTGCTCTGTTATTATCTTTGCTCTGTTACAAGCTGATGCAATAAAGGCTTAACTTTTCCAGACACAGTGCCTTAGAGTATTATGTTTTTCCACAGCTACAACTTCATTTGGTCACATTACTGTAAATAAGTGTTCGAGCGCTCAGGTCTTTTTCATGCTTCCACAAAAAATAAATCCCCCAAAATGGAGAACATGTAAACAATGTATAGTGATTAGAAAGTGTCACATGCTTTTAGCTGGAAGAAGATTCAAAACAAAAAGACTTCAGTCAGTGTTCAGATTGAATATTTTAATCCAGCGGGAAACTGGAACATTACAGCAAACGGTTGCAGGAAGTCATGTTCTCGTAAATTAGCTTCCTTTTCCCGTCAAATTACAGGATCATTTGCAAACTGTCTGTAATCACTGTCGTCCTCAAAGCTCCCTTTGTTTTGGCATCCAGCCCGCACCTGTTTTTCAGGTAACCCAACATGCCTGAGTTAATACACTTGACATTATCAACGTGCCCCTCACACCACACAGCACAACACGTTCGGGACATGCCTCTGTCGTGGGTTTTTTCATTTCTCTAACCAGCCGCGTCATTAGATTACGTTTGAATATTCTGTGTATTTTGTTCCGACTGTGCTTCAGCTTCCCATATACACGAATCCTAGCCTTTGGCATTAGTAGGGCCAACACAGATCCGTCCTGAGGACCAGCACCTAGAGGCAACCTCGCCCTGTGGCTCAGTAGTGCCACCGTAACTGCCAGCCGGTGTTTTATTCATCTAAGCCGGCGTCTGGCGGTGTTGATAAGAGAGATTGATTGGCTGTGACAAAGTGATGTGTCACGGCACTTTCGGTCACCCCACTAATAACCTCCACTTCCTCCACCCAGTCATGACATCACACCTGAACTGTCCAGCGAATACAAGCTGATGGCGATCAGGCAGTGAGGAGGGCTCTCCCACAATGCTTTGTGAGGGCACAACAGCCACAGAGAAAACCAGCGTCTGAAACCAGGGGCATAACCCCACCGCTGTTTAAATCCTGGATCCTTTTCCTGTACTGTTTGTTTAAATATTTGTATCCCTGCTCACACTTCCGCAGAGCATCTTTAGGCAATCCTTTGACCCAGATTCTTGGCAAAAACACTTTCTCGGCAGGTTTCCAAAAATAAATAAATACGTCCTGGCACTTTTAAAGTTCACATTTAAATAATGTTTCCTGCTTTGTTTGAATTCAAACAAAGCCCTACAATCCAATCTACGTCTACCAGACACAAAGGATAAACTTTCACTTTCATCAAAGCGCCGAATCGAGCGTGAGCTCCAAAATCGCCTAGTGCCTGCAACCATGAGCCCTGCCGACAGGAACTACTTCGGTGGCGTTAACTTCCACCGGGCAGCGCTGGCATGCCATTAGTGGCACTTACGGACAACAATGACGAGTAGGAGATTGGTTTACCGTTGCAGAACTGAAGCAGAGAAGAAGTATCGTACAGGCTGCTGTAGCTGGAGAAACCGTCCTCCATTCTGGACCTCAGGCGTGCTCCTCCACTCCCAGCTCCCCTCTCCCCTCTCCCCTCTCCCCTCCCACAAGTCCCGGTTACTTTCGCTCGCTTGCCACCTCCGATGCTCTTCCTCCACACAACATCCAGTTTTCTCGGGTCACGCTGCCAGTGTCAGTTACCATGGCAACCCATTCACTCTGATTATGTCATGTGAACTCAAAGGTTCTCCTCACTTCCTCAGATGGTCCCGGAGGAGTTGCCTGAAACCGGGGAGAGGAGTGAACACCTCCGGGGAGAAGTTTAAACAGGTCGTCGTGCTCCTCTTCACCCTTCTTCCCTCTGTCTTCCCTGTCGTCTGTCTCAACTGCCAGCTGTCTGGCGCAACCGTGCGCTGATCTCCACAAGAAAAACAGCTTTGAGAGGCTTGAGCTGTAAGTGGAGGGCTGGCAGCAGCGACTGTGTGTTTGTGAGAGAAAGAGTGTGTGTGTGCGCATGTGTGTGCGTGTGTGTGTGTGCGCGCGTTTTAGTGTTTGGATAATGCCTTGGACAGCCTTGCATGGCCCGGCCTTTCACTGACTGGGAGAGCAGTGGGGGTTGGGCCTGTTTCAAAACCCAGATCCTCCCCCTTGCCTAGAAAAGACAGAGAGAGGGAGTGTGTGTGTGTGTGTGTGTGAGAGAGAGAGAGAGAAAGAGAGAGAGTCAGGGAATGACAGAGTGAGTGAGAGAGGATGAAAGACAGAAGCAGAGAGCCTCTGATCACTAGGAAGAGAATAAGGACATTAAAGGGACACAAGGAAAAGAAAAACGTTTGTAGCCAGTAGAAGGAAATAAATGAGAGATAATATTCAAAGTAACAAGTTGATATAGTCACTGTATTTTATTGTTCAGCTCCTCTGGCTTGCTGCCAGCAACCATTCAGTGAGGAAAATAATTCCAAATAGTTTTTTTGTTGTCTGAGGGAAAACTAATGGATAATGATAAATGTAGAAAAGGGTATTTCTCAGTCTCAAAAAGAAGAAAGAATGAAAATCCTTTCCATTCAGGGGAAAGACGATATAGAGGGAACACATAAAAGATAAAAGTCTGAGGCAAAGACTATATGAGAACAGTTCCCCAGCCAGCACTGAGTTCAATATTTTCACATAGAAATCCATAATGTAGACAAAACATGCAGCACCCTCGAATAGGCAGGACAAGAAATCACGTCTGCTCTTTCCATTACAATTGCAACACTCTACACTCTACCTCATTTGCCTCTGAGGTAGACTGAGGCGGAGAGGGATTTTGACCAAAGGTCTGACTACAGTGTGATTTCAAGAAGCGAAAAGGAAGTCGTTGTATAAAATCAGTGTTCTGAAACATTATTGAAAGATTATATTCCCGGCCTTATCAGTCTTGAAAACAGACTGTATTAGGAACAGGAGACAGAGGGGGTTACAATAGCAACAAGGGATGAGGAAAGAAGACAGGGAGGAAAAGAGAAAAACTGCCTCAAAGATTTGACAGCAGGGCTCTTGACTGCAGCCGTCACTGGGGAGTTATTCAATTACTGAAGGTGTCTGGGGTGGGATGGAAACAAAGAAAATGTGCATTAGGATGTTTCAGTGGTCTATGCATGTTCAGTGGTTTATGCATGTTTCAGTGGTCTATGCATGTTTCAGTGGTCTATGCATGTTCAGTGGTTTATGCATGTTCAGTGGTCTATGCATGTTCAGTGGTCTATGCATGTTTCAGTGGTCTATGCATGTTTCAGTGGTCTATGCATGTTTCAGTGGTCTATGCATGTTCAGTGGTCTATGCTTGTTCAGTGGTCTATGCATGTTCAGTGGTCTATGCATGTTTCAGTGGTCTATGCATGTTTCAGTGGTCTATGCATGTTTCAGTGGTCTATGCATGTTCAGTGGTCTATGCATGTTCAGTGGTCTATGCATGTTCAGTAGTCTATGCATGTTTCAGTGGTCTATGCATGTTCAGTAGTCTATGCTTGTTCAGTGGTCTATCCATGTTTCAGTGGTCTATGCATGTTCAGTGGTCTATACATGTTTCAGTGGTCTATGCATGTTCAGTGGTCTATGCATGTTCAGTGGTCTATGCATGTTCAGTAGTCTATGCATGTTCAGTGGTCTATGCATGTTCAGTGGTCTATGCATGTTTCAGTGGTCTATGCATGTTCTCAAAACAATCTTCTGCCTCATGAAAGGAAACAAGGCCAGGAACAAAATGAATCTCTAATGAGAGTTGCAAGTGTGGACAGACCTCCTGTTCCACCCCCTTTCCCCTCTGGGGATTGGCCCATGCCCCCTGGGCTCTTCCACCTAGATGCGTTATTATACAACAGCATATAAAGGCCCCCTGTGAAAAGCTACAGGAGCAGACAGAGCTCTCCTTTGTAGCTCTCGTGTATCAGAGACGGCTGAAACATATCCCAACATCTCCGTCTGTGTCACAATGTAACAGTTATGCCTTCACGTGGGCTCCGAAGAGACGTTTGTCTGCTCAGCTTCTTATCGATCTGCGTTTCGCTTGACGCGAGGTGGATGGTCACGTTGCGCATATCATTACATTTAACCAATACATAAGAGGGCTCTTAAAGATCCAGAGACCACTGTCTGCGAGAACAGTCGGGCGAAATTAGTTTGTGCTCCGATTGGAGGGTGATTTAACGTCCCCCCCAATCTGTTGGGGGCCTGACCGGAGCTGTAGATTAGAGCATGAGAGAGGGGGTTCCCCGCAGCGGGCAGCTGGAACAGGGCTCTCTCCACACCCCCACACAGCCACGCCCCCTGCCCCCCCCCCCCCCCCCCCCCCCCCCCCCCCAGCACCCACACCCATTGTACTCCACGCCCCTGGCCACGGTCCAGCTCGCACTCACACACACGGTTCTCAGGGGGCGTGACTGGTGAATCCTGGTGGAACCCTCCACAGGGGACCCAACCCCAAAGGTTCCTTCCAAACATCCCCGCCGTGTCCGGATGGGTTAAATGTAATGACTGCAGCGGCTAACATTGACTTGAAGGGGAATGCATTTTCTGGCCCTCATGTTCCTACGAGACCACTGCCGTCTCCAGGCGCGCATTCCCTTCCATGGGAAACGGGACTGCGTCTCCAACCAGAGTACAGCTTATGCTCAGTGTCAGAGAGGGTCTCGCAGGACAGAGGATTAAAGCCACAATCAAGAGTGGTGTTATTGCTGTCCCAGAAGATTAATCCCCTTTTCTATGATCTTCCTACCATCTGCTCCCAGGCCTGATGACCCCAATGTGTTTATTGGGGTATGTCACACAAATAATGTGATTTCCCCCCCTTGCCTCAGTCCAACATTTGGGAAAAACCTAATACATCAAATGAGCCATCATGGTCTGTCTTTGTGGGGTGGTTTTGGGCTGCTGGGGTGATTATTGGGGTGCCCCCCCCCCACACTTGCATTAGTAAAACATTTGATCAACCCCAATTTGTCCATTTGGACATCTGACGGCACACATGAATTGAAGAACAAAGGCAGACAAGTGTTCATAAGGGGGTCTGGTTCAAACAGGGGGAATCAGTGTTCTGGGCAGCACCCTGTCAGAACCCGAAACATGAGCTTTATTCTATAGTTCACTGGCTCACCTGGAGGTGAGAGCAGGATAGTAGAAACACTACAGGCATCGCATGATTCTTCATTATGTTATAATACTGTCATCACATGATTCTTCATTATGTTATAATACTGTCATCACATGATTCTTCATTATGTTATAATACTGTCATCACATGATTCTTCATTATGTTATAATACTGTCATCGCATGATTCTTCATTATGTTATAATACTGTCATCGCATGATTCTTCATTATGTTATAATACTGTCATCACATGATTCTTCATTATGTTATAATACTGTCATCACATGATTCTTCATTATGTTATAATACTGTCATCACATGATTCTTCATTATGTTATAATACTGTCATCAGCATGATTCTTCATTATGTTATAATACTGTCATCGCATGATTCTTCATTATGTTATAATACTGTCATCGCATGATTCTTCATTATGTTATAATACTGTCATCGCATGATTCTTCATTATGTTATAATACTGTCATCGCATGATTCTTCATTATGTTATAATACTGTCATCGCATGATTCTTCATTATGTTATAATACTGTCATCGCATGATTCTTCATTATGTTATAATACTGTCATCGCATGATTCTTCATTATGTTATAATACTGTCATCGCATGATTCTTCATTATGTTATAATACTGTCATCGCATGATTCTTCATTATGTTATAATACTGTCATCGCATGATTCTTCATTATGTTATAATACTGTCATCGCATGATTCTTCATTATGTTATAATACTGTCATCATATGATTCTTCATTATGTTATAATACTGTCATTGCATGATTCTTCATTATGTTATAATACTGTCATCGCATGATTCTTCATTATGTTATAATACTGTCATTGCATGATTCTTCATTATGTTATAATACTGTCATCGCATCATTATTCATTATGTTATAATACAGTCATCGCATGATTCTTCATTATGTTATAATACTGTCATTGCATGATTCTTCATTATGTTATAATACTGTAATCGCATGATTCTTCATTATGTAATAATACTGTTACCTCATTATTCTTTACTGTTCATTGTGTATTAATACAGTCATCACAGTGACTCTTCATTATTTTATAATACTGTCCTCACCACAATTCATCCATATGTTATAATATAGACATCACATCTATTCTTTAATATGCAACAATAGAGTTATCACCAGTATTGTTCATAATGTTATAATACAGTCATCACCGCTATTCTTCATAATGTTATAATACAGTCATCACCGCAATTCTTCATAATGTTATAATACAGTCATCACCGCTATTCTTCATAATGTTATAATAGCCCTCACCTCTATCTTTTACATTGTTATAGTGAGACTTTTACAATAAGGATCAAATAGTCTAAAACAGACTTGGAAAACAGGGCAATGTATTTCAATTCATTCAGACATGTCTACTAAATTTAGCCTACCTAACTCACTCTCCACGACTTTAGCAGATCTCACCCCAGGCAAGACCTGTTTGCAGAAGGATATGTGTCACCGCCTAGCAACAGTTAAAATCCTCCCTCATATTATATTCATCATCACACAATATTGGCAGCCATAAAATCTGGACCTAAATTTATAGAATTCCCATTATTTTCTGATGAAGTGTTACTGTTCAATCAATCATGTTTTCACTACATCCAAGCAATTGCAAAATTTAGTTGTGGCACAACCAAATGTATCCATCAATTTTTCATGCAATCAAACAATAGCAAAACAGCTAGATTCTTTTGTCCAGGACTATAACCTTAATGTGTGTACCCAAAACTGGCCCACAGAAACCTAAATGACACTGAAGATAACTTGGTCATCGATTGAAGTATTGAAAGAAAATCTGCCAGGATAATAACATTAGAAGCCAGTATCACAGCAACCACCCATATGATAACAACATTAAGCATTGTTCCTTGGTGCACGCAACCAAAGCAGCTAATGCCAAAACCGACAAACAGGGAACTGAACAAATCAATTGACTGCACTGGTGGAAACCCAGGATTCCTACTGATTTCATTTTCTTAGCGCTTTTCCAACGTCACAGTTTTAGCACACAGGAATTGTCATGGTGCCGCGCGACTCAAGCACCAGAGCCAAAGCACAGAAAGCTGGGGTCCTTGTGATTTATGAATCTAGGTCACAGCCCTTGTTCTGGCTAAGTCTTCCGTCACAGTCCATAATTGCATTATGCGCATATTTAAAATGACTGCCATTCACTATCTTACTACCGTCTGACTTACAGTCATGATGCCTGTCCCAGATTGCCGTGGTAACCACCAGCACTGAGACCACGTAGCACAAAATGGCCCCCACTGCCAGTGATTCAACTATATAGTTCAACATTGCTCTCCCTGACTCAAAGGTTAACTAAATGTGCTTTGGGGGAGCCATTGTTCTGGTCATGGAGGCTGCAATAACTCCGGGTCTCCTGCTGGGTTCCCGTTCTTGGTCTCTGTGTCTGTCTCCCACTGAGCCCCAACTGAGCTCTTTGTCACGACAGCCCTCGGCGGCATCTCGATAGTTCCTCCTCTCCTCCATATTGGATTCTTTCAGTCATGAGGCAGGAGTTAGACAGGGGGTAACTCTTCATAGTGATCGATCAAAAAATTACATTTCTCACACATATCCACCATATACAGTATCTTTCATTTGCTCTGGGTTTTCTGATAACCGTAACTAGACGAGGGGACGAGGAGAGGAAATCACTACTGGGACAATTGAGATACAGCCGCAGGCTGGAGAGAAGGACACTCCCCCTCCGGGTGGAAATAGATCTAATCCTGGGGAGATTGTGGATGGGAGGGCCGGTTACCTGGGTTGCATTTATTCAAGCAAACATGTTTAAGGTGTGAAACGTTCCATCAAACAGTTTCCAATGGACTAATTCAGGTGAATCCCTCCCTGTTATGAAAAACTGAGTGAAACGACAAACAAAACTCTCCGCCAAAGCCAAGCGAAGAACCAAAATATCTGGTTGTGAGACACAGCTTTAAGGCTATCACAAAAGAGCAAAAAAGTATAATCTTCTAGTGCATCAAAGAGGGTTTTTGTAAAAAAATAAACAGATTGAAATAGACTTTGAAGAAAACTTCAATAATTGATCTGTGTCTCCTCTCCTAGCTAAAACAAGTTTGTTTGTGGAGTCAGTCAGGCTGTCACAGCCGACCACAACGACCAGCAGAGCAGTAGCCTGTCAGCCAGAAACACCTTGTGTCCAATAGGATGCCTTCCTGGTGCCCTACAGCGCGCCGTGACCTGGGGTTAGGGTGCCATTTAGGACAGATTCAAGTGTGCTTCCCATCACACTAGCATGTGTCTGGCTTAAGCTGTGTATAAGATAATGAGGTTTTGATGTCCTCTTAGAAAATCACAAGGGTGGAATGGCAGCAAGTTCAATGCACTAAACGCTACTTGTGACTTGACTGTGATCACAGTTAAATAATGGTACTTTTCAAATACATTAAATGGATAGGAATGCCTCACAAAAGGGGCAGTCGTGGCAGCTACTGTTGTCTGAGGAGTGGACATCGCGGATGCACCAGCCGGTTATTTTGAAAGGCGCAGAATCGCATCTCATCTGCTCCCACTGAATCCCGGGGGATGGCCCCCGCGGAACTGTAACGCCCAGTCAGCCAATGACATCATTCTCTTCGCGGGACCCCCCTCCGACGGCTCAGCAGGACGTGCGCTCAGAAATGAACGCGCACAGACACACACGCGTGCGCGAGCGCATTCGCACACCTCACCAGCTGACATCACTCTCCATTTAGTCCACTGAGCTGGATGAGTATGTCACCCGGGTGTGGATTAGTGGTCGTGCCAAGCCAGGCACTCAGCAGTGAGGCTGGTGAACCTATAAAGCACAGCTCCACTGTGCATTTTACAAGACACATCTGCCAAAGGCTGGTTCGGAAACTACAATGTTAATTTCACATAATTTATCGGCGGGCTGATGAGCGAACACTGAAGTCGCGAATCGTGAACACAGTGGTGGTTTGTTGAATAAGGCAGAAGAGGTCTGACCAGGACCTCCCAACTACAATCATGCTATGATACTTTCACCTTGTGACCTGGTGCTCTCACCGCAGGGTGCAGAGATTTCCTAGGACAGAAGCTCCAGTAGACATAGCTGATCGCAGTGTTGGGTTTCAACGGTTCTGTACCATTCTAATTTTCAGAGGCGTGTGATGCTTCATGTTCTGTGAAGCGACTACAACATTAATCACATCTGACTTGGCCGCTCTGAATTTGTGTCCACCCCTTCCCCCGCTTCATGTGGAAAAGACGGGAGCAGGAGGACACGACACGCGCACAGTGCACGCATCCCAGCACACAGAAACAAGCTCACCCACACACACACCCCTCACAAATCTGATAACGCATACTGACACATATTTATTCTGCATTAAGAACAGGTGATAAATACGTCGCTTGACAAGCAGCTGATGACAAAATCCTACGAAGCCGTCTCCGTAATAGAAATGAGCACAGCCAAGAGTCAAAAGGCACTTGTCAAACTACTGTGTAGATTATCACGTACTGAATATTATCTAAGAATCATTGGCATCAATCAATCAAGCATTTTTTTTAAACGTTAAATAGCTTATCAAATCTTAGCGTAAGTCTGTGGAGGTTAGCCCGCCTCAAGTCAGCGGCCTAGAAATATGACCGTCCTCATGCGACGTCTAAAACTCCGCATGTGACTCAGGTGGAGCTATTTGTTACTAAGAGCCGTCAACTCTTGTCACGGGTATAATACGTCTTGGTTATTCGTGGCAGGTTCGAAAATGCTGCTCTGTATTCCATCTCTCCCACCGTCAACCGGTCCTCTACACCCTGCATGTAATGAATGTGATATGAGATTGCGCTGACATTCTATTATTTGGGACAGAGAATTGGGTTTTTGCCTCCAACACAGATAATCTAGTTCGGGGGGGGGTTCTCTGGAATTTCGTTCAATATAGCTTCCATAACCATGCCTAGTCAGTATATTTTATTAATAACACTACTCCTATCAATTTATCAAATTACACCACGCTTACATATCAAACTGACAATAACTTTGCCATGCACAATAGAGCAAGGTTACGTTGCAGTGCTTAAAGTGATAAAGGTTTACACTACAGTGCATTCGTCATCTTTCAGAAGTTGTTTCCTTACTTGCCTTCGAGCCACTAGATTTTGTAATCGCCTCACTACAGGACTGTACAAACTACAAACATGACTTCCAATAGCGTCCGACAACGGGTTGCCAGATTTAATTGACAGAACAACACTAAATCCCAGCATAAATCCTGCTGATTCCATTACACATATCCAACTGCATGTTTTCCTATCCGGTAGTGTCTAGTGGCAACACTGCTCCAACCTCTCCTCACATCCTGACGGCAGGGAAAATGTTGTCAATATGAGAGCACACCTACCTCTAGTGGCTGGATGTTGTAGTGCATCAGACTGTCAAAAACAATCACTCCATGTAGCCTATCGGCAGGGACCGGCAGGGACACTGTGCTAACATCCTGCTTTCTAAACAGGCCGCCACTAGCATATTAAACGAAGTACTAAAAACTAATAAAGTGGTCTTTATACGGATAATTTCTTCCAAGGTGACGATGCATATTTGTTATGTACGTCGTCTCTTAAAGTGCAACATTTGAATTTTCCTGTTCTTAATAAAACCTGATTTAGGGTCATTTCTGCTGACACTTATTCTGACACTTGGTTTTGCCTGTAGTGCCCCCTATAGTTCAATGGTGGAAATGACAAAAACTGCTTCGTTTTTCTAACCAAATGCCTTTGAGTGGCTCAATAACACGCTCACATGAAGCCAGGATGTATTAAACTAAAGATGTAAGGTGCCACTGCAAAACCAGTCGCCAACCACGTTCTACATAGCCGTATTTCCATTCATTTGCTGTACAATGGACAAATACAGCTTAAAATTGAATATGCCATCTTAAAGTATTCTTAAAAATGTTTGCACAAAAATTGATAAAAGTACCCTACTATCTTGCCAGAGGTTTGTAAATGTTTTATGAAATCACTTTGATTAGTATTCGAAAGTTTACATTTTTGATAGGTCTGCCCTGAAGTCTACCAGTCAATATGCTATATGCTGTGTCCCGTTTAAGAAATGTAAGAAATGGGAAGTCAAATGGCCCCGTACACGTCACACGTAACGTTATTGAACAAATGGTTTTAAATGGCCTCTCCAATGAATAAATGGTTTTTAAATGGTGTACTGGTATCCACTCTATCTGCAGCATCAAGCAACAATGTAGTACAAGTACTACAGACTGGGCACTGTTGAATGTCAACTTAATCTCACACTGAAATCTTAAATCAATAAATATATATTATTCTCAAAAAAATCTGGTTCACAACAATTGGCACCTGTGCTTTTAGTGCTTTTGTGTAACCTTCTCTTGCGAGGAGGTCAGAGACTTCTCATATGATGTTTAGTCAATTGGGAGAACACACGGGCAGCCCTGCTTGCGGCCTATGTTCAGTTCACCTCACAGGTTTAATGTAATGTTTAATGAAGCGGGAGAAAACAGACAGGGATCTGAGAGCATTCCCTGATGCAAAATCTACCCAGAGATCCATTGAGAGATCTATCCAGTGAGACATTTTGTGTGAATCTGGAGGAATGCTTGGGATCATTTTCCTGCACGAAGATCAAACAAGGATCAAGTTTTAGCCTCCTATAGAGGGAGAGACGTTTTGGTCTCAATTCTTAGATCCATCTATCCAACCGAGGTTTCCAGGGCCTTTGGAAGCAAAATATATATCAATGAGGAGATATTTCTATTATACACTGCTCCAAAAAATGTAGGGAACACTTAAAGCACACATCGGGTCTCGATGATAAAAATATATTAAACTTCAAAACCTTTACTGTATATTGTGTAATTCGTTGTTAACAAAATGGCTGTTCCAAACTGTGTGAATTTCATCAGGGCAACTCATAATGTGACTATGGCCCACATGTGCCTGTATGCACTCTTGACAATGTCTGGGTTATGCTCCGAATGAGACGACGGATGGGGTCCTGGGGGATCTCCTCCCAGACCTGGATCAGGGCGTCAGTGAGTCCCTGGACAGTCTGTGGCGCTACTTGGCGGTGGTTCTCATTTGGATTCAGGATTTTTTGAGCAGGGCATTTGATTCATGTGACTGTTGTGGGGTGCCCCACATGTTTTAGGAAGAATATTTATTCCTTGATTAAGAATTTATTTTTATTTAAACACTTTTACGTCAATTAAAAGTTAGATTTTTCTCCTATTTTGAAGAAAAAAAAGTTATTTTCCTTGCTTTTTTCTCTCCTTCTTTTCAAGCACACCGTATGTGCCGTTGTGCCATGAATCCATATTGGTTTTGTTTTGCTGTTGTAAACAGAACAATTCAGTTATGGATTTTTGTCACAGTGGAAAAGAAAGTAAAATACTTAATGCAGAGATGTTATTCTGAACAAAAGTCTAACGTAATACGAATTGGTTTCAGAGTCCTTCAGAGTGCTTTATAATATGCCTCTCTTAATTGTTCTCAAGCAGCAGATACACATTGGATCCACGCAGACAGACATCAACCCATGGGAATGTAATACATCAACCTTCCACACTCAGAGCAGACTCTTTAACCACCAGCCTACTGAGTTAAATACAAAAACACATGCAAATTAAGAAATGTGACATGCTCTTTTATCTACTGGCCATTTTCTTTTCTTAATGAGCTTTATGATGGCCTGATAATGCCCACTTCTCATCGTAGAGAATGCAGAGCTAACAAAGTGCTGCCATGTTTTGTTCAGAATTGTGTATCTATACAGTGAATGATAATGGACTACCCCAGACTGACATGAGAATGGACTACCCCGGACTGAGGGCGATGGGGCTTGCGTATTTATATCCGATTGTTTATGTTGGCAACCGTCAGCTCTTCACAGCACTTGGCTCTCCTTGCAGGACATGACCCCATCTCCCAGTGACAGTCAGTCACACCAGATATGCAGGCCACACGTAAGCATGCAAACCCCAACGTGGAACAAATCATTACCACTTGTCGTCAAGGAAACTATGTGACCTGGTTTGTCGACTGGAATAGAGAACAGCTTGCAGAAAATTCTACGAAAATTCAAACAGTTTGTAGAAAATTCACATGCACAGGAGTAACTCTGGACAAAACTTTGTCTTTGTTAGGACGCTAACCCCCCCCCCCCACACACACACACACACACACACAGCTCTTTGATACAAACATGCACACTTATGTACATAAGAATGGATATGACAGGAATTACAACTGAAATCTACAGGCTCCATATATGGCCATACAAAGCTCTCCTCCAGCTGGATATTTGTAGGGCGTGTCATCAGCGCAGTCTCAGGCCAACCAAAGATGGAGCAGATTGGCCCTGTCTGTCTGTCGGCCTGCCTGTCTGTCGGTCTAGCCTGTTCGTCTGTCAGATTATCGTGTCTGTCTGTTTCTCTGTCTCACAGTCTGACACTCACCCAAAGGCAGTCCCTGTCTGTCTCTCTCTGTCTCACAGTCTGACACTCACCCAAAGGCAGTCCCTCGCAGCCGCAGTCCGACATGGTGACTGTTAGAGCTGGTAACGTCCTGCTGCTCTCCCGTGGTGTCAGATGGCCCTTGCCGCCTCCCCTCCCCTCACAGGGTGCTGATTTACTGACCCTCCTCCACGCTGCTGGCAGTGTGACAGTGAAGTGACCGCCGTCGAAACCAGCCGTCTGTCTTTCTATCTGCCTGTCTGTCTGTCTTAGGTGTCTTTCTATCTGCCTGTCTGCCTGTCTTAGTTGTCAGTCTGTCTGTCTGTCTGTCTGTCTGGGTGTGTTATGACTACAGGATGCCAAACGTGCCTGTCTTGCACTCATGTCCAGTCTGCTATTGGATAGTACATTAACCCTCCCACTGGATGACTCGACTCATTTCATCTCATGCATATTTAAAAACCTTATTAGGTAAACAAATATGCTCTTCACTTTCTTTTCTGGGCCTTCAGTTTTAAAATTCAGTCATTTTTATGATAACATGGCCATGCATTTGCATTTCCTCGAACTAAGATAAAAAATATTAACTACATTAACACATAAAAAATATAGATTTACATTTTACAGAAATTTCATACAGAAATATCTTTGGCGAAACATCACATACATGGATATTACATTGATAGAAGCAGTAGAAACTGCAAAGAATGTATATTGGAAAAATTAGGCAAAGATGGTTTAAAAACTGTAGAAGTCGTAGCAATAGTGTCTTTCTGCTACTAGAGGGCACCATGTCCCACTGCAAACTGTGTTGGGATCCAGCACTGGGCTCAATTTCAACTGCTTGAAGATCCGTGACGAATTGATGGTGAATACTCATTATTAGGTTACTGGAACTATGCTCTAACTTCTAGGTTATTGTCCACCACTCGTCAGTGCAATGAAGGTGGCGAGGGAGGATGTTTAGAGGAAGTTAATACCTTAAAACTGGAGAAAAACTGAGAATGGAACATTCATGAATAACAGATATGGTCATGATGGAAAGTGTAAAAATGAATGGAAGTGATGCCTTCGGATAAATCTGTGAGAAACTAGTAAAACCTTTTAATATTCTTTTTGCCTTTTGGGAGCCTTGAAGTTTCTCAAAAGCTTTGCTGTATATTGCTCTCTTAATTTTACCTTCAAACCTGACAAATGCCCCAATGCGAAACATCCCCATAACATGCCACCACCATCTTCACAGTAGGGATGGTGTACTTTGGATCATATGATGAGTTTTCTGATAAGTCTGCTGCTTAATCATTCATACAGTTTGGAGGGATGACCTGATCTAGGCAGGGTCCTGGTGACGCATGTCTCCTTCTAAATAATAATTGTCTTAACTGTCCTCAAAGATATATTCAAGGCCTTTAAAGTGCTTTTATACCCATTCTCTGATCTGTATCTTTCCACAACTTTTCTTCTTAGTTCTTTTGTCAGCTCCTTGGTGCTCATGAATGTTTGCTTTTCTATTCATTACACAGATAACCTACCAAAATTGCTGACTTTATCGTTGAATCATGAGAATCATTACAATTTAATACCAATTTACTTGATGTGTGATTTTTTTGTTGAACATTTGCTAATTTAGAAAATGCTATCATGTATTGAAAAATATCAGTTTTGTATTTTTAGTATATAACTTATTTCAAATGTTGAAAATGCCCCATAAAGGTGTTGGTTACGGTGCCTAGTTTAGTGGATGGAAATGGAATTTAAATGAGTGAAACATCAAGGGGATGTTGACTTAATATAGGCATTATATGTACATTATATTTAAGCTGTCGTGGTCTTGTTTAGCATGTGGAAATCTGCTGATGCAATACCACGTTTTAAAATGGCACCTTCTAACTCTCAGCAGTAAGTTGAAACCCCAGCAGAGTTACAAAACAATACCTGAGTGCAATACTTTGTCAGTGTCTTGACTCCATGCACCTCCTTGCATATCCACTCCTCCACCAGAACCTAACGATCAGACCAATGGCGTGCCTTCTTGTGGGGAAACCGAAGACACATTCCCAGAGGGGATGATTTCAAAGTAACCACAACCCTGAGAACCCGGTCCGAGTTCGCGCTGTCCTATTACCGCTGAAGATGTCCCATTAGCGCAGATCCTCTTACATGGTTCACACCCTGTACACTGGGAACACGCCGTGGACACCTTCAGGCCCCCCCGTATCACGTTTAGTCACCGTTCTACGGCGGCGCGTTGAAAAGGGCCCCCGGGCGGAGGTGTTAATGAGCCTGAGTGCCGCTTTATGTGTCATCTGACACTAAAGACCTGGGCCCCAATCTGGACTTCATGCAGGCCCGGCTTCCTAGGTAGGCCGGAGCGCTGAGGGGACCAGTTAGGAGTCCGAATGCCGGCATTAACCTTTGTATGGAGGAGCCAAGAGGGAGCTCTAGTATGATCCACAGGATCGCAGACAAGGCTGGTGGAGATCGACACAGCCCAAACAAATATACATTTTCATATTATTTTGTATTTAAGGGGGATTTGCAAAATTGTGCTTAAAAAAAGTACAAACACTCAACACATACGATGATTGGCCGTGACTCATTTTAAGCTACAAATATGTTTGATGATCGGTCACTAGTTGGTCTTCGTATTGCATAACTAGGCCTTATAAATATTACGTCTAGTTAAAGATACATTAAGTTCACCGTTGCCATCCTGTATGTCACCTTAGGTGTCATTAATGTCTTTACTCACACACCAATGAAGCTAGAGCAGCCAAATCATGTTCAGTCGAGAGTTGTGTGGTGTTAAAACATAGCTGCCGTGTTTGGTTGGTCACTATGTTTATCTTTGAGGATGTTTGAACTTGTACTTTGAGGGTCAGACATGGTTCTCCGTCTGCACTTCTGTGGAGACCTGGGGGGAACTGACCAAAGATAACGTTGAGAGAGACAGGAAGGGAAATACAACCTGTCAAACACTTCCAACCCCTTCTGTGACCTTAATTGACAGCACTGAGTATAGGCTTCCTTCTCTGTCTTGACTGACTGGGGTTTGGGTTGTGTTTTTAAGGGAAAAGGGAAAAGAAAAAGGAGGGGCTGTTTTGGACAGCTCTGGGCAACTCTCTCTCTCAAGCTTGGCTCACCCCAGGTTCCAGGCCTAAACCCCCACACCCGGAAAAAAACCTTCTTTGATCTCCCTCGCCTGTTTGCAGAAGTGCTTAAGGGTTGTTTTCCAAACATAACCCTAGCCCCGCCACAGAAAACCCCCTCTGCTGACAAAAAAGTTTTGGACTGGCACTGATTGTTTCACTCCTGTAATTGTGTTAGATGACTTTCCCTGGAAGTAATGTACCCCACAACCCCAAATAGCTTGCTCCACTTACTCAAAATAAATGCGATTTAAAAAAAACACTGACTTTATTAAATGACGCTGTGCAAATTAACTTTTGGGGCAGAATTCAGCCCGGCAGGCTGCAGAAATACAATTATGTGTAATAAAATGGAATGATTCTTCTAATGAGTTTGTCTCGCTAAATATGTTGGCCCACACTTTAAAAGGGAATCGCAGTTCAAGTTTGGCCCCTGGGCCTTGGAAGGGGGCCGTTTACTTCATTAGTTACAGCCTTCCCAGATACATGCTAGCCTACAATGCCAGTCCACCTGAGGTGAGCCAGCTCTATTATGAGTAATTATTGCAGGTAGCCAGCCAAGGACTGGCATTTAATTAATATCACCGACAGACATTTACTGGCACTATGTTAATGATGCAGCACTCTATGCCCTAATTAACTCCTAATGGTGCTAACTTTTACAGCCCCTCAGTGATTCCCCTAATGGCTTTATTACTGCTGAGGCAATACGCTAATTAAGGACTTGTGGCTGTTTGCGGTGTTTTACGGCGCTTCACTGGGTCTCTCAGGGTTTTAACGCTGGCAACGAGGCAACGTTCGACGCTGTTGAACTCTTAACTTGCCGTGTCAGAGCCCAATCGTTGACACACCAAATGAAAACATAAACATACTGAATCCGTGCCAGCCTCTGACACTGGCAGAATGGTGAATCAGTGTCAATCGAGTATCGGTAGTTTTTACTTTCCCTACATTGTTTCAAGTCGTTCAGAAAAAAAGACAAGCCGATTATTAGGTTCCAGGTGTTACTTTTCATTCCTTTGACTCAATGAGTGTCTTTACTGTGTAGTAAACTGCACTTGCTAAAGGGCTAAGGGAGGTCTACATACAGCAAACTTGCTGAAGGGCTAAGGGAGGTCTACATACAGCAAACTGGCTGAAGGGCAAAATGAGGTCTACATACAGCAAACTGGCTGAAGGCCAAAGGGAGGTCTACATAAAGCAAACTTGCTGAAGGCCTAAGGGAGGTCTACATACAGCAAACTTGCTGAAGGCCTAAGGGAAGTCTACATACAGCAAACTTGCTGAAGGCCTAAGGGAGGTCTACATACAGCAAACTTGTTGAAGGCCTAAGGGAGGTCTACATACAGCAAACTTGCTGAAGGCCTAAGGGAGGTCTGAAAACAGCAAACTTTCCTACAGACAAATGAAATCAAGTAGATCATGCCCATTTTGCTCATGTGGGGCTTTATTCGTTTATAATAACCAATTCAATTACCCAAATGGCCCTAATCCATTTCCCTGTAAAGACGAGTGCACAGGGGGCAGCTAATGGGAAAGATAAAGGAAGCATGTCCTCTAATTACGGGGATTGGTTCCAATTACTATACCTGCTTGCTGTCAATCCATTTCGTTTGTGGTCTTGCATTATAATTAGTATGCTCTTGTGTATTCAGGAATGTGTTCTTCTGTCCAGGGACCGGTGGCATTCAGGTCCCGACCCAACAAGCGGATACAGGAGGAGGCTGGGTAAGAGACCATAGGAAACAAAAGTCAAAGGCCTTTTATTTGAACTCCAGCTGTGACTGGCCAGGCCAGGCCACTCCTGTAGCCAGAATCTGGTCCCACTCTGCTCCCCTCCCCCAGTCCCCGGCCCTGCCCTCAGGTCCTCGGGCCACAGAAAAAAGGGCCACGCAGCCACTGCTGATTTACAGAGGCAGTGTGCTGGGCTGGGGAGAGGCTGGAGGGTGGGGTTGCCGGAGTCCCGGTTTGATGGATGTGCTTGGGGAAGGGGGGCAAGGCAGGCAGGGAAGCTTCAAACGGAAAGCTGCTCCAGACCCACATTTCTGATCTTGGGGACTGAAGGGGCACATGTGGATTTCAGAACTGTACGAGATTTGTGGCTGTCCTGACTGACCCATTTAAGTTCCAAGAAAGTTTTAAGACGGGGTTGTTGAGGAGAGTCAGTGGTCCATGGACTTGATCACTGGTTGCCGGAAACATTGCCTTGGCTCCGTGCTAGGTCCATGGGAATACGCCGCTGGCTGGGGCTTTAAAATCACACAACCCAGGGCCCCTTTCTGTCTCCCTGGGCCTGTCAAGTTTATTAAGGCTCCCCAGAGGAACAGTTCTGTCAGCAGACAGCCAAGGGTTGCATTCAGGGGGCCACATGCCCCTCAATTGGTAGAGCTAAACATGCTACGGTTGTGGGTTTGATTCCCACAGGGGACCAATAAGAGAAAAACGATGAAAATGTATTCACACACTAACTGTAAGTATCTCTGAATAAGAGTGTCTGCTAGACCACTTTAATGTAAAATTCCACAGCAGCACAAAACACTTTGCACCCGATAACAAAAATCTGCCTTTCGAAGTGTTTACTTCATTCTGCACGAAATCTGTAAACTCAGTGGAGTGCCCCAGTGTTTACTCCTTCAACTCCGTACTGGTAGTTTTCAGAACAGCCAATGAAAACAAACCAAGAGGCAACGATGCTCCTCACACGTCTCCTGACTGCTGATGGCTTGTTTATAGGAACATATTATATCCAGATGGAGGTCATGAATATAAAGAACGTCTAGTGACTGGTACCTAAAGCAGAAGAAATGGAGAAGAAATGTGTCCACTGAAGGAAAGGCAATGCTCTTTATGTTTTGTGACAAGGAATCATAATCTTTATAAATTATTTGTTGGACATGATCAACTCAGAAAAAACATAAAACATTTTTGACTAGAAGAACTCAACCTTGAAACCATGCAGAATTCAAGCTAAATAAACAGGCAGAGAAAGACAGGAAACAGAAAATCCCTACCCAGAATACATAATAAAAACATTACATGCAACCTTCTCCTGGGGGAGTTCGTGTAAATACACAAACAAATATACAATGGCTTGAAAACAAGAAAACATACTGTAAATACAATTTGTATTTGTGTGTGGTGAGAGGGCGGGGCAGGGGCAACGCCTATGAGAAGTTATTACTGGTGAGTTTGTCAGAATAGGTGCCAAGACAAATTTAACGAATTCCAGGCATTTCCCTTCAGCAAGAACTAGAAGGAAAGTGTTTGGTTAAACTTTATTTTCGTGTTGTTGGTTGAAAGTAAAGAAATCTGGAGGCATGGCCACCACCTGTTCAACAACCAACAACACGTGCCTATGGGTCTATTCCAACCACAACCGTTTCATTGTGAATAACCAGTCCCTGCACTGGCATCATTTTTATGATGTGAACAGGTACAAATCTACATCCTCAGCCCCATTCCCTCTTATTTAACATGAACTTTCACTGGCCGATTAGGACACCTTTCTAAATAGAACTGAGGATTAACAAGTTGGCCGACTAACTCAGCCTGTTGCCCAATGCAACACATATTTTCACAGGACTGGGCACATGTTCTGCCTACTCACTTTGTTAATACGCTCTTATTGCAAATGTGACAAGAAAAGCGTATCTACAAATACTTTCAAAATGTAATATGTAACTGTTCTATGTGTAAATAGGCACTAAATCCGATTCAGGACTCAACCGCATGGTCAATCCCAGATCACCAGGGCCATGAAGGGCAAATGTTGTGGAAAAGTGCATACAGATAGCAATCTGAAAACCGCAGATAGGATTTCCAAATGCCTCCATTAGTTGTCTAAAACCCACAGGCCACAAAACGAACATTTCCAAGACTTTTATGGGCCCCAGGCCGGGGGTTTGAGACCTCTGATACACGTGCTGTTGAATTCAACACACCTAAATGGGGTGCCAGATACACTAGTGGTTTGAGCATCCCTGAAGGGTTGCCTGCTTTAACACCACAAATGTCTCAGCAAGACAGTTATCCTGAATTACCCCCGGGTGCCCAGCGGTTCTGCTCCTCTCCAATTAGCAGTTGGACCTGAAATCATGTATTCCAGGAAATTCCAGTACCTCTTGAATTTCGGGTCAAAACAGAGAGCAGTGACCCAGTCAGTGAGTCCTTTAATCAGTCTTATCTCCCGTCAAACACCTCACACCAGGGCTTCAGGGGGCCAGGGGCCGGGACAATGAGCCACTGATGTCCACCCCACCTTCCCCAGGACCTCGCCAAACCCAACCCCAGGCCACGTTAGCCATCTCTGGCCGTGGGTGCCGTCGATACCCCCCACTCACAGCGGAACCCAGCGGTGCCCCTCCAAATAGGGCAGATGGTGTGGTTTCCATTCGTGTGCTAACTGGAGATTTAAGCTGAATTGTTACTAGAGCTCCTTTGTGTTATTGACCTCTTCCATGAGAAAGGGTCTTGAAAGCAAGGAGCATTTACATGTATTAATTGAGGCCCCATAATGACCTGGCAAGTGATGATGGGCATGTGGTCCCTGGGCTTTGTGTAAACTTTGCGGAGCACAGTATGCCTTGGGGCCCTGTCCCCCATTAAAATTGGTAATATATTGGGGAGAGGAGGCCAGAAGTGTTGCATACAAACGCCCACACATGGGTTTAAAGTGTGATTGGTTGGTTGGAGAAGAGCTTGGGTGGGGGGGTGGATCAACTCCTAGTGATGCAGAACCATAAAGGAACGTCATTCAAATGACTCCTGACATTAGATTTTGCCCACTGCCTCACACTGTATAACGGACTCAAGAAAAAACACAACAAATTAAAGTGTTTGTTTTTTTTGTTTGATTTTTTAAAATATGAACAAAAAGACAGAAAGGAGAAATACAAAATGAACATTCATTGAACAGAATTTCTTTCATTGAAAAAGTAAAAAAGGTTCCCACCCACAAGGTGTAAATAATAAACACTAACAATGTAATGACAATTACATTTCAAATCCACACGTGGCATCAACTTGAAATTAAAATCAAAGACAACTACCCAGGACCGGAATGGCTGTAATCATCGAGGACGACTGCTGTGTTGCGAGCACCACCAAGCTTGTCGCCGCGCGCAGCCCCCGACACCACACCCTGACACCACGCCAAGCCACAGGGTTCTGCAGCATGTTGACATCAAAATATATTTGTATAAGAGCTTGTTGTTCTTTCTTTTATTCTCAGACATCAAACAGTCAGATGGTCTGTTTGAGGCTCTGAGTCCTACCACTGTGCCCACATCGGCTTGAAAACACAACACACAAGACCAGTGAAGAGATGTGAGGGCACAATTTTGACTTAATTATACCTGAGGGGGAAATCCCCTATAATAGCTATTGGCAGCATACCGGATTGGCAGCCAGAACACACAAGCCACGGAGCAAAATCCCTATAAATACATCACATTCATTAGTTTGCTTCAAAACACCCTCCCCCACTCCAAAACCCCCACTGTCCCAACTCTTAAACTCTGGTTCCCGATAAGGCTTTGTTTTTTTTCATGTACACCTCTGAGTTTCCATCTGGAATCAGGTGGCTGAAACCACTTCGGAATGAGGCAAGGAGCCGTCCTGCAGAAAGCAAAGATAAAGCAATAAGAAAACCGGACAGCCTAATAACAGATAAGAATTCCAAACACTGCAAAATGAGAATACTCATGTTTACCAAGTATTTAGGGGGCTTCAGCGTGAAAGCTTTAGGCTTGCTTTAAAATGAAAACAAGGAGTTCCTATAGATAAATAGTTTCTTTGATTTTTAATCCCTCTAAAAAGCGAATGAACTACTGTTAAAGGCATATTTAATTATTTTTGCTGACTTCCCCAGTTCTTTTTTTTCACACCCACCCTTGATAACAAACCCAGTCAGTATCTTGAGGCTGACAGGCACCGACACTAACCTGTCCAGGTCCTCTGCTTGCCCAGGCTGAAGCTGGTGCACTGGGGGTGGGAGTTGCAGATGAAGGCTGCCTCCTTGACACCGTGCACAGACAGCAGGCATCCTCGGTGGCTGTACGAGGGCCAGCATCTGTATTCCATATTTCCAGAGGTGCTCATGCCTCTCATGACCGCGTAATCTAACGGGGGTGAGAAGAAACACCGGAGTCTTTCAGGGAGCGCTGTGGGGCCCGGGCGAAGCTCATCTGCTAAACATTAGCACAGGCCGCGAATTAGCAGCGCCCGCCTCTCCAACCCAACATCGGAACAGAAGTTAACTCATTCTCAGCGAAGGGAAGGTGGCACAGGTGTCGTGTTACACCACCGGTATTCCTTTGCCTAGACGTGCAAGGCCACAGTTGGAAATGTCAGGGGCATGGTAATGGACTAACAAGTGTTCCAGTTGGAGCATTTCTGAAACGAACAGAGGGTCACTTTAAGAGTGAAAAATGAGGGCTGTCATTAAGGAAGAAAACTGACAGGTCTAAGCTCCAGAAACACACTGTTCCTTTATAAGAATACTGGATGGAGGAAAATTGGGGGGGGGAGACATTTTACTGTTTTACTTGGCAGGGAGTCTCTTCTGTATATCCTTGCTCTATTCACTTACTGATTCTTGTGATATAAATTGATGTCTTATGTCAGTCAACATACGGAGACCATTGAAAAGATCTATGGGTCCAGGATTTAAGCCTGTAATTAAAGCCACGTACCAGAGAGTTACAGATCCACCGTTTCTTTTAGGAACTCCTTTGTCAGAATTGAGTGGTTCACAGTGCTAATTCATCACAACTATGTTTGTCTAGAACATTCCTTCATATTTCCAGGCCAAGGATACTCGGTCCAATCTCCCAGCTTACCGTGATTGCCATTCATAATGTAGCTGTTAAAACCTGCTAGCAGCTGGCGCACGGAAAATATCACTGCAGGATCTGGGCCAGTCATTTCAGTTATTAATATTTTACGGAGTGAAGGGAGGGGCATGGAGCAATGTAAAAGTAATTCAGACCCAAGACTCAAATAAAAGCCAGAGTCTGCAGTAAGACCGGGCTAACTTCATAGCATGTTACCTCTGATTAATGACGGAGGGAGGCGGTCCAAGTGGAGGCCCGACTTGTACAGATGGAGGACGTCTTCAAAGGCTTCCAGCGTGTCATTTACACCGCCCTTCAGCTCTCCTGGCGAAACACAGGGGAGAAGGTTCGGCGTTTAAAATCCAAGCCAGAAAACCGTACTGGAACTGATCACACACCTAGCCTCATTTTTCTGTCTGGCCAGATTGAGGCGGTTTGGGGAAAACTCGAGGGTCTAAAGGTACCAGAACATGTTGGTATCATGGCGCACTGAAGGAAGGAGCACAAACTACTGACCAAACATTATGTGTGAAAAATGTACGTGAAACAAAAAGGAAAAGCTAGGAAGTAGATCATGCGTGCAAACTGCTGAAATGTATGCAATCCCTGCACAAATGGTGGCCATGCGCACGCTTTCAAGTGGAAGTAAAAATGAACCTTGGCATATGAAAGGGGTCGTACTATGTCTCTCTGAATGATTACTAGTAACAGTGGTTCACATTAAGTCCATTCCAATCCTCACCGGTTGCGTTCATGATGTGATCCACTAGATGTCTCAGAGCAGGTGGGGCTTGATGGGGCAGGAGGTAGGTGAAGAAATATCTATGGCGAGAGAAACAAACACTTGTCCTTCAGAGAGGTCCTGTCGCATATTTCACCCAATGTTGACTGATCCCAAAAAAGAAAGCGTGTGGTAAACTTGTCAGAATCTTCAGTGAACACATGCTGACCAAAGAATGGTGCGGTCATAGAAAAAATGAAAATTCACGATCTAGTTGAGCTGACCAAAAGTGGCTCTACGGTGCAACGTAATTTGCCAACTCATTTTGGATTGTTTTTTTTCTCACCCTTGTTTGGTTACCATGGGGCTGGTTTCCATTACCCGGATTAAAACTACATCTAAAATTCAATTTTAATGGGAGATGTTTTTGTAGTCATGGGGAATATTAGGTTTCATCCGGGTCTGGGAAATAAGCCCAAGGGGTTGAGGCAATGAAATGACTAGATTTCACCCACCTCACAAAATGTCTGAAAATTGATCTGTTTTGACATCGGGGTCAGGCTTGACAATCGGAGTGCAGCTGTGTTACCTGTAGGCGTTGTAGAGGTTCCTCATCCCATTGAGGCCCTCGCACAGTCCCTGGGCTGAGCAGGGCAGGCTGAAGTTACGAAGGGGAAACTGCAAGACGCAGTCCCGGTCCGTCCGGCAGACGGGCTCTGTCAAGCTGGCGTCGTCCAGGTCCGTGAGCTTCAGCTCCCCAGACACCGTGACAAACTGCCGCGGCTGGAAGTCCAGCAGAGCCACAGAGCCCAGGGGGGAGTTGGAGAGGTAGTGGAGGAGTCTGGTGAGACCCAAACAAACCTGAGGGGGGGGGGGATGTACAGGTTTGGACTCTGCTGGACGCCGACGTGTATATACGTCATATGCAGGGAAGTTGACGTGATGATGACGATAACGATGACTTCATCATATGTTTGTGAAATTGACTCGTGCGCTGCGTTATGTAATTTTTTTAGAAACTGCTTGTTGTCGAGTAACAAAAAGATAATACACCATTTTTTACAAGTATAATTACAGGGTAAACTACACATGTTCCTAAGCAAGAAAAAAATATATACTGATTACAGCGCTTGTTCAGTGTGCTTCATATCACTTTTACCCTGACTACCACATTCCTGTATAGCATGAATCAAAGACCAAAGGATAAGGTTGTGGAAAGCAGGGTATCCAGTTGGCACTGCCCACAAAGAAATCAAACAAGTAGCATTCACCATGCACTTACGTGGCAGCGTGTTATTCTGTCACGCTGCGAACAAAGCCAGGGCATTAGGTAACCCGTCGAGTCTCTTGATCATCTATCACTAAAGCAGCAGCTCTTTAAAAACAGAGGCCAGTGAAACCTAACACCTTTCCGTAGGGCTCCACAGCCTAAAGCAGTGGAGCGCGCTGTGCCAAGGGACCAGGCGTGCTGAAAGAAGTGTTCCTTTAACACCCCCCCCCGTCCACTTTCATGGATGCTGGAGAGTCACGCCGCCCTGAAGAACTCTGCGCCACGCGTTGTAATATGTAGACAGCGCTTTTGCAGACAGGACTACTCCTGTACGTACTGCGTCAGTCAAACGTTTGGACGCCCCTGTGTCATTCAAGGGTGTTTCTTTATTTTGACTGTTTATACACAGCGCAGAGATAAAAGCTATTCAGTAGCACATATGGAATCATGAACTAACTCCCTCAAGGCTGTTGGAAAAGCATTACAGGTTGCTACCTCATGAAGCCGTTTGAGAGAATGCAAAGCGTGTGCAAAGCTGTAATTTATGCAAAGGGTGGAGAATCTACCACACCATTTTGATCGGTTTAAAACCTTTTTTGGGGTTGCTACATGATTACACGTGTTATTTAAAAGCTTTGATGTCTTCACTAATATTCTACAATGTGGGAAATAGAAATACCCTTGAATGAGTAGGTGTATCCACACTTTTGACTGGTGCTGTATGTACCTGAGCATATGCGCATACACACAGACACACACACAGACACACACACATACACACACTGCATGCGACGCACACACTCTGATGGGTACCGCACACTAGAAGACAGTAGAAGGGCTTAAGACGCGACAGAGGGGGGCCGATTTGAGACCCCCCCCCCCCCCCCCCCCCAGAGCACAGACATCTGTCCTTCCGCGTATTTGATCAGGCCCAGTTGGAATGGAGATGGTGCCTGGTGGTTAATCCACTTCAGGCCAAGAATGTCATCCACCCCAGCCGCCCATCCCCCACGCCCCCCCCCCCACCCCCCTCCACCCCCATCCCTCCCTGTCACCCCTCAGTCCCTCACTATCACCCCCCAATCCACCCACCCCCGTCCACACCACAGGTATGCCCCAGTGGGAGCCCAGGGGGCAAGCAGCTCGTGATTAACACTCACTCCAGGCGTGTGTGTGTGTGTTTGGGGGGGGGGGGGGGGGGGCTTGAGTATGTGTGTGAGAGCGAGTGAGTGCATGAAAGAGTGAGTGAGTGACTGAAGACAGACAGGCACACTGTTCCCAGTGGTCTCACCCGAAAGCGTTCTTCCCAGGGGCTCTGCAGGAGCTGGATCATCTGCAGCGGGCAGCCCTGCTCCAGGACGGCCGTGATCCCCCCTGCCCCCACGTCGCCTTCGCAGTGTCCCCGGAGCTGCACAGGGGGAAAAGGGGTTATTCACCACTGTTGGCGTCACTGGGAACCTGCCATCGGTGGAATGTGAGCCAGTAAAACGATCAGAAAACATCGGGAGAAAATGAACACAGTTTGATTGGATGAACATGTGTTCTCGAGACTAGCCCGTAATACCTGCTTCTTTACTTCGAACTATTTCACAGTCCCCTTCTAGTAAAAACTTTTAAAAAAGGTTCAGTTTGGCTTTATTGTACAAATGCACGAAAATGAAATGTTTTTGTCTTTATTGAAGGTTAGTGTTAAGCCCTGGTGGTTAGAATTATTGCGCCAACATCCAGAAGGGCCGCTGGTTCGATTCCCTTTTCCATCTAGGTGAAAATCTACTGCAATTACATTATTGAGAAGGTAGAAAAACAATCTTCTGTGGCGCCCTTAACAAAGGCATCCAACACTTAACAATAACAGGAGCAATTAGCCTTAACTGTCTTGCCCCAAGACAGAGTTATCCAAATTACTTTAATGTCAAATGCAAATAAGTAGGATTTAGCTAAAATTCTGATTGTGTGACTGTGTTACATAGCGACAACCCTATTACAGGGGATTAAGTGCGAATGAAGGTAGCCATTAACGTAGTCATAAAACTGTTAAACACACAGCGACAAAAATCTTGAGATATGACTGTTTATATTCAAGTTGCAAGTTAGACGGTAATGGGTTGATTAAATAGACTTTGGGGGAGAATTTTCTTAAACCTATTTCAAAGTACAGTGGGTCATTGTATCTCCTACAGCTGCAAAACATAGATCTAAGGTCAGGAGGTTTGCGAGAGTTTAACTTAATGACACGGGAAAGTCCTACAGATACACTGATGCTTTTGATGTATTTTAAACGCGCAATGGCGCAGACAGTTCAGGTTAATGTGGTTAACGTAGCTATCTCTAGCTCTCCCTATACTTCAAGCACTAGGCCATTTCTCTTTGTAACGGGTATGTTGTCTTGTTTTGTGATGAACTGGTATGTATGCCTCGGACACCTTCATTAGCCTCCACCCCTGGATTACGTTTATAAGATTGGGAAGAAATGCATATAAAACCAACAGAAGTCCCCATTAAAGTAATTTTCCTATAGTTTATTTCTATTAATGTTATAATATAAAATTGGCGAAAAGGGGTTTGATAAGGTCCGAAAAACCTACCTCTGGAATCAATGAAGTTATAGGCTATCCCTTCTCATTGACTCTTCATTAGTTGAGTCCACGAATGCCCTTTTCACTCACCTTTATGATGTTTGGATGTTGGAGCCTCTGCAACAAAGCGATTTCTTTTTTCAGTTTGAAAGACACGAGCTCGTGACAGCCCAAAGGGTCTTTAAAATCCTCAAGACATCTCCCGATGTCAGTACCTTGGTCATACACAGTTTTTAATGCCACAGTCTGACCTTCCGATAGCACAACTTTGAGCACTATTTTGGTATAGCCCGAGCCGAGGACATCAACAGCTTTCACATTAACAAGCTGATCACAGCCAATGTGATCTTGGTCCTTTCTAAAATATCCAATGGAAACTTTACTCTCATTCTCCAAACTATCCAAATGTTTAATTTCAAATGACTCGTGTAGCCCAAAATTTTCCGATTCATCCATTAACCTCTCTACTACTGAAGAGTTGAGAAAAGGAAGGATTTCGTTGCGCCTTTTGTCTAGCTCAAGCAGTAATGCGTTACGCTTCATTAAAAAATCATCCTCAATAGTTCCATTGGCAAAAATGACTTCATGAACTTTGAAGTGCCAACAATGCATGAAAAGTGTTAAAAAAAATACAAAAAAAGCTAAAAGTGCAGCGGCGCACAGAGGGAGGCCCATTGCACATGTAGTCTGCGGGTTGTAGAAAAACACCGTTAAGGCACTGTAAGCTGTCAATTCAACCGACTAGACCTTTTCTGTATAGGTGGTACAAGAAAGGTTGAGCTCGGATCGTTTTCACCTCTTGAGACACGCCCACTAGGGGTTTGTCTTATCGTAAACCCACGCCCCTAAGGTCTCTTAGTACAAAAATGCATATGCTTAATAGCCTAAGATTTACAGGAGGAAAAAATCCATGAATACTTATCACCTCATTGTTTACTCGTCAGTGAGAACGCACACACAACAATAACTCACCACATTACGTTTAAAGCCATGGGTGTAGAGCTTGTGATTCTGACAAGAAAACACACACACACACACACACCTCTCTAAATGGGCACACCAAAGCGGATTCTTTTAAAATTTGGGACAGTGATTTATTCTTGTATTTGACCAAAGTATGGAAGACGTTTTTTTTTAATCCCCATTAGATGGTTACGTCTGAAACACACCACACACACATACACACTCTCCAAGGTATACAAGTAGGCCTACACACACCTCTTTACGTAGGTATCTAAATGGGGACGCAAAGCTGAATCCCCTCACACAAAAGTTATTATGATTTAACCAGTTTGGGCACTTTTTTGTCGCCTTTATTTAGTTAAGTCAGAAACACACACACACACACACACACACACACAGACGGACCAACAGGTGGCAGCAAAGTCCCAAAAAAGCCCAAAGCAGGGGCGCAAGTAGCCTCCCGATCTCGTCTAGAAAGTCATAATAACCCCATAAAGTATATTGATTCTCAACATGTTAAAGGAACCTTCTGAGAATTATGTCCTCAAAATCGTTTTCAGATCAAGTTAGGATCGTGTAGGATTGTAAGAACGGCGTCTAAATGCATTATCGAGAAAAAAAGTTTTTTTCAATTAGCATACACATTATTAATGTATCTTTGTTAACTGCAGCAGTTATTGAGAAAGATTTCCTTATTTCTGTTCATCCCACCAACTAGAGAGGACTTAGATCAATGTCAATACAAATGTGTTGGTCAGAACTGTCACAAGTGTCAGGGAACCTATTGGGTTTGGTGTTTTCATGGACCCTCTGTTGTTAAACAAACAGAAACAGAATGAGTAAAGGTACCAATACCTGCAATATGACTTAGTGAGACATGTATGGAGATGTTTGTATTCACATCACACAACTCACAAATGTGAGCCATGATCCGTAAATACACAGCATACCATCTACACATGTAAACCGTCATCCGTAAATACACAGCATACCATCTACACATGTAAACCGTCATCCGTAAATACACAGCATACCATCTACACATGTAAACCGTCATCCGTAAATACACAGCATACAATCTACACATGTAAACAGTCATCCGTAAATACACAGCATTCCATCTAAACATGTAAACCGTCATCTGTAAATACACAGCAGTGAATCCATGATTGTAAATCATAATTTGTTAACAGATCAAGTTCACATGCCTATAGAGCTTTGGGTTAACCACAAAGCCTGTCTTACAACCCCCGTTTCCCAAAAATGCAATGATGTACAAAACATTTAAACCCTATATTCAAAAGAAAATAGTACAAAGACAACATATCAAATGTTGAAACTGAGACATTCTATCATTTCTTGAAAAATATATGCCCACCTTTCATTTGATGCCAGCAACACATTTAAAGAAATCTGGGACAGAGGCAACAAAAGATTGGAAAGGTTGTGTAATACTAAAAAAACTAAACCTGGTGGAATATCACACAACCAATTAGATCAATTGGCAATAAGTCAATAACATGATTGGATATTAAAATATAATTCCAGAGAGGATGGGTCTGTCAGAGGTCAGGATGCGGAGGGGTTTAACACTCTTTGAAAGACTGCATGAGCAAATAGTACAAAAATAATATCAGTTTCTGAGAATCTGGAGAAATCTCTGTATGCAAGGGACAAAACCAAAAACCAATACTGGATGGCCGTGATCTTCAGGACTTCAGGAGGCACTGCATTAAAACAGACATGATTCTGTAGTGGAAATCACTACATTGGCTCAGGAAGACTTCCAAAACCATTGTCTGTAAACACAATACATCCACAAATGCAAGTTAAAACTCTACCATGAAGAAAAGAAGAAACCATAGAATAAACTATGTATAAACAAGATCCAGAACTGCTGCTGTCTTCTCTGGGCCCGAGGTCATTTAAGATGGACTGAGGCGAAATAGAAAACTGTCCTCTGGTCTGACAAATCAAAATTTGGGGAAATTATTTTTGGGAGTCATGGATGCCATGTCCTCCAGAATAAAGAGGAGAGGGACCATTCAGCTTCTTATCATTGCAAAGTTCACCATCAGCATCCGTGATGGTATGGGGGTGCATTAGTGCATGTGGTATGGGTCTCTTTCACATCTGTGAAGGCACCATCAAAGCTGAACTATATATACAGGTTTTGGAGCAACATATGCTGCCATGCAGACAACATATTTTTAAGGGAAGGCTTCGCTTATTTCAGCCAGGCAATGCCAAAACACATTCTACACATATTACAACAGCATGACTGTTTTTTGCATTGAAAAGGCAAAACAATGGATTTCACTTTAAGCAAATCGTTGGAAAATAATAACAGGATTGCGATTAAACATTGCTTTCTTGGCCTGATATTTTCTATCTTTGGTTACCGTACCCTGGCCAGTGTTTTCTCACATTTTTATTTGCAGTAGCAGTTTTGCCACATTTGTTGCTTGTGGACAGGGTTTAGCGGGAGGTATTTTTCTCCCTAAGTCAATCAGTTTTGGAATGACAGGGCAGGCTATTAGTTCACACATTATCCCAGCCATCAGCTTTAAACGAGGGCCAGGATAGCTAGCTAGCTTAGCTAGATAGGATGAGAGAGTGGTATTGTAGAAATGTACAGAGCTGATGTATTGATTAATTATACCATTGTATAGGAGAGTGAACAATCACTAGCTACCTACTGTGTTGATAGAAAAGTACTTAGTCAATGTATTCACTCAGTAGGAAGATGCAAGATGCGTTAATACAGAGCTAAAGTAATCAAACCAGACTAGGCTGATTGAGACCCTAGTCATGTGTTGCTCAAAGGTCAGTTATTTTGTGAGATGTTGTCACACCTTCTTGCCCGTACAAAAAGGTGTTTCTGAACTGTACAGGAGACAGCCTGTCACTGATCTTGAGTTAGTGACCTTCTGTCTCTATTTGCAAATACTAATAAAGTGTATTTGTGTTAAAGAGCATTGGGATCTCTACCCTTACCTGTCTTAAAGGCTTCTGACTTCAGATTTCTATCACTGCGGTCCAGATGACCATCATCTGCACAATGTCTGGTTGAGGCCATGCAGTTCCTCCCGCAGGCAGCCCCCCGTCATGTCTTCCAGATGCCACTGGCTGCCTTCCATCAGCCAGATGTGGGTGATTTCCCGCGGGAGGCGAGGTCCAGAGTGGCACCAACATGGCTGCCAGCTGGGGTGCACTGTTTTCCCTTCCTCAAATAGACAACACCTGTTTACTCCCCTTGACATCACTTTAGGCACTGGATTGATTGGAGAACGTTTTGGGGTGGGGGTAGCGTTGGGGGGTTGTCAAGCATATTCCTTAGATCAACCGTTCATTCCTTTTGAGCCCAAGAGAGAGAGACTGAGTGTATACAAGCTTTGGCTTAAGGGTTCACGTGTTGGCTTGTTTGCTGATTTGTCACCCTCGTCCCACATTGTGCAACAGTTCGGTGTTCCTCGTTCTTGGTCATGAAATGTACACAGCAGGATGTACAGTGGGGAGAACAAGTATTTGATACACTGCCGATTTTGCAGGTTTTCCCACTTACAAAGCATGTAGAAGTCTGTCATTTCTATCATAGGTACTCTTCAACTGTGAGTGACGGAATCTAAAACAAAAATCCAGAAAATCACATTGTATGATTTTTAAGTAATTAATTTGCATTTTATTGCATGACATAAGTATTTGATACATCAGAAAAGCAGAACTTCATATTTGGTACAGAAACCTTTGTTTGCAATCACAGAGATCATACGTTTCCTGTAGTTCTTGACCGGGTTTGCACACACTGCAGCAGGGATTTTGGCCCACTCTTCCATACAGAGCTGAAAGGCAATATGGACTTTCAGCTCCATCCAAAGATTTTCTTTTGGGTTCAGGTCTGGAGACTGGCTAGGCCACTCCAGGACCTTGAGATGCTTCTTACGGAGCCACTCCTTAGTTTCCCTGGCTGTGTGTTTTGGGTCGTTGTCATGCTGGAAGACCCAGCCACGACCCATTGTCAATGCTCTTACTGAGGGAAGGAGGTTGTTGGCCAAGATCTCGCGATACACGGCCCCATCCATCCTCCCCTCAATACGGTGCAGTCGTCCTGTCCCCTTTGCAGAAAAGCATGCCCAAAGAATCATGTTTCCACCTCCATGCTTCACGGTTGGGATGGTGTTCTTGGGGTTGTACTCATCCTTCTTCTTCCTCCAAACACGGGGAGTGGAGTTTAGACCAAAAAGCTCTATTTTTGTCTCATCAGACCACATGACCTTCTCCCATTCCTCCTCTGGATCATCCAGATGGTCATTGGCAAACTTCAGACGGACTTGGTAACGAATTCAAAACAGGTGCAGGTAACGAGTTCAAACTGGTGCGATTAATACAGGTAATGAGTGGAGAACAGGAGGGCTTCTTAAAGAAAAACTAACAGGTCTGTGAGAGCTGAAATTCTTACTGGTTGGTGGGTGAACAAATACTTCTGTCATGCAATAAAATGCAAATTAATTATTTAAAAATCATTTTTAAAAAATCGGTTTCTGGATTTTTGATAGTAGGAAGTAGGAAAACCTGCAAAATCGGTAGTGTATCAAATACTTGTTCTCCCCACTGTACATTGTCACCCCCACCGGTGCTGTAACTACCCAGCATGACAATATGAACATTAGCTGTGCTAATGTCACACATCTTAAAAAATCCATGAAATTAGCTGAAATGTGATTATTATTGCAAGTGTTAGTCGTATGTTTTCACCCCGTTTCTTGCGAAGTTGGGAGGGAAACACTGTGGAGGTTTAGGTGGTAAGGGCCAGGCCTTGGAGCGGACAACACCAACCATCCGGTCTGTCCAATCGAGGTTGAGCTTGTGAGTTGGTGGACGGACGTCCAAGCAGAGAAGCGCGTGTTACTCCCTGTGAGACAAGCGGGGGCGGGGTCTGAAATCGAGTGTCATCAGCGTGGAGACGAAAGGAGGGGCAAGTGACTAGGTGTACAACGTAGTTTGGATTTGTGTTGTGAATAGATTGCATGAGGTCTGAGACTTTCTCCATCAATAGATTATCCACCAGATGGTGGAATTAAATTACTTGACTCTGGCTCTGCAACCCCTCACAGACTAATGAGCGTTAAACATCCCTTCGTCCGAGAGCCTCTGAGATCTGTAGTGATCTTGGCATGATCTTGGCATATTTTTCACACCTGTGTTGTTCCGACAACCAGACCACATTTCTCTAATTTATGTAAGGCTGGAACCTGGGAGAAATACTGATCATCATTCGCACCTGTTTGGGTGTTCCTGATCAGAATCTGAACCCCTCGATTGGACGACAGAGGTATTAAATTTTTTATTTAAATGCATTTCTACTCAAAACGCATTTCGGCTTATTTTAATAGTATTAATTATTGCAAAATGCAATTTTTTTATTAGGTTACATTTATTTGTAAAGTGTTAAAATCAAATATTCAGTTGTCCAAACATATTGACATTTTTAGGGGGTGTAAATACATTTACATAGTACTTCAGTTCTAAGGGCATAACAAATATTTTATTTCAATGATTAACCATGACTCTACCAAATTGAAGCTCATCCTGAGTAGTTTTTATCTGAAAGTACTTAAGCAATTTTGACAGCTTGTAAATTTTTTTTTAACAATATTCACTACTCTATTTCACATTTTAGTTCTACAAAAACAGATTTAGTTCTACATAAATCTGAAAACCTTGTCCAGCAGGTGCCCTTGTTTGTTTAATAAACTACTGATCTTTATTCCAGCATAAACTAATGGGATCAGTGATGATGGGGGTGTCTGTATTATGATTCATCTCTAGATGCAGACCAGCTGGCGTGCCACTGGTTATTTACCAGCAGCCTGCCCGCTCTCTCCACGAAGACAGCCCCTGCAGAGAGGTTCACTCTCGGGCCCCAGATGTCCTTTCTGACTGCAGGTCATCAAATGACATTAGAGTGTTTATGAGCAGAAGAGCTTCATCGCCCGATTACAACTCTGGCCACCTGAGAATGAACTGGAGCTGTATTTGAATTAATGGTGTACTGCAAATACGTGGAAGCAAAATCTAGATTATTTCTCCAAAACAAATCGTTTGGGACCACAATGCAGAAATGTGAGGTATAGTTTTGCGTATATATTTAGTCGCGTGACACTTGCATTGTGGTTAAATGCTTCTGCCCATCTTACTTAAAAGGACAGCACTACCTGAAAAAGGCAAGTTATGTGACAATGCTGTTATCCACAATAAATTATTCAGACATACATGTAGGCTCTGGCATTCTGTCAGCTTTATATTCACAAGGTAAACCAAAGATGGAGGGAAATGGCACGTTGTATGTTTTGTTGATTTTTACATGTTAGTGCGCCAATATGTACAAATTAAAACAATGTTGGCAGCTTTAATACATTGTATCTTGGCACTGCATCAGCCAGCACCACCCTCTATTGAACAGCGCCCGTGCTTTCCCAGTCGTCCAAGCTTCTCAACAGCAGAAAAGCTCATCACAACGCGTCGACCAATAGTAAACCAGTCTGTGGCATAGGATACTCAAACCTGCATCATCCCTTTGCCGTTTTAGAATGACAGATGTTACTATTCCTAGTTAACACGAAGCTTAATTTAAGATAATTTCGTAGTCGGTCATTTTGGAAAGCGGTTTAATATGGAAAGAGGTTGTTGATAAAATGGATACTTGCTCTACTGCCGATGAGAGCGCCGATGTTACAGTCATGGATTCGCCAAGAGCTGAAAGACCTGCACAGGAGACAATACAAAGGTAGGCTAGCCCAGTCCTTGTCTGTTTAACCTGACAACGCGGTGTTAGTCCGCTTGTCTGTTAAATTACTTCCCTGCATCATTAGCCTACATATACATTTGTATTAGTGGTTTGTCCATTTATTAGTGGTTTGTCGTTATTGACTATGTCGTTATCAACGAATAACAATGTCCTGTATATGTTTAAACGAAGTCGTTCCAAAAACGGGTTACCTTTAAATAGTGTAACTTGGTCCAACCTTCTCTCATTAAGATTCAACTTAATAAAAAAACGAAAAACACGCATTGTCAAGAAGGTTAATAAAACACCTGTATTCAGTGTCAAATTAAGTAACAGTTTTGACGGAACAGAGTAAAATAAACCACTTGTGAGAGGGGAAATGGAAGCTTCTTTTGCGCAAAAAAGGACAAGTAGGATATGCACCTAAAATGTTTAATTGTTCAGACATTTCTAGCCTGTCTGATAACTGGGATGACGTGTCATAATCAACTTCCTATATTTTCCATCACAAAACACCAGAACATTTCCAAAAAGGATAGAACTTGTAAGAATAGACAAATATTTCACGATATGTTTCATGCTTCCTTCAAAGGAAAAAACTAATCTGTTAACAAGATAGGACCTTAAAACGCAGTGTACATGAACTACTAATCACATGAAGCACATAACAATTTTCCAGGGGAAAATGACTGTCAAAAGAAACACATAAAGCTTTACAACGATGCGTTTCCACATCGGTGCAATCGTCTAAGACACATGCATTTAGCCTACAGTGCTTCAGACTTTTACTAAAATAGAATCCACTAACTTCCAGATTGAGCGGGCAGCGTGAAAATGAAGCATAACAGCTCGGAGGGATGTGTCTCGGTTTGACGGTTGGTGTGATGAGACGAGGTCAAATGTCACAACATTTGGGCATTTCGGGGTGATGGTGCTCCCAGTACAGCCCAAAAAAGGGTGGTGCGACTTGGATAAGCACCGTCTGGGGTGTGCAGAAGGGATGTCAGACAGGGTTGCCAAACCTTGTTGAGCTACAGTGACTGCTTGTGGTGGTTTGGTGCCTGACAGCAAATCTGGTTATTGGCCGAAGAATGTGCTCACCTCAAAGGACGTATAACATCACTCCCATCTATCCTGGTCAACGTCACTCAGCGTTTGTCCATCCTGCTCAACATCCTGCTCAACATCACTCAGCGTTCGTCCATCCTGCTCAACATCCTGCTCAACATCACTGAGTGTTCGTCCATCCTGCTCAACATCCCGCTGAACATCACTCAGTGTTTGTCCATCCTGCTTAACATCCTGCTCAACTTCACTCAACATCACTCGCCCATCCTGGCAGAATCTTGACGTCCACGCCACGCTGAGGGATCTGGCTGAACAGGACACAGTCCTAAACTACTTGGCCATTCAGGCACACTATTTCTATTTAAAATATTAAAGGGGGTTCATTTCAACATTTCACTGGCTTCTATTCTTTCATCTGTGTGTTTTATTTAATGCAAAGCCAGAGGAGACTGAAACGGAAGCTGGAACCATTCACTCCATCACAACCACATTCACTCCATCACAACCACATTCACTCCATCACAACCACATTCACACCATCACAACCACATTCACTCCATCACAACCACATTCACACCATCACAACCACATTCACTCCATCACAACCACATTCACACCATCACACCCACATTCACTCCATCACAACCACATTCACTCCATCACAACCACATTCATTCCACCAGAACCACATTTACTTCTGTTCACAACCTCCGGGTTCCAGAGATCTTTGGTATTCCTCGGCTGCCTAATCGTCATGCCCTCCCAAAGGCAGTATGATGTCGGTCAGCATGTGACTGTGCTGACTGGAGACTTGGCTGGCTCAGCGGAAAACCAAAATTCCACAGGGCGAAACTTCACCATGACAGGATTTGGATTGATGTGTTTCGCATTGTTGACGGTTTGTAGCTCCAATGCTGACTGCTTTAGTTTATCAGTCGTTAGGTAGACAGAGGACAGTACTGTTTGTAGCGGGCAAAGCTGGGACGATGCTTCAATATAATTCACTCAGCATTGATACTGGCATCATTAGGACACCTTTTTCCCCTAAAATGGCACATACGTTTCTGTCATTTTCATAAATGTAAGCCAGTTGTTTTTTTACTGTAGGAGAGAGTGAAAAAGTGTACAGCAAAATGCGTTCTAACTCTTCAAGACCTTTCCAATCCATTTTTTTGTTGTTGGTTTGCAAATGCATAATAACACGTGTTAGTAAAGGGAAGGAGAGAAATATCAACATCCCCTAAAGGACTACAATACCCAGTTATGCAAATTCATCAACTGTCTCTCAGGTACCTGTCTCAAACCTTCCCCTCGTTGCTTCAGCTGTCTGATTATTGAATAACCAAGCCACAACAATCAATATTCACATCCACTGGAGTCAAAGGTTTGTCAAAACAGCAGCTACTCTTTTGTTGGTGTCTTTGGGCATATAATAATAGTAAACTGTGTAGACCCATTAGAGTGTTCAAGGATAAAGGAAAGACCAGCAGCAGGGTCAGTCTGCCTACCTAAGAACACCACCACATAATCATATGTACTTCCAGGGGGTGGCAGATGGTTTAGTGGTTAAGGTGAAAGCTAGCTGGTTCAAATCCCTGAGCTGAAAAGGTTAAAATAAATGGATGAATGGCATCGCTCTGGAGACCAATGTGTTGCTGCATCTGAATGCATCTGTACATGATGGTAGATTGTGTATGGTTTACTGTACTAAACACAACCCTGAAATGTCATGATGGTCCAAACAAGGACAAACAAAAGGACCATTTCTAACACAATCGTGGAATGTTTTTTTTCAAATTCCATCTCAACGAATCAACCCATCAGTAACAGTGTGGGACCGACATTCAAGCTGCAGTGTCAACATGAATTTATCAACACCCAAATACACTGTAATATCACCATTTAGCATAAAGGCACAGCTACATTTCTTTGATTATTTTCTACTTATCCTAGGATTCAGCTACACTTCAGCTACTCTTCCTAGGACCCAGCTACTCTTCCTAGGATCCACACAAAAAACACAGCAAATAACAAGACACTGACCCACAAATGTAAAACACAACAAGACCCAGTGAGTGTACATTGTCTTTGTGGGTTAGAGTTTGATGTGTGTGTTTTGATCTCTTGCCAGGCATCATGAGGCCAGGTTTTCTTTAAAAGGAAACGTTGCTTTAAGCTTGATTAATTGAGGATGGCAGTTGTATGTACAATACTGTGCATTGCCATTAATTTGGTTTAGATTGTGGACCACAAAGAGGCCAATAGTGGCATATCTTGTGGGGTATATTTGGGAGCTATGTTAATACACAAATATAAGCAGGGGTGGAGTCAAAGGAGGGGCACTGAGTGGCACGTGCCACCCCCGAAATCTGATTGGTTCCCAGCTGGCCACCCCCATTTTCATTGGCTCTGAATGCTATCAATCACAATAAAGCAAGATCTTTTATAGCAATCCGTCAAAACATTTGATTTACCTAAAAATATTGAAACTCCCAACTGCTGAATAAAATGAAAAAATCTCAATTTCTTCCATGCGACATGGTTGTTTATCCACAGACTTAGACTGTATAATAATTTTTATATTCTCAATGTGCGGTCGGTGGCAGGATACGCCGATGCTGCGTCTAGCACTGCTGTACCGCAGAAGAAGAAGAATACATCTTGTTGTACCGAAGAAGGTGTGCCATTTCCGCTTTTCAAAAAATTAAGGTTTGCACGCTGTGGACGACATTACCCTACGTGCACACTGCGCGCTCGCACAACTCGCAAATCGCTCCATCTCTGGTGAGCTGTGCCTGAGCCCTCCCTTGCGTGCACACTGCCTGCTTAGGCGGGGCGTGTCTTCCTAATTTATGCCAGGGACAACCAGTATAGAGGAAACACCTGTCTCCGCAATTTTTAATAAGTGTTTATTATTTGCCATCAACACCACGCCAAGTCAATGATTTGTCAGTGTTCAAATAGCAACTTACTTTGTTTTACATTAGGCTTTTATCACTCACCCATGACGATCTCTGAAACCTTCTAACATGCATCCATTTTTAGAATTGTAAGCCAGAGACGCATCATATGTAATGGGGAAACTAGACACCACAATACTAGGTTTCTTGTCCACTTTTTGAACTCCCGCTCACTGGAAATTAGCATAAAGTAGAACATTTCCAACTCTCAACTGTCACTGCTGCTAGGAGATTTTATCTCCAAAAATAGCTCAGGCCACTGTTGCCGTGATTCGCTGGCTCTTGTTGGAAATGAATGGGAGCGTGGCTCTTTGTAGCTCTAGCAAGCGGGCAGTGTGCATGGGGCTTATGCAAGATACGTTTTCATAGTTCCCTGGAATTGCCTGTGTACATGAATTGTAATTATATTAGCAAACTAACTTCTCAATTGCAGTTAAGTTGGTATGTTTTCGTGTGGTCAGCCGTTCTTGTTTCAGTTACTGAAAAAGGGTCTTTAAAAATAATGTTTTTGCAGTTTTTGTCTCCGTTTTGCTACTTCTAGAGCCCAAACAATTTGAATAGTCGAGTAGAACGCCAGTAGAACGCTGACTTCCTTATTAAAGGGCAAAAACTGTCTCTTGAAAGTTTTTGTAAACTTTTTTGTGACTTAAGCATTAAATAGTTTCTAAATATCTACATTCCCAAACTTTTTTTTGCTGGGTCTCAGGAGGGTTGGCTATAACTGGCTCATTTTCGTTTCCTCAGAATAGCTATGGCTAGATTTGACATTTACACACTTACAAATGTACTAGTAAAATACGAGAGACGAGAGAGTTGTCGGCGATGATGGTGTATACTTTTAGAGAATGAATGTGTTTATAGACTAATACACCGGAACAAATAGCCTAACAGAAAACTGCTCATTCTTTTTTTCTATAATAAAATGCAGAAAACGTAATCATTTTACTGTTGTTTTTAAGGTCAAAAATGAATAATGTGTTGTTCAACTAAGACCAGAGAAACATAGACTGAATTGACAACGAAGTGAACCGCAAACATCTCCACACAAGCAAGCAAATCACAGCAATGGAGAATAGTGTGCGCGTTCACGCGAAGTGTGGGTGGGGGTGGGGGGGGGGGGCAGATTCTGGCAAGGGGAGGGTTTTCCGCCCAACACCGACCAGAGCCCACTAATGAGACTGACGGGATGCTTTTTTTGACAGCCAATAACAAATTGGAATAACAAATTACATAGCTGAACTAGCATGCCCTAGTGCCAAAAAAAGCTGTCAATGACAAGCAATCAATGTTTAGCAGTGTAGTAGCACAGTCCAGAAGGGTGTAACCTACTGTACCACGCAGCACATACAGCAGCCCTTGCGCCGTCACTTCGATGTGTCACACAACTTCAGCTAACGGGCTACACGGACATTTCTGATAAATCAGCAAATTAATTGTGCTTTCATCCATAAGGTTTAGGGGTTAGCCGCTGACGAAACAAACACACCGTATTCTGAACGCCCGATAAAAAAGAAACGGCATTCCTGCTGCTGTCACTTGAGTGGAACCACTACATAGGTTTGAGAAGTTGATACCCTTTTTGGGGACCACTGTATCTAATACTGTTTCTATTTTTTGTACAGCTACATTTTGAACAGCACAGAGTCACCAGGTGAAGACGCACGCCACTCTCTGCTAGGCGGTTGGAAATGTAAACTAAGCAGTGAAGTTCTGATCATATGCTCCTTATTTACTTAACCTGTCGTCTTGGTGACGAGGAGGGGGTCTCAGTCTATCCAAGCGACCAGATGTAGGGAAAAGCAAGTCGTTTTCAGATCCTGGACCGAATGGCCAAAGTTAACTAGATGTATTATTTGTCAGATTGGAAGTAGACTGTACATAAATGTCTGGTTTCATTTAGTCACACTAGTCGAAATTGGGCTTTAATGTTGATTTGTGTTGACAATGTTGAAAATTAAATGTATCATATTTTCTGTTTAAATAACAACTTGCTAAAGTGTCAAAATTGTCCATTTTATAAGCCTCCCTGTGATTTTAACCAACCTAAGTACAACATTTAATCAAGTTTCGCAATAATTGTAGATCTCTACTAATTTTGGTGCTTGAATAGTCACTCTTAAAGCTTTTAGTAAGTTATTACTGACGTATAAAGATACTGTACAATAGTCCCATCAGTGTAAAACCAGAGGAACTGGTTCTATTCTTCTTGGACATCTTGTCAAGATTAACATTCATTTAGTCATACAGCCTAGATATTTAAGAAACGTTTTTATTTTAAGGCTTGCATTCTGTAGCCCATGCCTGCAAGCTTCCATACACAGTACCAATCAAAAGGTTGAACACCCATTCAAGTAACTGGGTAAGTCTGTCCAAGGTTTTGACTAGTATTGACATTGATTCAACAAGGTGCTGAAAGCATTCTTTAGAAATGTTGGCCCATATTGATAGGATACCATCTTGCAGTTGATGGAGATTTGTGGGATGCACATCCAGGGCACGAAGCTCCCGTTCCACCACATCCCAAAGATGTTCTAACTCATTGTCATGTTCAAGAAACCAATTTGAAATGATTCAAGCTTTGTGACATGGTGCATTATCCTGCTGGAAGTAGCCATCAGAGGATGGGTACATGGTGGTCATAAAGGGATGGACATGGTCAGAAACAATGCTCAGGTAGGCCGTGGCATTTAAACCATGCCCAATTGGCACTAAGGGGCCTAAAGTGTGCCAAGAAAACATCCCCCACACCATTACACCACCACCACCAGTGGTAACAGTGGTAACAAGGCATGATGGATCCATGTTCTCATTCTGTTTATGCCAAATTCTGACTCTACCATCTGAATGTCTCAACAGAAATCAAGACTCATCAGACCAGGCAACATTCTTCCAGTCTTCAGCTGTCCAATTTTGGTGAGCTTTTGCAAATTGTATCCTCTTTTCCTATTTGTAGTGGAGATGAGTGGTACCCGGTGGGGTCTTCTGCTGTTGTAGCCCATCCGCCTCAATGTTGTGTGTGTTGTGGCTTCACAAATGCTTTGCTGCATACCTCGGTTGTAACGAGTGGTCAAACTTGAATCAGTCGGCCCATTCTCCTCTGACCGCATACTGGATGTTTTTCCATTTTCACACCATTCTTTGTAAACCCTAGAAATGGTTGTGCGTGAAAATCACAGTAACTGAGCAGATTGTGAAATACTCAGACCGGCCCGTCTGGCACCAACAATCATGCCACGCTCAAAATTGCTTAAATCACCTTTCTTTCCCATTCTGACATTCAGTTTGGAGTTCAGGAGATTGTCTTGACCAGGACCACACCCCTAAATGCATTGAAGCAACTGCCATGTGATTGGTTGATTAGATAATTGCATTCATGAGAAATTGAACAGGTGTTCCTAATAATCCTTTAGGTGAGTATAATTGGCACTTACAACCGGCTTTTTTAATTTTTTTTACCTCCCGCGATGGAAAACAGACATCCTCACCCATATAATTAATGCAATGCACATTTCACACAAACATGAGTCATTGTTCGCCGGTTCCACTGCAGTCCCCATCTACTGGGCCCTGATATGGATGTTGACAGGCTGGGCGTACTGAGCCTCTCATGGCCTAATTGGGCCTTCTAGCAACCGAATACTCCAGACGTCATTCCTCACCTAATCCATCTGGTTGCCTGAGTCAAGGCTCTGCGAAAAATCACAGAGTCGAGGAAAGCAGCCGAGCCGAAGCGTTTTTTGTCAGTGTACGCCAGTGTGTACATTGGATGATTACAAGCACTGCCGCAATAGATGTTATAAATAAATACCCCCCCCCCCCCCCCCCCCACCCGTCTGTCTTGTCACAGTGAGATCCCGGAGGTATCGCTGTGTTCCCCTGACAACGTGTTCCCAGAAGCCCAGGCGACTCTGATCCAAACCGAACAGGACTTGTCGGACAGCAGCAGCCTCCCCCGGCCTCTCTCATCCGCGTCCTCCCAGCTCTACCACCAAGTCCCCCAGGGCTGCCGTTCACCGCAGCCCAGACGGTGTCACTGCTGTGGCCACGGCAAGCCGGTCCGCGGGGCCGCCTGTGCGGAGCCGCACCCAGCGACCGGTGGTCCTGCGCACGCTGAATGTTCGGCGGGCATGACCGGCGGCGGCCGCAGCCCCTCCCACGTCTCCTCCTGTCGCAACGCTGTCCGCTGCCATTGGCTGCACGGGTCCCACGACGGCGTCGGCCCCCATGAGTCCAAACGACACTGCATGCTCGCAGTCAGGTCTGTAATCTATTGCGCGTAAACATAAATACTGGGCGAAAACGTGGTCTGTGACCCGGCGTTTTGAAAAAGATAACATTTTAAGGATGACACCCTCTGCTGGATCCACAGAAAGTCAGTATCCACGACAACAACCTCATTGCGATCACGGTGACAGCAAAATGACCTACAATTGCAATGCATCCTAATGTGCTCTGTGCCTGTGTAATTGGGACTGAACAGAGCTTTACTCCTTCATTTAGCCATACAACATGACCCTAAGTTCAAGACAGTGTAGTAGTGCATGACTAATAATGTATCCTACTAGTGACAACTGTTATAAGGATTTAACATTTGGCCTAACTGCAAAAAGCCTTGAGCCACGACTTTCTAGCCCAGCCGCAGAATGATACATAGTAACATGACTATGAAATGCCGAAGGGAGATCTGAGCTGCAGATCCTGTTTTGATGTGGCTTTTGCTTAACAGTTACTCCCAGGTGGTGATGGAGTATCCTCTGGCCGTGCTCGTTGGGTGTGCTGCAGTTCTCCTGGGATGTTCCCTAGCCGGCCTTTTCATTGGTCCTCTGCCAGATTTCTCCGACCCACTGATGGTGAGTGTCTCCGTTGGCTGTTCTTCTGCTTTCTCTGCCAACACCCTTTCAAAGCAAAACGCTACCATAAACGTTTGGTTTTGGTTCACCTGGCATGTCTCTCAAGGAATATTGTCTTCTCAGAAAAGAACCGTATTTGTGCAATGTCAGATCGAATAGGGCTGTTGAGTACAGCGTCAAACTGATTGAATATCCACGTTTGTTGCAAATACATACAGAAGATACACTCAAGGTTATTGACATGTAAAGACCATCACAGCGACCAGTATGCAAATACACAGAAGATACACTCAAGGTTATTGACATGTAACGACCATCACAGCGACCAGTATGCAAATACACAGAAGATACACTCAAGGTTATTGACATGTAACGACCATCACAGCGACCAGTATGCAAATACACAGAAGATACACTCAAGGTTATTGACATGTAACGACCATCACAGCGACCAGTATGCAAATACACAGAAGATACACTCAAGGTTATTGACATGTAACGACCATCACAGCGACCAGTATGCAAATACAGGAGGGATGGTCGAATAGGCTTGCCTGGCAACATCGCGCTCTGGTAACTCCTAGTGTCGTGTTGGGCGCTAGGAATGTCACCAGCGATTGTATGGTAGATGAATGCCCTACGCCAAGTGCGCTGATTCTGGCCTACTTCCTGGTTGAGCAAGCAGCATAATAAGAAGTTTCTGCGATGAGGCAAGGCCATAAATCACAAATCTGACACCATGAAATTGTTGAGAGAAAAGTGGGATACACTACATGCTCAGTTTAATTTTAATTCTTCAAAGCATTCATTCTAACTTGTCTCTAAACATACATCAGCATATAGTGTTCGCTCACGTTCTGTAGCCAAAAACAATCTGTATAAAATATACATATTCTACATGCAAATGGTTTCAGCTGATTCTTTTTGTCAGGAGAAGCTGTTCCATTAACTCTGATGTTTACATACAGGGATTCGAGCCTCGTGGAACATACATCGGAGTACGCCAGTCTGCCCTGGCCAAGCTTCGGCAGAACACGGGGCCTGGAAAAACACTGTCCCTGTTACCGCAAAAGCAGCTCAAAGACGAGACAGCTGGGAGGTAATGTGGATAAAGCCACACGAGCTCTGGACAAAATGGCTGCCACAACAAAGTAGCACCAGGGGACTTTGCTCGGCCCCTGATTACACAATTACTCACTAAAACAGGCAGGTCATCTTTTAGAACCCCCGGCTATGGATGGAATACAACTGTACAGAAACCAGGCATTTCTCCAACATGCTTCCAATTACACATGATTTATTACAACCCCATTTCCAAAACCAGCTGGAACGCTGTATAAAAAGCAAATAAAAACATAATGCAATGATGTGCAAATCATTTATCCTTGTTTTTAATTGAACATAGTACAAAGAAAACATATCAAATGTTGAAACTGAAAAATTCAAAGTGGGCATGTAATTTTCAAGAAACAACAGCATTTCTGAGTTTCAACATTTGATATGTTGTCTTTGTAATATTTTCTATTGAATATAGGGATTAAATGATTTGCACATCATTGCACTGTTTTCCCTTACAATTAATACAGTGGCCCAACTTTTTTGGAAACAGGGTTATATATATATATATATTATAAACAATGAAATTGCTGCATGATTCCAAAGGGATTCTGTGTCTTCTGGTTCTACTGCCTGTGTGAGGGATGTGAACTGTAGAAGGTGTCTCCTGTGTAAGCGTACAGTGTTGGTGTTTATTATGAACCTATAGAGATGGCGTTGGAGGGAACGCCGGAGGGACCAAGGATCGGTCATCCAGACTACGCCCCAGACGGATGCTGGACAGAGTCTCGGCGCAGGGCGCATTTCTCTGTGACGCTCCAGGTGATCTACTGAGAACAGTTAACTCTTACACGTGACGCTGTGGTTTTTTGACGACTAAGGGAATGCTCTTAGAATGGAGGAAGCAGTCCTGTAAACAATCAGAACATCTTAAAATAAGTTACTTTGGAAGTGTAGGCCTGCTAGATCATCATTTCATCCAGTAATGAGCAAAACATAACAGATCTCTCTTGCTTTTTAAAAATGTTTTTTTAGGCCTGTTTTTGATGAGTGGTGACATGTTCTTGTCTCCATCTGTGGTATCACAGGAGAACGCTATGCCCAGCTGGTCTTCCGCTCTGGAAACTCAGCCAGTCTTTGGAGCCTGAAGGCAATCTACTCCATGTGTGAGATGGAGCAGGCCAGGGTAGGTCTTCACCCATCTTCATCTGCAGGCCATCTGCCATGTATCCAGAATAAGTAAACAGACCATGAAATCGGGTAGCCAAATAGTTTAAAGACTCTGAGCAAGAGAACTTGTAAGAAACCTATGAAAAATGTGAGCTATCTGAAATACAAAAAAAAGTATTAGAGATCAATACTGGCTGGTACATCAAATAATGTGAACAGTTGATATATGTCCTTTTCAATTTGTTCTTTTAGTGAAAAAAATGTGTACGGAACATCAACTACATTGATGTTTCCATAGGTAATCAGTTGAGAGTCAGTTATCATACTGGTCAGGGGATACGTTAAAATGCCACACCTCTCTTCCTCCACGTTTCAGATACGTTCCCAACCGCCCTTCCAAGATCTCTGCAAGCAACACGTCCGACTGGAAGTGGACGGCGGCATGATCACAGGAAGATGCTGTCCAAGTTGGTCACTGGGAAACTACCTGGCACTTCTCAGCAACGCCTCGTCCTGTCTCAGCCTGACCTCTTCGCAGGTGTCCGAGAGCCTGAGCCTGCTCCGCTACTGTGCCCCGTACTATCACGACGGAAGCCTGGTGGCCTATTGCGCGGAGAGGGGGAAGCAGGGCAACTGTGCGTCTGTGCCCAATCGATGCAAACACACGCGAGCTGTGTTCGAGATCTTGCATTACCTGGTCGATAAGGACTTCCTGGGCCCACACACGGTGGAGTATCAGGTCCCTTCGCTGAAGTACAGCCTCCTGTTCCTACCGGTGGAAAAGGGAGATCACTTGATGGAGATATACATGAGCAGCCTTGAAGGTCGTGAGCTTACGTATAAGAACACTACCATTACAGGAATGGACCTTGGCATAAAGCAAAAGCTATTCAAGTATTACCTGGCTAGGGACGCTGTCTATCCAGTTCTGGCCGTAGTGTCGCTGTTGGTCACCATGGCTCTTTATTTGCGGTCACTCTACCTATCAGCTCTGTCTTTAGTGGCAATTGTGGGTTCGCTCTTGACATCCTATTTCTTCTACAAAGTAGTTTTCCAGCTGTCATTCTTCCCTTTCCTCAACTTAGCTTCAGCTCTCATCCTGTTTGGTAGTTGCTCCAACCAGGTCTTCACTTTCATTGACTTCTGGAACCTCCAGCTGTCCCAGAATCCACCTGCTTCTCTCCCGAAGAGAGTCAACAGAGTTCTCCAAGAGGTCGGATATTTGATACTGGCCTCAGGCCTTACTTCAAGTGCCACATTCTTCTCGGGGTACCTGAGTAGCATTATGGCAGTAAGATGTTTCGCGGTGTACCTGGGAACGGCTACCTTAATCTGTACGTTTTCTGCCCTTGCGTGGCTTCCCAGCTCTCTTATTTTGCGTGAGCGCTATACTGTGGCTGCCTCAACCTCTGTTACTGCACAGGCCTGGAAGCCTTGCTGCACGAAAAGTCCTGCTGGTTTCTGGGACACAAGCTCGCGAAAGCGCTGCCTCTTCAGCTTGGGTCAGAAGCTACGAGAGTTAAAACGGGGACTTTCCGACACCTCCAATTTACTTTTTTTGAAAGTCCTCCCTTGTGGAGTGGTCAAGTTCAGATACATTTGGGTCTGCTGGTTTGCGGTATTGGCTGCAGGAGGAACGTACATCTCAGTTGTAGACCCTGGTATGAGATTACCCACTTTAGACAACAGGGCAACTCAGTTATTCCGTTCCAGCCATCCTTTTGAAAGATATGATGCTGAATATCGCCACCAGTTTATGTTTGAACGGCTGGTGAATGGGGAAGACAAGCTTATCACTTTAACCCTTGTTTGGGGAGTCATACCAATCGATAATGGCAATCACTTTGATCCAAAAAGCAATGGATCGTTAGTGATGGATCCAGATTTCAACATGAGTAGCCCCGATGCTCAGGTTTGGTTGAGAGACTTGTGTGGAAGAGTTCAAAACCAAAGCTTCTATTTACCGTCGTCATCATCATCTGAAAACGAAGGTGCAACAGACAATGTCTGCATTGTCGAGCAACTCATACGCTGGGTGTCTATTCGCCGTTGCTCGGAGAGCGAGGACGCCTTTCAGTTTTGCTGCAACGATATTCCTTTTCCATACCCAGCAGGCGTTTTTGAACAGTGCCTGAGCATGATGGTGGCTGAGCAGCATGCAGAGGGTTACTTGTCCCATGTTGGGGGACTGTATTTTGAAGCAGACGATCGAATAGCAGCCCTGGTAATGGTGTTCAGGACTACGTATCGCTATAGTTACAACTTTAGTCACACCACCCGTTTTTATAATGATATTCTGTCATGGTTCAACAGAGAGATTTCTGGGGCACCACAAGGACTAAAAAAGGGATGGTTTGCCAGCCAGTTGACACTCTTCGACTTGCAGCAATGCCTAAGCTCAGAAACCCTTGTTGTTACCGGGTTCTCCGTGGCCCTGACTTTTGCCTTGCTCCTTCTGACCACATGGAACATTCCGCTGAGCATCTACGGCACCGCTGCCGTTGGAGGGAGTGTTTTCGTCACCGTCGGTCTTCTTGTTCTCCTGGAATGGCAGCTCAGTGGTGTGGAGGCACTCTTCATATCAGCCGCTGCCGGGCTGTCGGTTGACTTTTTAACCAACTACTGCATAGCATATAATTCCGCGCCGCACACTGATAGGATCGGAAGAGTCGCGCATTCTCTGAAAAGAATGGGCTGCCCTGTGGCAATAGGATCCGGGGCCTTCTGTTGCGTGGGGATCATCATGCTTCCTACGACAGCCTTGTTGTTCAGAAAGCTCGGGATTTTCTTGTTTCTTGTGAAATGTGTGGCGTGTGGGTTTGCCACATTCTTTTTCCAGTCTCTGTGCTGCTTTTTTGGTCCTCAAAGAAACTGCGGGAAGATAATGTCACCGCGCTCATCTGAACAGGGGGCTGATGGCCTGCCCTCCTGCTCAGCAACAGACCCCAGGACATCGACCTCGGCAGCCAACGGGGCTTTCGGGAGATCGCGAGTTCGAAGAAATTTCAGTAAAGACGAGGGTAATTATCTTTACCCGAACCAGCAGCGCCAAAGACAGCGACCGGGCGGGAAGGAGCCAGAGCAGTATGAGCTTCAGCCACTGGCCTGTCAACTGAATGACAGCTTCGAAAATAGCACATGCACCAGCAAGCTATCCAACAGGCCCTCAGTTCTCTCAGATGACATTCAGTTTGTTGGGCTGAGTCCCAGGAGGGACCTGGAGAGAAGCAACACTGTGGCAGATAGTAAAGAGGTCTGCGGTAGACACCACAAAGGCTGTGCACCACCCCCGGCATTGCAGACCTCTTCCCCCTACCGAGAGAACCCCCTTGCAGTTGCCCCACTAGGTGACAGGGCTAAGGAAAAGCTATTGTGCAAAACTTGCAGAGGACAGTCCGCCGGCGTCAAGCACTGGAACGTATCGCTGTCCTCCACCTCGAGTATGGAGGAGACCGTCATTAGTCAGACCATCGAAACGATATACCTGCCATCCCACTCAAAGGATGAGGCTCCAAACAGTCCCTTCGAGTGTCAACCCCAGAAACACCTGGTGTCACCTCAGAGTTCGTTCGAGGGGCTGGAGGATTCCAATGAGACTTGCCTGAGTGACATTGAACCCGGTCCCTCAAACCTACAACCTTCTTTCGAAGCAGAGGGGAACCTGGAACCGCAACCAGGACATCTCAACGGAAAGAGGGACACCCTGCGTCTCTCTCTGAGGGAGATAATGTATGAGACCGCCTCTCCGGGGTGTGGGAGGGGTCTCACTAGCCAGAGCGAAGGACCGGTCATGTTGCCAAACAGCAAACCAGACTTGCCTGATGTGTGGATCAAAAGAGATGGGCCAAGGGAGGATGCAACCTGAATGAGATTGCAAAAGACTCATTCAAACCAAGCAAGCTGGAGTGTTCGGTTCAGGTTTATTAGTGTAATGACAAACTATCTGGTAAAGGATACTGGAAGACTAATCAGGTCTAGTTAGGCACATGTTGCTACCTGTGGAATGCTGAGAAGATCAAGATTCTTCGTAACGGATTTGAAAACTCACAGCTGGTCAAAAACTGGAAATTTGATTATCACTGGGCTTTTTGTCTACAACCGAACCACCCCAGTTCTATATCCATCACTCGGAAAGAATTCTTGGAAATTAATGTTAAGTTGAATACTTTCAACATGGATGAGATTTGCTTGTGCCTATCTATTCCTTACTAGAGGCAATCACCACCAAAACAAAGGGCACACCTCAGTTTATCTAGAAACAATACAAAGTGATGCAAGTCAAATCACTAAAAGTAGAAACTTAAGTGTTATAACATACATTTTGTAACCATTCCATTGTTGGCACATACTACCATGCTTCTGTTCAAAATCTATGCCAAGAAGAGTAACATTAATCAGTGACTTATGAGAGTACTGTGTAATTTATTTAAGGGACCTGATTGGCACATTTGCATACAGTCCAGTTGTTAAGAGGTATAATAGAGCCTTGCTCTTTGATAATGAAAATTAGGTGGATTTTACCAGCCTGCTAAGTTGTACATAACCTACAGCACTGTGCCAATAAATTACATTCGGCATCATATGAAAAGTAATACAATCTCCACTAAGGCTTGCCTTGGTATTCAATAATGTATCACATCAGCAGAGCAGACATCCTTTACAACAGCTGGAATATCAGCTGAAATATGTAGGTTCTCCTACATCAGCAGTATTTGGATATTGGTGTAGAATGCGCAGCATGTGCCAAGGTTTTTTTGCAACAGTCCTTTTTCCATGATGAAAATGTAAATATGTACGTGTTTTGTGTAAGAGGAGTCTCATTTAAATTTGTGGGGGAAAAGTGTTTCAGAGATGTGTTTTTGGTCAAAGTTGTGGTGTGTTCAAAACAACCCAGAATAATAGGTGTCCCTTGGTCTTCAAAGAATTGACCAAAATTGTCAGATGTGCCTATATGCCTTGGAATTTATCACCTGAAAGGGTTTCCTTTTGACAAATGATTTGTCTTGGATGAAGTTTTTAAATAACCTACTTTGATTTTTAAGAGCAGAGAAGTGAAATGTTAAGTTTTGAAGCTGAAATAATTAAGTTGGTGATTTTTGCTTTCAGATGGTAAAGTCATAAATAAAGTGTATTTTCCTGCAGAAAGGGTTATTTTATTCAATGTCACAGATACAATTTCACTGTCAAACATTTTTTATTAAAATGTAATGTATCTTCTGTTATAGACACTGTTCAAAAACCCTAGGAAACAAATCTCCTTGGCTGTTTAAATAAAAACTGACAATCCAATTGAAAGCAGTATGGTCCAATAAATCTCTCTAAGTCAGAGGGAAATGAATGGTGTAATTGTTTTCTCACATTAACAACAGAACTGTGAGCCATAAAATGAACAGCGACACTTTTTCACGTTTCAGTGTGCAAAGTAAAACGTTCAACTCAATGAAACATCAACTGTGAACACTGCATCCAGTGGTCACTGCATGAAACAGTTCTACAGTGAACTATTGGCACTTAGTGTGTACAGTAACACTTGAGTAGCCTAGTCCTCAACCCAGTCATCCTTGGCCCAGTCAGGTAGGCGAGTTGTATATTCAAAGTCTGGTCCTTTATAGCGCAAGGCATGAAGGTACATGATGAGCTCCTTCTCAGTGGGGTCCGGACGGACAATCTTACACTCACTGCACAGAGGGTCTTTCGCATTTGTAGCAGCTGAGTTACAAGATTTATCCCCACTTCCTTCAGTTTGTCCAGGTACTGCCTCAGACGAGGCTGGACTGACAGCGACCCGATTCGCGCTTTGGTCTATGTCATTCCCGTCACAGTCGCTCGACACAGAATTGCAAACCTCCGACGACGGTTCTGGTCTTGGAGTCCGCGCACCCATACCGCAAGCGTCGGACAGCGCGTCGCTCACCGCTACCTCGTCTGGGACGTCCAGGAGATGAAGACTCTCTTTGGAACGATGCTCCTCCAGAATTGCTTTGAGAAGCTCCTCGTCGCTCATGCCCACCAGGCCTCCCTTCGCCATTTCAGGACCCCAAGCGGAGGAGCCATAGATGGGGTCGTTGACGATAGGGTGGCCCAGGAACTGGAGGTGGACGCGTATTTGGTGGGTGCGGCCGGTGACAGGGCGGCAGCGCACCACACTGGAATGGCCGTTCCAGCTGAGTCTTTTGAAGACCGTACGGCATTCCTTGCCCTTTGGGTGCACCCGGCACAGCCCGACCTTGAAGGACACCACCAGGATGGGCTCCACACAGGTGATCTCACTCTCTGGGAACTCCCCCTTCACTCGACAGACGTACTCCTTCTCCAGCTGTAAAAGACGAGCAGCCCCGGGTCAACAACGACATGTATTCAGTCAGGGAGGATCCAAACTAGTGAGTGGTGAAAAAGCAATAAAACAAACAAACGGCTTAGTAGTATAATTACACATACAGTATCTCACAAAAGCGAGAACACCCCTCACATTTTTGCTAATATTTGATTATATCTTTTTATGTGCCAACACTGAGGAAATGACACTTTGCTACAGTGTAAAGTAGTGAGTGTACAGCTTGTATAAGTGTAAATTTGCGGTCCCCTCAAAATAACTCAACACCCAGACATTGTCTAAACCGCTGGCAACAAAAGTGAGTACACACCTAAGTGTAAAAAACATTTTCACTGAAGGGTGTACTCACTTTTGTTGCCAGCGGTTTAGACATTACACTGTTATGCAAGTTGTACACTCACTACTTTACATTTTAGCATTTCTTCAGTGTTGTCACATGAAAAGATACAATCAAATATTTACAAAAATGTGAGGGGTGTACTTACTTTTGTGAGATACAGTACATACATACATATATATCTCGGTGTTTGAATTAAGCTTGCATATTGCACCGCCACAATGGAGACTGAGGACGACTTGCCTGTCTGTCTCGCACCAACACGTCCAGTTTCTGGGACACTTCCAGAGTGCGGGCAAAGAGCAGAACACCAGAGGTGAGGCGGTCGAGACGATGCACAGTGTGAAGACCACATATACCTCGCTCCTTTCCCAGGATGAAGATGACCGTGTTGTGACGAAAGCGCCCACAGGGATGGACCGGCATCGAGGCTGGCTTGTCAACTACCAACACCTCCCCGTTATCTTCCAATATCTCCAGGGGACGTCCAACAACAGGTGGCTCGTGACGATGCACTGTGTTCCGTAGGAAGTCATTGTTCTGAAATGGAAAACGATGAGCCTGATAACATTTTGGGGGCCAGCGCTGACTGTTATATCGAACTCGAGTAAACATTCAGACAGAGCAAGGGAGGGAAAATACAAAGGCTTACCCTGAGCGTTACGGAGAGATCATCCACTGGAGTCTCATTGAGTCGGATCCGTCCTAGCTTTGAGGCCCTAATATAGTATTCCAAAGGCTCAGCTCGGAATTCACTGCGAAAAACCTCGAGAAGACTTTTCCCAATCCAGCGTCCTTTGCAATACGTTTTGAAGTCGAAGTAGTACGGATGCACTTTGCGTAGACCTCCTTCAAAGTAGTAAGTTGTTTCATCAAAATGCTCTTTGCTAAAGCTCACTCCGGGATTGCGTTTTTGAGGGGGAGGAATATATCTTTCTCCTGGACGAAGTTGTTTCTTTCCAACCCCTCCTCGGTGTTTCTTTCCACGTTTACTTTTCTCTGAGTAATCCTCCTCTTCGCTCTTACGTTTAGCAGTCTCTCTGAACTCGTTGACGTCCGTGACAGAAGTGGCTGTCGTGGTGTTGGGTTTATTTTCTTCTGACTCCCCTTTAACTTCTGTCGACGCCATTGTTTTTGACATTACTATATGTTTACGCAAAAGTATTCTAGATGCCAACTCATTCACCGAGATACGTTCTTTTGCCACTTTCCAAAGTGCATCTCTAATTTGTAACATGGGTTTGCAATGCAAGGTCCGGCACGTGATTGTTCTGTTACATTATCAGATGTTATTTCGCGTTTGTTTTTGCCTACAGAGATCAGCACTTCTTCAAAAACAATTATCCGACTGAGAGGTAAATAAGTGTTCACCAAACACACACGCTGCAATGAAATTAGGGGTCTTTCTTCTATGACTATGGACGCCTGTTGATGACGTAGTAGTGTTTTTTGCGGTTAGTAGCCGGTTTAAAATCCATATTATCTTCAAACTATTCCTTCACACACACTGCAATTATAATTATGAATCTAAATTAATTGCATTCATGACTTCTTATATAGGCAATGGTTAAACAGATAAAGACAAACTGGCACAGAAATTATTTCCCATTCATTAACACATTGGGTATTTTCTACACAACATTTTATTTATACATTTTGGCAATAAAGCACAGTAGATATGTTTTCAAAATAAAGTGCCTCTACACTCATTCCTTGGTAAAAAAAAAAAAAAAAAAAAAAAAGAAAAAAACTTTCTGTTGCTGTTACAAAGCAATTAAGGTAATGTATGTTAGCCTACTTGGATTTGCATCTAACATTAAAAAAGGTAAATTGGTTGACTTAATAAAGAGTTATCACAACCATTGTATTTTACATACCATATATGGATTTTATGTAACTTTACATATGAGCCGACCTTTCAGCCAGTCAATGTTTTGAACGCAACTCTTCCATGTACAGAATGGGAACACTCGCTAACGATTTTCTCAACCACAGACAGACTCATTAATCAAAAAGCCCTTTGGAACCTCTTCAACCCTTTGGACAATGATCATCTGCAGTCTGGTGTCAGTCAATAAGCACACGGGACATGTTGCTAGGCAGCAGAAAACTGGAGATCAGGGGGAACTCAAAAGCTGCAGCACCAGCGACACCTCCTGCAGGGCCACACACGCCACACGGCAGAGTTCAGAGCTCACCTCTGGGAAGACAAACAAACAAAAGCTCTCATAGGAGATCCATTTCAGATGTGGGAGGATGAACTAAGCGAAGGCAATAATGACAGCCAATGCTGTACCGTACAGCTATAGCATACATACCCTGGCCATTGTCGCCGCTTGTCAGTCAATGGAACATAGATCACCCCCATCAGGGCTTTCCTGATGAACGTGCCGTCACTCTGGCGGTCGTACTGTTCTAGGACCTGGCTTCCACCATCAGGGCCAACAGGCAACACAAGTCTTCCACCGGGTTTCAACTGATCCAGGAGCTGCAGCATTAAAATACACGTTGAATGTGAACGACCAAATATATGACAAGCACTCGGACAGTATAACAAGTCACTGAAGGGGTTTCAAATGCTTTTCTTCAGTTTGGGAAAATAAACTAATTTACTGTCCCATCGGCTCGGAAAAGACATTGATGTGAAACTGTTGTGTTAATGGTGTAATTATTCTTTGACATCATAAGGCTCTTAATGGTATAATAATGATCTGAAAACATAATGCCCATAATCATGTGATATAGCTCCTAAATCATAATGCCTGGCATCATAAAGCCCTTAATGTGCTAATAACATTTTGATGTCTAAGTGCCCTCATTGGTGTAATAATTCTGTCATCATAATACCCTCAATGGTGCAATAATGCTTTGATATCATACTGATTATTTTGATTTGAAAGGTGCTGACATTAAAGCACCCTTAATAAAATCCATCCTGGCCAGCCATGTTGAGATTAGTTTCCCAGAAAATAAAAACACTAATTTGCAAGGAAAGCAACACAGGGTTACATTAGTTTGAGTTATTTTTCCTTCCAGAATATTTTTTTTATGGTAAAATAAAATAAAATAAATATATAATATAATAAAACATTAGCACCCTTGGTATAATAAGCACACATTGCAGTAAAAACTTACATGAATGAACAATCAAAATACAAGAGAAATCTAACCTTTTTGGAGGTAGAATTGTTTGAACAAAAAAAGATATATACTCTTCACAATATTTATGTCAAGATGCTGTGTCACAATTATTGACACCCCAAGGAATTTCATGGCTATTGAAAAAAACTGGTACCACCCTGAAAATACCAAAAAAATATGTTGACAACAGGTCCAAAAAGCTTATTGACATGAAGGCAATTAACATTTGCCATTCAGTTCGCCGAAGACCAAAAACTGAATTAGGAAACTAGTCAGGATGAGATCAATGAAACACCTTACATGGATGAGGAAATATTTTCTCCTTCACACAATTTTCTCATATCCCAATTATATAGACCCTTCTCATTGCAAAACCCAACAGGTTCAAGAGTTGAATAGCACATGCTTTCTAACGCAGGCATCCAAGCCAAGCCAGTGCGACCAATTACCAATTATCTTATTTACAACTTCTTCCAGATCCACCGATAAACGTGATCAGATTATTTTCCCTTAGCCAGCCCTCAACTTTGATGGCCAGTAAAAAAAAAAAGATAAACATTTGGAAGTTATCCACTGGTAAAGTTCTCACAGCTTTAGGGAGCGTGGGAGCGGCCGCCCCAACATGAATGGCATCATACGGAGCTCCATCAGGAAAGCCTAACCGTCCATCTCCAACTGAGAAAACACACACACGAGAGAGTACACACTATGAACCACTGGTCCGATGTCCTCCAACACACTGTATCACGAAGACTAGACACAGCTTGCCAACTCCACATTTGCACCTTTCATTGTTAAACAAGGAAACGCGATGAATCATTAGCACTGTATGTCATCTGAACTTACCAACAAGCTTGATCCGCCCTGACGAGAGCAGCTCAGGGTTGTCAGCCCTGACGTTCCTCATAGAGGTCTCCACCAGTTCATCGATGTGCTCAATCCCCACTACTTTCCCTGTGGGTCCTACCTAACGAGCAGATGACCATGAGGAAATGCCACAAATACGACCTTTGTAAACTGCGAACACAGACTGGGTACAAATTGGTTCTGGAACTTACCATCCTTGCAAAGCACGCAGTGAGATAGCCACTACCAGATCCCACATCCAAAGCGGTGGCCCCTTCTGTTAGCTTGTCACTTAGCACTTCGAGGGCATGAGCATGCTGGGAAAAACCAGGACAGCAACCACATTGAGTTTCATTGTTCTGACGCCAGACATTACGGCTAACTATTCTGAGACACTCACCATGTGCGGAGCACTGATTGTGGCCCTGAATCCTGAGGAAAACAAAGGACAAAATTATGTGTTGTTTAGCTGCCAATTATGGCACTTTTAACAGGTTTGCAGGGATATGTTTGTATACTGGTTGGAATGTACCTATGGACTGAGGGGAGTCGGCGTAGGGGTAGTCTCTTGAGTAAATCCCTCGGTCTGTGGCAAGCATTGCGTCAAACACCCGATCACTGTGGATCACCCCATGTTCTATGGAGTGAGGGAATACACTTTCAGAGGACAAGGATAAAACGCTTTTTAGCAGAGCCACGGGCACCAGTATTCACCACCCAAAACAATACATAAATAAATAAATGCAAAATCTAAAAGCTTGCACCTGTTTCCTATTTGACCAGACAGGCGTGTTTGGTTCACATCATTTCAAATTGCACAACAGAATGAGATGGAACATTGCACTAAGGAGTGGGATGGAACTGGGCTGATTTTGTCAAGGTTTTCAAGTCGATAAAAAACATTGATTATTTGTTTTCTGTTCCCAAAAGTAGAATGATACAAACACATTAGACGATGCTTTGTATTTTTATTTTTTTTTACATGTTGCTAGGATTTGCAGCTGTCTATGGTGCTATTTGATAGCCCCAAACTAATGTTGTGTTGCAATGAGATAGGGCCGTAGATGCAACTGGATGGCACGAAGATGGTGAAGGGAGAATAGGAGGTAAAACAATATAAAGACATCCTAGAAGATGCCAATATTGCCCAATAGGATCTCGCCAACTTGTGCTCCTCCCGCCTCATTTCCTACATTCAGCCCACTCTGGGTTACATACAGCTGGAAACAACTATCTTGGATTAATGACAAGAATCTTGGCTCATACCTTTAAGGCGATTGATGAGTTCAGGGTGAGTCTTGCCAGTGGACATCCATGCCATTGTTCTGGACAGCAGCACACCCATAGGGACTGCAATTACTGCCAGTCTGAGCACTGCTTGCATCTCCTACATGGGGGCGGAGCTCCCTGACATTACCATAAAACACACAGTCACACTAAGACCCTGCTTGCAAGCTATGTTGAGACAGAGACACAAACGTTTGTCTTTCTATCCATTTTCGGGGTCTGACACCTAACCTTGAACCAGAAATCAATTTTCTCTATTCCCTAGACCTACACCTAACCAGTAATTCTAATTATGTCAGATCGTATGTTCTGACCCAAACTTGCTGGAAATCATTTCTTCCATAGTGGGGACCTGCTGAAAAAACTCTGTCTCTCTGTCTCTCTCTCTGTCACCCACACATACATTAGTTTTACTATCAAAGTAAATATCAGCAATTTATTACCATTAAAAACAAATGTTCCTATCCTTAACATAACATAACTGCAGAACGCAGCCCTTAATTCCTAAACTTAACCCTAACCCTAATTCTGAGTCTAATTCTAAGCCTAAACATAACCTAAACATTTCAAAGTGAAGACGGGCCAAATATCCTCAAGTCACATGATTTTCCTAGTCAGTTTTCAGGTCCACAAGAAGATAGCAAAACTGAAACACGCACGCGCACAAACTAGCTAGCTCCAATTAATAACAGATACCTTATAATAAAACCATCAACGGCACTTTACGTTAGCTAAACAGAAAACGCTGCAAACTGTGTTTTACTGTATGAATATTATAAAATACTAGTTAAATGTGGGTAAAGTACAAATGTATATCCAATTACAAATGTGTACCTTCGTAGTAAACACCATCTATCTTCAACGTTTAGTTGGGTTCGTTGGCCTCCTGTAGGACACACTTCCTTGTCCCTACAGAGAATTTAACTCACCAATAACATTGATATTACATAACTATAATCCAATGAGCGCCCACCAAACCTCAGCTGACTTGATAGGCAGTTACCTCATCTAATCGGATCACTCGAAACTCAAGAGGAGGGTCTTGTTTGGATTTGTTTTGGAATTTTCATGCCTCTATCCAGAGCCGCCTGCTACCTTTACAATAATAGCTAGTTAACATTATAACGTACTGATTACATGCGCTACGTTTTATTAGAAGGTAAGATATGTATATAACACGTTTTATAGAGTCATTATTTAGCAGTTAATATTTTTAATTCCAATGAAGAGGGGATTATATCTAACGGTAGTTAATGCTAACACAGATTCGCTAGCTACAGTACTTGCTAATCCATATATTGAGTACTTGCTAACCCATATTCATCCATTGTAGCTGGCTAGTTAGAATTTTACTGTAATTTTTACTGTAATTCTATGGAAATATTGGAGTTGGTGTAGTTAGCTACTTTCTATGTAAATCGAAATTCTTAAACTAGCTATCACTGATCTATTAATGAGCTAAATATCAATTAATGGGGTTCACCTAGTTGGCTATGTTGTTGATATTTTTTATACAACAGCGCTGGATCAGTATAAAGATGATTGAAGATTTTGAAAGTCAAGAGACTCGGTCCAGCGTAGAGTTGTGGTCAGAGGTCTGCTCGAACCTACCTGGTGTGCTGGAGGAAGATCCAGGCAAAGAAGGGGGTGATGTTGCTCTCTTCACAGATTCATTCCAACCAACACATGTTGGCAATGGCCTGCAACATAATGGTGTGTCCATAAATTCCTCCTCTCACCGCGACTGGGAACCTATGGAAGACTCTGATGTCTACATTGCTAGTTTAGGTAAAGTCTTACTAATAAATAGATGTTATTGAAGTCACCTGAATATTGCCCTTCTGTCATGGCTCTATAGCCTCTAGGACAGAGGTTGGAAACTAAGGCCATTGAGTCATATTGAGACTGCAAGCTTATTCAATCCACCTGTAGGTTTGAGTATACAATTATGGACCTATAAATGGTTTCATAAGTGACCATTTCCGGCCTGCAAAACAGTTATGACTAACAAATCGTACATTACAAAATCCCAACATGGCCCTCGAGCCGACACATTGGCATACACCTTCTCTATGAGGTAGCATAGCGGACTATTGTCCCATTGATACTAGTCACAACACCAAAACAAATTGTATGCTTAATATTGATTCCACGGGGCTTAACGTATTGGTATGAGTTCAATGTACTGTATCCATCATTTCAGAGAACCGTCTGAAAAGAATAAAGGGCCAGTCTTGTGAGGTGACGTCCAGAGAGATGCTGCGCTCTCTATCTCAGGCCAAGAAAGAATGCTGGGATAGATTCTTACACGATGCCCAGAGCTCTGAACTATTTCAGGAGAGCGACCTAGACCAGAGGTAAGCAGGAGACCGTAATTAATTGTTAGGGACCTTGTCAACAGTTTGTTGCAGACAGTTTGACATTTTTATCATTTAATCATATAAATTGAGTTATCAACAATTTAAAGTTGGCCTTCGTGGCATTGACCATATAATTTAAGGAAGTGACCTTTGCATTTTTTCATAATTTTACTTTGAACATATCAGACAAAGGGTCAGTGGTGAGAAGTGGAGCTGTGGTTGAATGTTTGGTAGATTAAACCAGTAGATTACTAACCTTTGGCAGATTACTAACCATGGGAGGTTCTCAAAGTGTTTCAATTTGCTTAACAAAGGCCAAGGCTCTGCTGGCTTTAGGTGGACCGGGTTGTACTGTTAGAAGTGCACCAATTAATTTTCTTTCTCTGGACCGCTCTCGAGGCTGAGATTGTAATTTCATACAGGTTGATTGTTCAGTGTTTATCCTTGCCTCTTTATGTAATGACAGGCTGTGTGGTAACTCCCTCTACCCTTTCTTCAGTGCCCTGGAGCATCTCAAGCGTTGGCTGGTGCCAGAGAAAGTGGCCATTAGCGCAGAGGAGCTGGAGTATCTCCTCCTGCCATCACTCGATCGAGATCAGACCTCCACCGACCAATCACAGAGCAGACCGGTGGAAGCGTCGGACGGCCCAGAGGAGGACGAGAGTCCAACAACGGAGAAATGACTACCTGTTCACCACAGACATTTTACCAGGGACACTTGTACGTCAGCACGTGTCATCGCAGGATAAATGACACTGTTAGATTCTGTCGTCATTACGTTTGTGCATGTCTGTCTGATGTCTTGTCAAGTAGGAGCACTAGAATATCCTGACGTATCAGGGCCAGTGTCCATTGCTTGTCATATTTCATTTGATTCAATATTGCTGTGTTAGTTTTACGGTATGATTAAATAAAAAGTGGTTAATTAGGGGAGGGGGGCTGCTACACAACGACCCCGGGATCTGTTTTGTTTGGCCACCTCACTACGAACAATGAAGTGCCAGAGATTGTCTGTAATGTTGTAACCAGTTTCTGCAATGCTTTTAAGATTTGAGTTCTATGAAGTGTTATTTGTAACTCAGATGAAATCCTTTATAAATGTGGCATTGCCATATGTACATTTCCTTTGTTTCCTAACACATGTATGATGTATTACATAGTATTTGCTGTTCTGTATGAGTATGATGAGAGATTCATTTGTATGAGAGGTGTTTTTGAAACAACGCTAAATAATTTGTATTTCTCTGGTCACTGTCTTTTTCTTTCACGTGTAGAAAATACCCTCATGTTGCACATGCACATTGCTGGATTGTGTTGTATGTCCACCTCTAGATGGCAGCATTATTGTCTGGAAAATAATTGTAGCAGGAAAATACATTATTGCATACATTATTTTAACTTTGTTTTGCTGGGCAAGTTAAATGAACGCGTCCTAATTTTAAGTGAAATAATAAGCTAAATTTTGTGACGGTCAACATTCAATACATTTCCTACTGGGTATTTCAGTTAGTCAGCAGCAGTGACTCAAGCGAATGAAATCGTAAGGCTCAACATGCCATAGAAGCGTACCTCAGTGGGAGAGTGGCCAGACTGCTCCTGATTTGGAAACAGTACTTATAGGTGGACCAGCTGAAGGAAGACAGACGTAGGGACTGATGCTAACACTGGGAAGATCTCTTGGATCTCTGAAGTTGTTCAACAGAAATAAAGGTACACATGTTGAGTGTTGTGTTTGTAATATATCGTGCTTGTGCATTTCCAAAATAATGAATAGCAATTAATAGAAGCTTTTTAAATTGTGATTCATAGACTCTGGTGCATTCTGAAAATATCTTTATTTGCATGTGAACTGATACTGTTTAATACCAAAGACGTTATCTTGCAAGTCAACCGATTAAGATGTTTAACATTTAAGACAATTAGTTGTTTTCTTCAATGGAACAATGGCCAAAGCTAAAATGGCTGTGTTGGTGAATATGAAGGCACAGTAACTAGTCATATAAGAGTTGTCATATAAAATGATTCATTCTTTAATTAATTCATTGTAAAATATGATTTCTTTATGACTGATTTATTCATTGGTTGATTTGACATTTTATAAATTTTTAACTTGCCTCACTCAGACCCCGGTATAATCTGCTTATTTATAAATTATTCAGTTTTCCTAACAGGTGCATTTATAATTTATTGAACAAATTTAAAATATAGCTCTATCTTTTTGTGAATGAATTAAGATAACCTAATAGAAAACCGAAAATTTGCACACTAAGGTTCACCTGTGGTCCATAGAGTACGCAATCCCCCCAGACTGATATTTATTCAACACCAAACTCAGAAATACAGTTTAATTGACTAATATCTATGAGCACAGTGATGCCTCCTACTATCTTTATTGCCTCATATTGTCATTTTAGAGAATGTTTAGCAATGATAACCTAAACAGACGCATGGTGTGGGCTATCCTTGTGAAATCTGAACATGATTACCATATTATTTAATAGTCCAGATCAGATTGAGAACATTTTGTTATACCATTGACTGTGCCTTTCACATTGTCCATGTCCCTCACTTATTGTTTGAACCTGAAATGATATGTACTTTTAGCCTTTTTCTTTATACGGAGGGCATGTCATTTCTTACATGCACATAGTAGGAAAGGGAGGAATTGTCTAAATGTGTAAGTTTCTGAATGTGTCGCCAAAATTCACGTCGCCACGTGAAGCTAAACATTATCCAAGGCAAATGTTCTTTTAAATATTGTAATTTTTGAATATATCATATTTTGTAGGCCTATATATATAATCCCAACTTTTTTTTTTTACTAATTTATTTTGTTTAATGATTTACAATTTGATTTGCTTTAACTTACTTTAAATAAACATACAATTTTATTTGTTTGGACAAATTTGTATAGGCTTATATCTTTTTTTTTTCATTTCTTTAATACTTTTGTTTTTCAGGAAAACATTCAATTATTGTTTAACTTTTGTAATTTTGTCCAATATTTTACAATTTCATTTTGTCTTTTTGCCAGACCGTGTAAGCGGAGTGACTGAGTGATTACCCCTTGTTAGGTAGTATAGCGGTTAGAGACGTGGGCTCCCAAATAACAGGTCCTGCATTCCAATCTCATCACAGTTGAAACAAATTATGCATTAGAATTTGTTCCGGAGAGGAAGTAACTTAGCTGGCTATAACCTTCTATAGCTTACGGTTATATTGTGACTGTTTCTGGTGGATTTCCGATGTACGCATCCGTGCATGCTTTTTGGGGTAATATACTTAATATAGGCTTGCAATGAAATGAAATAGCTTTGGCAGTGTAAAGTTCATCTTCAGTCTCACTAGCAATTGCTCAATTCTTATGACTATTCCAATTGGCAATTTAGTAGATACTAGTAAGCCTATTACTGGCTAATAAGCTGTTAAACCGGCCAGTGGCAAAAGCCATCCAGTTCATAGATGCTATTTGTGGTGGAGGTGAACTTAATAAGAAATGTTAGTCAGTTTAACACAATGCTCTATTGCTGTCTAGCGAAATATTCAAACTTGGTTTGATGTTAATGCATGAGAAAATTATATGATTTCAAGATGCTATACTGACACTTAGCAATTGTTCAGCTTTGTGGCATGGTGGTTAAAGACACCCCCCCTCTCAGGTGGGAGACCTGGGTTTGAATCCAGTGAGGGCATCAACAATTATAATTTCTAATCACGGGCTGATTGAACTAGGCTTTTCTATATTTATCTTGTGAAGCACTTGCATTTTATGAGGTATGTGGGTTAAGTTTGATTGAATATTGGCATCATCGGTCTGTGATCTTCAGCACTCACTGGACCGGTTCGCAGCCGAGTGCGACGTGGTTGGGATGAGGATTAGCACCTCTAAATCTGAGGCCATGGTTCTCAGCAGGAAACCGATGGAGTGCCTCCTCTAGGTAGGGAATGAGGCGTTACCCCAAGTAAAGGAGTTCAAGTATCTCTGGGTCTTTTTCAGCGAGTGAGGGGACAATGGAGTGGGAGATTGGCTGGAGAATCGGAGCAGCGGGGGCGGTATTGCATTCGCTTTACCGCACCGTTGTGACGAAAAGAGAGCTGAGCCGGAAGGCAAAGCTCTCGATATACTGGTCAATTTTCCTTCCTACCCTCACCTATGATCATGAAGGCTGGGTCATGACCGACAGAACTAGATCGCGAGTGCAAGTGGCTGAAATGGGTTTTCTCAGAAGGGTGGCTGGCTTCTCCCTTAGAGATATGGTGAGAAGCTCAGCCATCCGTGAGGAACTCGGAGTAGAGCCGCTGCTCCTTTGCATCGAAAGGAGCCAGTTGAGATGGTAAGGATACCCCCAGGACGTCTCCCTAGGGAGGTGTTCCAGGCACGTCCAGCTGGGAGGAGACCTCGGGGTAGGCCCAGGACTAAGTGGAGAGATTATATTTCTACACTGGCCTGGGAACGCCTCGGGATCCCCCAGTCAGAGCTGGCAAATATGGCTCGGGAAAGGGACGTTTGGGGTCCCCTGCTGGAGCTGCTGTCTCCGCGACCCGATACCGGATAAGTGGATGAAGATGAGACGAGATGAATAGACAGAATAGTATTTAGAAAAGACTTTGGGTACGATGCAGTCAAAGACAAACAGTTGCAACAGACAAACAACAGACATCACCTATAAATTAGAGTGAGTGATGAGTGACAAAGTGTTGAGGCCGACTTGCACAGGGCATAGGTTGCAAAGGTTATATCGACAAATATTTCTGTAGGTGTTGTGGAATAGGCAACAAACACCTAGACCTCATTGTAAAGCAGATAATTACCCCACTTCATATGAATTGGAACACTGCCATGCTAGTTTCATCAGTGAGAGATGATGACGTGATGAGTTACTGTTGTTAATGTATGATGAGAAAGGCGAGAGACTCCTTAATGTCAACTCAAGAGTAAAATCAAACAGCGCCTTTGTGTTTTTCACTTCACCGACCTGTGGTGAGTCACTGCAGTCCCGTTCCACTTTCACACTGCTATTTTCATGAAACTCTCTTCTGTATTACAGCGATGGCCGACAGGGAGTTTTCACTGAACACCTCCTGGGCAGGAAACCCATCCCTCCCGGTTGACTCCTCTGCATTCCCCACCTCCTCCACCTCCCAACCCGCCACTTCCTACTCCTCCACCTCCCTGTCCTCCTTCACTGGGCTGGACCTCCTATTTGACCTCAAACCCCTGTTTGTCCCTCTGTACTCCATGGTGATTCTGGTCGCCTGCTCTGGCAACCTTTTCCTGCTCCTCTTCATTGGCCTGAACAGGAAGAGGCACAACACCACCAACTTCCTCATTGCCAACTTGGCGCTGGTGGACCTGGTCATGTGCATCGTCTGTGTGCCGCTGACGGCCTCCTATGCCTTCGACAGGCGGGGCTGGCTCTTCGGACGCTTCATGTGCCACTTCGTCACCTTGATGCAGTCGGCCGCGGTTTTCGCCGCCGTTCTGTCGCTCGCAGCCATCGCGGTGGACCGGTACATCGTCGTGGCCTACCCCATCCGCAGGCGCGTGGGATGCCAGTTCTGCTGGGGCTTGGTGGCGTTCATCTGGTTGTTCAGCCTGGCACTCTCGACGCCCACGGCGCTCCACACCGGCTACCTGGACCTGAGCGCCACGGGGCTACACATGGCCGTCTGCGAGGAGTTCTGGCATGACTGGGAGCTAGGCCGTGTCATATACTCCGGCTTTGTCCTATCCTTCTCCTACTTCGTGCCGCTCACTGCTGTGTCCGTCTCGCACCTCGCCATCTCGTGCCACTTGAGACGAAGGAAAGTTTCCAGCTTGATGGCGATGGGTCCCGCCTCTAATCAAGTCAGCTGGGGGCGAAAGAGGAGGAAGACGTTCTGCCTCCTGCTTGTGTCCGTGCTCTGCTTCGCCTTCTCTTGGCTGCCGCTCCAGGTGGTTAACCTCATCCGCGACCTGGACACGGACTTCACCATCCTGGACAAGAGCCATGTGAATGTGATCCAGGTGTCCTGCCACCTGTTCGCCATGTCCTCAGCGTGCTACAACCCGTTCATCTACGCGTCTCTCCACGATAAGTTCCTGGCCTTCATGTGTCGCCGCTTCCTCTTCCCCCGTCACAGAGGAGGGGAGGGTCGGGGGACAGGGGGGAGCCTCTCAACGTCCCACCGATTGACCCGCGTGAACAACTCCTCCTCCCGGGGTGAGACTCTGGTGGCCCGGGGCAACAAGATAACACATAAGAGCTGGACGATCAGAACGGCCCCCAAGTCCTTGACTACTACAGTGAACCAGAAGCACTAGATGTGGTTGAATGGGTTTGAATTAGTTTAAATGAGCAAGCACCATTTGATGGCAAATAACTCAGAGGGCTGAGTGGTGAAGTTTATCTGAAAAATACATGAGTTCCCCACAGACCCTGTCCTCCAGATCATCCCGAGGCAGAAGTGAGGAGAGAATAATCAAGAATAGACTGTTGCTGAGAAATCTGAGGACCAAGAAAACCGTTGAATTAAGAGATGAATTAAGATTGCAAACCGAACATAAAGATATAATTTGATTCAGTTTCTCAAACTCTAATCCTGCTACAATAGGATCATGTACATATAACTTAATTACTGTCACTGGTAAAACAATTTAATAATACTGTAAATACATTAAAGCAATAAATAGGCTAGATTGAGCCAGTACACATTTAGCTATAAACATTTAATTGTGTAGTCTTCTTTGACCAATGACTTCTAATTAAAATGTATTAAGTACTCTGTCTTTTCCTGCAGAGTTCAGACTTGACCATTGTAGAAATGTAATATTACAGGACATTATGTGTTTTTGTCCATGCTATTTTATTTTGATAAAACTATATAAAAATATGTTTGTTATTTTAATATTTAAACTGTGTTGGCTGTATTGCTCTTATGTTTAAGTTTGACATTACAATAACATTGAGTTACCTGCTCTTGTGGATTGGTTCACTCTGAGACTTAATCTGAATAAACAAACTGCTTTGAAAACCACTCCAATATATCGTCATTAACATAAAACCATCAGCCAGGTGTCTAAGAAGATTTTTAGATCACTTTAGATTAGGTTGTGCAAATGATGTGCAAATTCATTCAGACACCTGAATATCCAAATGTAAAATGGTGTACAACTGACGAAGTTAGAATCATATGACACGTAATAAAATGTTTATGTGCCAGGACTAACACATTAAAAAAGTCAGACTTCGCAACTCTACTAAGCATATAAACACATTTGATGCTGTTATTGTCTGTTGACAAAACAAAGAGTTGTTTCACAGAAAGGGAGCTAGTTCTGACCCTTGGTGGACCCTGGTAATGGCAACGCATGTTGTAGAACCTCTTTTCTACTCCTCGTGATACACGCTTGATATCTGGGAAACAATAATACTGGGAGATATTTTAGCAGAAAACATTTAGTAAATGATATACAGTGGTGTTGAAAATACAAATACAGGTTTCAGATACATTCTCATCCAAATTGTACCAAAAGCCTCAAAGTAGCAAACTGTATTTGGCAAGCAGTAGTGAAAGGTCACACAAGTGAGGCTCTGTGTTCAATCTAGAGCTCGTTAAAAGGGTTGCCTTGAGAACCACCTGTCTGGGTGATGTACTGACTGTAGATCATAGAGGGAACTAATTAGGCTAATTATCTCACCTCACTGTACTGATGAACACAGTCTATTAGTCCTGCTCGTATCACCAAAACAGAGAAGCACCGCAGGCTAAAATGACGAGTCATGACAAAGACACAGTTTTATCTCTCGCAAATTAATACAGTTACTAATTCGGGGGTGAATATATGTACAGCATACAGGAAAGAAAATAATCCAGAATGAATGAATGTGTTACTAACGAGTCGGCTGCTTGTAATGTGACTATGCTCTGTCCGTAGTACTGAAACAGGGAAAACCGGTGCGCGCCATCTTCATTTGGCATTACATGGATACAGTCTGACTACAAGGACGTTGAGGTGAGGCAACTCCTACTGAGCATCCGGCAAAGAACTATAGACATTCCCACAACGTACCAAGTGCAGATTCACAGGAAATGTTTTGTGTTGCTCAAAAAGTTGCCCTAACGAACACAAAAATCAGACACACGTCTTCAAAACGAATGAATGATCCCATCCAATACGCACGCAAAGCATCCATCTGTACTATACTCCAGCTAGGAGTCGAAGAGTGATCCCAGCGCCGTCAGCTTCACCATTACACTTGTGTTTTTACTGACTGGGTAAAGCATCCAATTTTTTCAGCGTCTACTTCAATAAAATGGCAATCATGTTGAAGCGGACTGGACCTGGGTGACAAGGCACTGAGCCAGCGGCACTCTGAGCTGAAGGGTTTAGTCACAAATGACACACTAGTCCCTAAATCGGGGGAATACAGAGTAATTTGGAACTCACGGCCAAGGGCTGCAGTCCAAGGAAATTAGGGTTTCATTAGAAAATCTCCAGCCCTGCCTTTTCTTCTCATCCTTCTCTCCAACGCCCATCCGAACCTGGTTTCCCATTCGATTTTTATCCTCTTTTAAGATGCCCCAGTCTTGTCATGTATCTGTGCTAATTCATACCCTATTGATAAAGCGGGGAGAAAATTGAACCACTGTTCCCATGACAGGCTCTGCAGTGGGGCATATTGTTCTGTATTCTCAGACTAGGGTTTCACAATTCCAGTAACGTTGATTGCATTCCCTGGCGCTCCAGATATCATGTTAAACTATACATGTTTGAACCAGAAATAATAACTATTTTGCCTATTTCGGGAAAATCCTCCATATGCCCCAGACTGAGCCTGATTTGTAAAGAAGCCACTATTATTCTAACTTGCACCCACTCTCAGGACATTGGACTGGGCACCACATCATAATTATGTGTTAAGGATGATCAGCAATTACATTGTGTTGTTGTGTCAGGAACCCTGAAATGATATTCAGATGTAAAACAACCACCCCCCCTCCTCAAGTGAAGGCCAACAAATGAAACGGTTTCGTGATTACTTTCTTTTTAATCTCTAGATGAATCTAGTCAGTAGCAGGGTGAAATCAAAAATAAGATAATTTGTCATTGTGCAAGTCATCGCCAAATTTATTTGCAAGTGGTAATCTTCCTCTGCATCATTCGCAATTCACAATTATTCAAATTGAAAGACTTCTGTTGATTGACATGTCAATCCTCTTCAGGTAGAGTGAAATTGATAACTGTAATGTATGTGTTTCAAGATTTCAAAAGGCCAAAAAATGTACCTGGTTCTTTTGCCAATGGAGTAACTTGGGGTTCAGAGCTAATATCTTTCTAATCAAGAAACAGAAATTACTCAATGACCCAGCACAATTACGTCAAAAAAAAGGAATGCAAGTCCTTAAAAAATGGGGTTCGGACGAACAAATAACCAACCCCTATCTGAACGTGCATTGAAGGACCAACAAGATTTGAAAAAATTATGTTTTACCAATCCCGAGTCAATTTGTGTATTGTCACATGTCCATGATTAAGAGAGCAATTGGATGTTTTTCAGCAATGTTCCAATCAGCAGACATTTTGATGAATGTACAAGGTGTCCAAATGTGTCCTTTTAAGACTACAACTTAGATGGTACTTTCTCTTTTGGTCCAGTCCCTACACCTAAATGTTGTTTTTCTTACAAATCATTCAGGTAGGCTTGTTGGGTACGGCTAGCTACCTATCTAACGTTATAAAACACAACACAGTATCTTGTCAGCAGGATTTGAAGGATACATTGGTGGAAGTGATCTTACATGGTGGTGTTAAACTATACATGTTCGAACCAGAGCATTCTCCTGACAGTTCCCAAATTCAGTCCTAGCTAACCTGTGAAATGGGTTTAGTTAATTTTAGGCAATGAATTGTTGGTTATAAAGGTTGTTGTCTAGAATGTCTCTGGAGTAGAGGAACCTGACTCATTTAATCCGTCCGAGACATTTGTGCTTTGTTTCAGATTTTGTGAAAATTGACCTCTGCCTTGAAAGCATGTAAAAGAAAATAATAAAAAATTGGTAAAGTGAGTTTGTAGGTCCTCATCAACAACAGATGGACCCTACTGGAAGAAGTAGTGAAAGTGCCAAATTAAAGAGCCTTCTTGAAATTCCTTTCATTCGCAGTGAAGAACTGAAATGAATGACGGCCAAAGGATGTGTAGGCTATAGAAGGGGCCACTGAGATATCTAAAGAAGGGGCCACTGAGATATCTAAAGAAGGGGCCACTGAGATATCTAAAGAAGGGGCCACTGAGATATCTAAAGAAGGGGCCACTGAGATATCTAAAGAAGGGGCCACTGATGTCTACCAGGTTACTACTGGAATTGAAAATGTTGAGGAGTGAGTTGAGGTAGAGGGGGGATTTTCCTAAGAGGGACTGGTTAAGTCAGTAACAATGATTCTGGCGTTGTAGATGAAGCAAGGATTCAGCTGACCAGAGGTTAAAGGTCACAGTGGTTCTGGGTGGTTCTGGGTGCGCTGGTGACAAAGTGGCGGTGTGTTGAATTGCATCATATTTATAGAAGACATTTTCAGTGGCAAGGCTGTGAGCTATGTCGCCAACAATCAAAGCTTGTCTGTATGGTCATCTTTATGCAGTATACTTTAGACTGAAGGTGGCTAATGTGGGAATGGAATGTGAGTGAACAGTCTGAACCAGGGCACTGGCCAGTTGACACCTCCACGGTAAATGACTTACCACTGTTGCTGACCACAATGGTTTCATGACCAAACGTGAGTAGTTTAAAAGACGCTTTGTTATTGGTACAGTAACTGGTATAGAGGGAGTAAAGAAAGGACTCGACAGGAACAGAAGGAGGTAAGGTATTTTCAGGGGTGGAAGAGAAGCGTGCTGGTGACTTACAGGCCTTTGCCACAACTGGTGGAGAGTGATGGGGGCTTCCATTTTGTCAAAGCGGAGGACCCTATAACATCACAAGGGAAACATGTCCTGTGGTTCATGGGATACAGATTTCTTCAAAAATATTGATGTAAGATGTAAACATTTCAGCATTTTTGCCCCTTGAATGTCTCAATTTGTGATGTCAAAGCAGTACTTCAGGTTCCGACTGGCCTCAACAAGCATCCTCTCATTCACCCCCCTCTTCTACATCTGCAGTGATGTCTGACAAACCAAATTTCGCCGTGTGGGGAAAGCATAGTCAGGTTTGTTTAGTTCCACAAGAGGGCACTGTCTTAGGTGGGGATTTTAGGCATGCGAGGTGTGATGGGATTGCCCCTGAAACAATGGGTTGGGAAACCTGTGCTAACTCCTGACTCTGGTTGCCATCCATTGTGGGTCCAACGCTGTTTGTTTGTACTGTGTGGTGACTGTATGAAACTGGCAGTTGTTGCATGTGGGTTTAGCGTTACACATGGTCAGGGCTTCAAAAAAAAACAGCTACCGTTTCTTTGTGATTCATTTCAGTTAGCTTAAGAGAATACTCTTTGTACTTCACCTGTACAGTATTTGATATATTTTGACACGCAATAAATCATTGTGGTCAATTTAATGTCATTTAGTGATAATCCCAATCAAGTATTGCCCTAATTATTTATGGAAACTCATACAAACTCATACAAAGCAAACAACCCCAAAATAATTTGTATCCTGAAATGGGTTAATTTTCACCAGGCTACACAAACAAGAAAAATCCCCAAAGGCCTTTGAAGTCTTTGCCACATTGCTCTCAAATATTTTTTTTGCATCTATGACTCACATACTGCCTCTATGACTCAGCGCAGACGAAGGAGGGGAGACGAGAAGACTGAGGTAATTAAGAGTATTGAGACTATTCCGTGAGTTTTTTATCACCTCTGATAATTAGGTCGCCACGGCAAAGCCCAGCCTGTGGCCGCTGGTAGGTCTCATAATCACACATTAGAATAGAAAAGCATGTTGGTGTCCATTGAGCGCCATGACTAATACCTGTTCTTTCTTTCACGGCAGCGGGAGTCTGAGTCTGTTATAATGAGAGAACCAGTAAGAGCCGGCCGCGGTAGAAGGGAAAAATAAATCCATATCCATTTGTAATTTTTATACCGAGGTGTTGTCTATTATATTGAGCGCTTTTATGTGGCTTTTACAACAACGCAATTAACCAGTGGGGATTAATTGATTGATGCTGGTGAGAGTGTATTCTGATCTTGAGGCAGAGAAGATGGAAAACAAAGATGGGGGAATAAGAGGCCCAACTGCTACCACGAACGGAAAGAAACTATCGGAAAGATCCCAGCGTTGGTTACTGGTATCTGGGTGTATCAGCAGCAATCTGAAAAAACTGTTTTAATGCCTTTCGGTACCGTAAAACGGAACTGCACTTGGGAGACTTTTGTTTGTCAAGACAGAATAATCGATACAGTAAATACAAACTCAAACGGTAAGAATGTGTTTCCCGTCGGATCTCACGAGTCACGACAACTCATCCGTCACACATGTATTCAGAGGACATATCACATACAGAGCCATCCCCAGTAGATAATACCACGTGTGATGAACTCTTATGCAGATGTTAAATTGGGCGGGAGCCAGCAGGATCTGGTCTGCTGCACATATGGTCGAAATGAGACCTGGGGGGCTGAGCTCCAGTACTTCCACTACCAACAGTTTAACATTTAAGATACAACTGGAAAGTACAAAGTAGGGCTCCCCCACTTCCCAAATTTAACCCCTTAAAAGAAAAGCTAATTGGAGTATCCTTTTGTAGTTCTTCACGTTAAAAAAGGTTAAATAAAATATGTTAAAGGGTTTTTCATAGAACGTTTTTATGAATATAATGCCTAAAAAGTACATCAAAATGAACTGTAATGGTTATTTGAGAAACCATTAAAAAGAGGTTCAATTGCTGTGATATTATTTTTTTTGTATTGGACTGATCAATCAATTTCTACAGAATACAGTGTTTGAATTGCGTTTATTCGGGGGATGCCAATATATGTACCAATACCGATTGTGATTCTGTGATTTCAGTTTAAGCTTCCGGTTAACCTACACAATTTCAATCACAGCTCCCTCGCTTTTGATTTTGTTTGATTTTAATTATAGACATGCTGTCACTAAATGAGAGAATCGGAAATACTGGTTTAAGGGAAAATAAACCCATAATTGATTAAGCTAACAGTTACCACCTTAGCAACAGTAGCTAGCTTGTTTTAGCGGGAGATATGCAGCTTTGCTAGATGTATAATGACTATAAGCCTTACTTATCAAAGAATGTCTACATTATTTAAATTACTTACCGTATTGTTTACATAATTCAAAGGGTTTGGTCAATTTTGCCTGTGTTAGGAAATCAGCCCAATTGTTATTAAGATCAGGCCACAAAGCTGTGTTGTTAATTCAGACCCATGAATAAAAACAGAATACAGCTCATACATGAAGTGTATTATCCCTGTAAGCACAAACCCTCTCAGAACCCTCAAATACTCAAATAAGCATACTTTATCAGTTCCCTTTGTATTCAAACTGGGTAGGGAGGTTTGTACCTGACCATGGTTGGTTCAATGGGCAATCTCCAAGGAATTGTCAGGACTTCATGGAAAACATACATTTTTAAAAGAAGAAAAAAATCTTGCTATCGAATAAAAAATGCATTTCATATACATGAAGAGATTTTGTGTAGTAGCCCTCACCAGTGACAAATCAATCAGTCCTATCTAGAAGTCTAATATTTAATCTGTAAAACCATGAATTCCTTATATGTACCATTCTTCATTCCGTCAATGTCTGTAGAGTTATCAACCTAGAAGCAATGCTTTTGAGTTTCAAGTAAAAAAACTAAATTATTAAACAATTTCTGTTGACTCCAGAAATGACTTTAAGAATTGAGCAATCTACTCCATGGTGCCATTCTAATGGGCCAACAGCCTTTGGTTAGAGGCCAAACTGACATAACAAGCTAAGTGGTAAAGAAATTAAATTTCTTGAAATACAGGAACAAAAACAATATTGCACAGAGACCTTGAATTAGCCCCAAGAGAAATAACGTGCACTCTAAGCAAATAAAACAACAACATTGAATTGAAGAACCCATGTCATGTTCTACAGAAAGCCATTTCAACGGAAAATCTCAGGGGCAGCTCAAACGGAGTACATAACCTTGCAGGTGTACCCAATTTTCTAAAGTGTAGACAGAGTTCTACTGTAATTGACTCAGACCGTGTACATCTGTGCCGAGAAAGAGACACAAGAGTCAATTTTCATTGGAGTCCTTTCACTGCAGTAGATGGTGGAAGTACGAGAGAAGCAGACAAGGGAGTGTGCATAGACACAAGAGACATACCAACACAAAGCCCAGTATTACTAACCTTCTGGGGGTGTAAACCATAGTTTCCATGATCCCTAAACCAAACCTTAACCCTCAACTTAAACCCCTAGTCCCCAGAAGGTATTTAAAACATGCCCAAGCACGCGCAGACATTTTGGGTACATAAAAACAAAAGGTCCATGTTCCTTAACCTAACCTTAATAATCTAACCCACAATGCCAAAAACTTAACCTAACCATTATGCCAAAACCTAATTGTAAGGTGCACCCTAAACCTAACCCCAAAGCCAGAATATTAAGGTTACCCACATGGTAATGTTTTCATGTTTAACTGACCTTCTGTGTGCCTGGGCATGTTTTACCTACCTTCTGGAACAATTTTGTCCCCAGATGTCCAAAAAAGGTAAGTAAAACCTGCCCACACACATCTTTCTATCCTTGTACTGAGCTGAGACTATCTCTGACCCAGAAACATTCCCTATTCATTAGTTCTAAACCTTAACCTAAACCTGACTTCAATTACATTCATTTTATACTATACACTTAAACTAGCCCTATTGCCTAAACCTAACCGTTAATTCCTAAACCTAAAAGTAACGCCAATTCTAACACTACACCCAATTAAATGGGTAAATCTTTACCCAAACCTAACTGTGTTTTCCTTAATGAGGACCTGATATTTCTTTTCTATGTGAGACTTCAGCGCCCCATATGTACATGTAGACCTGGATAACACACACACAAACGCACACACACGCACACACGCATGCACACACACGCGCACACACACACACACAGTGGTAACTCAGCCTTATACATATGCCTACATGCCCTTAATAACGGGATTGGATTATAGAGACCACTCATCTCTATCTTAGAGATTTCTTGACATACTAACACCCCCCCCCCCCCCCCCATTATATCAGATAAAATAATGATGTTGAATGAAAAACACTGAAAGCAGAATGAGGATGACACCATGTGGTGGATTTTTCTAAGTGCATTTCTCTACAATTATATAGCAATGGTTTACCTTACCGAGCAAAGTGGAGAGTAACATAAAATAACCTCTTAAGTTTAAAAAAACTACAACTTTGGATGTGTGGTTAATCAAGACAAAGTCCTTTTTAGTGATGTTGTGTCTTGACAGATGTGTAAGATTGAGTTACACCGGCAAATGAAAGTTCAAACTCATATATTATTTATTACATTTAAATATGTTTTATAGTACACAGGTCCATGTTAAATAATACAACTGCTCTGTGCTATAATTATGCTTTCCTAGATTTTCCAGAACCCTCCATGCTTAAACGTTTAACATATGCACATGGGAAGAACAAACAGTTGGAATTCAGTTTTGTACAATGGGGGGGGGAACGGTATGAATGTAAAAACATTTACGCCCCTTACACCCCCTTTTTTTGGTTCATACATTTATTAGTATTTAACAGAACGACCCAAAAAAAAAAGGCCTTTAAAAAATAGGTTAAAAAAAATGACACTAGTCCTGGCCTGAGTCCAAGAGGCACAGTTGGCCATTGTAAGACAAATCATTCACATCTTGTTTTGACTGAAAGGAACCAACCGGTTAAGTTCTTCTGTGGCTGGCGTCCTCGACATCGCCAGATTTACTCAGAGGAGTCTGGTGCACGGGTTTGCGCTGATCATGAATAGAGATGCACAACCTTCGATCACTCCTGATCCAAACCAAGAATGTGGACGAAGGACAATAAATCTGTAGCATTTTCAGCCTAAGGACACAGTCAATCTCCAAATAAAACCTTGATCAGTGCAAATTAACACGGTGGTGCAGGAGGAATGAATGGTGGGAGGGCCTCGTACTGTGCCCAGCTACACCAGGGGGACTACAGCTGCCCCGTCAAACTCAAGATCATACTCTAGGCAATGTGTTCAAAAGCAGAATACCACATTTTAGGCAATAGAAATGTGGCTATATGCGTGATCAATAATCATGGATATTAAAATACACTCAACACAATCATAGTACAGATATACGCTTACCAGTTCTACGTCCTCAGAACACTATCACTTTCAAAATTCACACAAGGTCACTAGGGTAACGTGGTTGCAAATGGAATTCGCCCGCACCCTGGTCGGCCTTAGGCTGCTTCACTCAACACTTCGTTAGTCTGAAACATCACTTCCTACAGCAGCTCAAACTGCGACGGTTGACAAGACGGAGCGGCCTGCTTACGTTTTCTGGTCTTCAAGTGCTATTGGGACATTGCTTGTAACAATGGGGTGACGTCATCGATGGCTTTGTCCATGTATTTTCTGTCAGATCTACACTGACTGACAAGCTGGAATAAAGCAGTGATTTTGGTAGGGAGTGACATGTGAACTTATTGGACCTAAATGTTTACCTGTGGGATATAAGGCAAGTTATGGCTAGCGCAGGGTGGGTGTTGGGTCAAACCCCTTTTTGTTGGTCACTTCAAGGCAGGGTAGGAGGTACACAGGGTGGGGGCTAACCCCAGTTGAGAACCACCATTCATTAGTATGCTCAATCTAAAACTTGTCCTTTTCGCTCGCTACTCCATTAGTGTCTTCGCGTGCACCTCTGCCATTACGCATGACTAATCCAATGCTCCAGGAAAGAATGTTATCAAGGAAGCAGGGCTCAGTTAGATCCTTCAATAGCCACTCTGAAGACTTAAAGTGATATCTCAAAAATCACTGCAATGTTTGGAGTTGTTGCAATTTCATTTTAAAGAATGAAAAGTTAGATTTGTTTGTGTGGAATTTAGAAGACACGTTTAAGAAATTAATTATCTCTCAAATTAAATATTTTTGGGCCAGTTTCGGACATAAATTAAGCCAAGTCCTGTGTCCTATCTCAAACAGACCCCTGAACGCTGGATTATTTTACGAAAAACATAAAATAATATGGTGCAAAAAATATAATGTATTCAAAATATTTTACCAGGAAACAAAGAGTTTGTCTTTTAATGTCATGATTTGTCTTGAATAGATAGATGTAGCCCCTAGCAGGAATCTGTGTTGTTATTAGTATTCGTATGGGGGCGCATGTACGATTTGGATAATCATTAACAGCAAGAGAAACTGGTACGCTCAACCTCTGCACACTCACTCAGGGGTTTTCCCATTGCACCTTTAGAATGATCCAAGAAATCAGAATCACTGATGCATTCTGGTCATGTCCTGTTGTGGCACATTAATTAACTTCAAACATATTCAGTTTTGTTGCCTATTAAGATCCTGTTCTTTTGTATTTCGGCGGTGACTTGAGACATAACGAGACACTCCATTTTGAGGTGGACAGAAGATGTTGGCTGAGACATTGCTTTGCTGTACAGCTGGTTCATTGCGGCAAGGAATTCAAATCATGTCTGCGGCATGCAACGATGCCCTGATGACTCACATGTTGCTGTGCACATTGTCTCCGCCCCCTCTAGGGATGGTGGTTGCCTTGCCTTGTCATGCCCCCAGCAACTTTGAAGTATGGGGCCTGCAAGCTCGAATCGTGGTTGTTGGCTGGTAAATGCATTCTCCTCCTAGCACATGGTTGAGCAAGCAAAACAAATGGCTTGGCAAGACGTGCTTAGGAGAGCATGTCTCGATGAGGCAAGGACATTAGCAATAACTGGGAAGAATTCAAAAAGACATTGACAGACTTAGCTTGCAACAGTTTTTTTCTCCTCTCTGAGGAGTTTGTAAAGGATCACATTTGGTCACTGAGCACAAATCTCCTTTTTTAACAAGCCTGCTTAGCAACATTTTATTTTATTTTTGCTTTGTCCCAAGACTGTATCTATGCAGACTAATTCCGTTGTTCTTTTTATCCACACGTTTTGCCTTCGGAAAGTATCCACACCCTTCCACTTTACCCAAATGTTGTTACTGACCATTTAGAGACTTTGTGGGAATTTCAGAAAACATCAAATGTAGTTGAGCAATAACAAGAAAGGATTACAGTGCCCTTCAAATTCATTACCAGGGCTGATAGAGCAGGTGCACTAGCATCCAGCTCGCACTGGAGCATTACATAGGAAGCAATGATATCACATCATCCAAAAAACTAAAACATTGTAGATATTGGTTAAATAAATAAATGTTCATATCTTCGGCTGTGAGAAATGGGGAAAAGGTCGGCGTTAGTCACGATTGTTCTGTGGGTGTTTTGTGCACAAAGGTTAGAATAAAGGTGTCTTAGGAATTTTCTAACTGGCTTCTCTATGAGGCTGCTGGTGTTTTTGGGCTTGGCTTCAGCTAAACTACTCATACTGCCTTTTGGGTACACTGGAAAGCTTGACACGTCGGTTTCAATTCAGCATTTTCAGCTTCCCCTTTTTTCGGTTTAAGAGTCCGTCACACCACCGGCGTCTTTAGAAACGCTACTGGAGGTTCTTCAGGACACGCCCGTAGCGGAAGTCGTAGACGTGGCGACAGACAAAAACCAGGTGGGGCTCGATGTCTGCCGGGACACGCCGGTGGGGAGGGACGGCGTATTCCGGGCAGGGCGGCACCACTCCGGTGGCCCTCCCGGAGAGACCCTCTGCGCGGCACTTCACCAAGGCACAAAATCTGAAAACCAAAACCAACCAAGGACACGTCAAGGACACCATATTAGTCAACAAATACAATACAACAGGTATAATGTAATGAAATCTAATCAACAACTCACAATGTCCTATTAAATGCTGTTTCAAAAAATGATATCGCTTTTATTTTATTTGTATTTTTTTATACGTACCTACAGTACTGTGCCAATGTCAAGACGTAGCACTTGTCTTCAATGCAGGCCACACTGTTCTGGTCCTGATGCCGAGAAGCAAAAATCTCATTCTGGAAATTAAGTTACAAGCGGTGGGTAATGCATACATTTTCATTGGATGGCAGATTTGAAAGGTAAAATCAGATGGATATGGTACAGCGCCAAACAGGTAGGCTTTTACAAATAAATATTTAATTTAGTTGTAAATGTAGAAAACGCATAGTTAAAAAGTTTTGCATACTCAATTAGCCTAGTGTTAGCTAGCTAGCTCAATCTCTCGGGTCAAGTCAAGATAGCGACAATGTAGATTCTAAATAAAAAGTAATAATTCAATTGACAAGATGAGTCTCTCCTGGTCTGCTCATCAGTCACACCAAAAGGCTCTCTGCGGAAAAAAACATTTATAATTTTTTTATTATTATTTGGATGTGTCCATGGTAGCTTTGTAGAAAGTGTACTATGACTTTAATTAACATTGTGAAGAAAAATAAAAAAATTAACCATTCTAATGTTAAGAGTCATTCTGGTGTTTAACATTGAAAATACTTTTTTCATGTGCACACAAATGCATCTGAAACCAAACAATAACAGGAAATAAACTAAATGCTGCTGTCTAATCGTAGCTGGTTATCCTGACAGGGACTTTGGTAAGTAGGGGCAGTAATGTGGTATAGGTCTGCCCCAAACCCAGGCACACTACTGCAAAGCAATTCACAACGAGAATGAAACTCTGGGTTTTAATTGGTCAATGGTCAGGTAGTGCCTCCCTGTTTCAAAACTCTTTTCTTCCCACCGAACAGGACCCGACACTCTCTCGCAGAACATTGTGCTTAGGGTTTCTGTTTATTATTCTTAGCCTGGGTGAACAAAGTCTGTTTGTTCCTGGGGGATATTGACAACAGGAAGCCCATACCGCCTATTTCTCAGAGAAATACATAATAAAACGGAAGCAATGTGTTTGCCATCGCTATTCCCAGGGAGAACCAGGCTGGGCAAACACTGTGATTGGAAGGCACACAGCATGAACTGTGTTTTCTGTGAACTCACCTCAGAGTGTGTGTAGGGATTACGTCCTCCCTGCGTGTGTTCTGGGCGGTAGTACCAAAACAAGCTCATCATCATTTCTCCTGAGAAGAAAGAGGGAGTGCTGTGTTCAGAGTGATACCAGAAAAATCCCAACTAAAGCCGCACTGAATTAAATGGTGTATTTGGAACTGATCGGAAAAGGATTCCATCTATAATAACAAAAAAAAATTGTTTGGCAACAAAGAAAGGTTTAGCCCAACCAAGTCTTTTAAAACCAAAACTATTTGAACCTGTAGGTTATTTGGCTTTAAAAATGTCTACACTGTAGTCCATCTGTGTCCGTTTAGCTCTGTAGCGGCGCTTCACCTGACTCTGAGTCCTGCCACAGGGCTGAGATCTTGGCCACGTAGGGCTGAGACTTCTTCCTGGGGCCTGAGCGCAGCAGGACTGTGTCTCGAACTCCAATCACCTCCCCGTCCCTCTGGACCGCCTCGAAACACGTTCGTAGCACTGCCGTCTCCTCCCCCTTAAAACATTTTCAACATATATTTGCCAGTTAACAGCTCAGTTATTAGCACGGGCCAAGCACATTAGGTTTTTCACAGTCATTAAAGACGCCATAGTGATCCCACCATGCATAGAGGCTAAGATTTCCTTAATTTTAAGAGTGCACATTCAAATATACAGTGGCCTCGGCTAGCTACCAGAGAATGAAGAAACGGTATGCCTTTACAGCGACCAACACGTACCACGGCGAAGACCTCCTTCTTGAAGGGCAGGCCCACGGGCAGCCAGCCATTGGTGGCACGCCGACGGCTGATGCGGTGCTGCTTGGCAGCTCTGCTGGTGGCCCGGCAGGAAGGCCCCAGCTGCTGTCGGTCCTGAATGTGGGGACAGACGGCCGGCGAGCCGCCGGGCACCTCCGACCGCGAGCCGCTGGGCGCCTTGGCACTCTGGGGGCACTCCCGAGCCACGTGCAGCGGGACCTGCGGTTGGCTGGGGTCCGACAGGGGTGTCCGGAGGCGGGGCACCGATTGGGCTGAGGGCGGAGCACTAGGGGAGGCGGGGCAGCCGGAGGGTGGCCGGGGGGCCGCGGAAACCCAGACAGAGCGGGGGCCGCAGTCCTCCCGGGATGAGGAGCAGTCTTCTGTGGGAGGTTGTGGGGCAATAAGTCGCTTACATACACACGTAGAAATACCCTCACAGAAAAACACACACCCACTCATCCTCTCCTTCCCTTCCACGCCCGCCCACTCTGTCTCATCGCCACGGATACAGACAAAGAGTCGCTGAGAGCTGTGGAGATTGGAACACCGCCCGCCCACCCCCTCCGTCCTAATTGGAGCTGTGAGGGCGCAGAACTGTCACACAACGCACACTAGAGTGACAGAAGCGGCCATTTGGACCCCAGACCGGCAGTGCAGCATCAGAGGGCTGTTTACAGTCAATAGAGGCCATTACGAATCCTCAAGTGGAATCCCAAAGCTGGATAGAAAGGAAGCCTGGTTTGCTGACATGATACAGTTTCATGCAAAGTAATATACACTGCTGAATGGGGGGGTCTGAACATTTTCTAATGTTTTTGTGAATAGCATTTAGCTGCCTGTTAAATTAAATGCTGTCTTTAATTTCTAAATGTCACTTGCCACAAAGACTTGGAAAGATTCTCAACAGAGCGCTGGTCTAAGATTCCTTCCAATGTAATCGCCAGTTTTCAGTGCCATTACCCTTTCATAGCAAGGCATACAAAGGCATTTCAAAAATATTACATAAATACCTCTTTCTCTGAGCAATTCTATGATTATAAAATAATATATTCCCTTTTACTTGGCAAACAATGTAGCTAACAATTTTTTTAAAATGTTTTTTGCTAATTTTTAACGAGAGTGCAATCATTTTGGACTTCACTAGATGTGATGGTTGTCTCTGTACACAAGAGGTGGTACAGATGCTTTAATGTTTCTTTAAAGAAAAGTATTTTACCTGAACACTAAATCCAGCCAGTTTTAGAGATTTTACAATAGCAGTCACATAATAACTCTGTCAATTGGATTGCTTGTGGAAAAAGGAAAAGAATAACTGGGGAAAAGGGTCACTTTTAGCGTCACTTCAAAGCAGGCAGCTCAAGAGAGAGAACAGGACACAGCCAAATACCAATTTATCTCAGCTCAAACCACCTCTGAGTGGTCAATTCCAATGATGCGCCATCTTGATCTGTAATCAGTGTCTCAACGAGGTCATAGGCACCGCTATCCGCGGACCAAAGCAAATCCAAACCATCTCCAGACGAGCTAAGAGCAAATTCCCTCAGTGACAGTTCGGCCATGTCATCCAATGCTCCTGAGGCATTGACCAAAGTGTCGGGGCTGTGAGACACCTGGCTGATAGTAACAACATGAGGAAACATGTCAGCCTTCCTGGTGTACAGTACCGTGTTCTGTTAGACAGATTAACAGACCCTGTACAGGGGACCGATGGGAGCAATTGGAATTCAGAGTAACTGGGGTTCAGTTGATCAGAGAGTAGGGCAGGATTAGGACGGCACATACTATTTATCTACAGCACAGATGTCAAACAGTTTCCACAAAGTGTCGAATGCGTGACGGTTTTCAGTCCAACCTTGCAGCTAATTTATTAATTAAGGTCACTAATTAGCTGACCTTACCTCACATGGTTGCCTAGTTCTTAATTACAGACAAATTGAAAGGACAAAAAAAAGCAGACCATTTAATGAGTTTGACACTCCAGATACACAATATACCATCTGTGGTGAGGCATGCAACTAAAGTCTGGATCAAATAAGGCACTACACTGACCAATCTACTGTATATTGAGAGAAGGAAAAACAGTTCAGCTCAGGACTGTGTAATGTAAACCCTACCAGGCTTTTACAACACAACTGAAACCTCCTCGAAAACTACCTTCCCTCTGGAATTTTTTGATTCTTTGTAACATTACTCTGGAACTGCTGTTCTTAAATGGAGAACTCAAAGGTCAAAACAGTACTATTCTCAGACGAGTCTTGCTTGTATAACTGATCAACTAAAAAGGTCACAGAGCCACCTCAAACAAGCAGCTAACTCAGCAATCAACATGATCCGTTCAAATCGTCATTCCCAACATACACCTGTAAGGATCCTTTTACCTGTCCAGATGCTTTGGCTGCGGCCGGATACGCCTGTGTCAAAACAGCACCTCCTGCTGGTTATGTTGGACGCCGCTCTGTAGGCATAGCCACTGATTTGGCAGGGTTCTTCATAGCAGTAGACCGGGTGAGCTATTTCTGAGGGCTGGGAGCCTGCTGGGGACAGCAGCTTGGAGCTCTGGACCTTACCGGGCCACAATGCGATGGGGGCCACTTTAGAGGGCAAAAAGGGTATCTGGTCAGAGCTTGCGGAGGTCATGGGTAGGGGGGAGTCTTCGTAGTGAGCAAAGGGCACGTAGCAGCCGGGGAAACACGAGTAAGGGCGGGGGCCCACAGCTAGGGCGTGTGGGTGGACAAGGGAATGGGGACTCGGGGCCGTGCTCTTGGGGAGTGAACGCGCCTCAGATTTGCTGTCGCCAAAGCCTTCCTGGTCCAGGAACAGAGCCATGCGGTGGCAGAACTCCGCCAACCTCGCCTTGGAACAGCAGTAGGAAGGAGTCCCAGGGGTCTCACTGTGCTCCTCGTTCACATACTTCATCGGGTAGCCCAGCAGGGATTGAGACTGGAAGCCAGATTTTACTGAGCCGTGCGGTCCCTCAGCAGTTCCTGCCAATCCGGGTTCCGGGCAACACAAATAATTTCTACGGATATGACGGCATCCCCGAAGGAACTGGAGTCCACGGCAACCCTCTTTCTTTAGCTTGGGGCGGGGTGACTGTTTGGTCCTTGGTTGGTTGGGGCTGGTCTTGGCCACTCTGTGTCTGACTTTGAAGGAAGAGCTGGTGATCTTGAGCATAGCAGCAGCGTTTAGGCCGGCCTGGCGCCGAGGAGTGGGACTGTACAGAGCCAGCAGATCCACGTCCTCCGTTTTGTCAGTCTTTTGGGATTTTCTGGAATTTCCCGTTGCACAAATGTCAGCTTTTGCCACCTTAGGACCCCTCGTGTCCCCTTGGGACACCTCGTGTCCCAAAGTAGTTGCACCATTTGCCAGGGTCCCATTGATCTGTAGAGTCTTTGTGAGTCTGGAACCCTGCAGATTTTCTCTGTACATGAGCAGACTGTTCACGGCCTCTGCATTGAGGGAGGCCAGCCTCCGTTTGCGAGGCTCCACAACTGGTAACATGGGCACTTTTGACTGTTTCTCTGATTCCAGAGCTTGTGAATAGGCTTTGCAAACCTTCTGTTGAATCCTGCAGGGCATGGTCTTCTCAGGCAACAGGTTATGCCCCTCTTCTTTAATGATCCCTTTTGGACTCTTCAAGACGCTAACGCGTTCCTCACCCCCGCTCTCCTCCAGACGAGTGAGGAGAACGCGGCAGGTGATGGTGTCCCTCAGTGTCCTGCCCCTGAGAGGGTATAGCTTCCGTTCTTTCTTCACCTCCCCCACCTCCTTCTCAGGCACTCTCAGATCATTGCTACCCTTCCGTTTGCCCAGCCCGACCTTCTTGGGCCTGCCTCTTTTTGGTTTTGAAAAACCGGGACGGGCTCCCCCCGCCGAGGTCTCAGCTTGCGACAGCCCCCCCACCCGCTCCCAGCTGAGACTGGGCCGGTATCGACTCAGAGAGTTCTTCTGGCGTGCGTGGGTCATCACCTCCCTTCATACAGCTCCTGGAGGAGGAGACAAAGGTGTCACTGAACAGGGAGTTTAATTTGGAAAGAAACGTAGCGCAGACACACTACTGGATAAACAGCCATTAAGAAAGTCAGACACAATACCGGTTTTATTGTAGACATAAAATACCCTAGAACCATAATGGAGGAATTCCCCCTCAGATAAACATACACACACACACACACACACTGGATTTCATACACACACAAACATACACACACACACACACACACACACAGTCAATTTTCCAGGAAAGCACACTCTTGACCTATCCCCGCTGTGCAGTTACAATCATGCTTAAGTGATTCATCAATCAAGCTTTGTACAATCAGATCGGTGCGTGCAACCACTTCAACACACCATTACCCTCATGAGTGAACACACCCGGACCGTGTTTTCAACGGAACACGCTTAAAACATGCTTATTACGGCCTCTCAGGAGGGGCGAACATTTGACATCCCAGTACTTTTCTGGCACAGAACATCAGAGTAAACTGGTGCCATTCAAGCATTTGTGTTCTCTGGGAAACACAACGAGAGACTTGTCATTCACACCCTGGAGATGCACATCTAAGCCTAAGACTCCCTGAAGTGATTATCCATTGCTGTACAATTGGGATTGATGTATTGCTACAACTAATGCAATGAACGAAAGACCTAAATGCTAATATGAACCATTATCTGCTTGAAAAGGTTTACTTATGGGACAAACCTAAATATTTAACTTCTGAAGCTTGGCTTGGAATTACTTGCTTTCTTCTTCTTCTAAACCTCATTTACAGTGCAGCTTCTTCTGTGTCATAGCATTTTGATAAGGAAGGAGATCTGGCCTTTGACTCTGCCATTCCATGACCCTCCATATCTTCTTTCTGTTCTGTTGCAGCTTTGTTTGTGTTTTGGATCTTTGCCATGTTGCAAGAGTCACATTCGGTTCAGCTTCGGCCTTTTGACAGATGGGCTCACATTCTCCTCAGGAACTCTCTAGTACAAAATGGAATTCATGGTTTAATCAATGATGGCATGATGGCCAGGTCCTGAGGCAGCAAAGCAGCCCCAGACCATGATACCACAGCCTCCCTGCTTTAAAGTTGGTATGAGGTGCTTCTGTTCAATGCAGTGTTTTTTTCTTCTACACCTAGTCTGGCACTGCAGGCAAAGAACTCAACCTGACTGGAAAACATCTGTCTGGCAAACATCAACCATGTCTTGATATTCTTTTTTGAGACTGAATGCTTCTTCCCATCTGACCTCCCATGTAGGTCAAGTTTTCTATTTTCATTATGACAGCTGACTCACTTCAACACTGACATCATACCTAAGGGTTTTTAGAGACTTCCTTGAGCATCTTTCAGTCAGCTCTTGGATGTCATTTGTAGATATATCATCCCAATATTCTGGAATTTTCTCAGTTGGACAATGGATTGATGTACTTCAAATTGCATGGAAATGGCTTTGTAAGACACGTGTGCATCAATAAATCTTTCTTCTGAGGAGCATAGATAGGGCCTTTCGATTTTGGCAAGATGAGTTACCACACACCCATACGGTTAAGATCAAACAAGCCCAATTTTCTAATCTTTATGGAAGGCTGGACCGTCTAAAATTATTATCTACTGATTTCCAAATATTGTGCACCTGTTTCGGTGCACCCGATTATAATTTCAACCAATTTATCTGATAAAGAATGGGCGTACTAACTATTTTTGCAAAATAAAATTGCATTTCAATTCATTTTAATTACATAGATATTTCAAAAGTGTAAGTGATTTGTTAAATTGTGTTACTATTATCAGTAAATGTGGTTAGAATTCAGCTCAGTCATTGATGCGTACAAATATGTATAAAAATACTAAATACTTTCAATTACAATTGACAAAGAATACACAGGCCAGAACAAAAAGTATATGTCTTGAGCTGTGTATTTGAAAATATGGATGCAAATAAATTTGAACAGATGCCAGCTGTGTTATGGATAATGTTGTTTTCACAGCTTATGAAGATGTATTTTACACATCATCAATAGAATAACCCAAAGAGCACTGACCAAAATGTTATATTCCTAAAACATACCAACTCTCTTCAATATCTAGTTATTTTAGATCTAGTTATTTTACATTTGTCTGACAAACAGTGTTTTAAATTGCATCCACGCAATAAGGGTTGGTTTACCTGAATCCCACAACTTGGAGGGACATTACCTCCAGTGAACCATGAAATGCCATACATGAGAAAGACAAACTTAATTTACCTATAATGATGGAACAGATGGAGACCCACATTAAGCTTCTGTCTTTGGATATCAAATCAAGTTGCTTAGTTAGGATCAGACACAGGGTATTGATCTTGAGTAACTAAAATAATGTTCTCCACGTTTTTTTGTACTGAATAAAGATCAGCATCTAGACAATATACATTAAGAAAAAAATCCGCTCATCTCTAAGGATAGGCCTCTTGACTGACGTATCATATATTTTTTAACTTTCAAACACACAAAAAGTTGGTATATGCACAGTTTGGGCATTCCGGGAGTGATCAATACATTATAAAAGACTTGTGATATATAGCCAACCGCTGTAAAAAGAATAGTATAACAATCTAAACGGCATCATATTCTAAGACCCAAAACCTTCCCTATGCACTTAAATAATAATGGGCGCGAGAAGCAGAATATGGATATCAGGAAACCGACCTTGCGCCCGGGTGCATTTCTCAGGGCGTATCACAGGATCCAGATTCGCTCTCATATCATCATCACAGTCCGGGTTTACTAGATACATATACCACCATGAGCACGAGGCTGAGCACACAAGATCGGAAGCTCACCCATTATGATTAACTAATGACTCATTTACGTTTTCAGTATTTAGATGAGCGAATAGATCCATAATCGCATATTTAATATCATAGGCATTTCATTATGGTCTGCCTATGAACCCAAACTGTGAGACTGTGATAATGCATTGCCAAAATCTGTTCTAAATTATAGTTTTTTTTCCATCGACAAAGGCTATTCTAACAGAATGACAAGCTTTGGTATAATATCAGAAGTAACGGCTCAGATGGGTACAGGCAAGACATAACCATGGTCACTAACTGCGAACCTAATAAAGCGGTTATAAGCATGTTATTACAACGTTTATCAAGCTTACATTAAATGTGATGTAGGCTCCGCGCTATATAATTTTACCTTAGTTCGCGATAGATGGTCGACTTGAGTCCACTTTAATTCTGGTTACACCTTGAATAAATGATGCCCAGTGTCGACATTTGATTGAGAAATAACGCGAGCGCCCAATAGAGCTGAGGCATGGTAAAACGGTGACCTACTTCCGAAGTGGCATGCTGAAGATAATATATATGCGGCGCATTCGCGAGACTGCTGTTGCGCTGGGACAAGCAAAATCTTTCCAAAAACACCGATATTCACAAAGATTGATTATTTTCTAATTATATCGACATTGTAATTAACATTAATCCATGGCCATATTCCTCTGTTCTACCTCGAACGGTAAGGTTTAACCCGAGCATCAAACTTGCTACATGAATCAAACCTACTCCAAGAGACCACCCGGCAGCGGACAATAAATCGATATCAAGCCGAAACTTTCTTGTAAAGTGGACAATTAAGATCCTTCCTGAATCAACGCCAATCTTAACACGTTTAAACGACAACTATGATATTGGTGCGCTTTGAACGGTCGTCCGATTAAATTATATTACCTACCTGGATATTACCAATTCATTTCAAATTAAGCCTAATCATTAAACTAATATTACATCCGTATATACATTTATTTAGGTGGTCCACTTGTCTAAACCTTTGCCTCCTTGTACAGGTTATGTCCTGCCATGGGATCGACTGCGTCTCACTCCTGTACAATGTCTTTACAACGTTTTAGGGCCGATGCAATATAAATGTTTTTTATATATTTTGTTTAATGAATCCATTTCTTAAGCTAGGAATGCTTGGAATAACATTTTGAGCATCAGGATTTACCAAAACCGTAAAATCTCTCTCTCAAACTACATTTGGGAGTAGGCTACACAATCAATAACGCATATGGATAAAATAACACAAATTGTGTGGAAAGGTATCATAGAAAACAATGGGCCAAACGTCACATCTCTGTGATAAATTGTAGAAATGATAGGCCCGTTTGAGTTTTTAAGAGCTCCAGAATGGCCACAATAAGGCTGAATGAACCAGAGAAAGAAAATGATAGGCCTAACAGGAAATTGCACCCCAATAACTGTGGTAAAATGGTATGAAGTAGTCTTGTACCCATTTTTGGATAGACCATAAAAAAGTATTTTTAAATGCGTGTCTTAGTCATTATAACAAGTACCCAAAGTTCATGTGGCAATAAAAATTAGCGCTACTAACGCTTGTCTAGCACAGCGTCAGCTAGGCTGAACTGACCACGGATCCGACCGGCTACCCACCGCACGTACAGGCCCCATTCCGGTTGAACTCATCATCCTTGGCAAAACCAGAGGACATAAAACAATATAACGGTAAGATAGATATTGATTTTGAAAGCCGATAATGTGGTCATCTTTTAGGATACGACACTCAGGTACAAAACAGTGACACTGAGGTAAAACAATTGACCCACCTCAGTGTAATGTTAACAGAGCATTGGACGTATTCATTTATTCATAAAAGCCTTTTACATTTTATTTAGCTCACGTCATGCTGATTTAGCTTTTTGCAACCCAGGGAGAAATGCGTAAGGACTAGACCTACACGCCAGAGCCAATAAATTGCTCCAACAGCATTTCCGTGGTTATTGGAATGACCACACTTACACCAACGATTCCACATGAAAAGTCCTATTATCCTGGTAAAATATATTGAAAACCATAAGGAAGTGAAATGTCAACACTTGCAGAGAGGGAGGAAATGGTTTGATGATGGCGTAATAATTGGTCTGAGACCCAATTTTATGGTTATTTTATTATCGTGTTACCATAATGCCAGAGTCAAACATACCCCAACTAAATCATAATTGGCCTCATCAAAATTAACTTAACTGTATAATTAACTGTTGTAAATGGCCTAATGTCTGATTTAATGGATCATGAAAATGGTGGGAAGCCCCTAAGTAGTCAGACTGGTGAGATCATGACCCCCTACACTGAATCAGCACCTAAATTGCATTCCGAGCACTTGCTCTTTACTTAGCAAGAAATTTAGTAAGACCAAGCTCGTTCTTTCGGGCACCAACTAGAAACCATGTCTTTGTGCAGTGCTTTTGAATTACAGCTGAGATTCATTCTAACCGGAGTATAAACGAGGCAATATCACGCACCAATTCACTTAATGTGATAAAGTTCCCTTTTCCTGTTGGACCTTTACTTAGCAAATTTTATGGAACAGAAAGTATCAGGACATACTGACATAAAGTCCAAACGAAGCACTTGGTGGTTTAGTATTTGGTCGCTTAAACTTTGCCAGCAATAATGGCCTGAAGCCTGTGATCCATTGACCCAGTTTGGATCTTCTGGCGTTTGTCATGTGCCTCGTTTGAGCACCGACACCTGCTGGTCATAGTTGCCCCGACACCCGTGTTCCTGATCCCCATACCTATTTAAGTACCTTCTTTCCGAGTGTATGTTGTTTGCCTTTGTGTTTGCTTATTGTTCCCATGTAAAGTTGTTTCTGTCTTTGTGTCTTGGTTTCAGTTACTTTTATATCTTAGTTACGTATTAAAAGTCTTCCTCCAGGCTCCTTTGTCCTGCCTTGTAGTTACCACATTTACAGTGATGCTCCACCTGGCTTGTGCTGCAGTCGTCTTCAGATGCCTTTTTTTTGTTTAGACTAAAAATTTAGACTTAAGGCATGTTGAAGTGTATTTAAATCTGGACACTGACATGGCCAGTCAAGAACTTTCCACATTTTGGCCATGAAAAAAAACAACCCAGCTGCGAGCTGTTACATCATCAATGAAGACAAGTGAGAAGGTTCCACTGGCATCCATGCATGGAGGGGGAGTTATTCTAGACACCTTGGACAGCTCTCTCAAGCATGCACAATGGATGTGACGGAAAACATTTGACTAACCAGAAACACCTGTCAAGCCAATTGTCTCAATACTTTTTGGTGCCCTGAAAATGTAATACTTCAGTATGTCTAAAAGCTAAAAAAACTGAAAAATACTTACTGTCCCAATACTTACAGAGGGAACTCTGTAATACTATTAATATATTTGTATGTGGGTGTGGAAAGCTTAAATTGCTTACCGTAAAAATCAAGAAACGTCAAACCCATGCTATGAAAACCAACAGGCAGAGAATGTGAATATTCATTGTATATGTTTGTTCACAGATTTATAGATAACATTTCAGAACTTCTGATCCAACAGGAAACGACACACAAAGTCAGTTGCTCAGCTGCTGCTACCGCTAATTTCCAAGGAACAGTGGGATAGACGCCAAAATGCCTGAGTTAGTGAGCGAGAATGGAGGGAGGGCTGGGCTGTCAAGGAGAGATAGCTGAGAGAAGGATGAGCTGACAGGCTGAGAGAGCTGAGAGAGCTGAACTAAGGGCTGAAAGAGAGAAAGATGAGAGAGAATGAGCTGAGACAGAGCTGGGAGAGGGCTGAGCTGGTGGAGAGAGACCAGAGAGACAGAGAGAGAGAGCTGAAAAAAAAAGAGAGAGAGCTGAAAAAGGGAGAGAGCTGAGACACAGAAAGAGAGATGGAAAAACAGAAAGAGCTGAGAGAGCTGGGAGACAGCAGAGACAGAGAGTGAGTGCTGAGACAGAGAGAGAGAGAGAGAGAGAGAGAGAAGGAGCTGAGACACAGAGAATGAGCTGAGACAAAGAGAGAGACCACTGCGAGAGAGAGAACAGAGAGAGACCTGAGAGAGAGAGCTGAGAGGAAGACAATGATTATTTTTGCAGTGAGCACTTTAGATCTCATTCAGTTGCACTGTTATACATCAATAAAAATAAAAAAAATCCACGCACAGCCTGGACTTTCGTTGACAGATTTGGTACACCAGTAAAAAGGTCGGCATGTCTCTCAAAGAACATTAGGAACAATGGTCTTCTGATACAGCGGGACTGGGAGGGCCCGTATTTTGGAAGTGGAAAGTGCCGATTTCAGTCATGCTTTTTAAGCATCTGTTAACATTGAAGGACATTTTATGCCATGTGCATGGTGCTTGTCAGTGGAGGTTAAAGACAAGCCTGTCACCCTGAGGGGTTTTGTCCGCCTCCTAAATCAGGATTTACAGTACTTCACAGTGTAAACACTTGAGTGTGAAAACAGAGAAGCTAGGGAGCCCAGCGTCTAATCTTCAAATCCACGGCAGCTGTGGATCCACCAACAGCTGATGTAGGTTGGTTTGGTTTCAGTGACCGTTTCCCCCCCTTCCTAGAAACAGACCAGTAAATTTCACAGCTGCGGCTTTGGCGCGATTCCGGGTAGTGGCTGACGATTGCAGCGTGGCCATATGAAACAAGTTATCCTCAACGTTAGAGTTCAGTTCAAGAACTGACAAGTATACATTTGATTTATTAAATATTCCACTGTAGACATACCTGCATTCAGATATGACTATGAGTCACATCAATAGTTTCAACTGTGTTGTCCCAACAGAGTGGGTAGTGGACGAAGATAAGGCTTAACAGCAAGGTAACTTCAACTGCAGCATGACACTGGGGTTTGTTCACTAATTGTGTGCACTAATTTTTTCCCCTCATATTCAGAGAGCAGTATATTTTGGTCCTGTGTAGCTTAGCCTGTAGAGCGTGGCGCTTGAAACACCACTACTGTAACAGTGTCTGCTAGAAAGTAAATACATTACAAAGATAATCGGCTGGTTGTAAATGTGTTGTTGAATAGCAGGAGTTCTCTTGTTTTGCCATTTCAATGTCTTTTCTACTGGCAGTACAGCCTCCCAAGACATGATTCAGGAACATGTCTAATTAAGTCTCATTGTTTTCCTCATTGTTTCGCCTTCCGCATCCGTTCTAAAGCCGTCAGAATGACTGGATGCTTAATAACCGAGTGATCTACATTAGCGCCATGTAATGTCATGCTGACTAAAATGCCCCTTTACAATTTCTTTCTGCCCGTTTCACAATTCTAAACCATTTCTCTCCCCATACAATTTCATGGTATCCAACTGGTGATTATGACCTTGCTTTCATTATGACAGGCTTGGAGGAAAATCGCTCTCCGGCCAACAACTGCCACTTAGGTTTCAGGTGCCTGACCCGTCACAAGGAGTCACTAGAGTGTGATGAGGCCCGGCCTGCCACTCTGTACCATGCTGAGCCAAGTCCTCCGGAACAAGTATGAGGCTCTACATATTAATTTCCCCACATGTATTATAAGACCTGAAAAGAATGCCTTAGGGATTCGTATTTCTTCAAACTTTCTGAAGATGCAAAGAAAATGCCTGTCTGTGTGTGTGTGCGGTCTATCAGTTTGTGTAGTCGTTAGTGATCATGCTAATGAAAACAGTCTTCTGGTAGATAAAGACTTTCCCAAAAAGTCTTGATTAAACATTAACTACAAAGTAGTATATGCTTACCTGCCAGAATGGTATCAGGAATATTTTCATCAATACATTTAACATTTGAGAAATTTAGCAGATGCTCTTATCCAGAGAGACTTACATATATTATTGATTGAGTACATTTAGTATATTTAATTCACCAGTCACGTGGACTGAGAACAGATTCTCCTTTACTACGTTGACCTGGGGAACAGTTACAGGTGAAGGAGAGGGGATGAATGAGACAACTGGATGTTGAGGATGTTTAGATAGCCTTGTTGGTATGAAGGCCAGATTGTACATTTGGCCATGACACTGGGGTTAATACCCCCACTCTTATGATCAAGCCCATGGGATCTATAGTGACCACAGAAAGTTATGGCACACATATAACATCCAACTCTAAAGACTTCAGCCTTAGCAGGGCAATGTCCCCTTCACTGCCCTGGGCCACTGGGATTTGACATTTAGACCAAAGGGAAGAGTGCCCCCTGCTGGCCCTTCAAAACAACAACCAGGCAAGAACCTGCTCAACTTAAGAGGCAAGTCATCTGTGTGTGACATACTGTTGGCAATGGGTATTTGTTGTGCATACATCAAGTGCCCTACAAGACCGCCACTTAACAAAACTCTTGCTAGGCACACACTTGAAATAAAGTGTAACTAAACTAGCTGGACCTCATGACAACGTGGCTTGTTGTAGGCTAAAGGGCTCTGCAATACAAACAATCCATACAATCCAACCTCTGTTTCAATTTTTGAAAGAAATTATATCTTGATGTCTGCATATTAGTATTTTAATGCACCTGCATATGTAGGTTTCACTTCCCTGCTGTATTTGAATGACATCCTTTGATGCAGCTTCTACCTAGAAATGAACCAGATTATTATTTTTTAACATTCTGCAACACAGTAAAAATGAGTGTCCATAGCTTTACTTCAGAATAAACTGGAGCTCCAGAGGACCAGGGAAGGCCTTGACACACCATTGCATCTATCGGATATCGATGAAAGAGTAGGAACAATGTGTGGAGGATGATAACACGATTTTGCCAAGTGGATTTAAAATAAACATTTATCTTTACTGATAAAGAAAAAAGGGCAGAGGCCAGAAAAACATTGCTTCATTTTCTGGCCCACCGAAATGGGGAAACAATTCAGTATTCAAATGTTCAAAACGTTGCAGATAGAAATGCGTGAAACAGAGCCGTGCAATTACTTAGTGGTACAAGCCGGAGTAGTTGTGAACCCCTTGGAACAGACATGAGCTGAGCGCCGAGTGCAACTAGTCTGCAACCAACTTTACAACAGACTAACAGGGTGGGAGGCAATATTTCCAACACAATAAACAGTCTTTAAAGTCTTCAAGCTTCTCATTAACTGTGCAAAATGCACATGCTGGCTGGAAAGCTAAAGCAGTATTTTCTATAATTAGCCAATTCATTTATAATTAATTAAATACATGTTCAGAATATAATAAATATCCAGAAAAGGCACAATTTATTCAGCCTTTTCTTGAACTGCATATGTCTGTGGATTTCATCAATGAAAAGAGACGAAAGTTACTAAAGCATCATTGAGTTATGCGTGCAAGTGGCAAGCACTCTACTCTCAACCGGACCAGTGAAATCTAGTCCTCACAGACTGCGTATAAAAAGAGAAAGTATAATTATAATATTGTCCAGTGTCTGCTGATACAATGACTCTATACAGTGATCAATTTCATTACATTGTTGCATTACAAGGTTATAATAATTTAGGTATAACAATGTTATAATACACTTCGAAAAGTATCTAATACACGTCACGTCAGTTTAACCTTATGGCGACTGTCGGTTGCCAACGCTTTGAGTTCTAATGGCAAAATACGTTTGTTTGGGAGATAGTGCGGGTGCGGAGTTAGTGACCCATAATATAACGATCTGTCAAGTTGACTCTTATCTGCATCGACACAAAATGAAAGCGGCTCGGTATAAACTGTTCGATCTTCTCCAATAACTGCGATGGGGCTATACATGAATTAATTAGCTTTAACTGGACTTTCAGGTTTCGGTTCTTGCCAGACACTCGAGCTCGAGTCGTAGTAACTCCGCGTGAGCACTGCGCCTGAAGTATTAAAAACAAGCCAACCAGTAACCTGTAAAATAATTCAGGGATAAAAAGAAGCCCAATTCAAAAGCCCGATTAATCAATAACTGGTCAGGTGTATGCGACTCCGCTTGTAGATGTGAAACAAACACGTAGGCTAATTTACACAGTCGTAAAATGATCTAGTTTTATCCAGTTGTAGAACCAGAAAACTGCGAAGTGGCGACGGACCTCGACTTCAGTTACACTGTCACTGACTTAGCCCATATCAAGGAGCGGGATATGAAAGGAGACCACTTACCTGCCGTATGAGACTCACTTCTGACTTTTTTCTTTTTCTTTTTTACATAACAGCATCATCCGCTTTTAATGTTGACGCATCACATGTAGCGAAAACATGGAGTTTCTTAAAGGGCCATGGACATGCAGCCAATACAACTCATCACACCTATAGAGTGCATTTTGACAAAAAACAGAGGTGAATGTATGCAAGGGGAATATTCTCAGGAGATGGCTATTTGCCCCAGCCTTCTAGTGGTCAACCCCCTCGCCGCCAAGTGTTTTGTTAAAATAGGACCGTATTTCCATCAGGAGTGTGTCTTTAGGACCATCAAAAACAACAAATGCATAATCATCAAGGCAGTTGGGTATGCAGTGTATACCCATTCTGGAAGATTATAAACTGGTTGGTTAAAATGCTGATTAGCTAGTTATGCAGCTACCAGGATTTAAACACCTGTCCTCAGCGGAAGCCATTGTAATGTGACATAGACTACTGTTTTAAAACAACATCAATTGTTGATATCAACTACACTCACCTAAAGGATTATTAGGAACACCTGTTCAACTTCTCATTAATGCAATTATCTAATCAACCAATCACATGGCAGTTGCGTCAATGCATTTAGGGGTGTGGTCCTGGTCAAGACAATCTCCTGAACTCCAAACTGAATGTCAGAATGGGAAAGAAAGGTGATTTAAGCAATTTTGAGCGTGGCATGGTTGTTGGTGCCAGACGGGCCGGTCTGAGTATTTCACAATCTGCTCAGTTACTGGGATTTTCACGCACAACCATTTCTAGGGTTTACAAAGAATGGTGTGAAAATGGAAAAACATCCAGTATGCGGCAGTCCTGTGGGCGAAATGGGCCGACTGATTCAAGCTGATAGAAGAGCAACTTTGATTGAAATAACCACTCGTTACAACCGAGGTATGCAGCAAAGCATTTGTGAAGCCACAACACGCACAACCTTGAGGTGGATGGGCTACAGCAGCAGAAGACCCCTCCGGGAACCACTCATCTCCACTACAAATAGGAAAAAGAGGCTACAATTTGCACGAGCTGACCAAAATTGGACAGTTGAAGACTGGAAGAATGTTGCCTGGTCTAATGAGTCTCGATTTGTGTTGAGACATTCAGATGGTAGAGTCAGAATTTGGCGTAAACAGAATGAGAACATGGATCCATCATGCCTTGTTACCACTGTGCAGGCTGGTGGTGGTGGTGTAATGGTGTGGGGGATGTTTTCTTGGAACACTTTAGGCCCCTTAATGCCAATTGGGCATCGTTTAAATGCCACGGCCTACCTGAGCATTGTTCCTGACCATGTCATCCTCTGATGGCTACTCCCAGCAGGATAATGAACCATATCACAAAGCTCGAATCATTTCAAATTGGTTTCTTGAACATGACAATGAGTTCACTGTACTGAAATGGCCCCCACAGTCACCAGATCTCAACCCAATAGAGCATCTTTGGGATGTGGTGGAACGGGAGCTTCGTGCCCTGGATGTGCATCCCACAAATCTCCATCAACTGCAAGATGCTATCCTATCAATATTGTCCAACATTTCTAAAGAATGCTTTCAGCACCTTGTTGAATCAATGCCACATAGAATTAAGGCAGTTCTGAAGGCGAAAGGGGGTCAAACACAGTATTAGTGTTTGTATATGGTGTTCCTAATAATCCTTTAGGTGAGTGTATATACCAATCAAGACCTTTTACTGATAAAATGCTATACGATTAGACATACTGAATATACTACATCCTATGATTCTCAATTAACCAAGAACTCAATAGGCGTGTGCAGGAAAAAGTGTCTGTGTTACTATTTCCCTGGTCTATCCTCTGGACAGTTGGACAGTTTCAAGTGAAGGTTGAGAGGGTAGCACTCATCCAGAGGGAAAAAACTATAGGGAATTTATTTAGAGACTTCAGATACAAACCGCCTTCAGCAATCTGGATCATGCAAGGACTGAGTCATTTCTAAAGAGCAAGCTGGAGTGGTCTGAAATAGTGTTGTGTAAAGTAGCTGACGCCCCCTGATGCAGCGGTGTCGGTGCAAGTAGCACTCCAGTAGTGATAGCCAGTGCACTTTCTGTGGTGCAGACTGCTGAGAGATGCCCTTGGAGAAAGAACTGGTCAAAGGCCATTGTAACAGGAGAGGGGAAGACAAGGCTGTGTGTGTAAGGCAGATAACATGGAGGAAGAGGCAACCATTCATGTAAAACACAGAGCTAACTATTAATTGCTGTTTCTGAAATACCGAGGTTGACGTATTTTCTCTCTCTGCCTGCTGTGCATTTATTAATTACATATATAGATTTTTCAGAAATGATTTTTTTAGGGAAATTAGTTAGCCCTGGGACAGATGGGAATAAATTATCAGGTAGAAAAAGCAGCAGGCTCCGAATCTTGTAGGAGAGGGGTAGGTTAGATTTAGTCTCAGGCTTATGTTTGTCAGAGCGGCTGGTTGGGTGGCCGAAAAAGAATTGTAACTAATTTTTAGATTTTGGTCTGGATGTTTTAATGTTGTTTATACTGTATGCCCATAATCTAGACTGCCCCAAAAAATTAAGGGAACACAATCATCACAGCACAACACCAAGTCAACTTCAGGGATATCAATCTGTCCAGTTAGGAAGCATAAGCGGTTGTAAAGGGGGCACTAACATTTAGTCTTCACCCATGTTTCCAGTGAAAAGTGGACATCCAAGTAATTCTTCCAGGTCAGCATTAGAGTGTGGTATTAAACAACTTAGAGTTACTGAGGATTTGGTAAAGTTAACTAACACTAACTTTTCATTTGAAAACTCACATTTTCATTCCCCAAATCAGTAGACTTTGGAGAGCGCATGTCTTTCAACCCTCTTATGGTGTTTAAATTGTGACGGCTTTGTTGTTGTTAAAAGATGGACAATATAACCTTTAATGTTTACCTTTTTATTCCACACAAATCCAGAAACAAAGTTGTGACGCTAACGATGAAAACCAAAATAATTTCTGTTCAATCCCCTGACAGGCAGATTTTGGTTTTAACGATTTAATGTTCGCTCTTAAAGTGAACAATGATTTCCTACCAAGAAAACAGCTTTTCCGGTACCAGCACATTGCTTATGCTAATGTAGACTTCTTTACAGTAATTCATGGGGCATTGTTTCTACATCAGGGTTATTCAGCTCATACATCAGGAGTTCTATTCTAACTCATCACAAATTGTACCCACCTGGAGTTCTGGTCTAAATACATTCCTGATTAGAGGGCGGCATAAAAAAAAGAACTGGCTTCAAGCTTCTCTGTTCTACACAGTTTAATACCCAGTAGGTAAATAGAACATTATATACGAACAAATGTGAGACAACATCACAAAACTGTAATGGATTTAAAAGTTAATTGCAGCACATTTTTTAATCACAGTCCCAGACCCAGTAAACACCAATGAAAAGGAAAACATACCGTAACATACAGAAAAGGGGTATCTCAACATCAAGTTTGTCATAATTTAAATGCCGCGGCTTGCAAAAAATAACTGCTTACAACAAAACATGTAGTTTAATGACCAAACACAGCTAGATCCCTCTGCTGTGTAAGTGCTATTCTGCATTTCTATCAATGGAGTCAATGTAAAGATAAAGAAATAATAATAATAATTACGGAATTGTTTTGCGACCAAATGAAGACTTCTCATCTAAACACGAGCGGCAGAGATCCACGTACAAAATGGACAAATCTTCCATCATGGAATGCAAACCGTTTGTCCTACTCTTGTGGTGGATGCCTGTGACTATATCTCCACATTTATTTTATTCAAATATTACAAAGGTCTCAGCTGTCCCTGGCACAACCTTTTCAGTTAAGGGCTCATCAGTGTGGAAAAAAAGGTTTTACCGAGAACCAAAAGTGTGTTCTCCCACAGGCACAGACAAATAAACTCTTGTTGTTTACCAAAGAACGTACAGCGGCATATCGCTTAAGGCCTCTGGGTGTGCAGTGATCCAGCCCGTCTGGGCAACACGGTTCTCTTCGGGCCTCCACAGGCTACTTGTACATGGCATTGAAGGCTCGGCCAATGATGAGCCGACGCACCTCGCTGGTACCTGCCCCAATCTCGTACAGCTTGGCGTCTCTCAGGAAACGCCCCATGGGGTAATCGTTTATGTAGCCGTTGCCGCCTGCGGGTAAGGTGACGCAACGGTCACTGTAATATCACTGCTAATACGCAAGCGTAAAAACAGCAGTGCGTTCAGCGGTGCCGTTAGCAACGCGGATGGAAACGTCACTGTGTGGCGTTTGGGTGGTTCTTACCCAGGCACTGGATCCCATCCAGAGCAACTTGAGTGGCGTTCTCAGCACAATAAAGGATGACCCCGGCACAGTCCTGTTGGAGAAATGTGACAAGTCGTGATAACGCCATCCACAGTCTTTTCTATTACTTCACATGTCACCGGTTACCGTGGCGTTCAAACTGGCTTCCTTATTGCATTCCTTACGTTACATTTTAAAACCGCTCACCTTTGAGCTGAAATGTCCCTTGTCACAGGCTCTCGCCACGTTGTACAAATACTGCCGACAGGAGCTCAGTCGGGTGTACATGTCAGCCATTTTAGCTTGCATCAACTGAAAGGAAAAAAATTACTTCATTATGACACCACATAATGTGCTTTGAGTGCCCTTTCTTGTCAGAGCACCTGATTACGGTTGGGTTTTGACTGACATCCCACCTGGAAGTGGCCGATCTTTTGGCCGAAAGCTTCTCTTACGTGAAGGTAAGGAACGGAGTAGTCCATCACAGCCTGCATAATGCTAAAAGAGGAGAGCATTTGTGTTCTACACTGAAGAACATAACTACAGATATATCTGTGGGTAGAACCACAATGCTGGGGTGAATTCATTCAGCCAAACATAAACGTTCACAGTGCAAAACAGACAAACAGGAAGGGGCCGATGTTCTATTGGATCAAAGCCAGCTAGGTCTCTCTCTGTTTAGTTTTTTTATTTGCCTTGGTTTAAGAAACATTTCGGAAATATATTTTTGTTGTTGGGCGGGAATGGACACCCTGAAAGTGTCCCAGCGGGCTGTTATCAGAACATACTCCAAAATGTGAATAGCTACCCGATAGGTCCGGACGCCAGCACAAGTCTCTCCAGATCCAGTCCGCTCATCATCACATAGACTCCCTTGTTGAGAGGGCCTAATACATTCTCCTCTTCAATCGAAAGACAAAAATTCAATTTAAAACACTCATTCATGTAGTAGAAGGCATCAGTAACGCGTATTATACTCAAGCAGGCACATTCAGGCAATAGCCAAATAAAGAAACCATGACAATTGACAGCAGGCAATTGCTTTCACACAGGTGTAGTTCCTGCAAATATACCAACTCCCCACATAAACACTCGTTATTTTGAGAGTTGCCCGTACATGCACACCGACCAACAGGCACGGGCGCGCACACGCACCCGGTATCTTGCAGTCCTCGAAGATAAGTTCACAGGTGTTGGATCCTCTCATGCCCAGCTTATCCAACTTCTGCGCTGTGCTAAATCCGGGCATACCCTGTATCAATGAAAGGCATAGTTTACCAACATAATAAGAATTGGCGTGCAAAATTCAGGTGTCTCTTTCAGAAATCCGTCTCTGAATACGAGTTGCGAGTGGCTGAGCCTTCCAATGTTCCTGGGAGCCCTGGCAGTGTTTGGGTTGGGGCAGAGATGGTCAGATCGGGTCTACGTCTTTCTCTAATGACTTCTAGTGGCCATATCGGGCACTTGCAAGTTAATTGTGGTCATTAGCTGGAGGAGGGCACTCCTTGAAACGCGTTGGTTCCATTCACATTTCTGTTTAAGCTAGCAGTGTGACAAGAAGCACAGTCGTGCTTTGGAGGACTCGGGCAAGTCTGCAGAGCCCATGGGGAATGCTGTGATGACGCAAAGCAATAATGTCAAATTGGACACTAAGACATTAGGGAGAAAAATAAAACCAACTGGGGGAAATACACATGAAATTCTCCAGAATGGATTACTATAAAATCTGGGAACCTCTTGGGAAAGTTACCTAGACTTTGCAACACTCACTCAGGTGGGAAAGATCAATTTCATTTTTTTCTCCATAATTAAAAGGAAGAGAAACAGGCCCAGATCAATAGGAAGTGAAGCTTGGGAGCAGAAGATGGAATGCGTTTGGATTCAGGGCCTACAATAAATACTTGCCTTCTCCACAATAAAAGCAGTGATGCCTTTTTGGTGAGCCTTTGGGTCTGTCTTAGCATACACAATGAGAACGTCGGCATCCGGCCCATTGGTGATCCAGAACTTGCCACCATTGAGAACGTAGTGGTCACCTTTTACACACACACACACACACACACACACACACACACACACACACACACACACACACACACACACACACACACACACACACACACACACACACACACACACACACACACACACAGTTGAGATGGACATCGGTTTCAGATGATGATGACGCCACTTAGGTGTGTGAGAAAACAAGAGTTTAAGGGGAGGGGGGTTCAAAGAAGTGGTGTTTCTCACTTTCTTTCCGGGCCTTCAGTTTCATGGACACCACATCGGACCCGGCGTTGGGCTCGCTCATCGCCAAAGCGCCCACGTGCTCTCCTGACATGAGCTGGGGGAAAACAATGTCGGAAAGATCAGATGAGGCTGGTTGCTGCAGGGCCCGACTGTCAGGGTCGTGTGAAGGCACGGTACAGAACGCGACAGGGTAATACTCACCTTGGGCAGGTACTTTTCCTTCTGCTTTGTGTTGCCGTGGCGCACCATCTGATTGACACAGAGGTTTGAGTGGGCCCCGTAGCTGAGGGCGACGGCCGCGGACACTCGTGAGATTTCTTCCATCACTATCACATGATCTAGGTAACCCAATCCTGAGCCGCCATAATCCGCTTGGGAGTGGGGGGGAGGCATAGTTATAGTGACAAATTATTTGTCCAGTCAGTCATTGATTAATTATAAAATGGTTGGCCATTGGTGAACACAATATGCCTTACGTGGGGCAGTGATTCCCAAGAGGCCCATGTGACCCATGTCCCTCCAAAAGTCCTGCATTAAAACACAACAAGTGAGCAGTCATAAACCAGGACTTATTTTGGGGTGGATTAGCAGTACAGATCACTAAAAGTAATTATGGTGCATGTCATTCTGTTTATATGCAATACTGGTTTGACGCTCTATGGCTAGGCTACCTGCCGCTTCGACAATTGCGCACACACACACGGTACGTAGGGCTTTTCTAGTTTTCTAACGAGCCTTTATTTGAATAGATTTGTTCTCACCTTCATTCCAACAAATTCATTGCTCTTGTCAATCTCATTGGCAACGGGTGCCAGCTTCTCCGTTAGGAACCGCCGAATGGTCTGTCGGAGCTGGACAAAATAGGAAACAAGCGGTGACAATGTACATAATTCATTGCACATACACGTCCAGAGAAATGTGTAGCATCTTAACAAATTTGGTACGATGTATTCAAATTAATCAATACTATAAAACACCTGATTTTTGTGAAAACAGCGTCACACGCATGCGTAAACTTTCACCCAATTACATATTCAGAGAATCCCACTCCAGGCAGCCTTACGATTTCTTACCAGCATAGAGAATATATTCAGAGGACAATGCCTTCAAGACCTCCAGTAGGCATTGTCCTCTGAATATGTTCTCATAACCTAAAAGTAAGTTAACATTTATCCTGCATAGTCCAGAAAGACGCAAAAACGATAGTCTGGTGGGCTGTTGTGACGTTGCGGGTCAGTATGCTAAACGAGCAGCATTGAGGTCCAAACAAAATTAGTTAGCTCTGGTTTGGGCAGGTTATCTATAACACTATCCCGAACAGTAATGTCAATGTTATTGGCTAGGCTAGCAGAATCAGTCGTGTTGGCCTTCAACGTTATTCGTCCTTGACACTTCGGTTTTGTTATTTCGTGAAAGTGAATCATACCGACTTTCTATTCTGCCTGGGAATTATATGGCTGTTGCAGTTAAAGCTCAGCGTTTGACACTTTAGACGAGAGTCTAGCCAACTTTATCTCACCTGTATCTGTTCCTCAGTAAGCCCATTGACGATGTCGTCAACTGGAAGACCAGCAGCGCATCCTCGTCTTGAAACAGCAGTTGAAATTCTTGTGATTCTTGCACCCAGGCGGAATGCACTCCTGACGGCAAACATAATTTAAACTGCAGAACTAAGTATGACCCCAAACAGGCACGAGCAAGAAGGGTATTATGTAAAAGTAGTGTCGTGTCTATAACAGTTGCCGAACCATGTTTAAGGGAATTCCTTTATGGTGCGCCAGCCTTTTCTTTTAACGGGTACATTGGCGCCCCCATCTGTGCTGGAGGCCGGGCCGTTTTCACCAATGATTATTTCAACACAAATTAACGGCATCCAGAAAAATGTGTGAAAAACCTAAAGTAAACAACTAATTTCAATAGTTAAACGGTAACATCTCAAATGGTAAACAAACATATTTTATTTATCACAACACCCAGTTTCTTGTCAGTACAAAGAGAAAGTTAAAGCATGTCTCTGGAGCCACCAGGGCCTGGACTGTCCCTCGTCATGGTGGAGTAGACGGATCTGTACACGCTCAGGACATCTTTTGCGGAGGGGCGAAGGTGGGGTTCTCTCCTTTTACACTCCGCGTGGATCTGAAAGAGGTGGAAGTGGGCTATGTCACCTCCCGCCACCCTCCCCATCAGAAAACGTGTCACGTCTGGAATTTTCCAAATGTCTGTTTTCTCATCGTACCCCGGCATCAGCTCGTCAGAAAACGGGCGTGTTTTGCCGTGGGGCCACAGCTGCTCCGGTGCCACGAAGTCCCCCGTCAGCTCCCGGTGGCCGCATTTCACCAGCGGACCCCCAGGGGCCCCAACCTCCGGCAGGGCATCGAGGTCGTTGACCACCAGGCGGAAGTCGCTGGTCAGCAGGAACTGCGACGTGGTCTTCTCCAGGTCACTGGAGTCACACATGACCCGGGTCCCGGCCGGGCCGGTGTGCAAGTGGTGGAGGATGGAGACGTAGTCCAGCGCCAGCCTCAACCGGGTCTGCCACGTGTCCCGAACCCGGTGCCTGTCCTGGTTCAGCACGGCCTCCAGACTGAGCAGAGGGCCCAGCGGATGGTACTCTGTGACCAGGGTGTGGTCCTCCTGGCACCAGCCCACCAGCACAGTCACGTGGGGTCCCTGGAGTGCCTGTAGCATGGAGACCCCGTGGAGGAAGTCCTCTCGGTAATCCGGGGAGGACAGTTTGGATAGTGCAACTTTGTAACCTTTCCACTCAGACAGGAAAACCTGTATGTGGGGGTGGGGGGGAGGGGAGCAGGCAGGACATTTAATAAACACTGTATTCAGGTTTCCATACGCCAGACATGTTTTGTGTCTGTGTTTAAATGGCATAAGAGCCGTGAGTCAAAAGGGTAGTTCTGAAATGAGGAATCTCAGAAGTGCTGTTTTTGCGTGGCTAACCTGCTTTACGGCTCCCTGGCCAATCATTTTCAACTTGCGGACCTCCGCGCGCACTTGCGTGCACTCCAGCCAGGGCGAACAGTTCTTCATGTTGGCCATCCTGAAGTGACGTGGCCGACAGTCCCCGTGAGGAGACAGGTGAGGGTGTCCGTGGCCGCGTTCCTGCAGTGAGTCCAGGTACAGATAGATGACAACGTTGCCCAGTAGCAGAGCAGCGAGACACACCAGCACCACCGGGACACCGCGGGAGGTAGCGCTCTTGTTCCAGGCCATGCTTCAGTCCTGCGCCTGCTCACGAAGGGACAGAGAGGTTTAGACACACGCTTCTAAATTTGGCTTAGCTTGCAACGGTGTCCAGAGTTCATTTTCCAACAGCCGCCCTGGAATTGAAGTACCGTACTGTATGATTTAGTACGAGCTAGCAGACCGGCATTACCCTCGTACATCTAAGTTCCGAAATGAAAACACTACCACTTCCAATCGGTCAGTCATTGCATATTTACCTGCATCAAATTGTACACTCAACTTCTGCAGTTCAAGGGAGGTCAGCAATTACCTAACTAGGTCTTTGTCGCTGCTGCAGGCTAACTATCAAACGTTATAAAGTATTGAAAACGGTAAAAATTACGTAGTAACTGCCAGTTTATTAGCAGATAGCGAGCTAAATAACGTTTTCATTTACATTATGAGAAGACATCCTGCCCGTTTACCTAGTTGCGCATATATTTTGGTCCCCGTATCCCCACTATCACGTCGTTTTCATACATTTCCAGGATCTTTTCAGCCACACTAAAACGTATTACTGGGTCACATTTCAGAATAAAAGTCCTCACGTAAGGGTAAAAAGTGGTAAATTCACTGTTAATACGATGTAAAATCATTGTCTGTTGATTTACATTAAATGACATTTCCATTAACTTGAGTAAACAGTGACTGGCCTTGTAAAAACGGACTGTTTTTTGTATTGTAGATGGTCCCTTTAATAATTATATCAACATTGTAGAGGCCATTTTATTAACGACTCTAGTGCAGTTAGTTGTCTCTTGGTACGCACCCATAGACCAACACATTTTTCTACATTTTGACATAGGAGTAACATTTATCACGATGGTTTATATATTCTGCAGCTTTCCCCTGCTGTGAAGCATCTTGGAAAAAATTAGATTGACAATATTAGGAAAATCTACTTCAGCAGTAGTGAACTAAATGTACCTTTATATAAATCACACACTGCTAATACTAAGTGGTGAGTGACAGTTGTAAATGACCTTATCAATTATTTAGAAAATATTAATGGAGAAAAAAAAAATATCACAGACAAGGAAAAGTTGCATTTTAGTGTTGTAGTGGTTTATTCATTAGTCCCTTTACAAATCTGAGAATTAAATATTTAATGTTATAGGCCAAGTTAAAATGAAATTATGAATTCCTTATTTTGATTTGTACAACATACAAACAGCTTAACCGCTTTCACAGGCATGAGGTTTGAGCGGTGAGAAAAACTTATTTTACACACACACACACACACACACACACACACACACACACACACATATATACACATACTGAACATGGATAAACATGTCTAATTCATCAAAAACAACAGCAACAAAAAACAGTCAATACACATCACTGAGATCAAATTTGCATTGCGGTAACTAAAAAAAACAAGCTATGGACGGACCTCAAACCAGGCAAAGGTTTTAACACATTAAGAAAATCCTAAAATCATGCAACCATGCTATCGAGATACACTACTGCATGAGAGAAACTCTCTGAAAGGCACTGTTTGGATGGAGCGACTGGAGAGAAACATGGAATGTACATCAGTAAGTCACAGACAGCTCAGTATGCAACTTATGAGTGCTTGACACCATTCTGGAGTGCAAAAAAGGGAGATGTTAGATGGCATTAATGAATCGTAGACTATATTCACCCACAGACATTGGTTTTTACCAAAGGACTCTTTGGCGAGGCACGTCACAGGGCCCCCCCCACTGTACAACTCGTTTCAAGTTCAGATGTGTTCTTTTGAGGCATTCAAATACAGCTGTTTATGTGGCTATGTTCTGTTGATGTTGAGAGTCCTTACCACACGAAAAGGTAAAAGATGAGACGAGTCTCTTTAAACATTGTCCATGGCTCAGAATTAAACTTTTTCCACTGACAAATATAAAAACAGGTTGAGTCTTCGGGGGGGAAAAAGACTCGTTAAAAAGTAAGTGATCAGGCAAAAAGAATATAGTGATTCAACACTTCCCGCAAATGTAATGTAATATCAAATACTTCTCTGGAAACAGTCCTACACCCACTTCACCTGTGTAGATTTGAAGTAATAAAATAAGTAAAAGCGATATGGCTATCATCTTCCCTTTGCCTCAGATAAGGTAAGTGAAATCAGCGCCATATTGCATACACTTATCCAGTCCCCTCAAGTGGTCCAGTTTGGTTATGGGTTCAAAGGTTGTTTCCAAACTGGCCCACATTTGATCGGTGACTTTTTCTCAACCTTCTATAAATCACTGCAGCATGTAATAGGAGGGCGTCGCTGGGTAGGGGAGGGGCTTCATCACTGGGTCTGGGCGGGCCTCTGTCTTGTGGTGTCGTACGACCGTATCACATCGGACTGTGACACCGCTCCGTTTTCATCCTGAGAGAAGGCGTAGCCATCTGAATGAGAAGTCAGACGTTACATGAATGTCAGGCCCGACCGCCATCATCTCACACTGGCCAACTTCAGAGTTTTTCACATTCGCACTAATAAGTAGCAACTACAACCCCTGACCCCGGTCTCAAAGGACGGTTTCGACATTGCAGGTGGCACTGCAGGCTTACTGATTCACCTAAAAAGTATGTTACCATTTTACTCCTAGTTCCGCTCGAGGAAATCGGGAAGGGGACCTTGTTTCGGTCTCCATTAGGGCTGCAGCAGTAAACCCAACCCACGGTATGGGCTACTAGAAAGCATCAGGGAGACGGAGTTGTGTTTGTTTCTTTGCACTGGGGATATCGATACCGGGGGAGGTGATGATGGCATGGACGTGTTTACATGTTTATAGGGGGTTAGCAGCTGCTCAGGCTAATTTCATCAAGCAGTGACGACATACAGTTAATGTTTTATCAACACCTCCGTGCTAGTCCGCTGGAATGTCAAAAAGATGGTAAACTAGAGATCTAAAAGAAGCTGGAGGTTCTAGAGTGTTGGTTTATCATGACCACCACTCGTTTTGTTGACCTAGCTGTTCCATATTGAGTTCTGCTCACCAAAACGACAGTCGGGAATGGGCTGAAAAGGATTCTAATCACGACGGGTCAAAAACCTACTCCTCTCAGCAGAACTTGGTGCTGTATGCAGCAGCAATCAACAAAGATCGCTAAATGCAAACACTTTTAATTTAGAAAACTACAATACAACTAATTACACAAAACCTACTTACTACCTAGACAAATGTCTTTTACCAGGAACTATTTCCATTCAGCCCAGGGACTACAGTAAAGTTTGCCAACCACTCAGACCACAGGGAAGAGCTTAACCTCACCACTTTCAAGACTCTATGGCTATAGGGAAGTGGACCTAGATTACCTCAGAAGTCAATGACAATCTCACACCCTCCAAGCCTGCGTGTGTACGGGGGGGGGGCACAAAAGGCATTGTGGGAAATGTAGTGTTAATTCTGCGTAAGAGATGGTGGTATGCCTATGGTGCGTGTGTGTTTGATACTTACGTAGCATGTTTGGGGGAGGGGTCTCAGTGCTGTATGTGGACTGTGTGCTGTTTTTCTTAAACACATTCTTCAAGAGCTGAGCTCTCTCTGACAGACTGCAAATACACAAAGGGAAGAGTGTCATACACGGGCATCCTACTATCTTGGTGGGAACCCCAAAGTTAATATCCTAACAGTGACCACGGAAACCTTAACCATGAATCTGACTCTGAACACCTACGGCTCAACCATTGACCTAATTCTGAGGCCTAAACCTAACATTGAATCCTAAGTCTAAACCTAAGCTTACAAAGAGTTTTGTATGAAAAACACCTTTTCCCATGAACCACTGCTCCCAGATCCTGAGACTTAGCCTCAAGCTCCTGCACCTCATCAACCAGATTTTTCCAGAAGGTCCTCTTCACCCTGTAGAGAGTAAGCAGAACCTCTAAATATCCAGAGTGAGTGAGAAGAAAAAAATCTAGACTTGCAGAGAGAGTGAGCGAGCAACATGTAATATGCAGCGAGAGTGAGAACAACATCTGGACTGTACGCAGGGTGAGAGAACAGATCAACTGATCTAAATGTGCTTAAGGGGTGTATATTTGAGGAATGAGAAGTAAATAGGAGATTGTAAATTGTGGCTGTTGACACAACATAGAGGTTCCCCTGAAGCTCATGCTGTATATATTTAAATTAGGACTCACACTCTAAACACAGCATCAAACAGCAGCGATGTGACAGGGATGAAGATAAGACTCATCCAGAACACTCCTGAGGTGAACATCATCCCTGCCTGCAACACACACACCCACACACAACAAATATACACTTTTTACACACGAGTAGCGAACCACTTTATAGCAAAAGAAGCAAACTCCCTATTGCAACAAATTGTGAAACAATATTGTGCATTAAATGCAAATTGTACTTCACCTGTCCAGACATGTCGGGTGCAATTGGTATAACAGGCCACAAGGAGGAGTACAGCCAGAAAAACAGCACCCATAGGCAGATGCTCCCCCAGATTGCTATGTGACTGAACTACAGAAAGAAGACCAAATCAGGACAGCATTACACAACTCTAATTCTTACTCATTAAAATGTTTTATGTTTAATCTCAAGGAAAACCAATATAAATGTAAAGGTTAACTTAAACCCATGGACATTCTGGACGACATTCGGAATGTCTTCTGAACCCACCAGTGTCCATGATGAAGTCTCCAGGCCCGCTTTGAGACAAACGGTGATCACCACAAACTGCAGACAGAGAAACCACAAGTCACTTAACCAATCACTGTTAAATGAGGATGTGGAGAATCTGAGAGATGTCATATCAGTTTCTATCTCTTTCTACTGTGTGTAACCTAATTTGAGTAAACATTTTGTAAAAAGTATTTTCAGATTTATTTGGCATTTGGAAAGGCAGGCAGTCATTTTACTCACTGTGTAAACCATATTTCCTAAGAGGAGATAATCCGGAGTCTTCCCGTTCCAAGACACAGTGTCTAAAATATATAAGGCAGGTATCAAGAGACCAAACATGAAAGACTGCATCATACAAGAGCAAACCACATACATGTACAGAGACAGACAAGACAGAGAGACAGAGAGAGACAGACACAAAGAGACAGACAAAGAGGGACAGACAGAGAGATAGTGAAACAGACAGAGACAGAAAGACAAGCGGAGACAGATAGCATACCGTGCTGGAAGGCCAGCAGGGGGAGCCAAAAGAGGACGACAGAATGTAGGAGACCGTTGAGACAGTACGCCCAGAACACCTGCAGCAGGACAGGGGAAAGAATTGAACCAAGAGGGCCTTCCCACTGAGCAAAACCATTTAGAAGACGTCTATTCAACGTCCTTTGCTAATTTGGTTGTTCAAACGTCTAAGTGGACCTCTAGCCCTAACTGCACATTTTCAAATTCATGCTGGACATGAACAATTCATGTTTTAATTTTCAATAGCAATAACAAAAAGAACGTGGTTGAAAGGTGGAGTGTACCTTCGTGTTGAAACCCAGTGCATTCTGAGAGGACTTGTAGAGTTCGGGGTATTTTAACATGTTTTCTTTCTTGCAGCATCGCTCAAATATACCAAGGGCCAGAGGAGGCATCGCGGTAAAGATCTTGGACAGGGGCAAACACACAAACAATACAAATGGAAACAAAATTCCATGCACCAGTGGGTCAATGTTAAGGAAGGACAAATTCAGAAAGAGCTCCAGGAAAGGATTGAACTTACCACATTGTAAAGACCAATGCACCATCGTTCAAATAGAATCTGACCAGAGAAGCCGTTCACAATCGCAAACCAGATCTGATACACAGAAGGAATTTGGCTGTTAAATGCTGACTTCCAGGCAGAAGAAAACATCCTCAGGTTTTACATTACCCCAATCCCAGTACACCTTAAAATAAATTCTGGAAGATTTGAATTTCCCGCATTTTTCATATTGATTCTTAAAATTGTCAAAACAGGGATTTTTTGGAAAACGTCTGAAAACTAATTGCGCAAACCAGAAACAGCTTAAACCCCCATGGAGGAAGCAATTCCAGTGTACCTCAATAATGTACAAGACAATGTTCTTGTAGAAGCAGTACAGGATGCACTTGGATACTCGGTTGTAGTTCCACGATCCATGGACAAGGAGCAAATTCCTCAGGTACTTGAACTGAAAAGAGAAAGAAAAGATGACCTGTTTAGGGTTGGGGCAAAACCCATATTATCATATTGTTGATTTGCACTGGTAGCGATGAATATCATCCCACCCACAGAAGCAATATTATTGTTACGTAGACTGTTACCTGGGCGATGGATTAGTCAGAGAAGTAAACTGTTACCTGGGCGATGGATTAGTCGGAGAAGTGAACTGTTACCTGGGCGATGGAGTAGTCGGAGGAGTGAACTGTTACCTGGGCGATGGAGTAGTCGGAGGAGTTGGCGGCCTGCAGGCCCTCGTTGCCAGAGATGCCTATCCCAACGTGAGCCGTCTGGATCATGCCGACATCGTTGGCGCCGTCGCCAATGGCCAGCGTGATCACCTTCACCTGCCTCTTGACCAAGTCCACCACCTCTGACTTCTGCAGCGGAGACACCCTGGGGACAAATACAGCCTCGGGTCAGTAGGAGAACAGTGGAAGGACACCGTTCCGTGAGCTAGAAAAGGAAGACAGCGATCTGGTATCAGTTCCTGTCTGACACTGGCTCTTGAGCTTGTTCTCACGTCCACATGAGATGTTTCAAACATCGGCCAGGATAGTGTGAAGTGGATACATACATATATAAGTGTTTCAATCAGGAAACCGTTGACATCAGTCTAGAAACCACTACTTATCCTTTTATGTCTACCCTGTTAGAACATGGCTGGAGCCAATCTCTTTAATACAAATCAAGGGCTCCGTGCTGTGATTGGCTACCTGCAGCAGATGACGGCCTTGCAGGATAAGGCCAGATCCAGGAAGTACTGGCACACCTCGAAGCTGAGGGCGTACTTCAGTGTCTCGCCGTCAATCACCAAGGCAATGTCGTTCTCCCTGCGGAGCGCCTCACCCAGAATGCCGCAGTGATGACTTAGAACTGCGCGCGTCCCCTGCAGAGACAATGAGGAAGTGATTAATGTCCACCACTTCCCTTTTATACAAAGGGACTTCCGTTTTCTGAACATGTGATTCCTGTGGGGATGAAGCTCACAGCCTTGGTGGATCTCGTTTCCCAACTCTAACTCACTGAGCAGAGCACAAGCACGTAACAATAATTCTTCTATGAATGTCAGTGTGGCTCAAAACAGAAGTGGCCTCAAATCACGGAGAGGTTTCCTGTGCTTTTACCAGCACTGAGGGAGAGGGTGGGACGGTGACTTACATCCAGAGTGTCCTCGTTCACGACCAACAGCCCCATGTTCTTCCTGAGCAGCCGACACGAGTGACCTGAAGAGCGGGGACAGAGGTCATTTGATGGGACTAAACTAGGTTTGGGAGCTTTCGGTGTGTGTTTGTGAGTCTTTCCGACAGTCTCTCTCCTCACCTATATTGATGGCAGTCTCTTGCTTGTCTCCGGTGAGGATCCAGATCTTGATGCCGGCTCGGAGAAGAATCTCTACGGTCTCGGGGACCTCATCCTGCAGCTTGTCTTCTATGGCTGTGGCACCAAGCAGCTGGAGGTTCTGGGAAAAGAATATGACTACTTGACTGGCACATTTCATATAGTTTACCCAGTACAATGGAATCTATGGAGCGGTGCCAGAAGAGATACTTTGGTCCATCTCGTCATGCTAGATCAAACACAGACAGATGCAGAGCCAGGCCTCACCGATCGGCTACACCGATGCCAAATCAGAGCTGCGTTCACAACCAAAACCCTTGAAAACAACCACGTTGTAGTATTCACTTTGTGGAAAGCCTCATTATACTATTTTATGTGTCAGCCAGATTGCGGGGAGAAATTGGGTGAATTTACAGTACTTTAGGTTTACCGTAAGGACAGGATTTCCTCATGATGAGAACAAAACGTTGGTTTACCCGCTCAATGAGTTCATAGGTCTCCGCCAAATTCAGAGCTCGGTTGGTGATGGAGGTGGCGGCTTGCTGGTACAACTCCGCCCACTCCCTGTACGACTCCTCTGAGATGTCAGCCACAGCGTAGCACAGGGTCCTTAGTCCTGACAAAACACAGAGACAGAGTGAGATGACAGAACCTCCCAAAATGCACTTGATGGTCCCAAAGCAAAATGAGCAGTTCTAAAATAATTCAAATAGTAAAAGACGTTTAAGAGTCCATGCAGCCAATTAAAGGGAGCTTTTACCAGATTGCATAAACAGATCTACTCCTCTATGGTCAGTTTTGCCAGATTTCATTGACTGTAAACCGCACAATCTCCCGCGGACTCCAAAGAAACTGCCTGAACAATGTTTTTCCCTATACAACCCTATCTGTAAATGGACCCACCCAAGCCCATTTTTGCCCACACACTGTCATTAAAAATGGCCCAATGAAGTAGGAACCCTCCTAATCTAGCAACACTGTCTATGGTCTGTTCATGTCTAGGCCAGTTAACCAGACCAATAGGACAACAGCAAACCATCACCCCAGTTAACCAGACAAATAATAGGACAACAGCAAACCATCACCCCAGTTAACCAGACCAATCTGACAACAGCAAAACCATCACCCCAGTTAACCAGACCAATGGGACAACAGCAAACCATCACCCCAGTTAACCAGACCAATCTGACAACAGCAAACCATCCCCCCAGTTAACCAGACCAATCTGACAACAGCAAACCATCACCACAGTTAACCAGACCAATGGGACAACAGCAAACCATCACCCCAGATAACCAGACCAATGGGACAACAGCAAACCATCACCCCAGTTAATCAGACCAACAGCAAACCATCACCCCAGTTAACCAGACCAATCTGACAACAGCAAAACCATCACCCCAGTTAACCAGACCAATGGGACAACAGCAAACCATCACCCCAGTTAACCAGACCAATCTGACAACAGCAAACCATCCCCCCAGTTAACCAGACCAATCTGACAACAGCAAACCATCACCACAGTTAACCAGACCAATGGGACAACAGCAAACCATCACCCCAGATAACCAGACCAATAGGACAACAGCAAACCATCACCCCAGTTAATCAGACCAACAGCAAACCATCACCCCAGTTAACCAGACCAATCTGACAACAGCAAAACCATCACCCCAGTTAACCAGACCAATGGGACAACAGCAAACCATAACCCAATACCTGTTTGTAACAATATATATAATGTTCAGTTAGTTATACTCTGATTCCTAATGAATGCAAGAAAATGAGATCATAGTGCAACTCTTGCTCACCCTCTGTGGCAAACTGCTCCAGGTGGTCAAGTGTGATTTCTTGGTACTCAGAGCTGTCCTCCAGTCTCTCATAGATGACAGAGTCCTGACAATATATACGTATTTCTATCATTAAACACTGAGAATATGTACAACATGCACTTTAAATGCAGAGAACAACTTTGTCACAAGGTTATCATGATTTTTTTTTTATAGAATAAGAAATCAAGCATTACTCTAATGATACATAAGTTATACAAAAGACACATATGTAATGAGAAAGTGTATCCAGGACAGACTTTAGAAGTTACAATTAATAAAATCCATATAGCATCTGAGAAAAGTACTTCAAAATATGGAGATGACAGCGAATGTTTTTACTTATTAACATTATAAGGTGCATAATCACAATTCAATGTAATGGATGTATCAATGTAGATAATGATAATTTAAGGGATTTGATCCCTGGGATTTCAAATGTACCCCATTTCCCAAAAAGTTGGGATGCTGTGTAAAATGTAAAGAAAAATAGAATGCAATGATATGCAAATCATTGAATCTGCATATTCAACAGAAAATAAAACCAAGACAACATATCAAATGTTGAAACTGAGAAATGTTATTGTTTCTTGCATATGCACACTTTGAATTTGATGGCAGCAACATGTTTCAAAAAAGTTGTGACAGAGGCACCAAAAGACTGGAAACGTTGTGTAATGATAAAAAACTGAACCTGGTGGAATATCACACAACTAATTAGGTTAATTTGCAACAGGTCAGTAACATGATTGGGTATTAAAAGACAATTCCAGAGAGGATGGGTCTGTCAGAAGTGAAGATGGGGAGGGGTTCCCCACTCTGTGAAAGACTGCACGGGAGAACAGTACGATAAAAGGAGACCCTGAACTGTTGAGCAGCTGAAATCTTATATGAAGCAATTCTTCCACATTCTAAACAACAGCAATCGGTCTCCTCAGTTCCCAAACGCTTACAGAGTGTTGTTAAAAGGTGATGCAACACAGTGGTAAACATGCCCCTGTCCCAACCTTTTTGAAAGGTGTTGCTGGCATCAAAAAAAGAAAATGGGCATGTATTTTTCCCAAAACAATATAATTTCTTAGTTCCAACATTTGATATGTTGTATTTGTACAATTTTTATTTATTAAATATAGTTATTAATGATTTGCACATCATTGCATTCTGTTTTTATTAGCATTTTATACAGTGTCTCAATATTTCTGGAAACAGGGTTGTAATATTTTCACTACAGGTTAACTTCTTTGTTGCTGTAATATCCCAACCCCATATGGCAGTGTCAGAAAATACGTAGTTTTTCGATTTGCATTCCCATGCAGATCATTATAATCGCAAGGCCATTCAGTTAGGGTTCTGTGATGGTCCCTTCACCCAGGTTCTGGCAGTGGTTCTTTTCAATCAAGGTTCTCTGGTGGTTCTCCATCATTGTTTTTAGGGGATTCCATTTAGTCCAGGTTCTGTGGTGGTTCTCTTCATCAAGGATTTGTGGCGGTTCTCTTTATCATGGTTCTGAGGTAGTAGTCTGGTTCATCAAAGTTGTGTGGTGGTTCTCTTAATCAATATTCAGTGGTAGTTATCTTTGTCAAGGTTCATTCTGTCACGGTTCTCTTCATGAAAGTTCTGTGGTGGTTCTCAATCAAGATTGTTTGGTGGTTCTCTACAGTCCATATTATGTTGGGATTTTTTGTACGTTCTCATACACTGAGGCTGGAACGTTTTCCCCAGGAACTGTGTGTGTGCTGGTCACCAGTGTGTCATACGCTGGGTCCCTGGACTCCATGCTCAGCCCGGCGTACGTGTCATTGTCTGGGAGGACCCTGTGGGTGAAGGTGACCGCATCGCGGCCTCCTGCGGCTCTCCGCTTCAGGATGCAGCAGATGACGAGTAGGGAAGCTCCAGCGGCCAGGACCGCCAGCCCCACCCAAGTCCAGGCAAGAGCCGAAGCCTGGACAGCGCTTACAGTAACCTGAATGCTAGAGTTCGTGGATCCTCTCTGGTTTATGGCCTCACACAGGTATCGTCCACTGTTCTCAAAGCTGAAGTTGGCAACGTGGTAACTGTTACTGAATCCACTTTGCAAAATCCTATCATTGAAATACCAAGTATAAATGTCCACTGGGGGGTTGGCATCACTGCTGCAGGTCAGAGTCACTGAGCTGCCCACCACTAATCCACCAGAAGAACTCACTGACACCAAGGTGTTTTTTGGCCCATATCTGACAGCGAGAGTCCCTTCTGTAGAGCGGAGATTCTGGTGGCCCTTAACAGCACAGGAATATCTGCCAGCATCCTCACTGCTGACCGGGTCTAGGTACAGGCTGGTGGAGTTGACATCAGTGTTTGGTATAAGCTGTCCGTTCTTATACCAAATAAAGGTTGTATTGATATCCAGGCTACAAGCGGTATGACACCTCAGAACAGCTTTCTCCTCCTCGGACACAGAAGCAGGATCCATCTGTAATTGGAGGTCTGTGACAGTCAGGATCACACCAGGAATGACATGTTCCCGAATATATATATTTTTTTCTACGAACCGATATTCAGCCGAGTCACTCTTTCTCAGGTCCTTGATTACCAAGGTGGAATCACTCCAGTTGTTCCCATGGTATTCCACACGACCAGCGTAGTCGTTATCCAACCTCAAATCTTCAGACATCCGATTTGTAAACCAAAATGAGCCTGATCCTCTATAACCACGCCAGGGTCTATAACCACGCCAGGATCTGTAAGTACAGGACATGGCCACAGTGGAGCCTTTCAGGGCACAGACTCGCCTCTTGGTGTAAGTCACACTCCAACAGTCACGACGGTCACACACTGCAGAAGAGTGGAGATCTTCATGGCCTTTCACAGAACAGGAGACTGATTTAAGACGCATCCAAAAAATGGGGTTTAGTTTTTCAAGGTATGGGGAAGTGTCCTCCTGTTCATGTCGTCCATCCACATACCAGATGTAGTAGGACTGGTTACCCAGAGTGCAGGTGGTACTACAGGTCAGTCGCCGTGAAGACAAATTTCCCTCCACCCACAGGTCTGCGATTGAAAGAGCGACTCCCTCTGTTCCATTTGTCCAGTCAGAGTTGTCCGTTTTATATCTGAAGAAATATTCTCCTTTGTCACTCTCCCTCAGGTCTGTGATCTTCAGGACGCAGTCCACCGCCGTGGTCCCACGATACTCCACCCGACCAGCATATCGCTGGTCCACTTTCAAGTCAGTAGGCCCATCTTTCCCCCACTGACTATACCAGAGGTTTTCTGTAACTTGGTCTGGATAAGTAAAAGGACAGGGCAGATCCACTGATGACCCCCTGAGAGCACAGACATGCCTCATGTTGTTTTGCCCCAGAGCACATGTCACCGTCAACAGAATGAGAAAATACCCACACCATGCTGTTCTCAAAGCCATTGCTGCATCTCTGGCGGAGAAGTAGATTAAGCTGGTGAAGTTGTGATCTGTCTTTACAGTGAGACACTGCATGCATACTAGACGGGTGTATCAGGATGTTGGTGTAACATCTGAGAATCGGAATCTGAAATGGGGAAGAATCTGCAGTAGAGCTGGCTTCCCCTTTTACAGTATCTAAATGATTAACCTCTGGGAAGACCGTGTGTACTTCAGCCCTGAAGGCTAATTGGGTGATAGCTGTGCTATATGAGACTATATACCCACGGGTGTGACATCACGGGGGTTTGTGCTGTATAGCAAAGGCCTGTGTCCAAGAACTTCTTAAGATCAGCTCTTAGCTGCGACATACAGGCCATTGCAGCACAGCCCTCGTGTCTTCTTTCTAAACTGTACCACGTAATAAGCATATGTCAGAACTGAAACGTCTAGAACAAAGACGTTGCACTTCATTAGAGGAACACATTTTAAAAATAGACTTAGTGTCCATTCTTAGTTCTTCATACTAACAGCTCCTTTGCAGTAGAGTCGAATCTGCCCAGACGCTGTACGCACGACCACCGACATTCTCTTGCGTTCACTAGAAAAGAGTGAGAAGGGTTTTCAAACGAGAATCCCGAAAAACCACAACAGCCCAACCGTAGACGTGCAAGACACAGAGACAAATCAACGAGACAAATCAAACGGCCAAAACATTTTTAACTACCTTGTAAATTCGAGGACATTCAGCAACTCAAACCTTTGTTCAGTTCCCTGCTGCAACAACAGGACAAACAACACAGACGTGTCTTTATTGCAAGGTGAATGCAAGCCTCACAAACTGTCAACTGTTTCTCTAATATGCCAACGTGCTTCAGATGAAAAAACTGAGCCGTGTATGAATGCAAATGTAAGACAATTTCTCCACTTACAGCCTGTATGATGACCGAGTGTGGGGTTCGTCCAGAGAACACAAAGCCCAGGTAGCCTGCTGCTCTCACCAGAGCCCCTTCGTCTAGACATGAGAAGGCAACAGAAACCAGAGTGAGCCTAGTTTGTTGGGAAATATCATTTTGGTTGTTGGGAAATTACCTTTAGTTTGTTGTTGGATTACATTTGCAGTAATGTGAATGTAATCATTCACATTACTCATTGCAATCACAACAAATCATTGCCATCACAACAAATTGTGCTTTAGTAAAACAATCGATCATGACTTGTTGAAATGGGGATCCCCCTGGCCGACAACATCAAAAATCTCTTTCCTGACTTTAAAGTCAGAAAGTCAAGTGTCAGACAGGCTATATTTGTCTCGGAGGGGATACAAACATTTCCAAACAATTTAAAGTACATCATTCTACTTTCTGACGGAACATCTAAACATTTTAGAAAATGTCAGACCACTGGTAATCTACGTACAACAGGGACACAAAAGGTAACTCTCAGGAGTCCACTTTTTCACCTGACTGTGAAAATACCATTTAGGTTGTTAGGAAATACCTCTTACCATTTCATATTTTGATAAATCCAAAGTGAGACAATTCATCACACAGGAAATATTTACACAACGCTATGGAACAGGACGTCGAAAATTAGAACAATATTCAACATTTTAAAGATGACCAAACTCTAAAATATGTGTCTCGGAGTACAAAGCCACAGAGACAACAGTTAGAATTAAACTGGAGATACAGAGCAGGCGTTTCCAATCCCAGTGCTCCCAACAGCACAGCATACGGTTGGAAACAAGCGCACCTGTTCCAGGTGAGCATTAGAGGCGTACCTGGGGAAGAGGCTTGATAAACATTAGAGGCGTACCTGGGAAAGAGGCTTGATAAACATTAGAGGCGTACCTGGGAAAGAGGCTTGATAAACATTAGAGGCGTACCTGGGGAAGAGGCTTGATAAACATTAGAGGCGTACCTGGGAAAGAGGCTTGATAAACATTAGAGGCGTACCTGGGGAAGAGGCTTGATAAACATTAGAGGCGTACCTGGGGAAGAGGCTTGATAAACATTAGAGGCGTACCTGGGGAAGAGGCTTGATAAACATTAGAGGCGTACCTGAGGAAGAGGCTTGATAAACATTAGAGGCGTACCTGGGGAAGAGGCTTGATAAACATTAGAGGCGTACCTGGGGAAGAGGCTTGATAAACATTAGAGGCGTACCTGAGGAAGAGGCTTGATAGACATTAGAGGCGTACCTGAGGAAGAGGCTTGATAAACATTAGAGGCGTACCTGAGGAAGAGGCTTGATAAACATTAGAGGCGTACCTGGGGAAGAGGCTTGATAAACATTAGAGGCGTACCTGGGGAAGAGGCTTGATAGACTATCGAGTCACCAGTTTTCTCAGGAACAGCAGTGTGGCAGACCGCCATCATGGTCAGGAAGTCCCGGATGACAGTGGCCGTGGACTGCAGACACACACACACACAAACACTTCATTTCTGAAAATATACACACGTGCGCACACACTCGGCTACCCGACGGTCCAATGTCATCCACTCACGTGATCATTCTGCAGATTCTCCAGTAAGGACGGATCATCGAAGGCCCCTTCTAATGGAGTCTCTCTGTCGTGCCTGTCAAAAAATGGTAAAAGAACCTTGTTCTACGGCGTATAATCGAAATAATCTAATCACTGAACACCAAGAGCTGTGCCACGAAACACAACGAGACACGGATTTGGCAAACAGTAATTGGCTGGTTTTTGGCGGGATCGGTGGAGTTCCCTCTCACCCATAGGCGACTCCAGCTACAGTGCACTTCTTAAACTGCATTACGTTGCAGGTGAGCGTGCCCGTTTTGTCCGAGAAGACGTACTGGACCTGGCCCAGCTCCTCGTTCAGGTTGGAGGTCCGAGCCATGGCGGAGGAATCCGTGGCCTCGTAGTGCATGTCCATATCCTGAACACACACGGATACACACGCACGTTTGAACTTCGCAGGGAACCCGTGCACACAGAACTAAATTGGGTTCTGAATAAATGGAGTGTTGGGATTACCGCGGTAACAATGTTCTGCATATCCACTCAATGGTTTAATGTAAAAAAATTATTAAAAAGGGTGAAAAAGGGGTTTAAAGGAGGCAGATTGGACCTGGGGTTGATATAAGGGCCAGATTGCACCTTTACCTAGGACCCCCCCTACTCTTAGCACAGAGAAAGTCAGGTCATTTATTTAATATCCCATCCAAAAGACGCTCTACACAAGGCCTTCAGTACACTGCAGATTGGGATTTGACCACTTCCACTGGGATTTGACCACTTCCAGCATTCTGGTCATCTGTTCAGGGTCCGACTCAGACCAATCTTACTTAGCTTCAGAGGCAAGCCAATGGAGGCAATCACACTTTGATCACTACCAAAACTGAAATGGATTGCAGCCAGTTAAAACTGAAATGGATCCTGAACCCAGTTCAGATAGGTTGTATTGTGCAGTATGTTTTTATTTTATTAGGATCCCAATTAGACGTCACAGTGTTCCTGTGGTCCGACACACAAAAAAGACAAAAGAATCACACAAAAAGATTTGAACGATATACAATTTTCTCACCCAGTTGATGAAGTACGCCTGGACGAACTTGATGACCTCCAGAGTCACCAGCAGACTGATGGGGATGAGGTTGTTGAAGAGGATGATGAAGGTGAGGAAGTTCAGGCCAAAGTTGGCAGCGCCACCATCTGTCAGTAGTAGGAGTTAGACAGAAACTATTATATTTATGTGAATAAAAGGCAGAAAACTGCAGGGACTACAAGCTGACTGTGAATAAACACACATTTGCTCAGCAGTTCTCTACAGCTCTACCAATTAATCCCAAATCCTCTGACAAGGTCTAGCAACTGGAGGTTAAAGAGCTCCATGAACCACGAGAGTTAACAAGGCTAATGAACAACTGGAGAGGGTCTAAGATGAGGCAATCTGGGGGGTCTAAATCAACCGCAGCCAAATGCCAGAAGTGATTACCTGGAGCTGTTAAGCCGTACAGTGGTGAAATAAAATAAAGGCAAATGTTATAATCACATTCACTGAGAGGTTTATGTTTACAGTAATATACCTGGTCTAATATAGGGGATAATGGCTTCATGATCATATTCACCACACATCACATTGTACACATTGTTCTGTATGCAATGTAAAATAATGAGAAGTAACACAGTAAGATAAGATTAAGTAACCATGTAAAATAATGAGAAGTAACACAGTAAGATAAGATTAAGTAACAATGTAAAATAATGAGAAGTAACACAGTAAGATAAAATGAAGTAACAATGTAAAATAATGAGAAGTAACACAGTAAGATAAAATGAAGTAACAATGTAAAATAATGAGAAGTAACACAGTAAGATAAAATGAAGTAACAATGTAAAATAATGAGAAGTAACACAGTAAGATAAAATTAAGTAACAATGTAAAATAATGAGAAGTAACACAGTAAGATAAAATTAAGTAACAATGTAAAATAATGTAAAGTAAGTTAACGTAAAGCAACATAACTTAGAGTGACGTAAAGCAACGGAACACAATCATGTAAAGTACTCACAGTTGAGGTCCATGTACCAAGCCTGGTCCCCGTGCCGGGTCTTCCAGACAGTCTGTCCGGCTGAGCAGCCCAGAGAGATGGCCAGCAGGCAGCCAAACAGCGCCAGGATCAGGGTGTTGGTGACGCGCTCCACACTGGACAGCTTGAGCGGCGGCCGCGTGCTGTTCTGCATAAGCTTGGTGTCGTGGCCCGTGTACACCACCATGCCATGGACCCAGCGGGTGTTCCGAAGACGGGCCCCACGGAGGAGGATCTGCTCAGGACCCAGCGGGACAGGGCTGGGTGGAAAAAACATTTGCAAAAGTGATTGGGGGGTTGGCAAACTGGAAAATTCACCAGAATAACCCAAGGAACTCTGGGAATTAGTGATTTACACTGACTGTTAAAGCAGTTTCAGAAAGTGGATACATTCACTGTACAAAAGACTACAGGTAAAGCTTGCTACTACATTGCAGAAAGACAAGGGTCTAGTACTGGTTACCTCACGTCAACTGTCGCTATAAAAAGGGCTCTAGAAATATAATTGGTCGACTGACGTATAGACCCCTCTAACCTATGACCCTCGAGTCGGATGACGCCCACAAAGTCGTAGAGGTGGCGATTGGGGCTTTCGCACTCCAAGCGCCCGCTCAGCCGCGACAGGCTATCAACGTCTCTGTCGTCCGCAGTGACCTGGAGGCCCTGGTGAGGAAGAGGAGTTGTTAGAAATCTACAGGTAGAATAAGGGGCTGGCTCCTCTTAAATGTGACCACAGGAGTCCTGGCATAACGTGCGTGTGTCTATGTGGCGGGGGGGGGGGGGGGGGGGGGGGGGGTGTCCCTCACCTGTCGGATCTTCAGGTTGGTCTCACCATCTAAATTCGAGGTCTCGATGTAGCACATAGCCATTGGCTCGCTGTGGAAAACACAAGGAATGTTAAACAGCCTGGAATGTCAACGCGCCCTCCACTAACTGGTGTTCACAGGAGCTTCATAAACAGGGAACGACACAAGACGTAGAAAAGCCACAGGGCCTGCGGGCTGAATGGCATCGAGAAGGCCGTGAAGGCGAGTGCCCTGCCATCTAAACACATCGTTTTCAATGCAACTGTTCACGAGACAGTAATGTAAAAAGAGAGGAGCGCCTGGTACACCCGGGGGGGGGGGGGGGGGTACAAAAGTGGTTCTGTTAACCAGGATTTAAGCGTGAAACTGGGCATTGGGCAGGTTTCGGTGTTTCGAAAAGGATCCTCATAAAGTGGTGTCCTCGGCTTGTCCCTTGGGACCACTACTGTCAGACAGTAGCCTCAGCGGGACTCTCTGCAGCCAGGGCGTGTTAACAGACTCCTAGACCCTGACCTGGACGCCAGCAGTACGAGGTCCGCCGGGAGGTGGTCCCCGTCGCTGGCTCGGACTACATCGCCGACCGTCACCTTCGTCACCCACACGGAAGAGAGCGGGGGCGAACGGGGGAGGGGTCGGGGGTGGGGAGAGGCGCAGGGGCACACAGACAAACATCACAGGGGACGTCGAAAAGGGGACAGGACATGAAAGACACAGAGACCACCATCACAATCAGACAGAGGCATCGGAGGAACCAGCAGAGACGGCTTGGGCTCACTACAGCCGGATCACCACGGGGGGGGGGTCAATGAAGAGCTGACCCTCAGGCTGACCACGGCACAAACCACCCATCTAAAGTCTCTGCTTAAAGGACTACCTGGAGGACAGCAACACTGAGTCTGCCGGGATGTACTCGCTCACATTTACTCTGACTATATCTCCCACCTCTACCTGCAAAAAACACACTAGTTATTGTACATGACAGACATCAGTCGGTTGCATACGTTTGTCTTCTGAATGGATGGAATGCATTCATTTACATCAGTTGGTCGGGAATCCCGGCAATGATTTTGAACACAGACACTGTATGAATCAAACTGTCAACGTAATGCAGAATTATCTTCTAGAACTCTCTAACATCACAACGAACATCCTGTTCAGTGGGAGACAGGGGCTCAGTTTAATAACTGAATATTCAAACATCAAACATAGAACATGTGGGATTCTTTGGGTAAGAAGACAAAGAATGTACGTGGTAAAGGCATGACTCAAATTGCCTCAAACTTAGATACAGACCTTCTCCCAGTGAACAACCTTCCATGTGCCGTCTCGCAGAACTGACAAAGGAAGACAAAGTAGGACATTTAGTAAAAAGGGTGGAGACCAAAGAATGCATGTGTACTATGTAAGCAAATCCTGATCCCAAATATATCCGTTCATCTACAAATAGTTTCAAAAGCAGTTACGGATATCATTTAGTTAGGTGGTCCTTACCGTGAGTCTCCTTCCTGTTCGCCACTTTGTCGGCCTTGTGACGTTTCTGTTGAAAGGAACATTAAGAGATATTCCCTCCGTCCACATTTTACTAATACTGTATGCCAAGCATCCTAACTCCAATAGATCTTTGTTCAAAAGTAAAAAGCACGGGGAGATTTTCTCAGGCAAGTTTTCTTCAGGAGAACAGACAACTGAGGGATACTGTCTCTACTACATACAGTAAATAGGTATGCATTTATAGTGTGGATCTACGGTCTCACCAGGTCCTCGATGATCTCTTTCAGGGCTGCCACCAACAGAATGAGGACCAAGGGGACCAGGGTCGTCCAGCGACCCGTTGGAGAAACATCCGGAATTTGCTACCAGAACAGGTGATGCAGGACACAGACATGATCAGACTGTGGATCAAAGTAACTCTATGTACGTCTATAAATGAGCTAAAACCTCTAAAGTGAACCATCCATTTCAAAAAGCATAACTTGCAGGCCGGGATTGGGGAGTATTTCGGCTAAACACAGCTGAAATGAACGAAGAAAATAGAAGGCACCTGCAGAAGAGCAATGAACAGGAAGAAGGAGTTGGCAGCTCTCCTGAACTGAGAGTACAGGAATCGAGGCAGGAAGGTGAGCATGTTGTATTTTGCAGTGCTGGAGAAGGGGACAGGGAATACCTCATGGAGAGAACATTTCTGGTATTTACTAAAAAAACTACCAAGTTTAGTGTTTACAAAGTAGACCGATGAGTTAGAGAAACTATCTGATATTTTATCCAGAAACTACTTGGTTTAATGTTTACAAAGTAGACCGATAAATTCGAGTAAATATCTGGTATTTACTAAGAAACTACTCAGTGTAATGTTTACAAAGTAAACTGATGAAATAGAGAAAATATCTGGTATTCACTAAGAAACTACTCAGTGTAATGTTTACAAAGTAAACTGATGAAATAAAGAAAATATTGGTAAAGTATGGTAAAGTATGAACAACTACCTGACATGATTAGTGCAGAACTTGGTGAGTTGAGGCTGATTGATGAATATAAGCCTGGAGTCCTCCAGGTTAGCTGCCGGGACACTCGATGTGGCTTCCTCCGTCTTGTCATATCCTACGGGATAGGAGTCCAAAGAACAAGACAGCATTCAGGCAAAACCTTCATTAATCTTGCCCTACGTGATCTCACAAAATCCCGAAAAAAACCTTCAACACACCCGATTTCTGTGCGTAACGATCATCCCCAGGCTCTGTACAACCTACCATGGTGCAAAGACCATCTGCCAACGGAAAGGCATTGGCCTACAGGATTAAAGCGCCGGAGGAAAACAGCGTCTCTTCTGCCACTCCAACAGAGTGGGGACTACTTTAGACTAAGGAGATTAGCCTAGATGTATCATGACTGACTCAAGACCTGCACAAATACCAGAGGTTAACACTACACACAAATCCCAGACAAAAGACAGTTTACAAGTGCATTTTTGTTCCCACATATTTAATATCCCTGCGGCTTAAAGTCCAACTGTGCATCAGGCACACAGTCACCTCCAAAGTGATTGGCACCCTTGATAATAATGATCAAAAATGGCTGTATAAAATAAACGCCGATAACGACCAACAGGATATTGTAATTTCCCAACATGTGGAACAGAATGTACTTCACTAATTACTCACTGGAACTAGCTAAAATTATAAATGCATTCCAAATGATAAATTGTGTATTTCAGAACGAATCAGATACCAAGACAGCCCCTGTATTTTTAGTACTAAGTGGAAGGAAAACAGCCCACAATGGAACACAATGGGAGGGATGTTAGATATTCCTCCTTTGCGAAATGTTTATTTTGCGGTCTCTTAACTATTTCCTTGTGTATTTTAATGTATGCTTGGGGGCAATGTCTTGCTGTATGATTCAGTTGAAGCCAAGTTTTAGCTTACTGGCATATGGCCATAATGTCACAGTAGCCTACTTTGGAGAGTTTATGATAGCATTGACTTCAACAAGGTCAATTTTTATAACCCAATAAAAAAGGAGGTTATGGAAGGCTAAGACAACATTCTTTATTACAAAAATCTTCCTAAAAACCTAGAATGTTAATTCAGACGTAAAGATGAGTAACTGTATTATTAAGAATCTTTAGGGTTACCAGTCATTTGGACACTGATCTTTTTAAGAAAGAAATATATAGGCCAACTTGCTGTAAATAAGTTTCCTCTGACTGTATTATCATAAAATCATATTTTCTGGTGTAAAATAAACATATGCTCATTACTTCTTAGCCCAATGCTCATGCTTTATCTTTTCTGCCAAATTTATTTCTAGCGTTCTTGATGTTTGTTTTTTGTCTTTTTGGGCCTAATAATGTAAAGCACTTTGAATAAACCCTCTGTATGAAATATGCTATACAAATAAATGCCTTGCCTGTGTTGTTCATTTTATATGGTTTTACCTTGATAACAGATTTTGAGCCAGTGATCCTTGGGTTTCCGGCCAACACTCTAACCACTATCTGCCACCTCATAAAAAACGGCACCAAAAACTATAAAGAGAGTAATTCAGTGCGCCCACACAGGCCATGAGCTTATGATACACAGAACTTTGGTTTAATAATTAAACCAAAGACAATTGCTACATTTTACTGTTCATACATCACTCTGCCTCTGCACCATCTTCTGGGGTGAGTGGGGGGATTTATCAGGGGGCAGGTACATTAGCTGGTCCAACCATTTTGTTGAGGTTTGGAGACGGTAAGCAGTGATCAAACAGTAAATGAAATAGATGCTGAAAATTCTAGGGATAGACTATTTACGTCTGGGAACGAAACGGTTTCAGCATTTGATACGACGTCGGCATTAGTCTGGTCTGACAGGTTCGGTGATGAATTAACTAGCGACCTCTCCTTGGACAAATACCATGGAACAGCAGCTGGGTTATCATGATCATACTGATTAATTTTACAGGACCACAACACTTTTCTAAATCTGAAAAGGTGTGTGTTGGAAACGTAGTACATTACAGTAACAGGAAAAACATTAGACACTAGTGGATTTAAAGTGAAAGTGGGTTAAAAATAGTGTATACTGTTTAACTGTCCAAGAAAGGCAGGCATGATATATTTTTCACTTAATAGACAGACGGCCTTTGCCTGAGAAGTCTCTAACTTCACAATACCTCTACTTCATGTCATGTGCTAGTAATGTACTCAGACTAATCAAGCAAAGTTCTGTACAAATATTTATGAATCGCGAATTAGTTGTGAACCGTCTCCTCCGCTCAGTGTATGACATTCTTTCAGAATGCCTACTAAAAACAAGCTAGCCATTACTTGGAATGGGACCTTATACATCATTAGCGACGGACAAAGGCCACCTACCCTCCTGTCGTGAACGGATGTCCGATAGAATTCCTTCGACAGGCATCCTACCACAGTGAAGGCACCTGTCAGTGCCGGGTCGCTACTGCTGCTGTAGACGGCTAGCTGACTGCACTAGCCCAGCATGCTAATTTACGTTAGATTGCTGGCAAACATACTACGTCACTTGAAACCGTATTTTCAGAACTGGCGCTAAGAAAGGTTAGTAGCTAACTAAAGCTAGCTTAACTTGCTTAAGTTCCTCGTGTGCGTTAATTAATTCGTGTTTAGCACGTATACATTAGAGGGTTAATAAGAGTGTCGCAGATCGGGGCATGAATCATAACGATTTTAGCTGTCTGACATTTTTCACTCTTTGCAGCTTTGGCCATCTGTATTGTCATGATCTGTTTGGATTTTGTGTGGAACAGCTTCCGGGTTATACGTTCGTTGTTTCACGGTCCAGCTGAAGGTTCCGGCCAATATGCTTGGTCTGTTTTAAAGTCACCATGCAGTTAATTTATTTCGATTTTTAAACAATCACTTAATGTCTAATAAAGGACGAATTGTGATTTTTTTGTTGTTGATAAAACTCTTAAATTATTTTTCAATCATGTATTTGCTAAAGCCTCCTGTAGCTATTAATACAAGCCTGACTGTGGGCGTTTAGAAATCCAAAGGTATTTTATTATGCCTTCATGTTAGGCTGACAGAATGGTCTAAAACCCACCCTCTTACACAGCTGAACAGTTACACTGGTATTATAATGATATCAGCCTTGTGATATTAAGAAGTTGTATAAAAGTAACACCACACTTGAATAGGCTGAAATTCAGACAGCTTTTACAGAAAAGGGGCATTATATGTTACTTTAATTGCGTTGGTAACCGTTTTTTAAGGAGAATAAGTAATCACAGGGGTTGTTGATATATTGCCACCATTGCTGAAAGCTATTCTGTATGTACTAGACACCGCAGAATGCCTGGACACAGCGGTTTTACCACAACCCCTCAAGCCTTATTGCTTACAAAACTCCTTGTGTGTTGAGTAAGTACCCTAAGCACAGTTTGAACTTCAGTAACAATAGTCATTGTAGCTCTGTTTTCCCTAAATAATGTGGTATGCCTGTGTTCATTCGGCCTGAAGATATTTTTACCAATAAAAACAATGAAAAGACTATTGGGATGCACAAACAAAACTGTAAAAATGTCATTCCTGGCATTATTGGGGATTTGCACACCACTTTGCACACCACCACGTCATTGCACACCACTTTGTCAGTTGTTTTGGTACATACACCACTTTGTCAGTTGTTTTGGTACATACACCACTTTGTCAGTTGTTTTGGTACATGCACCACTTTGTCAGTTGTTTTGGTACATACACCACTTTGTCAGTTGTTTTGGTACATGCACCACTTTGTCAGTTGTTTTGGTACATACACCACTTTGTCAGTTGTTTTGGTACATACACCACTTTGTCAGTTGTTTTGGTACATACACCACTTTGTCAGTTGTTTTGGTACATGCACCACTTTGTCAGTTGTTTTGGTAAAATCATGCAGAGAAAACACTGATTCAGTTTTTGCCCAGCAGGATGAATCTGATGTGGCCCATGCCAACCACCAGCCTGGAGATTTGCCCAGTGGTATGCAGAGAGATCCCAAAATACACCTACAGTCTCCTTCCTACCACTGATCGCTCAATTTTTTCCCCATTTAAACACACGATCAGCAATTCTGTATAGGTAGTAGAAGTCCACGCACTGGGTGGCTGGAGTATTTTTCTGATCTTCGGGTCCTTCCACTGAAACTGTCTGGTATGGACACATTGGATTTCAGGGAGCTCTGGCCCTGTGATATACTTAGTCGTCTGCAGCACCCTCTTCAGCCCCCTGCTGTCTGATGCCGCCAGTACATTTTCAAATGTTAGCTTTTTTTTTTTTTTTGTATCAGACGCTCTTATCCAGAGCTTGTTGCAAACGGTGCACTCAGTCTTCCAAGCGGCTGTCGGGAATGTCAGTTCTACAAGGAAGGACTCGGGGTGCTGTAGCAGAGGCCCACTGGCGCTGCAATTCACATCTCCGTCATAATAAAATGTATTTTAAACCAAGCATCGCTCCCCGGGGTGCGCCAAAGGTTACGTTTACAATCATTCTGTATGTGCATAAAGCTGACTTCTCCTATAATTTCTTGGACCTCGCGTTGGACTAGAAACCATTACATTGATTTGATCTTTGAAAATCATTCCATTATATTAAATGAAAACACATGCAAAGCCATACGATACACCCTCGGCCGGACTAGCCCCCCCCCCACCCCTGAATCTTTATCCTCTACCACATGTTGTTGGGCTTGATGAAATACTTACACTTTGAAAGGCAGTGCCACGCTTGTGATTAAAATGTCTGTTAATATCTCCAGGGTAGCTGTCCAGGGATAATAACAAGAGTCCGGAGAAATGAACCACACACTTCATTACCCCAAAGTGACTCATAAACACTCCTGAGGTTAGAAAAACATGATTTGGTGCCAGCGGTCGGTGTGTGGAGGTTACAGTAGGACAGCGGTAGTTTTTTCCCCTAAATGTCCAACCTTCTCTCCCCTAAGCCTCCCTGGGTGTGAAAAGACGTTGAAACTTGCCGACAGGTAGACCTCCTTGGTCCATCTTCGTGTATCAGCAGCTGTGTTGCATTTTAAAAGAATGGGTAAGATAAGATCCATCTTGTTTCGCTTTTTAATAAAATAGTTATATATTTTAGATTTGAATAAATGTAAGCTTCATCATTGGTCTAGAGCTCGAGATAATCAGATGCTTGAATATCCTATTGAGCCCAACAGGTGGCAGCAAAACACATTGTTTTAGCATTGCTTGTTGGAACCCTCATATTATGAGCATGTTGAGGTGATGTTACGACGATGTTGAGGTGATATTATGAGCATGTTGAGGTGATGTTATGAGCCCTTTGATGCAATGTTATGAGCATGTTGAGACTATGTTATGAGCTTGTTGAGGCAATGTTATGAGTATGTTGAGGTTACAGTAGATTAGATTAAACTTAATTGTTACTGAACAGTACAATGAAATGCAGTTAGCATATAACCAGAAGAGGACATAAAATGTACAAGTATTTAGTCTTTACAAATATTAAGTATAATGTATGTTACAAGAGGGATGTGCAGATGTGCAATGAAGGCAAATGCAAGTAAATGGCAATTGTAAAGCAGTGTCATAGTCCAGTAGTACACAGAGAGTAGTGCAACACGGTCCCTTAGAGGCAGAACTAACTGGTGGGCTGTAGGGTTAGTGGTTAGTGATGAGTCACTGAGTTCAGCTGGGTTACAGTAGATGGCAAGAAACTGTTCCTGGGCCTGCTGGTGCATGAACGGAGAGACCTGTACCACCTGCCTGATGGTAGGAGGGCAAACAGTTTGTGGCATAGATGTGAAGGGTCCCTGATGATGCCGCATGTCCTATACAGACACCGCTTGCGCTGGAGGTTCACGATGGCTGGGAGCTGGGCACCAGTGATGTGCTGGGCGGTTTTCACTACTCATGCAGGGCCTTCTGGTCGGCCACGGAGCATCCGCCAAACCTCACTGTGATGCAAATAGTCCGAATGTTGTTGATTGTGCTGCAGTAAAAATTCACAAGGATATCTGGGAAGACAGACAGGCTTTCTTCAGCCTCCTCAAAAAGTACAGACTCTACTGCGCCTTTTTGACCAGGGCTGAGGTGCTGATGATGTTATTAGCATTATGTTATTAGCGTCAGTTTGCGTGATGTTATGAGAATGTTGAGGTTATGATGAAACAATATCTACATACTTTATGGACTTTTCTGAAATTTCAAAGCCAATCGTTCCAGTTCCCATGTGAAATGTATACGTTTTGTGGCCTGTCATACTATTTTCAGAGATTTTCTGAGCACTCTGAGAGCAAATGGGGGCATCCCAACTCCCCTGGACGACGTGGTTATCATAGTTATCACAGAAAGATCTGGAGAAAGACCCTCTACAACGCAACAGCGGATGGTGGTAAGATTGCACCACTCGTCTGTCTGTGTGTTCAGCAAAACATATTTGCAAAAAAAAGCTTTTATGTGAAACGTATGTAATAACTCACATTGGCTGAAGTATTTTACAAAAGAAGTCTAAAGACAAGTAGTCACCTCAGATCGTAAGATATTCTACTTTTTGGAATAGAAGACAGTATTGAGACCAGATGATCTGGTTCACTTCATTCCATGTAGGCTTTCACTGATCAGCCACAGGGCTCCGTTTCCCTGTATGGAGTGGAAGTGATTACCTTTTGATTCGGATTCATACATCCAGTTGGATACCTGGCTCCGTGTCCATCTGTGACTGAGAGGTTCATTTTAATTTGGAAATCCAATAACTAACATTTGAAATACCGCCTTGCTGTGGGAATTCAACCCACGACCCTGGCGTTGCAAGCACCACGCTCGTACCATGCAAGCTACACAGAAATGTGTTGCCGGTCACATGTTCTGTACTAACAAAAGTGTCATGTAATGAATGTGTAGTAATTGTTGTGACCTTTATTTGGTGTTGTTTTGATCAAATCAAAAGAAGGGCGGGAGTTCATTTGATTTCCTTTTTGCGAACTACTCTGCATCTCAGACCGAAGGCTTGGAAACAATTCACAAAGAGAACATGCTAAAGTGTTTGTTCTACACTCTCATCCACTAACACCTGATACAGCTGAGACAATAACACGGTGTCTCTGGAACTGGCTGCAGACGGGCAGTTAAAACAACACTGTTTACATAGGCACGGTGAAGACACCTCGGAGGGGAACAGGCACTGCTCTGCAAGCCGATGTTGGAGAGCATGAACCCACACCTCAGGGCAACATAGTGAATATGCAAACGGCCGATGACACATTTATGGCCACGCGATCGTAAAAGAAACAAATCTTTGTCAATTGTGGGCGGACACACGTTAACGAAATGACAGGCAGATTCGTGTTTTTTATCGCTACGGTTTTAATCCCTTGATTTACTGGTTAAGATGACTAAGAACACGGTCCTATTTACAACAACAACCTGGGAGCAATTAAGGTTAACTGTCTGGCTCAGGGACAGAATGACATACATACATGTATGCTTCATCATGCTGGCTCAGGGATTCAATCAGGCAACCTTGTGATTACTGGTCAGATGCTCTAGGCAACCTAGTACCACATGCCACTACCCGTGTTTTGTTTTCAGAGTATAAAAGCAATACGCATTGTTTCAGTGAAAACATTTCCCATTTCCAGACCTACTTCATTGTGAAAGTTGACTTAAAGGTCTGGTAAACCTAATTTGCAATCTTTTACAAAAATCTGTTATTTCAGTAGATTGATAGCTACAATAATAATAGTGGAAGTGTTATCATAAACATACATTGCAATTATAATATATGTTGCTCCAATTATATGTTCTCATGGGGCCTCCTTAAAGCTCCTGGTGGAAGGCAGCTGTCCAGAGGCACAGAGGACCCTGCTGACTGCCTCTGGGAGGTTCTGGAACCTGCAAACTGTCGTTCCACTGGAGGCGTTGGTGGGAAGCTGATTCTGCAGGCCGTACGACCCCATGCTATACAATCAAGCAATAAATTGGCCGTGCGCATGTACGTTCACTAGTGCAGCTCTGATCGTTGGACAGCCGTGCGTCGTGACATTTTTTTAAACAGCACATGGATTCACTACTGTTGGCGGCTGCTGTGGTGACGTGTTTCTCGACAGATGCCACATGCAAATACCTATGTGCTGCCAGTCACTGGAGGTTTTTAGATTGTTAATGTATCATCAGCTGCACGGTCTGAGGAGGCAACAAAGCTAAAGAGGAATCAGCATCAATCATATGCCGTTATTTGGGTCCATATCTTGATGGGTGATTAGGATGACACTTAACGGATATATCACATGAACATTGGATGTTGAGTTAACAGGCACTTTGAAGGTGTGTTATTGGTTTTAAATATTGGGTTGTTGTCTGACCATGTCTATCTTTATTATATCTACCATATAAGCGAGGTCTCAAATGTCCAAACATCCAATGGTGTTACAGGGCAGCTCAACTGTGGTCCATCATGTTTTATTTCTCATGTGAAAGCCCTCCTACTTGGATGGATTCGGAGTCTTGTTCTGTTAACCCAAGGTTACCATTGCACTTATGTCTGTATTCAGATACCTGAGAAAAAATACAGAGAAACCCTATTGTATTGAATACGGTTAATATTTGGTTTGATACTTATTTGAATATACACTTTTCCTGGTCACGTCCTATTTGGGGTAATGTCAACTTTAAACCAGGGAAATGCAATCCAGGATTTCAAGATATGTACAGTGAAGAAAAAGTACTTTGCAGAAATATCAACCAAATACGATATTCCAAAGAATAATTCTTTCAAATATCTTCAACTTAGGAGTTTTTTATCCTCATCTCAAAACCATTAATTAGATATACCTGTCGCTTCCCCATTAGAGGTGAAAGTGAAATCCCTTTGGCAAGACATTATTAAAATGAGTGATCACATTTTATTTATTAAGGGAGAACATATTAAGGGCGAACACGGTGTAAAAATGTTTCCTGTGTTTTACTATAATTTGTTATGATTTGCAAGCTGAAAACGAATAAATATATTGTTAAAGAAAAGTTGGGTTGTTAAGACAAAACTGGTCCCCTAAGATAGTATGCTATGTCATGTTTGTGAATTTCATGGCTAACTTAAGGGATGCTAGTGATTCTACTTATATATCATGAACACATTAAGAACATATTACACATCCAGCCCAGCATGGTTGGTTTAAATAATAATATGCTATTCCCAAAAGTCCCAGCCTGGATCTTTAAGGAAATGTTAAAATGGGGGGCTGCGGTTGGTGGGTGTCCCTTTGGTTGATGCCTGGCAATGTGGGTGGATTGATTTCATGCCTGTTGGGCCCTGTCCGGGGCCTCCCCCGGGTAGGGCCACAGTGTCGCCGGACCCCCCGTCTCAGTTCCAAGGTGTTACGCTGCTACATTATTGTGCTGGGGGATATGAGGAATGCACTTTCTAACTTTTCTCAGTCTCCTCCAGTTTTAAATTTTAGGAGGAGATGAGGTCCTGGTCCACACCTGCAGAGTACCTGGTTTGGTGGGCCCGTTGCTGTCCCTGTCCTTGTCCACCTGGTCATACTTTTGACCTAGTCTAAAATCAAATAGACTCTGGATTTAGCCCAGAGAAATGTATAAATTATTCCAATTGGACTCTTAATATCTCACCCCCGGCACAGCCAGAAGAGGACTGGTCACCCCTCTGAGCCTGGGTCCTCTCTAGGTTTCTTCCTAAAATTCGTCCTTCTTAGGGAGTTTTTCCTAGCCACTGAAATCCAACACTACTGTTGTTTGCTCCTTGGGGTTTAAGGCCAGGTGTCTCTGTAAAGCACTTTGTGACAACTGCTGTTGTAAAAAGGGCTTTATAAATACATTTGATTGATTGATTGATTGATTAAAATGTCAGCTCCTCCTCAGAAAACAAGCCAAATGACAGATGTCTAATTTGTAACTGAGAAAAAAAAGCCCCTGCATGATAACTTTTTTTTGTCAAACCGAAACATGCAAAAGCACATTCATTCCTCATTCCCCTTGCGTCGCAATACCAACACCTGAGGAGAAATGTGTGAACACACTTCTGGCTGAGCCTGCGCCTCACCTGTATGAACATACACTGCGTTGGGGAAGTGCCATTCCTCTGTATGAATGGAGCATTGTGTCTTTGAATGGCAGCGTTGTCTCCACGGGCTTGTTTTTCACAGACATTGGAATGAAACCTGTCTTTTCTTGATTCCAGGGACGCAGATTCCTGTTGGACAACTTACCGTTGCCTGTGTTTTGTATAACATGTTCACTGTCTGTCCGGGTCATGGCCAAACAACGTGTTTGTCTTTGCATGGAGTAACTGCTACTCCTCCATAATGGTAGTGAGGAGGTACTTGGTGTGCAACTGCAGGTCAGTAGTTGTATATCAATGGTTTTTTTATGGTATGGCTCTCTGTCAACACTTTTTATTGTGTTGTGTTCAAAATCGTCAAATAGGTCATATTCACAATGACTAATAAAGGAATCTTTTTGATAGTCATGTAGAAACTTTACACTGAATGGCCTGGGGTGTTAATCAGAAAGAGTGCCTTTTTGTGCAGGTTGTGTGGCAACCACTATCCAATATATAATATATATTATTTAAGGATAAATAAAATAAACTAAAAGTTTATTTTAGACAAAATTAAGTCAACCAAATCTGTAGGAACCATGCCTTCTTAACAAACAAATTCAGATGTCTCCATTTCCTCATGAATACTTCAGGATAGTACATGTTGTAGTATACACTCAAAATCCAGACATTCAAACCCTCTGGAAGGACACTACTTGTGGTGTTATAACAGTAATAAAATCTTAAATGTTTTATTAAATGGCCACAAAAGTCAAACATCCTAAGTGCTGTGGTTCCCGACTTCCCAACCACCGCGGAGTCAGGAGAGGTTTTATTACCCACAATCGCTTTCATCCTTCCATCCATTTCTGTGAACGTTCAGGAAACTAAAACACGCGGGTGCCCTGCGCTGCTGTTCATTAATCCTCTCGGCGGGGAAGGCTGTCATTCGATCTCTCCCTGGCTCCTTCAGAGTTTCCCTTTCTTTGCGCAACGTTTCAACATTTCAAAGTTTTTGTCAGTCACATACAGATCGCAGCAGACGCTCCTGTGGTCGTTGTGAAGGTGCTTGTGACAAAATGAACAGCCTGCTGCCGTAGCCAAGCCTGGTTAAAGCCTAATTAACCCCAATCTCTGGTGAAACGCTGGTGAACGCATTGTTCCGTCTGGTTTGATCAGACTAGCTGTTGTGAAAGTAGAATGTGAGATTAAATGAGAGTTGATTCAACTCTATTGTCATTGAACAGTACAAGTACAGTACAACGAAATTCAGTTAGCCTCTAACCAGAAGTGAAAATAGTGGATGGCAGAAAATCTACAAGTATAAAATGTATAAAATGTATGTATATTACCAGTGGAATGTTCAGATGTGCATTGAAGGCAAATGCAGTACAAATGGCAATACTAAATGTGCAATAAGGCAAATAGAGGAGGGCAGAAAATGTACAAGTATTTACAAGTATTAAGTATATGTATATTACCAGTGGAATGTGGAGATGAGCAATGCTAAATGTGCAATAAGGCAAATAGAGCATGCAGACATTTTACAAGTATTAGGTATAGTGTACGTTACAACTGGGATAATAGTTGTTTGGGTACAAATGGCAATTTCAAAATGGCATTCAAGATGTGCAAATGAGGCAAAAGAAAGAGTGATGTATTAAGGAGGCATGTGCACCCGGGATGCAGAGATAGCAGCAATGAGATCCCGATCAAGGTAGACGTGTGTGTAACAACTGTAAAAAATGCAGGCACAGTGGCAATTATAAATGTGCAAAGACGAACATTGAAAGTACAAGGTGTATGTGCCACTGAAATGCAGGGATAGCAGCGGTGAGGTTCCTGAGGTAGACACGTACCTGTAACCACTGAAAACGTCTATTATCAGGAGTAGTACAAGGGAGTTGTGCAACAAGTTCGGGGGGGTATGATAAGTGATGGTCACAGAGTTCAGCAGGGTTACAGTAGATGGCAAGAAACTGTTCCTGAGCCTGCTTGTGAGGGAACAAAGAGACCTTTACTACCTGCCTGATGATAGGAGGGCAAACAGTTTGTAGCATGGGTATGAAGGGTCCTTGATGATACTGCGTGCCCTGCACAGACACCGCCTCCGCTGGAGGTCTGTGATGGCAGGATGCTGGGCACCAGTGATGTGCTGGGCGGTTTTCACCACCCATTGCAGGGCCTTCCAGTCGGCTATGGAGCAGCTGCTAAACCACACTGTGGCGCAGTTAGTCAGAATGCTTTCGATTGTGCAGTGGTAGAAGTTCATAAGGATCTTGGTGGACAGGTGGGCTTTCTTCAACCTCCTCAAAAAGTACAGGCGCTGCTGTGCCTTTTTGACCAGGGGTGAGGAGTTGAGGGTCCAGGAGAGGTCCTCGGAGATGTGGACACCCAGGAATTTGAAGGTGGACACACTCCACCTCAGTACCATCGATGAGAACTGGTGCAAGGCTGCAGCCTTTAGACTTCCTGTAATCCACAACAAGCTCCTTTCTTGGCGTTGAGGGCCAGGTTGTTCTCAGCGCAACATGCCGCCAGGCGCTTGACCTCTTCCCTGTATTGTCACTGATCAGTCCTACCACCGTGGTGTCGTCTGTGAACTTGACAATGGTGTTGGAACTGTGTACAAGGAGGCAGTCATGGGTGAAGAGGGAGTACAGGAGGGGGCTCAGCACACAGCCTTGTGGAACACCAGTGTTCAGGATCTGGGTGGAGCAGGTGAAGTTGTCTAACTTTACAGACTGGGGTCTTTTGTTTAGGAAGTCCAAAGTCCAGTTGCAGAGAGAGGAGTTGATCCCCAGGTCATGGAGTTTGTTGACCAGCCTAGAGGGGATGACCGTGTTGAATGCTGAGCTGAAGTCTATGAATGGCATTCTCACATAGGTGTTGGTTTTGTCCAGGTGGGTCAGGGCAGATTGTTGAGCCATGGAGATTGCATCCTTTGTAGACCTGTTCAACCGGTAGGCAAACTGGTAGGGATCCAGTGTTGGGGGCAGGTAGGAATTAAGGTGGGCCAGAACTAGCCTTTAGAGATTTAGAGAGTTAGAATAGTAGCAGATCCAAGTTGAGTGCTGGGCTTTTTTTGGTGTAGTCTTTTAAAGGCAACCAGAGTTTTGTTTTTGTACTGAACTGCAGTGAATTGTCATTTGTGGTATCTAACGAGGGTTTGATTTTCAACCTAGGTTTTTTAAATGTTAGGCCCTTACAAACAGTTGTGTATTTCTATTCTGGTGTGGACCAGAAAACACTGTACTGTATACTAACATTGAGTGACTAAGAATGCATTTTATTTGAGCCTGCCAAATGGGCCCACCATGCCTGGGCCTGGGACAACATTCCTGGTTGTCCCTCCTTGTCAGTGTCACTGCACAGACCTATCTATTGAGACTGCCTTGGACAATTCGTTACGCAAAAAAATATTTTCCTACCTCGATCGCAGCCCGTTTACATAACCCATTTCACTGTTTCATCTGCATGACTCCCAAAGTAAGCAACTGAGTGCGCGAGTAGCAGACAACTGCATGAGCAAAACCTTATTTCTAAATCTCATCAGCGGAGCCAACTTCCAACGGCTATGCAATGCATCTTGCATTTTGCATTCTTAATGCATTTTGAAAGAGAAAATCTGAGTTAGCGCTGCTAGCATAATATCCTGCTGCTAGAAGAATGGTAATGAAGCCTTGAATGGCCATCACTACTGTAGACGTTCTCGCAGGCAGTGGTGCCAGGTTAAGCAAAAAATGTCCAGACCAACGACTGCTCAAGAGCAGCTCTAAATGCCTGAAAACCAGCCAAACTTTTGTTGGTGCTCAATTGACTATTTTACAAATGAACCCCATCCACACCCCCACCCTTTTGAGGAGCAGAGCCTGCAGATTCTAGAGGGAGCTGGAGTGATGGAGAGTGATTAGGCCAATACACTGCCTCCGCACACATTTCATGTAATTACATCAAAATGACGTTTTCTGGAGTAATCAAAGGGTTGTTGACTGTTAACAAATCAATAATGACAATATATAAATCAATAAAACACAAATATGTGGTAGATTTATATTTCTTTTAAAACCCTAAACCTGCTCACCCAGACTGCATGGCTCTGGTTTCCTTACCTTAACCTAACCTTAACCAAGATCTAACAAGATCTAAATGTAACCCAGCCGTTAATGCCTAATCCTAAACCTAACCTGTAATGCTTAAACCTTAAATAACTTAAATTCCAACACTTGCCTTAGGAAGGTTTGATCATCTTTTACTATCCTTGTGAGGACTTCTGGTCCTTATTCCATCTGTTAAACTAGAAACACACACACACACACACACACACAGAATAAGGAAATGGTTAATATGTCGTCCCCCACAAATGATGCCATAATTTTGTAAAGGCTGGATATCAGTTTAGTCAATATCAGGACAGTTTTCTTTATTAGGCCTACTATTCAGAAAAATATTCTGTTGAGCAATCTATGTCTTTAGATGGTGCCATATCACATTTCATGCAGGTAGGTTATTCGGTGCCAACGGAGTAAGATCCATGTCGCCCTCCCCAATTTCATCGTGGGGGACAAAAACACAGACACCAAGTCGGTCACCTGTTTGAAATTTAAACGTCAGTTGGCATAAAGGCTTACCCCCTGCATAGATGCCCCTGCTACTCACCGCATGGCAATGCGTTCAAGATGTGACAGAAAGTCTGGCTTAAAGAGTCTGAAAAAACGAACACACAACACATAAAAACACACACACAATTAATCAAGTCAGATAGTAGGGAAAAAACTCTGAATTGGTTTCCAGATATTTCCCCAAACCAACCTGGGACCTGATCATGTGTTTTCAATATTGTGTGTACATGATTTAAGGGCCTGACATTTTGCTGCCCATTCTGGATCCAATTCCCACCTATTTACCGAATATCGGGACCTGTAACCTGGTATCCATGACGCCGCGCTGCTAAACGACTTCAGGATCTGCATCTGTCAAGCTGTTCACGGTTCATTAATATTCAAACCGTAGATTGCCGGGCTGTAGGAACCAACCGTGACTGATTAGGGCCTAAACCGCTTGCCAAACGGCCAACCCGACTCCATGCCCCTCCGAGTGAAGGACAGGAGGAGAAAAAGGTGGGAGCAGAAGAAACAGGAGAAAGAGGGGAGGTGGCAGAAAAGGAGGAGAAGAGTTGCTACTAGTTATTCTGTTTTTTTTTTTGGAAAGTTACTGTTATCGTTATAAATCGTGCTCGATTTGCATAGTGAGCAAAGGTAGGGTTTCAGAAGTTCTCCGAAATCAGGCAGGGACTCTGCTGTCCTAGGTCCAAGCAGAAGCTGGTTCCATCACTGGGGAGTCAGCACAGAGGGAGGTTTTGACTGGCCTGAGCACAGGCTGTCTTCCTGGAGGGTTGGGACAGCCACTTTTCAGGTTTTATGTGTTATATGAACAGGAAACAGAAGGTATTAGGACAATTCACTGTAATGCTTGCGTGACGGTTTCCCCACAATAACATAACAGTGAAGTCCAAGTGTTGAGAAGTCTAACGGCAATAGAAACTGTCTGGGTCAGTCATAGGATTTGAATCCCCAGTTTCTCTTTTGTCCACTAGGTGGCATCATTACCACAGGGGATTCAGTACATACTTAAGGTGCATGTTGTCCATCCATCCATCCGTCAACCTCTTTCGAACCATGAATGAAAGAAACCTGTTGCACTAAACAAGGAAACCCTAATCCAAGAGGAGATGTTAAAATGTGCGAGGTATTGGCTTTATCGCCTTCTGCTAGATGTTTATGTATTTGTACAGTTTGATTGATGAAATCCCACTTGGAGGTGTCATTCCTTCTCTGTCTAGTCCCCTGCGACCCTGCTCACGATGACACAATGAAAGCTAGAGAACGACTTGGCGAAACACATGAGGGATGAACAAGAGTTCAGCAGGGGTTCGCTGTCAATGCAGTGTCGTAGGTTGAGTGCCTATCCACTGATATCACAGAAAAAACACCAGTAAAATCAGTGGAAAGAATTACTCAGGGGTCTCAGAAGGACGACTCGACATTCAGGAAAAAGGACCTGTTACCCTGTTGTCACAAAACAACATACTTGAACATTGAGCAATCTTACCTTCTCCCCTCGGAGGAAGTCTTTGTGGAGCCGTTGTGGTTATCTTCAGTAAAAGAGCCGTTCACAGTCCACCGATAATCCGCTGTAAATGAGAGTATTCACAGTAGAACAGTAGAAGGTTTTCCAAGCCTTCCTTCATGGGGATGTGCGGACATTCACTCGCTAGTTCTGTGGTAGTTGAAGTCTGACACATTTGGTCAACTTTTCTCAACACACCTTACACCTGACATTGTTTGGACCTTGTGATCTTGTGTGTGTCACAACAAAAGTTTTGTGAGCGTAGCATACCAATCTCACTACTGCTGGTTTACCAATGTGTTCTCTTAAATCTAGAACCAAAGATTATTCATAACGGAGACGGTGCAGGGAAATAGTTTAACATAAGCGCCGGCGTAGTACAAACAAAGCCCTGTCTTCCCACGAATGCTGATAGACACCTTTTCGTATTGTGGGAATGTTCTTAGGATTCAAATACTGTTTGCCGAGTTGTGCAGAGTACCAGAAGCAGTCGTGAACAAGTCAACCATTGACATACATGAAAACATTTACAGTTGCGTTCATGGGCAGATCAGTAGCACAACCCATACTAAGATCTGTCCAATTGGATGCTCAAATTGCTCCCACATTGGAAATTTCATGCAAATAGCCGACTATGCCTGTCGGGGACAATGCTAATTATCCTGTAATGTATACCGAGCAGGTCGTTAGAAAAGAAAAATGAACAACAGCCTTATTATTTCAATTCTGCTTCCTTCTAATCTGTAGGATTCCAGCTGCGTACACTTTGGACCTCGGCGGCTGATGTGGTGGGGTTTTGTCGGGCCGTGCGTCGATTCGTGCCCTGGCTGCGAACGGCAGTAGGAGCAGCTGTTTCTCTACTACGCATTGTTGGTGACACACAGCACCCTCGGAAAACTGAGAAGAGAAGGCAAGAGGAGTCGATGCTGACACAAAGTTGTACTGGTCCCTACACTTGGGAAACACGTGGAAAATGTGAATATAACCTGTGTCATGGCATTCTCACAAAGGTCTTGTGAATTTGATTGAATCAGTGTCTGTCCCCCCCAGGACAGATTTTCCCCACACCCTGTTGCTAAATGTGCAAATGTGTGTTTTTCACATAGTGTCGTATGGCTCTGGGTTTTATGTTGCATTTATTTCCAAAACGTTGTGCGTTTGCAATGTTGTTGCCAGGTCTCTATTGAAAGGGAGATTGTTGATCTCACTGAGACAAACCTGATTGAAGATGCAGTTTTGCAATGAACAAGATAATTAAAAAAGCTCCCATTTTGGGCTGCATGTGTAATATGTTGTTTAAGTAGAGTCACCGTCATCCCTCAGTTAGCAATGAAATGACAACTGAACGCAAGTAGTTTTGATGAGAAGTTCAAAATCGAATGAAAAAAGAGTCAAAAGTTGTGTCTCCCACCAGTGGTGGGGGGGGGGGGGGGGGGCTGGGGGGGGGTGTAAGATAAACATCTGACAAACGTTGATTTTGGCTTGACATTTCGACACAGCCAAAGCAGGCATTAAACACCCCTGGTTGTCACTGCCAACAATGTTTACAGCTAAACCAAGATAACCCACAGGTTGTTGTTTCCAGTAGGAGAATACTGAGGCCGACTGGGTTGAACGTAGGATGGGATCTGGGCACAGGGAAACTCATACTGGTCAATATTAATATATTCTAGAATGTTTCTGTTATGAGTCGGCTGCTCTGTAAAATACACGTGTAATTACTCATTTTACCCAGCCCTCCTAAACGACCCCCTTTCTTTCAGCTTTTAACACTAGTAAAGTCTCAAATACTCAGGATTCTAGCTTTTGGAAGAGAAATCTAAATGGACATCAGATGTTTCATCGATAAGAAAGTTGTCTGAGCGTCGGCCCAGTTCCAACTCACTCCACAGGCTTCCACTGGCCGGTCACTGGGCTTCCTCTTCCCTGTGGAGAGTGGAAATGATGGCCTGATGCTTTAGATTTATACATCCGGAGAGAAATCTCACTCTGGCTATGTTTGGTGACTACTGCGTTAAGTAGAAATGATGTCCTTTTCAGTTGTCTATCCTATCCTTTGTGTGACGAAACATATGATACGGTCATCAAAACCACAATATCTTTCACCGATGATAGAGAAATCACCTGGATCTTAGCGGATCTGGAATTATTTCCTCACGTCTGCAGTGGAATTTCGTTTTTTTGTTTCTTTGAATGGGCACAACAACGGCAGGCACCATCAGAAATACGATTTTCTAATCAAATCGTTACTGAGCCGCAGGTTCTGATACCCATCGGCAATCGACACATACTGCCTTATCCTGATCGATCTACTTCCTCTGAAAGTGGAAGCCGTGCACAATACCTGCCGGTTTGTCTTTTTTTCCCCCCTCCACTTTTCAACCAGATCAGTTATGTTTGGTCATTACCCAGGAACCAGACTGTGACAGATAAGGCCTCGCCCAGCAACCACTTGTTTATTTCACAAAACTTCTCAGGGGATTGAGGTTTGTGTGTGACTGTGCGTGTGTGCGCACGTGTGCAATGCACGTACGCCGGTATGTGTATTTGGGTGTGTGTGATTTGCAACCACTGCCAAGCTCACGCCAGAAAAGCAAACAAAAGGCCAACGTGGCCTTAGACATACTTGAGGGCGAGCGGCTGTTATTCTTTCCCCTCTAACCAAGCAGCAAATCACTGCGGAGCTACTGCTGCTAACAGCAGTCATTTTCGGGGGGGAGGGGGACACTTATCTAGCCGGATAATCAGAGCGTCTGGAAGCGGAGGGCTTTTCTGAAATCACGACCGATTTGGACGGGGGTCATTGGGTGACTTGCAGTGGTGATTATGGAGAATGCCGGTGCTCCACGGCTGTAACTGCCCTTTTGGCTACGGTGAGACTCCCCGTCAGAGCTGTGGTAATAGAAGTTTTGAAGCCTGGACCTGGTCCAGAAAACCTGTGACTGATTCATTCAGATTGAGATTCAAAATGGTGCGCGTGCACACGCCAAGTCGCTAACAGTAATTACTCCATCGGTTTCTTTCAGTCCACACACCCCTTGTAAGAGATAACTGCTACTCGGCTTTAAGGCATCGCCCCTGGACTACTGTACTCGACAGGAACGTGTAACTGCCTAACGGCGCTATTTTGAGTGACATTACCAATGTTCACTTGTTGAAATGACCAAAGTCTAATAGGGGTGGGTGTTTTTTTTTTAAAGACATCGAATGCATAGCAAAGGTAGGCATTACCATACATTTTACACAGTTTACAAGCCAATAACCTTCCCCCAAGGGAGAGTAGTGAACCGGCAACAGCCTGGATCCATTATAGCGTCGATAGGGAGCCGCTTTCAAAAGACACCGCAGAGAGTTCTTCTCTGGTTGAATCTCAACTCTATCAAGACTCAATTTAAAACAAAGCCTCCTAAATCAGGACAGCATGCAATTAGATAATAGAGTGTACAATGGAAATGCATGTGGAAGTGCATGAATGTTATTTGAACAATAAGGACCACCACAAATAGACATCACAGACTCATGCAATATTATTATAATATGAAACATGGAATAGTGGTAAAAACGCAAGTTACTTCAAAATTTCTTCGTTCGTACGTTTGGAAGTGTGGCTGTGCTTCTGGTACAAATAACATTAAGAGTTATACAACTCAAATACAACTGAATACAACTCAAATACAACTGAATTCAACTCAAATACAACTAAAAACAACTCAAATGCGAATACCACTGATAATCTAGCATGTCCCAATCTCATATGTGTTGTGTTGTATTCTACTAGCAAACTGGCACTGAAGTCAAGTATTTGACCTCACTGAAAGTATTGTTTCCAAAGCCTCTCATGGCAACCAAATTTAGCAAATTTGGATTTTTAGGGCGTTAGGCTGACTTTAACGTTAAGAAGCCAAAGTCGAAAAAGTTGAAGCCCGCGCTGAAGTAACCAACTGATTCATGCATTGTGTCAGCGACAATTATATGCTCCGACGGCCCTGATTTCAAACGCTCCAATAGCACGCGCCGATCTAGGTGCTAGACAACAGGCGATGAAACAAAATAAACAACCACCCCGATGGGGAAATGTTTTCAGCCCCCTCTCATATTTATGTCATGAGTTGTACGGTGGCCAACTGTCGTCACCAGATTAAGATCGGGTTTGGGTTCGCTCATTGCCCTCGCGGTGCCTGGCCTGGATGAAAGCTATAATTAAAGCCTTCAATGGAGGCCTTTAGTCTGTCCGCCTTTGTAAAGTGAACAACCTGAAGTATGCACACCAAGATTTTGTGGTCGCATGGGGAAATACCTCCTGTATGTGTATAGAGGTCCGGCATAACAGGAGCCAAAATACCAGGACTCCCGGCCAGTAGCATTCACACACTCGCCTTTGCACACACACACCGACACACATTAACGTGTGCATATACATACACACCCACACACACACACACACACAGACCTGGCTACTGTAGTGGTGAAACGGCACAAGTTGAAATCCAAGCCAGTTTGAGACCCCCCTTCACCTTGTCACAACTCATGTTTGGTGACATGACTTAATATTTCTAGGCAGAGTAAGCATTAGTTAATTCTGCCCTGTAAAAGCACTTAAAGCCACCGGCGCTTATTTAACACAGGGATTAAACAAGGAGAGACTGATTTAAGCTCCTTTCGTGAAACGGGCAAACATTGCCATCGACCAGCCATTTCCAGGAGACTGGCTCAGGTAGTGAATAAGGGTTTCTCTTGGTTAACGCCAATGCTTAATGAATGTAATGTGGTAAAGGCCCAGTTCTGAGTTTAATTTGGTGTGCTTCATTTGCATGTGCTCTCAATGTGTTGGCCGTGTGGTCTCTGTGATCCAACAGAAAAAAGCTGCTCAGACGCTTCTATTTTGAGGATCTCAATTTAAAACCACAAACAGAAATGCATTCAGCAGAGCAGTGTTTCCACAGGGATTGCTTTAAACATTGCTAGAATGGAAATATGCTTTAAACGTACAGAAGACATTTCCCACCAAATGGCTCAGTGACTTGAGAAATACGTCCTTAGGCAGGTATTGACAAGTCCCTGCAATTGCTGATTGCCCATAACAAACAAAAATCAATTGTGAAAAATCAGAAATAGGTGAAACAGAAGCCAAATTATATATTCCCAAACAAATGTATTATTTCCAAATAAATATACAAATGTCAGAAACAAATATAAAAAAAAATGCCTAAAATACATACAAAAATAAATGGCCAAATTATAATATTTTACATCCTACCCTAAAATGACCCTAACAGCAATATGGACGTACATGACTACACTGACAGAGCCTGTGTCTATACCAAGTTAAGTGAAGAAATCTGCATCCCATCAAGAATATCTGTTTCATGCAGCAAGGGGAAGCCTTTAACTGACCAGCTTCAGAGCCTCCACAAGAAGGCCATAGGGCTTTTTGATGAGCCACAGAGGAGAAGCCAATTAAAAATCTAGATATGTAGTGTGTCAGTTGTGTAGATTGAGAAAAAGATGGATTAAGAAATTGTGTAGATTAAGAAAAACAAACACAAGCTTGGAGCCAGGCTAAACAAAATTCACCAGCAACAGATTACCAACTACAAACCCAAGCTCAGACCGTTTTACTGCAGATTTGACTCTTAAAGGCCCCTCATTCACCAGGCGATCTCACCCAACCCTTTCTTTCCCCTTGCCTTACCATCAACATGGAGCTACTGTATAATACATTCTCACCAAGCCGAGGATGTACAAATTGACTGTTTGCGGACTTTAGCTCTGGAAATAATAACACCATTCCAGAACTATTAGTATACAACACAACCTTTCCCAACTGAAATATGGGTGTCCAACCCATGTTTGTTCTGTGTGCGGATCCCCTAGAGCACAATTCTCGGTCCACTATCTCTCCTTGCCTTCTAAGGCAGGTCCCACTAATGACAGTGCCTGTAAAGAAGGTCCCACTAATGACAGTGCCTGTAAAGCAGGTCCCACTAATGACAGTGCCTGTAAAGCAGGTCCCTCTAATCGAAGTCCCATTTAACTAGGTCTCTCTGAGACAGGTTCCTCTAAGTCAGGTTCCTGTAAGTTAGATCCTTCTAAACCCAGTTTCTCTTGAGGACAAGTCCTTCTAAACCAGGCAGCTTTTAGCTAGGCATACATCTAAAACAGGTCCCTCTAATCCAGGTCTCTCTAAACAAGGTTCCACCAACCAGGTCTCTCTTAGCCAGGGGCCCGTCCATTTGTTTCCTGTATAATAACACGCAGGCTTACCCAGACTCAGAATGAAGTCCTTGTGTTTCCACTAAACTCTTGGAGTGATTGGATTAGAAGAACACCCTCTCCCACACACCAGCATACAGACCTACCCCACTGCCTCAACCAGCCTGTTACACATCTGTCATTGGGAAGCGCTTGGCATCTTGGCAACGGCAGATCTCAGCACCAAACTCTCCACGCCAACCAGCACCGCCCAACCCCCTCGTCCCCCCCACCCGTGCAACAGGTCCTCGTAAACCAAGTGCTGAAATCTCCTGGGGGGCATCTGGATTTATGAGTACATCATCATTACACATGCACATTTATAGTCAATAACTTAACACAGGCTTCGGGGCTGGAGGCCAATGGTCAGATTTACATGTCAGAGTCTTTGTGTGGTAGCAGGCCGACCTGGTTTGGTTTCAGGGGTGGGATTGTGTCCGACACAGACTGCTGCCGGCTAAATCTGGTCCGGCACATGTTTACAAATATCCTGAGACTTGCCCTGCACAAATAAATCCAATAAACAAAAATTTAAATCACTAATATGGTGTTAGGATGGGGTCAGATGTCCATAGATGTTGTGTCAGAGACACTTGGAGTTGTTATTAAACCTGCCAGCCAGGTTTATACACGAGGACCAAGAAAACATGGAGGGGAAGTTCTAGTCTATTGAGAAAAGCTGTGTGTTGCTGGGGTTACTGATATTACTTCAAATAAACCAGCAGGTTACAAAATGAACTGTTTGCATGACCTCTGAGGTTTTGAGATAAAGTAAACGATTTCTTTCTGAATAACTTTAGATTTCAAGATTATCTTTGGCCCGAGGTTGAAAGTGCCTTGAAGTTGCCTCTCACTGGGTTCCACGGGACATGCAGTCATCCAGTTTGGGTTTTACTCTTGGACCTTTCAGTGAACCAACATTTCAGCACTGTCAGCGTCACAGCATGTCATTGTGTGTTTGTTGTTGCATTTCGACAGGCAGATTTTACTAATCGTAATTTTTTTAAATTAAAATCCATCCATTAATGAGGTAAAAAATAAGAAATATCCCACTCTCTGCATCACAGAAAACTGGTCGGTGTTGCTAAAGAAACAAAATGATGTTTTCTTTAAAAACGAGGCATTTTTATGTTTGTCAACGTGAAAACCACAACGATCCCATGATCATCTTGGTTATTAGAGGTGTTTAATGCCGACACTTGGAAGGTGTTCAGGATGGGGCCCGAGACCTTTTCATTCCACAGCTGTTGCTTCAGCTACATTTCAGAAAAACTCGCTCAGTTTACAATCATGAAGCTCATAGAGTATGTGACTGTGCACCATACATGGACAACATACCTGCACCATACACAGGGGTTTGTAGTTGTAATAAACCCTCGGTTAACTCCTAACCAAAACTGTGTGAACCCACATACCAAGGCCCCCAAATCGGTACTTACGTTTAATAGTGCAGTTTACTTACTCACGAAAGTATTTCGGTTCATGTAGTAATGTATTCACTTATATCACAACATTGAAAGAGACAGGAGTTTTTCCTTCATCTGAAGTCATAATCCAAGGCCCAAAACCCACAAATCATTGTAGACCAAAGTATTTTTTTTTTGTTGCCAATTCCTCAACAAGTGTGCCAAGTTAGAAAAAAAGACATCAAATTAATTTGTTGGTTACCCACATATGCTGTCCGTATGCTGGGTTTATTTTTTTCAGATTTTTTTTATTTTTATTGTAGACTAAATAAAACATCTTTACAATTGACATCTTGTTTTGTAAGTCTGAAAAATCTATATGGGAAATGGAGCACAGTGAGGTATGTCTAAAGAAGGGAAATGGGAGAAAAACTCTCTGGGAAGCCACCAATGTAAAATCCTTGAACTCACCTTTTAAGGCACATTTTTGGCGAGAAACAAATTCACTGTGGAATCGGACTCTTCCCATTTCCATATCTTAAACCGAAGGAATATGTAGTGAGGTCAAGCAAGGATAATGTAGCACAGGGTCAGTTTTGAAAGAGATGCACAGGCCGTTTCTTCAAGGCCTTTCCAACACGTGGAGTACAGTATCCCTTCCAGGACACAGTCACGCCTCCAGACATGAGTCAAGGCGATGACTGGTCATCCAAGGTTGTCGTAAAAACCTGTTTCCAGACCCAATACGATCCCCTACCACCTCATTACCGGCGTTCATTATATCTAACGCAAATGACTATTCATGCCCTATAATCACTTTGTTGTGTTAACATCCCGACGTCTCCCTAACATTACCTCAGCAATGGTAAATGCTGCAGGGATGGGGTGGGTGAAGGGGCTCCAAGAGAGGAATGAGTCAGACTAATACAAAAAAAAAAAGGAGTGGAAAATGCATTGTTTACTTATCAGAAAACAGGTGCGGGGGGGGGGGGCGGTAAAAAGAACCCTCTTAACAACAGTGGTGAGGGTTTATTTTCCACAGTAATAGGTTATTATTAGGCACTGATCTACCCCGCATACCTCACACCCCTTGTAGTCCCCACCCCCCACCGAACTTCCAACCACATCAGTACTAATTGCCCACAGACGTGCATTTCGCATTTGATGGCCCACAAGTACAAGTCTCAGAGCCTAATAAGAGCCCGGGGTTGAGTCTGTGCCACGGGGTAAACACGGTCTGCACACGGCCTGCACACCTCACCCGTTTGTTCCGCGTTCTGCCCAGTGGGCCCGGGTTTCGTCCATCCAAACAGCCCAGCTCCACTCCTCTTGCGCCCAGCCAGGGTACTGGCAGCGGCCCCCGGCCACTCGCCGTGGCGCCGGGAGACCGGCCGCACCTGGACCCGCTCCGGGTCTCACAGAAGGTGTTAAAACACCAGGAGCACTTGTCTGCTCCGGCAAGAAGGATAGAAGCAGAGGGAAGAGCGTGGTGGAGGGAGGGATTGGGGTCCGTGGGGGGTGGGTGGGGGGGGGGGCAGCGCAGGGGAACATATTAACGAACAGGTGCAAACTTCAAATTAAAGCTCACACTAACGCTCCCATCGTAAACGTTTTATGTGCGTGCATCTGTTTCTGTGGCTGCAGTGTGATGTAGCGGCTTTTGAAAAAGGGCCTGTGTTTTTCTAGGTTGCACTTGTGGTTCGGTTATGCGCGATGTGTCCGTCTTTGGAGATTTATTTCGCTGCGGGCTGGGGGGGTCAGGGGGGGGACTCGGGGGGGTCGGGGGCTGGCTAGCCTCTGTGTCAACTAACTGCTAAGTACTTGACGATGGTACAATGTAACCTATTTCCTTACAAAAAAGTCTTACTGTAAGGACGCGGTGAATTATCTTAATTGAAGAAAACATTTCTGAGTGTCTATTTGCAGCACAGCAGACACACAGCAGCTAGTTGCCTATTTACACCCACCCAAATAAATGAGGTTATGCGTAGCGGATTGCTACGTGCATCAACGCAAACAATTGCTCACAACAGGTAGAACTGATACTAGGTATTCTGGGTGTTTCTGTATCAGTGACATGCATACACAGGCTGTAGTAATAAACCTGAAACGTACAGATGAATAAAGTCATTACCTCACCAAATCATAGGGTGTTTGCCATGTAATAGTCAAAGAAAATGTAGATTGACGCAAATAGTATTGGTGTGTGATTAGTTTGAGTGTTTGCACCCGGGTAGTTGGTAACAGACACATGGGTACAAATTGTCTGGCATTATATACACCTGAGAATAAAGACAAACGTGGACTATTTCCACCCAGCGTACAAATATCATTGTTGGCTATGGACACCTGGGTGCAAATAGCATCTGCCATAACATTTTAAGAAATGTTCATTTTGGTTAAACCTTTACACTACCTCACACCATCTCAAGCGTGATTATTCTATATATTTTTTTTTTTCAGAACAGAGACCAAACCCATTTAGATTTTGTTTAGGTTTGCCTTGAAAATGCATGGCACACGTTAATCTGTAACCGAAGGCCACAGTGTAATGTGGGTTCCCAACCAAACGCCTTTTAGCCAAACAACCTATCTTCTCATGTCAATAAACTACAACATTATGTACAGCCTGTCATGGACTGAATACAAGTGGGAGTTTTTTTTCAGCAACAGTGCTACTTATGTGTGTAACTTTAACTGATGACAGAAGGAGGTTGTAGATGTGGACCTCTCTGTAAGATGAGACATCCAATCATTTAACTAGCTTGAAACCCCAGCCTAATACAAGACAAGTGTAGAGTACAATGCCCTGCTAGGTGCCACTGCCTTCTGGAAGATATCTTCACATTGGTAGAAACACTAGTGACAAAGCTCATATTTTCAATCCTCTAACCCAGTGGTCATCATTTGGTTCCACCATAGATTTTTGTTCATGTTTTTATTTGTATGGTTCACGGTCAGGTTTCTTAAAAAATTTATAATACATTCTTTTACATGATTTTACCATGATTTTAAGTTCTTAACAGTTATCTTCAATATAGTTTAAAAATGCAAGTTAGCTGATTCTGTGGTTTCAAACATGTTAACGTTCTTTATTAAGAAATGAGAATTGACTTGCCTACATTGAGGGTAGTTTGGGGTAAACTGTCCCCCCAAATACATTTCTGATATGTTAGAAGAATATAAACTGATCAGGGCTCTTAGATCTATGAACACAGGTCAGCTAGTAGAGCCCAGAGTCCAAACTAAACATGGAGAAGCTGCATTTAGCACTTATGCTGAACACAACTGGAATAAACTACCAGAAGATCCTAGATGTGCCCCAAATGTATCAATTTTTAAGTCCAGGTTAAAAACACTTCTCTTCTCATGTGCCTATGACTGAGCACTTAAACTTAACCACACTGTTTAACCTTACAACTTCCTGTGTTTTTATCCCATCTTTATATGTTTTCTTATTGTATTTTTTATTATTATGATGTTTTCAACTGTTTTTATGTTTTAATCTGAGTATTTGTTTTTATGTTATTGTACTTTCATATATTTTTCTTTGTAAAGCACTTTTGAATAGCTTCGATGTGCTATATAAATACACATACTTGCTAATATCAGTGTCTATTTGCTGACACAAAATAAATGTTTAGTCATTTTTGTATGTTCAAGATGGCTATGCTTAGGGTAATGAATTATAAAGTAAAATAAATGGCTACAGTTGACAGATTAATGTGTATTGAATCAAATGTATTTTTTAGGAAAGGGGCATTTTTCCCAGCTACTTGGGTAAGTTGCCCCCCAGGGGTTCTTATCCTAATAGAAGATAATGCCTAAGGGTTTTACAAATTTGGCCCTGTATATATACCCCACTTACCTTTTCTTTACATGCCATTTCATACAGTTAAATTAATTATTATAAAGGCAACATTTTAAATCCCAGCAACAGTCCTAAAAATTTGATTCTGAAGAAAATGTTTGTAATAGTTGGCTGAGCATGTATGATGATACAGAGGAATCTTGTAGTTGATTAAGACTAGTGGCAGCCAGTGGAGTTGTTAAAAAAAAGAATGGTGACATGCTGTGGTTTTTGTGAGAGTTACATGAGGGGGGGCGTGTTGCCCCATGTTACCCTACATCATATAGGGGAAAAAAATAGCAAACACCTCTTTCAAAAGCAGTCTCATATGCCTTCCGCAATTCAAAGATGCCAGACAAGAAATGGGAAAATTTGATTGTGTTTTGAAACAACTAATGATTGAAGAGCAATTATTGAGAGCAGTCATAAACATTAAATGACTAAAGGCTTCATGAATAACAATGCTACTGTTACTACCTCAATGATTAATATCACATTATTGTGATGAAAGCATTTTCGCATTGCAAGGCTTGACAGCTGTCTGAGTTAGGATATTTGCCACACAAAAATAATTGATTGGGACGGATAACATGCTGTTTTTCGTTCTTGAGGAATAGAAGATCAGTTCTAGGTGTGCAACTAAAAGCACTCAAAGTGTCACAGAGAGAGAACGCCCTTCATCCATGTATACGCGCAATAAAAATATTGGTACTATCATTCATTAGTTCTGATAATGACCTTGTTTAATTGGTCTCTGTTAGTTTTCGCTGGTAAATAGGTCCTTCACTCATAATGATATTTTACATCTACTTAATACCTTCTTACACTTGATTCCATGACATCCAGTAGGACTTTTCTCTTCACTGACGGGCCAAATATACCCTGACAAAAGTGGGCACCCACACACACATAATGATCATTTTGGCAGCTCTTGAAAACCAAGGAAACTCGATCCATCGCATACAGGGTTTTCAGTGCAATGCCCCCGAGGAATGTTTTGGAAAAAGCGAAATCCAACACACGATATAAAATGAGTCAATCACTGATTGAATCATTTGAGTAGGCCGACTCATGTGCCTTCTATTACTGATCACGAATGAGCAAGAGGCTGAACCAGCATGTGCAATTCCATTATAGATGCCTCTTTGATAGTGTTGCAAGACTAAATTTAATATGGAGGGTATGCATGCAGAATTCCATACATTACAATACTTGGAGTAGAGAAAATGTGTCCTGCAAAGTTTTTACTACGACGATTGTGTGAAAAGGCAATTTGGGACATGCACCATTAAACCCCTGTGGAGCCATTCCAATTCATTTGTGAATACAGAGGTTAAAGGTGATGATACTGGCAGTCAAGATTTTAGTCAGAATTTGGGGCCCTTTAAACTCACCACATGGCTATTCAATCTCTCTCAGCTGGGACCCCTTTTTTCTGAAGAATGTCTCATTCCACTACACTAAATCTCTAGACGCTAAAATCGAATAATGCAATCTTCCAAGCTTTTTTGTATTTATACTAACTAAAAACCTTCAACTTAAGGTGTTCATATATCTTGATAATAAACCCATATATTAACATACTTCTTAGAAAACCTTTTTGCTATATTTTCCCATAAAATAAATCAGAACATTAAATAATACATATTTTCAAAGCCATTCATAATTGCTTCTAATTTTGTGACCCCAATAAGGTTTGTGACTCAGACTTTGAATCCCACTTCCTTACTGTGCACACAAATTCCTAATGTTCAATTCGACCCAACCTTTAACCCATGGTGTTTGGATATGTTTGTCTTATTTCACTGCAATGAAAAACAGTGAAACTCCACACGGTGGTGCTATGACATTACATGGACTTGAAGAATGGGGCTAAGTAGCTAGATGGACATCCATCTTTACCCTCAGGCCAACAAGTAGTGAGTTTGTTATAACACCTGTGACAATTGCACGCAACAGAAGTTGCCCTTTAGCTGTTACAGAATTAGTTCACTGGACGATGAGAATACTGGCAAACAGTGTTTATCTGTCGGAAGAGGTTTGTGGCAGCGGTGCATATTCATATTTCATTCATTCATATTCATATGCACTTAAACCCTGATTATTTGATATAATGTTACATTTCTTTCTTTGTCCTTTAAATAAAAAGCACAATTCTAGTGTTATTAGGTACCCATGTTAGGTGTGTGGTTCACCCCTCTTTTAAAATATCAGACATTCCATTCAGGTAGGTATTGCAGCGTTTTTCATGTTCAACAGAGCCATTGGAAACTTTAAGTAATCATTCACGACTTACTATTTTGCTGAGGAATAAATATGATGCAACACACATGCCAAAGACATTCTATCATCATGGGAACACAAGAAAACACACAAATTAAAGACAAAATGTTGCAGACCTTAAATTAGACGAAGGCTACAAAAAAGTTATTTGGATGTCTTGCCAGAAGAAAGCCTTCACTCTGATCAAGACAAGACATCTGTGGTGTTGTGCCAGTCAATGAACGGCTAAGCAACTATAGTAAAAGCCTTGTATTGTTTGCTCACATTTGTTGGCTTGCTAATAGCATGTATTATTAAACTGTTTAGTTTTAACCACTAATATGTTCCTTGTGCTTTCAGTAGGAGTACTGATCAACTTTTACCAGTGCACAAACTTTTATGTCACCTTACAGCCTTGTTGTCTTAGGTTTCTGAATGTTTCTAGATACTGCTGGTTGATGAAGCGTTGGCTTAACTAATTCGTAGTACTTCTGGGCTTGAACAAAGGTATTATTATTATAGTTTGGTGTTAACTTCCAATATCCTTTTTTATTTTTTTTGCGACAAGTGCGGGGACAAAGAATTCTGCCGGTGAACATCCTGTCCAAACTGCTAACAGCGTTCAGGATTTTCTTGGATTTTCCCCGTCCAGAAGTGACAACAAGCTTGCTGAATTTGCATTATCTCCGTAAAACTTTGCGATTGGTTCACCCCAGTGACTATCCTCCCCGAGGACCTCAATGTCACCCTTCAATCATCTCTTAGATGACGCTAACATTTGACTGGCCCGCTTAATTGGACATGATATAGAAAGGCACAGAGCTCTTTCCATATGAGGTCCAGCTTTTCACAGTGCATGTTTGAACAGAAACCATGCCGTGAAGTCCTATGAGCTCTCCATAGACTTCTAAGGTTTGAATTGTGTTGAGGCATAGATCTGAGAAAACTGTTTAAGCATGGAAAGTTCCCAGAAGCACAGTGGGCTCAGTCATTGTGAAATGGAAGAGGTTTGGAACCACCCAGACGCTTCCGAGGCCCAGCCCAAGCCCGGACTTGAACCCGGTTGAACATCTGTGGGGAGACCTGAAGTTCGCAGGTCGCCAACGTGCCCAATACAATCTGACAGGGCTTGAGAGGGTCTACAGAGAATGGGAGAAACTGCTCAAATCCAGGTGTGCAGAGCCGATGGAGGCATACCCGGGAAGACTCAAAGCTGTGCTCTCTGTGAATAGCACGTCCACAAAGTGCCGAATAAAGGGTCTGAATAACTTTGTACATTATATATTTTCATTTTAGAGTTTTAATAAATTGTCGGACATTTTTAAAAACTTGTTTTTGCTTTGTCATTATTGGGTTTAGTGTGTAAACTGATGGCCCATTTTGTTTGAATCAATTACAAAGTAAGTCAAAAAAGCAACAAAATGCGGGGAAAGTTAATATATTTTTGTTATATGAAATATTTTCAGAAGGCATGTTAACAGATCTGTGGTCCATTAAACCACTTTCATGTGTGGTGTGCTTTAAGAACGGTGTTTTCTGACCACCTGCGTTTTCAAACATTTATGTGTACTGTGGCCTACTGCTGTGATGTTGCTTGTGATGTAAATAAATAATAATTTAAAGTTTTAAAATAAAGGATGAGGTGTACATTTTACAGTCAAATCCTCTGGTCTCATGTGTGCCGTGATGATGTTTTGAACCAGTAATTTTCTCATATCCTTATTTTCATTCCAACACAGCCGTCTGTCTGGAAATGTTTCAAATGTATAACATTCTCTGACAGAACATTCAAATGACAATAGAAAAAAACGCACAGAAAACCCAGAATAAACCCAGACTTCTGCTTCATGGATCTTCAGGATGGTGGCTGAGTGATTTAATGACCCACCTTTGCCACTTGTGGATGACTCTCCTTTTTCTAATTGACCGGTCGGTTGATGCACCCTTGTTCCCTGTCCCTAAGTGTGCTTCTGAGGGACCCAAAATAGGTTGTAATTTATGAAAAGATTGTTCTAGCATGTGTTCTCTTCCCTCCGTGACGCGGTCATAGTCCAGCCGATCCACCAGCAGCTGGAGAGGTTGAGAGGACAACGGGAAGGGATTGAGGATCCTCCTGCATCTTCCCTATTGCTTCCTATCATACCTTTCAGTGGAGTTCTCTCGTCCCGGGGCTTACCGCTGATGAATTATGGGACTGAACAGAACTGCGCAACGGCAAAAATGAACATTGTGCCCACATCAACACTGGTGCAGTGATATTCTGTTTTTCACTGTGTGTCTCTGAAAACGCAGTGACTAGGCTGAAATGCACTCCCTGTGGAAATAGTGGACGCTCTTTATTGCCTGCCCGAGCGCCTCCCTGCTGAGCGGCTGCCGAGCCCGTATCCCCCCCCCCCCTGCTCCCCTAGCTCCCTCCTCTGGAGGTCTGCAGGGGCGACGGCAGATCTGCCACCTACTCAGCCCCCCGCTGCACTGTCAGACTAGGGAAAGGCTTGGGGTCTGGGGAGGGCGCGCAGTCCGACGATTCAACCTGCCATGACCCCACTGTTAACACTGCTGACTCGCATCTGATTGAGTGTGCGTGCGGACACCCACTGACCCCGCCCCACTGACCCCGCCCCCACTGACCACGCCCCCCCCCCCCCCACCCCTCAGGAATCTCACAGATGTGATTGCTACTGACCCAGTGCCTGTGTGTGGGTGGATGAATTCAAGAGTGTTTACACGTGTGTATGTGAGTGTGTGTTGGCATGGTTGTATGGTGGGGTGGGGGTGGGGGGGCTTTGGGTGATTTTGTGTGTGTGTGGTGTAGAGGTGTGTACGTGTGTATGTTCACTGTATAAAAGACAAACAGAGAAGTGAGAGACACAGAGGGAGAGAGAGAGAGACAGGGACAGGGATTCCACAATCAAATAACCCAAGGAGCAACTTCAACCTGACAGGAGTTGCATCTGGGTTCGCTGCCTGTCAGCAAGGAAAACACAATGGTAACAAAATGACCTACATTCATTACCCCTCTGCAATGCATGACATGATGTTAACCAATTTGTTTTACTTTGCCTGCCGGATAACTGACAAGGGGACTCACACACGGAATGCTAAGTGTTCCAAGATGTCCAGGACACTCCATAAATCCACAGAGTTTATTTTTTTGTTACACTCCAATATCCTGGATACTGTGAGACGAACCAATATTACAAACTGGACCGACTGAATTCAGTGATAAAATGAACTAACCACATATTGCTTCTCAGATGTACTACACGAGGGTTATTTGATGTTTGTAGATAGTGGGGAGAAGGTTTTTGTAAGAACATGGAAGGACAGTAATCTTGTATGGCTTTTGGTAATTTAGGGACAGAAACAACTTCCTCATGTGGATTCTGAACACGATTGGATGGGGGTCGTGTGAATCAAGAGGTGGTCTCTCCTTCCTGACGCCACAGATGCCATACACACTTCTCCACCCCGCTAGTTTTGAAAAGGTTGCCAATTGGTCAGAGAGTCAAAACCTTGGCATTTTTATTATTATTTACCGTCTCAAGAGCTGGCGTGACTCATAATGACAAGGAGCGATGCCCTTTTTAATGTGCGCGCTAAAAGACAACGGGACGCTTTCGATGACATCATGGCTCCAATTTTTTTTTCACCTTCGGGAAAGTGCCCCTTGCACGGTTTGACTAATGAGATAATGGCAATGCTCGAAGACTGTCCACCGAATGGGCTAATGAAAACCACCTTTGTTGTTTTGTTTGTGATGGTGCAGTAAACTCACCCAGTTACTAGGCCCCTCTCCCCATGACATCATTCCTGGTTTAAAGAGAGCACTGTGTTCCTTTAAAGGGCCAGGGTTCTTGCTTGCCCTGTAGCGCCTGCTGCCGCCGGGTTTTACGAGTGGATTTGTGTGGAGCACCTGCTTGTTGGTTTTAACCGCAACTCTTATTAATAGACTTTGCTTTTGGGAAAGCAGGCCTACTTGCTTTAACTGTACGCTGTGGGTAATGATAGCCCGTGGAAACAATAATGTGGCCACTGAAGTTTTTTTTTCTCCTCCAGTGCACAACCTCGCCTTTTTATTAGTTTTGATTGGGCAAGGTTTAAAGGAGTGAGTCTGGGTTGAAGGAACAAAACGTGAAGAAAATGGCTATGGACGGGCAAATTTGACTAATTGATTGCATGGCAATAAAGTAAGACTTTATACAGATAAACATACTGCACAGTACAACAACTAAAACAGGCATTTTGTTTGTTAGCAAGTGAATAAAAAACTCAGTTAGGCTTTTGCTGAAAGAAAATAGACTCCAATCCCTCCCCAGTTTCTCCCCTAAGAGGGGAGAAAGCTATGGCTGAAATCTGTCAGAGGGTTTTCTTTGCTTTGAGCTTTCCTGACGAGGTCAACAAAAAAACAGACAAAAGGGAAGCTATCCTTCTTCTCCGTGTAGTAGCACTTTTTGGGCACAACCTCGTTTCCAAAAAAGCTGGAATGCTGCGTAAAATGCAAATAAAAACAGAATGCAATGATGTGCAAATCCATTTATCCCTGTATTTATTTGAAAATAGTACAAAGACAACATATGAAATGTTGAAACAGAATAATGTTATTGTTTTTGGAAAAATACATGCCTATTTTTTATTTGATGCCTCCAACACTTTTCAAAAAAGTTGGGACAGGGGAATGTTTTACCACTGTGTTGCATCACCTCTTCTTTTATCAAAACTCTGTAAGCATTTGGGAACTGAGGAGACCAATGGCTGTAGTTTTGAAAGTGAAATGTTTTCCCATTCTTCTTTGATATAGGATTGACCGGTCTGGACTGCCGGCAGGCCAGTTTAGCACCCGGACTCTTTTACCACAGAGCCATGCTGTTGTAATATGTGCAGGATGTAGTTTGACATTGTCTTGTTGAAATAAGCAAGGCCTTCCTTGAAAAAGACGTCCTCTGGATGGTAGCATACGTTGCTTCAAAACCTATATATATTGTTCAGCATTAATGGTGCCTACACAGATGTAGAAGTCACCCATGCCATGTCCACTAATGTACCCCCATAGCATTATGATTGTCCCTCTCCTCTTTAGTCTGGAGGAATTTCAAATGTTTTATTTGTCAGAACACAGGACAGATCTCCACTTTGCCCCACTCCATCATAAATGAGTCAGGGCCCAGAGAAGGCAGCAGCTTTTCTGGATCTTGTATAAATATGGTTTCTACTTTGCATGGAAAAGTTTTGTCCTGCATTTGTGAATGCAATGACATACTGTGTTCATAGACAATGGTTTTCGGAAGTGTTCCTGAGCCCATGCAGTGATGTCCACTACAGAATCCTGTCTGTTTTTAATGCAGTGCTGCCTGAGGGCCTGAAGATCACAAGCCATCCAATATTGTTTTTGGGCTTGTCCCTTGCATACAGAGATTTCTCCAGATCCTCTGAATCTTTTAATGATATTATGTCCTGTAGATGGTGATATTCCCAAACTCTTTTTTTGCATTGATAAATGTTGTTCTTAAATTGTTGCAATTTTGCCTTCGCAGTCTTTCACAGAGTGGTGAACCCACCCCCATCTTTACTTCTGAACAGACTCTTCTCTGGGTTGCTCTTTTTATACCCAATCATGTTACTGACTTGTTGCCAATTGACCTAATTAGTTGTGAGATGTACCACCAGGTTTTTGTTTTTGCATTACATAACGTTTCTGTTCTTTTGTTGCCCCTGTCCGGATTTTTTGAAATGTGTTGCTGGCATCAAATTCAATGTGGGCGTATATTTTTCAAGAAACAACAACATTTCTCGGTTTCAACATTTGATATGTTGTGTTTGTACTATTTTCTATTCAATACAGGATTTAAATCACGTCATTGCATTCTGTTTCTCTTTACGTTTTATACAGCGTCCCAATTCTTTTGGGGAAATGGGGTTGTATTAAAATGGTCATAAAGAGTTTGAAAGAAATCACTAAGCCCAAAAAGGTCAGCGACGTTACGTGAGATTACACTGTTCTGCATTGAGGTCATAGGAATTGTGTGAATCTTCAAGAGGGCGGCTATTTCATTTGGACCTACAAATGTTTGGACACGTTTATCCATTCTGGGTAAGTTTGATGGGTAAATGTGTCCAAAAGCTTGACAGGTACTGTATGTCCTCACACGTTGAGCCGGTTCACACAGCGCCAGTGAACCCTGTTATAGGCAGCCAGGGTAGAGTCGGTCCAGTTTATAGGTCCGACATGGTTTGACACGGCTTGACTGCCAGAAACACGTTTTACTCAGAGCAAATCTTTTTCAAACCGCACTTAAAGGATCAAAAGTAATCCTACTGCGTCATTACTTTCTGTTTCTGCAGTCCAGTATTATTTCTTGGCAGAGGAACGTGATTATACTGGAATCACCTTTTTATCAGGTGATTAGAATCATCTTCCGTTTCTGTGGTACACAATGCTGTGATTCTGAGAATTGCCCCCCCCCCCCCCCCCCATTTTTACATTTTGTGTCGCGTGAGTTGACATCCTATGGGAGTCTTCACTGGGATTCAGTTTGAATTCAAAACTGGCCATTTACAGAGAGAAACTACAGTATGGCAAACCTCACTGTAACACACTAATTTGTCATGACAAAGTATAATCCACAGCTGTAAAGTTGGACCCCACATCCACTTACTATTACGAAGTACTTAGAATCCATTCAGAATTCTTACAGGTCAAGACCAGTTCATGTTTCTGGGCTGATCCAAGAAAACACCACGTAGGGTTTGACTGAATAGCACTCACGCTGTCAGTGGGAGGGATCAAAGCACATGATGTCGCTGTGATCCACCATTACCGTTCCACTACATCCGTCTCTATTAGTGTCATCCCGATCCTCATCCCAACTGTCTGGTCTTCCATCCCCTACAGGTTTATTTCACCTCATCAATCCGAAGCACTCGCTGGGCATAAGCAAGCACAGGCATCTATTCAACGAGATCCCTCACAGCAGTCCCCAAACCTCAAACGTTGTGTTGATGTTGCCATGCTCACGAAAAACCAACACTTCAAAAGGTCATTTACCTCACTGAACCAACTAGTGAGTCCCAATGTTAATTGGGCAGTGCCGCACTGACTGGGAGAGATCGGCATACCTGATGTGGCTGTAACAGAGGATGACGACAAAGCAGAACTATGCACAGCCATGTTGTTTATATTTCCCTTTCTGACTAATCACTCTTATTGGCTAGCTAACCTAGATAGATCAAACATGCCTTCTGAATGTCCTCCCTCATCCACCTTTCAAAGCAGATGTACCACTCGAATAGGCCTGTCAGTGACAATGCGTGAATACATCAGATTCCTGTCACGACTGTGACAAGCCTGGAGAGGCCTTTAGGTGACGGGACAGAACTTGAATACACAGAATGCCAGTTCAGTCCGAGGCAAATTACAGGAATGTCACAAATGGAGAGGCGAAGAGGTTTTTGTTCTCCATCTGAATGTTTACAACACAGTGCTGTGTTGAACACTCCTGTATTCACCTTCAGCAACCCCTGTTTGAGATTATGCCAAGAAAATCCTATTTCTAAATGCATTCTGGGATTGTAAGAGCACTGAAATCATATAATACAAAACACAAATGGTGATGTAGTGCACAGCTGAGTGATATTTACTGTAAATGTCAGCCTAAGCCAGATAGATCAAATCTGGGGCCTTGCAGGTATGCCTATACACCAATCAGCCATATCATTGTGACCACTGACTGGTGAATAACACTGATGATCTCGTTATCATGGCACCTGTCAGTGGGTGGGATATATTTAGCAGCAAGTGAACATTCTGTTCTCAATGTTGATGTGTTAGAAGCAGGAAAAATGTGCAAGTGTAAGGACCTGAGCGACTTTTACAAGGGCCAAATTGTGATGGCTAGATGACTGGGTCAGAGCATCTCCAAAACTGTAGCCCTTGTGGGGTGTTCCCGGTCTGCATTGGTCAGTACCTATCAAAAGTTGTCCAAGGAAGGAAAAGCAGTGAACCTGTAACAGGGTCATGGCCGGCTAAGGCTCATTGATGCATGTGGGGAGGGAAGGCTGGCCCGTGTGGTCCGATACAACAGACAAGTTACTGTAACTCGAATTGCTGAAAAGGTTAATGCTGATACTGATAGAAAGGTGTCAGAACACAGTGCATCGCAGTTTGATGTGTATGGGGCTGCGTATTCCTGGAAGGCATTGGCCTCTTTCAACAGGATAATGCACCCTGCCACCAAGCAAAAATGGTTCAGGAATGATTTGAGGAACACAACAACAAGTTCAAGGTGTTGACTTGGCCTCCAATTCCCCAGATCTCAATCCAATCTATCTGTGGATTGTGCTGGACAAACAAGTCCAGTCCATGGAGGGTTACCACAGCACCCCTTCAGAGGTCTAGTGGAGTCCATGCCTCGACAGGTCAGGGCTGTTTTGGCGGCAAAACAGGGACCTACACAATATTAGGCAGAAGGTCATAGTGTAATGGCTGATCGGTGTATATTCGTTACTAGAATTGGAAATCAGACTTTAGGGAAATATTTTATAGTGTGAGTAAAACAAATATCAGCTCCTTCTACTCCCTACTTTTCAGTCATGTTTTTGATTATGACAAATCACCTCACCATGCCACTGCATGACCCCAAAATCCTAAAAAAGCCTTTACTGCTAGCAGAGTGTTGTGCCATATTGCACTAATCCAAACCATTAGAGACACTTGAGGAAGTCGAGTTGGGTTAAATATGTTTGCCCCACTAAAACAGGCTTAACGTTTTAACATGTGGGTCTTTCATTGTGGACTATGGTTTTCTCCAAACAATATACATTTCTGGCAAGAAGTGCACTCCATTGCAGGTTGCTGTTGGCAGTGGAGGGCACTCAATAAGCAGCAGTATTCTAAAGGCTCTTGCTTAAACATATTTATAATTCAAAGTGAAAACATTTAAAAAACGTTAAGGCTGAACCCGGCCCCTGTGGAGTCACATGAAAACAATTGCCTTTTTCTTATGAAGAAGTCGCTGAGGGGCCTCGACTGGATTTTCATTCTCCACTTTTGGAAAATAACATCAAAACAAAGGCATAAAAGTGACGGCAACGATTAAACAACCAGAGTATAAAAGCTACGAATTTCATAGCTGCCACACTGGCAACAACAGCCCTGAGTGTTACAGCCCTGCTGCTGCCCCAGGGAAATGCCAAACAGTAAACTTTTCACACACACACATGTACACCCACACACAAGCACACATACAAATATCAAACCATAACAGACTACAAAGGAAGAACCCAGACACGAGCGGCCCAGCAGGCACAGGGGATGAGCAAAATTCCTTGTATGCTCGCTTGTCCCGGATGACTATGTACTCTGTGTACTCTATGTACTCTCTGTGTACTCTATGTACTCTCTGTGTACTCTATGTACTCTCCGTGTACTCTATGTTCTCTCTGTGTACTCTATGTACTCTATGTACTCTCTGTGTACTCTATGTACTCTATGTAAATCTATGTACTCTCTGTGTACTCTATGTACTCTATGTACTCTATATACGCCATGTACTCTATGTACTCTATGTACTCTCTGTGTACTCTATGTACTCTATGTACTCTCTGTGTACTCTATATACTCTATGTACTCTCTAGGTACTCTATGTACTCTCTGTGTACTCTATGTACTCTCCGTGTACTCTATGTTCTCTCTGTGTACTCTATGTACTCTATGTACTCTCTGTGTACTCTATGTACTCTATGTAAATCTATGTACTCTCTGTGTACTCTATGTACTCTATGTACTCTATATACGCCATGTACTCTATGTACTCTATGTACTCTCTGTGTACTCTATGTACTCTATGTACTCTCTGTGTACTCTATATACTCTATGTACTCTCTAGGTACTCTATGTACTCTCTGTGTACTCTATGTACTCTATGTACTCTCTGTGTACTCTATGTACTCTATATACTCTATGTACGCTATGTGCTCTCTGTGTACTCTATGTACTCTATGTACGCTATGTACTCGATTTTGCAGGTTTTCCCACTGTAATTTTTCTCATAAGTACTCTTCAACTGTGAGTGACAGAATCTAAAACAAAAATCCAGAAAATCACATTGTATGATTTTTAAGTAATTAATCTGCATTTTATTGTGTAATTGCGCCAACAGTTGTTGCCTTCTCACCAAGCTGCTTGCCTACTGTCTTGTAGCCCATCCCAGCCTTGTGCAGGTCTACAATGTTATCCCTGATGTCCTTACACTGTTTGATTGAGCGTGTGGACAGGTGTCTTTTATACAGGTAACGACCTCAAACAGGTGCAATTAATACAGGTAATGAGTGGAGAACAGGAGGGCTTCTTAAAGAAAAACTAACAGGTCTGTGAGAGCCGGAATTCTTACTGGTTGGTAGGTGATCAAATACTTATGTCATGCAATAAAATGCAAATTAATTATTTCAAAATCATACAATGTAATTTTTTGGATTTTTGTTTTAGATTCCGTTTCTCACAGTTGAAGAGTACCTATGATAAAAATGACAGACCTCTACATGCGTTGCAAGTAGGAAAACCTGAAAAATCGGCAGTGTATCAAATACTTGTTCTCCCCACTGTAGGTACTCGTGCTTTCAGTAGCCAGTTTAACAGGTCTGCAAGGCCAGACGGATTACCAAGGTGTGTACTCAGGGCCTTCGCAGACCAACATCCTTGAACGGCCCCCTGACCCCTGACCCTATCTGTAACACTGACTGATTGCAAGCTAACCTACGTCGTCCTGGCGTAATAAAGAAACCGATGCCCAGTAGCACTCGCGTCTATAGCCATGAAGTACCCTGAAAGGCAGGTTGTGGCCCACATCATCATCATCCCAGACACTCTGGACCCACTTCAATTCGTTCAACGCCCTGAAAGATTTGCATGCGATCTCTATTCCACGTTGCCCCATGTGAGAATTCTGTTCTATTTCCCAGTGTCTGCAACTGTGTCCGGGACGTCCTGAGAAAACCATTACTGTCCATGCCAGGACACCCATCTCTCCCTCAGGTTAAAAAAGACAGAGGAACTGATTTTGGAATATCAGAAAGATGGAGAATAAACCTGTCCGCTTTGACAGGGCTGAAGTGAAGCAGGTAAAGAAATTCAAATTCTTCTGTATCCACATAACAAAGGAATTAGCATTGTCGATACACACGCACAAACTGTTGGGAAGAAAGCATGTCAAGAGAATGGATAGATTTGGTGTGAGCTCTTAAATGCTCATAAAGTCATACAGCTGTACCATTGTAAGTGTCCTTATTGGCTGCATTAATGCTCTTTGGGGCAACTGCACCATCCTCTATCGCAAAGTATTCAGAGGGTGGTGCTTCAGGGGGTGGTGTTTGGGGGGGAGGGGGGGTACTTCCGGGGAGGAGCTTCAGGGGCTTGTGCTTTGGGGGGGAGGTGCCTCAGGTGGTGATGCTTCTGGGGGTGGTTCTTTGAGGGTGTTTCTCCAGGGGTGGTGCTTCAGGGGGTGGTGCTTCGGTGGTCAGAACACAATTGGACGGTTTCGTGGACAGATTAAGCCTTGTCTAGGTGTAGGACTAAAAATCTATCTCAGTTCTGTTTAAAGCTTAATCTGTTTTCCGCTAAACCGTCTCAACGTGTCCAGTTTGACGGCAAGACATCTGATATGTAATCTGTCCAGTAGGGGGTGGACTGATTCACACTATTAAAATATATGAATCAAACTTCAATAATTCTGAGGATTTCTAGTTGGTTTTGCAATACTCAAGTGTCTGGTTACGGTAGTGCAACTGAACATACCTTATCATGTGAATGTGCATTTACAGAAGTGATTTGCTATTAAAATTTCTACTAAAGGGATTGCCAATGTTAAACACAAAATAACAATTCTCTCCCAGAATGAGAAAACACCTCTTTATCTTTGCCTCATGTTCTCTCGTCAGACAACTCTCAGCAGAGGGGTTACGGTCAAGCCAAAAGGCGTCGGCCTTTACATATTTCTCCTATGCTGAGTTATATTACTCTTGGGGAAGACCATTACCAAGAAAAAAGAAGCATCAATGCATCTGGCATTGGGTGGAGATGAGATAAGAGTGAGAGACCTTCCACAAACATAATTTCACACCAATGAGACAATCGATTATTTTCAAGTCAAAATTGTTGTGTGCTCTTTGAATGCGGGGGAGAGACAAGTAAACGCTAACTTTGTCCCAACCTTGTGTTTAATTGCACTTTTATGGAATTTTTTATGGAATCATGACAGTAGAAGCAGACTGAGTCGAGGGAATCGTAATTAGGTCCTCTATGGCTCAGATGATACAATGTGGCACTTGTTATGCCAGAGTTGTAGGGTTGATTCCTGTGGCCACTCACTTGCTAAATGTAACTTACTTGCGTAGTAGTCAGAACGTTTGTCATGAACACAAGCAGTCATAATGTTTTCTTCAGACTGTACATCACTTCAATATTTTCTGTTGGCTACCCAGATCGTTTGACCCCAGGAAATACCTGCATTTTGGATGGGATATTTTACAAGATGCCTTTTCTGTATGTATGTAGATCCAGAAGCACACAGATAAAGCACACACACATTAAGAAAAGCAGTCACAGATAACATTGAAGCAAACATTTGAATTGCCTCGCAAGCATCAAGACTTAATCGTATTCTGCAAGGCATTCCATGAGTGTGTGGCTTGTTAACTATAAAAGGTGTCTCTAGTAAGTCTCTAGCAAGTCTGATAACTGCTGTTTTTCCTCAAGACTTGGTTTTAGCTCTGACATGCTCTGACATCAGCTGCAGGACATTACTATATAGATACGTGTAAACCTTTCATCAGGTCATGTACAATCAATTGAATAAACTGCAGGTGAACTCAAATCAAGTTGGAGGAATGTCTCAAGGTTGATCGATGGAAACAAGATGCTCCTGAGCTCAGTTTCGAGTGTCATAGCAAACCTGTTTTTGCTTTGTCATTATGGGGTATTGTGTTTATATTGATGAGGAAAAATAATCACTGTAATCCGCTTTAGAATTAGGTTGTTACATAACAAATTGTGGGAAAAATGAAGGGGTTTGAATACTTTCCGAATGCCCTGTTTAAACAAACTAAACAAGCAAACTACCGTAGGCAACTCTCTGGACATGCTGCCCTAGAGCAATAGATAATTATTGGAGTCGCTGAGGTTAGTGAGCATTAACTTTTCTGGAGCTGTATATAGACATATTACAGTGGGAGAACAAGTATTTGATACACTGCTGATTTTGCCGGTTTTCCCACTTACAAAGCGTGTAGAAGTCTGTAATTTTTATCATAGGTACTCTTCAACTGTGAGTGACGAAATCTAAAACCAAAATCCAGAAATCACATTGTATTGTAAGTAATTCATTTGCATTTTATTGCATGACATAAGTATTTGATACATCAAAAAAGCAGAACTTTATATTTGGTACAGAAACCTTTGTTTGCAATTACAGAGATCATACGTTTCCTGTAGTTCTTGACCATATTTGCACACACTGCAGCAGGGATTTTGGCCCACTCCTCCATACAGACCTTCTCCAGATCCTTCAGGTTTCGGGGCTGTCGCTGGGCAATACAGACTTTCAGCTCCCTCCAAAGATTTTCTTTTGGGTTCAGATCTGGAGACTGGCTAGGCCACTCCAGGACCTTGAGATGCTTCTTACGGAGCCACTCCTTAGTTGCCCTGTCTGTGTGTTTCGGGTCGTTGTCATGCTGGAAGACCCAGCCACGACCCATCTTCAATGCTCTCACTGAGGGAAGGATGTTGTTGGCCAAGATCTCGCGATACATGGCCCCATCCATCCTCCCCTCAATACGGTGCAGTCGTCCTGTCCCCTTTGCAGAAAAGCATCCCCAAAGATGGTGATGGTGTTCTTGGGGTTATACTCATCCTTCTTCTTCCTCCAAACATGGTGAGTGGAGTTTAGACCAAAAAGCTCTATTTTTGTCTCATCAGACCACATGACCTTCTCACATTCCTCCTCTTGTGTGCGCTGCATTTAATCCATGACGGCGTAGTGTGTTACTAATGGTTTTCTTTGAGACTGTGGTCCCAGCTCTCTTCAGGTCATTGACCAGGTCCTGCCGTGTAGTTCTAGGCTGATCCCTCACCTTCCTCATGATCATTGATGCCCCACGAGGTGAGATCTTGTATGGAGCCCCAGACCGAGGGAAACTGACCGTCATCTTGAACTTCTTCCATTTTCTAATAATTGCGCCAACAGTTGTTGCCTTCTCACCAAGCTGCTTGCCTATTGTCCTGTAGCCCATCCCAGCCTTGTGCAGGTCTACAATTTTATCCCTGATGTCCTTACACAGCTCTCTGGTCTTGGCCATTGTGGAGAGGTAGGAGTCTGTTTGATTGAGTGTGTGGACAGGTGTCTTTTATAGAGAACAGGAGGGCTTCTTAGAGAAAAACTAACAGGTCTGTAAGAGACGGAATTCTTACTGGTTGGTAGGTGATCAAATATTTATGTCATGCAATAAAATGCAAATTAATGTGATTTTCTGGATTTTTATTTTAGATTCCGTTTCTCACAGTTGAAGAGTACCTATGATAAAAATTACAGACCTCTACATGCTTTGCAAGTAGGAAAATCTGCAAAATCGGCAGTGTATCAAATACTTGTTCTCCCCACTGTAGGTATTTAAATTAAATTGTTCGAGTCTATTTCAGACAGAAGATTAGCTTGGGTATCTGTAAAGAAAGATCTAATGACAACATTGATTATTTGTATCTTTGTGCACCACAGATAGACAAAATGGCCTCCTATCTGGGTGACAAAGATATTCTCACAAAATTGTAATCACAACTTAAGCCTTCTAACAGCCTTCTCAATCCTGTCCTTACTAACTTCTTTAGAACAGTTTCTTCTGCCTGTTTATTTGGTGAAGTTCAAGCTATTTTTAATCATTCCTTGTTAACAGGCATTTCCCTCACTACATAGTGAATCCTCTTCTCAAGAAAAGTTACTAAGATTCTTTAGCTCTTTGCAATTTTCAGGCAAAATTCCAACATTCCCTTTTCGAGCAAAACTCTGGAGAAATGGCTTTTTGAACAACATAATCATTTCGTAAGTTCATAATGTATTTTTTTAAAATTCCAGTCTGGTTTTTGTGCCCATCCCAGCAGAGACAGCATTAGTTAAAGTGGTAAATGATCTTAAAGTCAACCCAGATGCCAAGTGTCTCTCTGTGCTTGTGCTCTTGGACTTGAGTACTGCATTCGACACGGTTGACCACAATGTCCTCCTGGACAGGATTGAGAAGTGAGTTGGAATCTCTGGTCCAGTTTGAAACTGTTTCAGGCATTATGTAGCTGGTTGAGAATTCTTTGTTAACTCAGGTGAACACAGGTCAAAGAAAGTTGATACTACATGTGGTTTGCCACAGGTTTTGATTTTTGGTCCGGTACCTGTCAGTATATGTGTTACCACAGTTTATGTATGTTGTAGTATTATTAGAAAACACAGCACTGATTTTCACTGCTACACAGACAATACATTTCTGTGTTTCTAAAGGATTTCAGCCCCACTGATAAACTCTTTAATTGTATTAAATATTTGCATGATTCAAAACTTCCTCTGGCTAAATCTAGATAAGACAAGGGTAAACGTATAACTGGAACCCGACCAAAGACTGAGAATAAGGGCTACCCTTAAAATTCATCTGCACCAAAAATATAGTGTGAGAATTGTGTTTATTTAGTTTGGAACCTTTTATTTTGGTATTATGTCTTGTTTTTTAAATGTAATTAGTACTGCTTTAATTTCTGTAAATTTTTTATGTTTTGTATTTGTAGCACATTGCGATATTTGCCATATTAATGAAGCTTAATTGATTGATAACAATCACACATTACTGCATGTTTTCAGGTTTTCACAGAGAACACTCACAACTTACATGATGGGGAACTCTTCTATTTTACCAGTTGATGGAACACAGGCATTAACTAAAAGTACAGACATTGCATAATTTGTTTTTCTCAGAGTGAATTACCCCTTTAAATCATGGAGAAGAAAGTTTCATGATTTGAGTTGCTGTGGGTGGATTACACTTTTAGGAAACATGCAAATGTGTCTATATATGTGGTTACAACTGTCCAGGTGAGTGATTTCAAAATCAGCTTTAGTCTCATTGCAGAATTAAGATATGATCTAAAAAAGCATGGCTCTTGTTTTTCTCAAGCAGCACAAATATCCCTCTCCATAAGGCATGGCTCTTGGTGATGGGGAACTCCAGGGACACAGGCGAAAACATGCTTAAAGCATCAGATTTGTGCACAAATTGTACTGGGGTCCTGAGTAAAACCAGATGTGTTGTCTGTACAGTTGCCTGATGGGCAATCCAAATAATGCTCTGTAATCTGTATGTCCAACATAGTTCATTCATTCCCACTAACATCTGCTTTCGCAGCCTACAGTAAACCCATTACATTCAAATGCATGGACACAAACCTCCCGTTTGGATTAGCTGGTATGTATACAGCATAAACTTTTATTAGTGTGTTTGTCTAGGCGCTTCCCTGTAAGAGCATTTTATCTGCCATCAGTTCCCTAACACCCCCAATTGAGAAAAAATAAAATCAACAGATGCTGTGATAATTTATCTCTTCAGTCTTTTCAAATATTTGGGCAAACTCCAAGTCCGTTCAGTTGATCTCACCGAGAACAAATTACTCTCATAAGCAAGTTGGCGAATAATAGCAATATAAAATCTAACTTTTGTGCATTTTCTGGTTTTCCCCGAGTAGTAATTATCGAACATTGGTGGTATTACTGACATGATTCGCTTGTGATTTGTTCAGAACAGCCAGTGCAGAGCGAGCTGGGTCGGATGGGTTCAGCCAGCAAGGAATGTCTTTGATTAACTACTTCCAAGAATTGTTGGGTGAGGAACAAACAAGAGGTCAGGAGTCCAGAGCATTTTCCTCATCTATTTATTTTCTCCCTTCCAATTCTACTCTCTTTTTCCCCCCTTAACTATATTATAATGTCGAATCCATGGTTATGGACGGGCACTCGACCCACCACACTGACTCGCTAGAGAGGGAAAAAGACAAAGCGGTCGTGTCTGAGCCATTCCCCCCCCCCCCTGCCATCTGCGTGGCTCTCGGACACTGTTGGTATGCCGTGGTCAGAATCAAAACCCTGGTCGCAATGGCGCAGCTGCTGAGCGTGTGGCAGCTGCACCGGGAGGCCTGATATCCCGATCTTTGACGGGAATCAATGTCACAGTATTGAACTGGCTTACAGAGCAACATATAAAATACAATGGTGTGTCCATGGAAAAAGTAGCACAAATCCAAAACTAAGTCGACCTGGTAGACCTTGGAACATGCAATGGTTCTAGCAGGTGTAGCTAGCAAAACCAAATTTTAATTTGATCCGATAGGTGTGTTAGCCGTTGCCAAACAATGACATTAACTCATTTTGCCGAGAATGGGAGAACGGCGTGATTCCCCCGAGTGCTCCGGGAGGCAGGTCACCGTTCGCTGCCTGATGATTTAATCTGAAATCTTCCACTGTATTGTTAGTTGTTACACGCTGAGTCCTATGCAGCTGAGTTGGTGGGGCATGACAGTTGTGACGCCCGGATTGTGGCTTTGATTACCACGGGGTCAGTATGAAAATGTATGCACTCGCTACTGAGAAAGAATGTCCTTTAGATAATTGTACAGCGTGTTCTCCATGTGTAACTGTATGTTGTCCTGCACGTTTGCGCTTTGTCTTGGCCAGGTCGCCGTTGCAAATGAGAATCTGTTCTCAATTGACCTATCTGGTTAAATAAAGGTTAAATAAAATGAATAAATAAATAAAAAGTGTAAAAGTGTGAGGCAAATATGTTCCACAGCAATTGTTAATGTCAAAATTAGAAATGTGGTGCCATCAGCAACAGAATAATCTCTGACATCAGAATATATAAGTCTATATATTTTACCATTGGGTCCTGGCTTTGGGCCAAACCACTTTGTGGGACTATATTTTTTGGACATAGGGTAGATTCTTGGGGAGGTGTTCCAGGTCCACACTCCTTGTAGCTCTAGGAATCAAACCAGCAACCTTTTGGTTACTGGCCCTACCATCAGAAACAGTGTCTTAAACACAGATACACTACAAGAGGGAATGCATTCTCAAAGGATGCATTCTCAGTGGCTCAAGGCAGCGCTGCATGCTCAGTGGCTCTAGTAGCATAAGACTGGCGGGCTGACCAGGAGCATTGAATATAGTTTTTTCCAAAGTTCCTATGAAACGTGTGAAGAACATGACTATGTTATGCTCTGAGAATATAGCAACCATGCCTGTTTGGTGGTATGAAATATTCATAATCCTCCCAACCCATGGAAAACAGGAGACATGAATGTTCCTATTTCCCGTGAAACGTGTCTAGAACATTAATATATTATGAGGCCATGGCAAACACCCCGTTTTGAGAAGTCAGGTAAATACTGGCAATGAAACAAATCAGGGATGGAGAATTCCTACCCATTTTCAAAAAGAAATGTGCCTTTGCACAATTTTCCAATCCAAACCCCTCCACTGCAATTTTCGGCCAACTGGCTGAGAAGGACCCTAGAGGAGTTACCAATAAGCATTGATACTCCGAGTGCGGAAGAAGCTGAAGCACGCCAAGGCCCACAAAGCAACCGCAACGTTTTAATTCACAGCTGCTGTTCTGGTACAAAGTCATGAAAAAACATTACAGGGACGTTACGATTCAGCTAAACAATAATGCATTCTGGGTCCTTGTTTGGGGATGGGCCAGTATGGAGGTCAGTTGGTTGCCCATGGTGCTTGCAATGTTGGGTTGGATTTCAAATGTCCGGACCCCTGCCGCAAAATCCTCCAGATAAGAGCATCTGCTGAAGGTAAATGTCTTTGCTCGGGTTCTCTTGTTTTTTGTTGCTTTTCTATTGTTTTTTTTGAATGTATGTTTGTTTTTCCTCTGTTTTGTAGAATTGGGCACATCCATATATACTTTGTACATTTGTTTGTGTTCTCTTCTTTCATCGTGTCCAATAAACATTATTTGAAATGGAACAGGAATTGCATGGTTCAAGTCACCACGGTGTCCCCATCTGGATGTGTTTATTGACCCCCTGCCACTCTCTGGAAGTCGCCCTCAAAGTTTCTTTAGCAACACATGACAATGTGGGGGAGGGGGTCCTACGAGCAAGTTGGCAGAGACGTCTGGTTGAGATTTACGATATGATTCACAAGAAATGATCTGATCCCTCTCTGATGGCTGTTAGTCATGGAACCCTTATCCCAGTTTGTAGATCATTTTATCAAACATTTGGTGGACGACCAGCATAGTAAATATTATTGACATGAATCTAACTACATGTAACAATGGATGTTCAAAGGCGTTATACAAACATATCCCCCATACTGTTGCTCTAGAAGTCGTGTCCTCTAGAGAGAGGCCATGTTGGTCAAGAATCATCCTCATTCTGATTTAATTATCTCACTAACTCGAGAAAACATTTTGTCTCTCTTTTAGACTACATCACCTGTCACAAACACAATTTTATTTAAATAACATTAACATAATATGTAAATACAATAGGAAACTGTTGCTGTGCCGTAAGGCAAAAACAGTGCTTTGGCCGGAAACGGACCTGGAAGAAATGACTTGATTTTTTCTTATTCTGTTTTTGGAGCTGAAAGGACCAACAGAACCAGCCAACCTCACCAGTCGTTCCACTTCAAGACACACTGTGTGGGGTGTGGCCTCAGTTGCCACGGAGAGAGTCAGTTAGAAAAGTGGCCCACATTACCTTAAAGGGTGACATTCAACTATTGACAATTTCACACAGTGACATTTCACACAAAAAATATGTAGCTCTGATGGAAATCTGACTTCAAATGTTGTTCATCTACATACAACTATTGTAATGAAAAACTGGCATATGATTGCTTTTTCAACTTCCAATTTCATTTTGTTTATTCACCTTAACGAATACAGAGAAATCCACTGAGATCAAGGTCTCTTTTACATCTGTTCAAAATGCAATTTTCTAATAAAAACAAACTAAACAGTTTATTTTACCAATGCAAGGGGTGACAGTTTAGAGATGGGGCGATAGATGTCAAGAACACTAGTATCCCCAAACTTGTGCAATGGGAGCACATGAGCTGTTTTCCAGACTGGGAAAACCCCCAAAATGTTAGATTAAATATATGCCTTATAGCTCCAGATATAATTGGAGCAGCACTAACTTTAACCAATAATCCTGGATGTAGCATATCAGCCCCTGTATTTATAACTAGCAAAGAATCACAAACCTCTGTCAGTGAAACAGAGTCAGCGAAAACCCGTGACTCAAAAGATCTGAGTGTTGCTTCATAATTTCTCAATCTTCATGTATTCCTCTGTTATATTTTCCTCTGTCATTTTGCATCGAGGTTTTGCAGCAATGACGGTGCCATTAAAGGAATAGCAGTCGCATGTGGGTAACAGGTACAGGTACAGAGCCCAACTCTGTGTGACAGGGAGGCGGTGGCACTGTTCTCCAGGGTTTGGAAGGTGTTTGGGTGTCTGGGGGAAAACAAATGAATTATCAAAATATATTTTCACATTTCTTTCCTTGACAACACTATTGTGACATGGAAAAACAATAAAAAATAAATAAAACATCCACTGTGAAACGCCATATCACCAGTATTTACTCAAGACCAAGGTGAACCTGAAGTGTGTGATAAGATCTCCACGCTAAACCTGAAATGAACTTCTAACTGCACAAACAGTCTCCTCAACATGGCTCACTGGCGAGCACAACACACTGACAGTCGCACACATTGTTATAAGTGAAGTGACAGTGAAGTATTCCACCCCACACGGCTGGTCACTGTGTCACACAACGCAAGTTGTTTACACATTCAGACACACATGTAGGCGTGTTTACGCTGGTCAGACAATACGAGTTGAAACTAAGAATGGCTGAACACAAAACATCTGGGGATTTGTTCTGAACATTGACAAGCCCGTTCCAAGATACTTTTATTTTTTTCGAGTGGGGGGCGCTTCTCAGCCATTCGGATGTTGACATGGTTATGTATTGTAGATCATTTCTGCGTGACCTAGGTGGACTGCTGCTTCACCTCAAGGACAGATGACCAGGACGACCAACAGAACATCGGAGAAAGTTCTCTCAGAGTTCCCAGTAATGTGTTCAGAAAGCACTGAATTTGCAGTGTCCATTAAAGCCCTGCATAGGCCTGGCAGAGCATCACCAGGAAAGACACCCAGCTTCTGGTGATCTCTATGGGTTACAGACATCAAGTGACAATGGCCTACAAAGGATTTTGTTATTATGTTATTATTGTGCAGAATAATTTTTTCCAAATATTTTGGTACCTTCAAACGGTGGAAATCTGTAAAAAATATGTGCAACATAAAAGCCCAAAGTCAGTGCAGACATTAACAGTTACTTGTTTACAAAAGATAAATCAACCCAGCATAATGGTGCATTGATCACTTACACAGTTTAAAGTGTTTACTGTTGCAAGTTCTGCCTGGTTGTCCTTTAATAACGATCCATGGAATTTGCTTTTACAGTTTCAACCAGTAGTTGTGAAAGTGTCCAGAAGGGGACCCCATGTGCCAGAAGGGTCCTTTGTTGTTGGGTACTTCATCATCAGAACCCAAGTCACCCATTTTGTATGCAGTTGTGACCCGCAAAATATAAAAATGAAATTTGGTACATATAAAATTCTTGGTACGCTTAAGATTCTTTAAGGTTCCAACTCGGCTGACCAGGAAGTCCCCAGTTTTTTTGGGTTTTTTCTTTGAGGTTTTAAGTTGGCTGAGCGATAACAGATGCTGTTACTTCAACGCATACTACAGGTACAAAACTCTACCCGTGCATGGCAGACATTAAAGTGTGCACCTCGACTAGGTATTTTTCAGACAGTACAATGTTAACGTTATAACCTAGGTTGACAGCTGACCACTATATTGACTGATTGGTTCGGGCGTGTGCATCTGCAATATATTTGCTGGCGGGGAGAAGTCCACGCAAGCCAGCTTGGAAACAAAACGTGGAATTGCAAGTGTGATTTTGAAAATTTGCCAGTTGCTCAGCTAACCAAGGGATGTCAGTCTTTAGCAGAAATATTCACTGTCCACTGTGCGCTTTGCCCAGCTGTTTGTAGTCAAAGAACAGTGAATAGGAGGTCAAAAGGTGGATTACAATGAAAAAAGCAAAGTTAAAAAAAACACATCTTTTTTTTTTTTCAGACCCAGCCTTTGTACCTGAATACCAACATGTTTAAACTCATGGACTTTTAGGCTTTTGCTTGTAATGTGTTAGGGAGAATATTTTGAAAGTCCTTGTGTGTCCGCGAACACCCTCACCATACGCTGATGAGGGCCGAGGATCTGAGGGACAGCCTGATTATTGCTGCCTGCTCTTGCTTTAAACACCAGCCGACCGTTTTCAGCGTTCCACAGGGATGCGTGGACCTCAAAGTAGGCCAGGTGGTTTCGATACACACATGACCCCCCCATATGGTGACACACCTTTGAGAAATGAATTCCAGTTGCAATATGTAAATAGAGGTCAGTGTCCAACAGAAGCATAATGATGATGGGCGCTGCCTGACAGCTTCATATCTTTCTCAGAGTGAGTCAACGTGCATTGAAATGGGCATTCTCACAGTAAGTGATATTGCTTCCTGGTTAACCAGTTTGATTTAATGTGTCATGTGCTATATATTTAAGCAAGGAGGCACGAGAGGGTTTCGTATACTGTCCGGCCAATAGCAGACTACTAAGAGATGTTCTTAGGCAAAAGATAGCACAGAAAGGCTGGACACAGCGGTTAGCTGAGATATATTGCTCTGAGATGCCTTATTGTTATTATAAACACATATAGCCAATTAGCGCTCGGGTTAAATGATGTGCGTGGGTGTAGAGGTTTTCAAACTGAATAAGAGTTGCCTCAGCCAGTCTAATGACAGTGACATGGTTTCCTCTGGGGAACAGCCAGAGAAAACCTTTTTGATAATATTCAGTGATTACTGAGCCGAATTCATACATCTGTGTGATTGTACTATAATAGACTCTGTGTAATGAGTATGTGATAGAAATCCGACTCTCAGGCTGTGAAATAATATTCCTCCCAATCTCAACCATCTGATCAGCCCAGCCCATCATTTAATTTGTCCTTCATTTCACCATTTAATTCTTAGAGCAGTTCACATACAGGGCATGTATGTGAACATGGCGTTTATTACTTTGAAGGGCAGCTTTGATGCACTGAATCAATAGAGGCCTTATATGTGTAAATCGTAACAGCATTGCGCAAATATAGGACTTCAAAACAGTCCTGCCAACCACTGTTCTGACAGGAACTCTTTGTGACTGTGGAGCTGTCTCTATATGGATACCAACACATGGTTCAACTTCAGGTGTGTTTGTGTGTCAGTGGAATAAATATGAAGTGCTTCCATTCAGGACGTGCTGCTGTGCAAATGAAACACACTTCTGAGATTGAATTCTGTTTCAGTTGATTGAAAACTAGTCTACGGTATCATCCTAGATTGTTTTAAAATTGGATCCAGACATGGACTTATTGAATAAAAAACACAGCCCACCCATGATACAAATAATTATTAGACTTTTTTTTACATTCAAAACTAGACTATTTTTAAAGGAATGGGTTTTTATTAGAGATTGCAGGGCGGGTTAATGTTTTGATATGGTGTGGTATTCAACCTTAAATTCACTTATGTTCAATTGCTCGTAACGTTTCCCTTTGCTTGCTGCCTTCCAGATCTATGAAAGCCTGCAATCAATTTCCGAGCTCCTCTGATTGGCACCGTGGTGGATATTCTGGAACATTTTGGATTCAGGCCATGCTCTAAATGATTAATGTTTTTCCAGGTTTTTCCCCATGTGAGGACTTGTCATTCCTTGTTGAGGAAGTCTATGAAAACTGATGCACTACCTATCCCCTATCCCCTTACATGGAGGCACTTTCTAACTCCTATAATGAACTGGGTCCACTGGGATGTTCATCATGAAGCCTACCGGAGTTATCCCTGTTTCGGGTGGGGCGGCGGGGGCGGCGGGGGGGCAGATGTACTGTGCTGAGAAAACATAGTACACCGACTCCAGCGTGTCATCACTCGGCTTTCTGGGGATAGACAAGTGTGTCTTTCACTTTTGTATCTCTCCAATGGCGAACTCTTTTTAACCAGTCCCTCGCAGTGAAAACAAGGTGCAGCTGCGTCAAGTAATCTGTCCCGTTAATGTTCCCAGAGTCCCTGACGCTGTTCCGACTCGCAGTGTAATTTCATTTCACTGGAGCGTTTCGCCACGTGTGCAGCTGCCCACATTATCTGGGGCATCAGGAAATCACAAAATAGAAGTCGGGCACTTAGATCTTGTCTGTTTCACTCTTCCTATAGATTGTTTTGATCGCTGTCTAAATTCAGGGCAGCGGTGATCAGAAAAAAAGAGGTTTGAAACAGGAGGTCAAAGGTCAGACAAAGTTATTTATGGATTGTTTTGTCCTTACAATTGTGTTGTCCTTAAACTCTTCATTACAGCGTTCCGTTTCTTTATGGAGAATTATTATTGTACATTCAAACACTCTGGAATTTCATCTAACCTGCACTGCTGTAGAACAAGTAATTGCTTTTTTATTGATTTATTTTTTAATACGTTTTCTCCAATCCTGAATCACATTATATCGAGCTCTACTTGTCGCAACCCCCAATTGGCTAGTAAGAATTGTGTGGTTGCTCCGCCTACATTTCTAAACAGTTGCTGTGTTCACCAAATCACAAAAATTTTACAAATATTTGGAAGATTTTTCTTTGTTTGTTGTAAAGTGAAGAAAGCCAGGCAGACCGGTGTTGATCTTGATTTCATAAAATCCTTCCTTTAGCAAAGATGTTTGTGCGCAGGTCCTTCTTTGCCAGTGCTGATGGGGGTTATGAAGAGTTGTAGCAGGAGTATGGGAGACGTTATGTACTATTAATCAAAGACTGTGTATAAAGAAGACAAGCATGATAGATACCTTGAGAAATCTAATATTTTGAGTTATTTTACAACAAATTTCCTTTATCTCTAGATATCATCAAATATTTGGTAACAGAAAAATGTGTTTTTATATTTTGTTCATGTACCAAACATCACTATTACATTGACCATTTAAAAAATGTTAAACTAACAAGACTTTTCAGCTGGATAATTTTGTGCTTGATTAGGTCAACCATCATGGGAAGGTTATGGTTCATTTGTAAGTTTGTTTGTGCTCCCAAAAAGCATGATTACTAAACATCACTAATGTGTAATTATTCAATTTTGGTCCAAACTGTCAACAGCATGTCTCCTCTGAGATCAGTGCTACTCTCCCTGAACCAAATAATTAAACCACAGAGACGAAACAAGAGTACAGTACTGAAGAATGAAAAACATCAATGTTTCAGGATGACTGTAAACAAAAAAATCCTTAAAATGTATATCTGGTAACCTATGATTTATTCGATTTTTCATTCAAGCGTGACACGAAATGCTGAGTAAATGCAAAAATTATGAGGTTAATTTCGGTTTACAAATTAGCAAACAGCTTTCTGCCTTGCTGTAGGTAATAGTTTTTTCAAAATAAATGTAACCATATCAACAACCAAGCAAGGTTTCTAACATGAAGCACATTTCTGGCTATTGACTTAATTCTTGCCAGGAGAATGTTCCAAGCCTGAATGTGAGCTGCATCCACTGTGCTACATATGGTGTGGTTAAGGTATGTGAATGATAAATAGATTTGGACGTGAACAATGTGGTTGTCCGTTCATGAGTGACCGCGGCTCTTCACATAGATCGCCGTAGTGTCTCCTACTACAGGGCGGTAAGGTTGAGTTCGGTAGGTAATGGAGGAAAAACCTCAGGAAAGTGAGTATGCACAACGGAAACACAAGGATTGGACAGTGACAACACATCCACCTTGTGACACATCGCTGACCGCCGTGACACATCCACCTTGTGACACATCGCTGACCACCGTGACACATCGCTGGCCGCCGTGACATATCGCTGACCGCCGTGACACATCGCTGACCGCCGTGACACATCGCTGACCGCCGTGACATATCGCTGACCACCGTGACACATCGCTGACCACCGTGACACATCGCTGGCCGCCGTGACATATCGCTGACCACCGTGACACATCGCTGACCGCCGTGACACATCGCTGGCCGCCGTGACACATCGCTGACCGCCGTGACATATCGCTGACCACCGTGACACATCGCTGGCCGCCGTGACACATCGCTGGCCGCCGTGACATATCGCTGGCCGCCGTGACACATCGCTGGCCGCCGTGACACATCGCTGACCACCGTGACACATCGCTGACCACCGTGACACATCGCTGGCCGCCGTGACACATCGCTGGCCGCCGTGACACATCGCTGACCGCCGTGACACATCGCTGGCCGCCGTGACATATCGCTGACCACCGTGACACATCGCTGACCGCCGTGACATATCGCTGACCACCGTGACACATCGCTGGCCGCCGTGACACATCGCTGACCGCCGTGACATATCGCTGGCCGCCGTGACACATCGCTGACCACCGTGACACATCGCTGACCGCCGTGACACATCGCTGACCGCCAGTTCCCTTTACGCCGTGCCTTTTCACATTGCAATATGGTGTGACAGTGAACACTTGGACACTTGCAGATGGACTTCAGGATTCCCCCTGTCCATTGGGGTTAGGCAATAGGCTCTTTCCCCCTTTCTGTGCACTCACACAGAAGCAAAGGACTTCACAGCAGGGCCTTTACAAGCCCTATAAACTTTTATATGCATCTACTGACAGAAAAGCACTGCAGTAAATTGCCTGTGCACCTTTTCTCCAGCCACCTAAGTCTATGGTGTACAGGTAGAAGCTCTTAAAGCAAACAACATGTTCATAAAGTGGTTGATTAATAATCTAACATTGTATTGTGTTACATGCACTTTTTTAAGCGAATACAGGCTCGTATTTCCTTTATTCATTCAATGAAATCTGCAGTAATGTAAAGAAATGTAACATATCTTTACCCCGGCCGATTGTTTTGCTATTTCATGAATGTTGTTTCCACACCGATAGATGTCTAGGAGAACATTGAATTGTGCTGCATAACTGTGTTGCACTTCTATTTCATAACACAACAGGCTAGTTAAAGGGTTTATGCAGCAGAGGAAGGGCCTGCAAAAGCTCACCAATCTGTCCGAGTAATTTTCAAATGAGTTGGAATGGTCCTACACGTTTGGAACCCCTCCATCCGCGGGCAACTTAATTTAGAGGAAACTATATCTTGTTAATTATCAAAATAATATATAGTTGCGCTGGTCAGAGGCCAAGGGCTCTTATTTGGCACTCGACATACGGTAACCTTTGGCGCAAATAAGGAAACGTGAGATTTATTTTTAATCAGTTCAGCTCTTCGGGGTGAGTAAGTTGAGTAGGGTTAGCACTTGAAGTTGATTCTCTTGGCCTCTGCTGGTCATGGGTCTGAATGTGGTAATAGTGGGTGATTGGCTGAAGTATTGCCCTAGCAAAACGGCGGTTAAGCCAACAATGTTAAGTTTGTGTTGTAAGCAAAATTGTGCAGCCCTGTCAAATAAATGGATAACGTTTTCTTAAAAAAGATACTAAATTGACACTTTACCGTAAAGTGGTACATCAGAATGTCTCCATGGTTCATGTGGCACTCAAAGCAAAGTCAAGCAAAAAACGACGTCTCACTTCCTGAATGAACCAGCCATGAACAAACATCCCGGCTACAGATATGATCCTAATGTGGGATGGATTACATGTTATTCCTTGTGAAGACACTGAATTCACAACCCTTCGTCCGTTGACTCCTAAATCTTCATTCGGGAGATATTTGAGAACCCGGCGCTGGCCGTGTATTAATCAAGTGCAGTGTGACCTTCTGTGTCAGAGGATATATGTGAGCCGTCATCTTGTTTACAAAGGAGCAGGCTACTATGATGTTTGGCCTCAAGCTGATGGCTTTTGGACCCCAGGCAATTTCCAGAACGGACAACCAAGCCCCCATATGGAATCAATAGTGACACAACATCGAAGCGGCGTTATTTTCACAGGTAAAAGTGAGACCCATGTTTCACCTCATAAAACATTACGGTGTTTTAAACAAAAACTGCCGCTGGGGTCATAAAACACCAGTTAGAAAGCTGCAGGGTCTCCCAAGGACATCTTTTCATGCTCCACACGTTTTTTTTTCTTCTTCGTCTCCCTTCAACCTTTTTCCTTCCCATCAAAAGATGTATGCCCAGTTCACCTTTCTGAGGGAGACCATTGCAAGAAAGGAGTCTAAAATGGCTATAAATCAGGGGACGTTTTGAATCAGGATACATACGAACAACAGTTTTCTTTCAAACACAAACCATATGTCCAAAAACCCTCCAGTGTCCATTTGCCGGGATTGATGCTGCTCAATGAAAATCAGATCAAGTCATTCCTTGCTTCTGGTTCCCAGCAAAAACACAGCCAGGGTTTCATATTCACATGTAAAAACGTACTTGGACCATGTCAATGACGGTCTTGCAGAATGCAGCTCTTTGTCCCCGCGGGAGTTGCAGTTGCACATTAAGAATAGGACTTCTTCGCAGGCTAATAAGCACTTCTGATATGCCGGAGACCTGAATTTGAATCCCACATACAAATACAGCTTAGGTTATTGTAACATAGTATCACTTGCATGCTTGCATCACATGCCAGTTAATAATAAAAGCAGGATAACACTGGGCACGAATTACAGTGAGTGTTATCAATGTGGAGTAAGTATTTTGGTTGCGTGCATAAGTTTCCCTCCCACTATTTGCACTAACGTAGGCCATATACTGTACTGTCTTGTAAAATGTGTAACTTATTTTGAGCTCTTACGTAAACCAACAGAGAGACCGCTTTTGGGAATAACATGCCAGTTCAGAGGAGTGCTACAAAGGAGACCAGTACTACCAGAATTCCAGATTTGATCAGCCTCCGGGATTGCTCCAATGCGGGGACTGGCCAAAATGTGCATCCCTAGTATTCTCCGGGCCAAGGAATCAGAACAAACAAGCAGATGTTACTAGACAGCCTAAATATACTGCCAACGCATTCAGAAGCCAAGAGAGAAGTTATGCATTCTTCATTGTGTGATGCCCCACCATGCTCATGAAATTGCATCTTCCATTAGTTAACGTTCCATGGCTGAGTGCAAGTACCACATTGACTGGAGTACTTCAGTATTTGTGTTGTGTTTACATGTACATTTGGGGCTTAAGGAAACATTGTTGGATATCTTTCCTCATTCCGTCTGTTTTGTTTTTGTCTTGTCAGGGGAGCAGGCGGAAAATAATGGCTACCAAATGATATTTATTCCATGTTAAGGTAAGCATGTCAGGCTATGACTACACACGTGAATGGATGGGGGAACTTGTATTGGAAACTCAATAACAGTTCATTGTTCCACCTCCGCCCTCTTAAAACAGCCTAAACAATATGGCAGCATTCTATATCTGCTACTGTAGCGATTTTATGATCTGCAGAGTCCGGGATTTCACTCTGAACCCTATTAATTCACATGGGCCATGAATGGACAGCCACACTGATTCGCTATAGTCACATTCCATGTCACAGCTCTGAAAAGAAAAGAAAAGTGGTGGGAATGACTCAACAATTGCAGAGAGCGATTGAGAAATGCTTCCGTGTGTATTTTTGATTTTGCTGCTATATTGCAGCATCTGGTTCAGTTTAGAAGTCAAGGGTGGTCTTGGACATTTTAGCCCACTCTAATAGTACCATATGTAATTGTAAAGGAAAGTATTGGTCTGTGTCCAGTCACTCCAGGTGGAGGAGCTGCAAGAGCTTCACATAACTACGGTTATAATAAGCTTTCAACAACTCAAATTTGTGCAAATGTATTGGGAGAATATACTGGAAATATAATTATTTTATAGGGCAAGATCTAATACCCAGAACAATGAACTCATATCGAGTATGTTACAATTTGATCCACTCACAGGTCACAAATGCCAGGGTAGACCTAGAAGCCATTCGAACAGCAAATTGTAAAAACAAAAGAAAATAATCACAAATGAGGCCAATACTATTTGAGAATATAAATTCATGAAGTGTATTTTACTGTACATTTACTGTATTTTTTTTTTACATGGCCCGAAAAGTAAGATGTAACATTCGAGGATGACTTCACGATACATACCGACTTCTCTACCCCATTGAACGGTACCCTCTAACTGTGGCTTAAGTCTAGTAGGAAATAGATTTCTATAAAGTCTTCTCTCTGAGTTATCATGGGTAATTTTCTTAACTGATTGACAGGCTACATATAACGTTCATATCTGCTGTAGACCCACTGTAAATCTATACGCCTTGAAAATAGTTCTTCAAAACACTAGCTCGCTTGACCAGAAGTGAGCATGTTGATACACAATTAAAGCTCAAACATACTTCCTTTAATCATAAGGTTTTGAAGATCAAACGTTTTCAAATGGCCAGTTCTTAATGCTATTAGAGGCAATTTCTGGATTTGCCAAGACAGTTTGATATTTATGGGCTACTGTTCAGAGAGCAAATCGAGAAAAAAAAACTTCAAGGGACTTGACGGGTCAAACAACTGTTTCCTTTACGTGCTGAAATGCGGCCTCTGAAATGAGTCTACTTTTAAAAAATCCCTTAATCAAATTATCTTTGATCTTCATGCACTTTGGATTCTTAAAAAAATGTGATTTGTGACTATATGACTCACTGTTTTTTCAAAGACATTATGAAAGGATTTTGATCAAAAAGAATGGTTCTCCAAAATGTTTAAATGTTTTAAACGTCTGAAAATAATCGCAACATTTGACATTTTTCAAAACATGTTTGTTGTGTAACCATTTCAACTATGATTTCATTGCCACCTGTGATTGGCAACTTGAGTAGTTCCATTGCCTCTAATACACAAGAGACTGTATCTCTGATATGGCAGTGATTAAATTGTTGGCTTCCCCCTCGATGTCGACCTTAGCTTGTTTCAGAATTGTATAACTTTCTTTTAAGGGGCTCTATTTTCAAGGTCTGTGACATTTTATCAGTGATGGAATGGCAACCCTGCATCCCGACAAACATGTTTTTTGGTTCCAGTTGAAGGTACATCAAATTTAGTTGTGCAGTTTTTGACAGAAAAGTCCTTTGCCAAAGTTGGATTTAAACAAACACATTATCCTGGATGGTTGACATGAGTCTTAGGTTAGGGTAAGGTATCTGCGATGTTGATTCAGTTCACTGCCTCCTGAAAATGACCCAAACTGCAGTGTTGCATTCACTATGTCCCCATGTGGGAGTCCTCCTTACTAAAGTCACTTACTTTGTCACTTTTGGTAAAACTGCAGTCCATTCATAATGTACATTTATCTTGTTACTTTATTGCATATTACATTTGTAAGCACAACTAGGCTTATAAAGCTATCTAACGTTAGGGGCCTGTTTTTGCGTAGACAGATTTAGCCTAGTCCAGGGCTACAGAATCAAACACAGTAAAGTTCTCCAACTAACCAGCATGGCATCTAAAGGATACTCCAATAACTTTTCTTTATGTGCAGATAGAGTGAGGAGCTACAGTGAATTTGACAGCAGTAACATAAATCTCCCATTCAATGTAAAAATGTAGTTTTTTCTTTCCCTCTGTGATGGACGAGAAAAACAGAGGTCTGAATAGACGGTTCGGTAGTAAAACCCCTGGACAAAGGACTTTAAAACACCATATTGGGTTAATCCAAGCTGAAGGCCTGACCATCCACCCTTAGAGAGACATTCTCAGAGAGCTGTGTCAACCCAAAAACCCACGTTTCCAGGAAATTAGAGGCTTATGGTCATGTTACAATGTTAATGAACAATACATCTATTTTGAGAGCATACCCCCAGTGGACTGTAATATGTGTTTTTGGACTTCCTTGCATTTTTGAACTGCAGAAAAAAAAAAATCAGCAAAATCAACTCTTGGAATTTACAAAGTGATAACATCGGGTTATGGTCCAGTGGGTTAGGGGGAAGGCCTGAAAATTGCTACTTGCAAAGTGAGATCATCCGGTTATGATCCAGTGGGTTAGGGGGAAGGCCTGAAGACTGCTACTTGCAAAGTGAGATCATCCGGTTATGATCCAGTGGGTTAGGGGGAAGGCCTGAATACTGCTACTTGCAAAGTGAGATCATCCGGTTATGATCCAGTGGGTTAGGGGGAAGGCCTGAAGACTGCTACTTGCAAAGTGAGATCATCCGGTTATGATCCAGTGGGTTTTGGGGAAGGCCTGAAGACTGCTACTTGCAAAGTGAGATCATCCGGTTATGATCCGGTGGGTTAGGAGGAAGGCCTGACGACTGCTACTTGCAAAGTGAGATCATCCGGTTATGATCTGTTGGTTAGGAGGAAGACCTGAAGACTATTACTTGCACAGTGAGGTCATCTGGTTATGATCCGGGGGTTAGGAGGAAGGCCTGAAGACTGCTACTTGCAAAGTGAGGTCATCTGGTTATGATCCGGGGGTTAGGAGGAAGGCCTGAAGTCTGCTACTGCAACGGCAGGTGTCCTGCAGGTGTGGTACAGAGGAACCGTCCGCTCATGTCCTGGCAGCGAAATCAGATTTGATTTTGCAAAAGCCTGTGTACACAGGGATACCGTACTGTAACATCGTAGATCTATGTTGACCCCCCCACCCCCGCCAGAGTAGAGAGCTGGCTGGAAGCGAATACACACAACATTGACGGATGTGCCTGCTGTTTCTTAGATTTAGACCCGGGGCCACGCTGTCAGGGAAACTGTGATATACATTAAACGCAATAAGTCACTGTGATAGGCCTGTAGTGCCTTAAACAATTTGATGATGGTTAACAGTGGCGATATAACATTGTTTATGACTGGAGTCCCTTCCCCCCTCATCTCCCGTCTCCTCCCCCCTCACCTCCCGTCTCCTCCCCCCTCACCTCCCGTCTCCTCCCCCCTCACCTCCCGTCTCCTCCACCCTCACCTCCCGTCTCCTCCACCCTCATCTCCCGTCTCCTCCACCCTCACCTCCCGTCTCCTCTTCCCTCATCTCCCGTCTCCTCCACCCTCATCTCCCGTCTCCTCCACCCTCACCTCCCGTCTCCTCCACCCTCACCTCCCGTCTCCTCCACCCTGACCTCCCGTCTCCTCCTCTCCGATCTCTTCCATGCCTCTGCCCTTCAACATGGAAACGATTACTTGCCACGTAAAAAAAATAAAAAAAATGCAGATGGAGATTCCATCGCTCTCCTCGGAATAGATAAATAGATTTTGAAATAATTTGCAAATGATGTGCAAAATGTGCCGGCCAGATGCACGCACGCTCTTGCCATCGTTTCAAAAAAATAAAAATGGCCCCCAATCTCCAGTTGGGTCTGTTGTTACCCCATCACAGTGGAATTCCAGACGAGAGCACCGGAGCAACCACTGGGAAAGTCTATGGAGCACAGCATGACACAAGCAAGAGAATTCCAAATAAATTATGAGGGAAAAAGGAGGAAAAAGGTAAAAGAAGAACCCCACAAAACATATTGAGCAACGCAAAATGTAAGTGGAATGGATAGCCCTTATAAACCTCTTCAAGACTATATCTGGACATTTATGAAACAACAAGGAATAAATCAAATGTGTTCTGCTCTCAAATGCGTCACTAAGGCCTATGCACGCATCCAAAATGCATCGGGGAACATAGGAAACCCCGAACCCCATGGGTCCCAGCCCGCAGACACCTAGCAGGACACCTGTACAGTGACTCCACTGCTGGAGAATTGGACATATGTTGCATGATGGTTTTCGTAGTGAGCTCTGGGGTCCATAAATCTGCCCCCTCACCTCTTCTGGAGGCTTTTAAAATAGCGGTCCTGTAATTGTTTTTGCAGATGGGAGCATGTCCATTTAGAGTGAGCTGCAAACGGGTGGTTTCCTTAAAGGTTCCACTGGGTGGTAGCGTGGCCCAGAGGCGGAGTCTGAGGGATCAGCACCAGAACCCAGGTGTGCAGTATGCGCAACACGCACCGCCTGTCCCCTACTACTGTACGAATCCCGTAGGTGGCTGGCTACACACGGGACTGGGTTGCGAAACGACACTGTTCGCTGACACACGCTACAGGGCCGAGGGCGAGTCGAGCCAGGCCGTGCCGGCGTTGTTTTGCGTCCCGCGCGGTTGCTTGAAGTGGACAGAGACGTGGAAAAGTAATCCGAGCCAGCGTAGTGCGTGCCTGTACAGTAGTGTCACTCAGGCATTCGACTTCCAGATGGGGTATCTGGGGTGGATTCCAACCTGATAAATCCATCCCATCCTTCCCCTCTTGTTGACTGAAAAGACTGGTAATTATACTCGTATTTTGAGATGAGAATCCTTGGGGTTACGTTTAGCATGTAACCACTAACTACGGTCCCGAACAACTTGGCAAGGGGAACGCCTGATATCTGTTTGTCTAGTAGCGTAGGTAGCAAGCCCCAATGGCCAGAAAGAATGAACAAATGATGCATGGTGTTGCGGTTACACAACATTAACTGATATCCAGATCCTTTTTTATGTCGCCTATACATTGTTTTCTGTTTTATTTTACCTGGTAAGTTGACAATTAACACATTCTGATATGGATAATGTAGTTGTGACACAGTTCACATATTACAACAACCAGAATTACATGATAACAAAGTCTCCTTTGTATTCCATGATCAGTGGTCAATATGTTTAAACTCTGTAACCCATGAAGGACCCTTTGGGTAAATAATAGTTATTTCAATGCAGTTGAATTGGTTGAATGGAATTCGAATGAACAAATGGAAAACAAGGATTGCGGCATTCGCCAAATAATGTTTTTGTGAAACAATAAACCCAACAAAGAAAATGTAATAACAATTAAAACCTGGTATTCATCACTCCATATAACCATCATCATCTCTCATCCGAATGAAGTTATGTAGAACTATACATGCAATAAGGTGTGCAGGATTAGCCTCTGTAGAAGGTCAGGTTTCACGGCATGATTAAACTGCTTCCTCAAGCCGTTTTGGAACTCCCCCAGTCACATAAATCAGAAGAAAAACCACAACCCCTTTGTATTTGTACCACTTACATGGACAAATTGAGTTTTGCCTCATTCACACCAGACGCCACTTTCCGATCGTGGTGCGCGCCCCGTTGCGTGCACGTAGCACAACTCAATTTGTCCCGGTGGTAATCTGGTTATCTGACTACTCATAGATGTAAACGAGGAACATGCATTGCTGAGACCAACTGACATTGCATGGAACCAGTTAATTAATGCTTAATCAGTACAGTGCATGCAGACTCATTTTGACAGTGTGTGAATCAACTGCACTGAAATACTGGGGTCATCGAGTTGTCTTTCACCATGGCGATGTCTTTAATGTTGTCCAGAAAAAGAAATGTGCAACCAGAAAATGAAATCCTGACGACATTCCATGCCTGGTTTGACTCCATCTGGGTAGGAGGAGAGTGTTGTGAGGTGGGTGGGGGTTGGCTGGGTTAGAGAGCGCTGGTTGGTTGCCACACTAAAGGGTGGTTGGTCGACAACAATTTATTATTAGGTGATGTGTCTTCAGTTCAAGCCTTTAATTGATATTTCGTTATTTCTGTTTGTGTCAAATTTGAAAAATTATTTGAACTTGGCTATGCCATAAACAAAGCTCCAGAAGAAAACATAATCGAGAAGAAATTTGATTAGCGGTTTTACTTACCTTATGATCATAGGAGACTTGCATGCTTGTTCTTGACGCTGGTTATGAATGAAATTTAGCTGAAGAAGCCAGAGAGCCATTCAGGAACATTGGGATTCCTAGCCTTCCACTGTGGGAATTGTTAACGTAAAGAAAATACCAATCCACCTGTCCAGCGCCAAGGACATGTTGCTCGTCTGTGTTGGGCTACGCTTGTTTCTCAGCCCCGATTATTTGTGTGATTGACATGTTCAACATTAACAATAACACATGACTGTAACTTGAAAAATGGCAATTACTGAAAATGTAAAGCAGATGTGGGAATAAAACGGAGGGGGGCTTCTCTCACTTTCTCCCCATCCCTCTCTTTCCCTGATTAAATATAGCTTGTGATAAGTGGTTAGGACATACAGACCCCATGCTAGCTATTGTTTTAAAGAAAATGACTTAATATCTCAATCATGCTGTGGCTAGCTGTGACAGCAGTCCTTTCCAAATATTGGCGAAAGATTGTGTCCAGACATTTGGAGACCGAAAGTTCTCAGACAACTGTCAACACTGCCTGTGGCATCTCACTAGAGCAGACTGAATCATTATATTAGTTACTGGTATTCAATTATTTTCTCAGTCTAAACGCTACTTACCTATTCCCACTGCAAAATATGCCTTCTGTCGGATATTTGAGGTTCCACAACCAGATCATTTGGATAGCACTATCACTAAAAGGCAAAATTATCACTGTTTGAATAATTCTGAATCACTGACTTGTTTTCAAAGTCATTGATAATATTTGAATCCACGATTAAGCCTTTTGGGTGCAATTCAAATGCTTACTTTTCTTCTGTCCTATAGTTTTATTTTCTAACAAGGATCCAAGAGCCTGTAACTCTGAATTCGCCTCCCGATTTTCTCCCACCTCAGTTTAGCCCCTTGTCACACCCCATCTCTGGACAGGCCAGTGTCAGCTAATGTGGATCAGATTCTGACGCTCCATGAGAGAACATGGCTGTTTCTATAATAAGCACAAAAGGGGGTACACGCACACACACACACACTCAGACACAAACACAATGTAAAGTCAGTTTGTGTTTAAGGTGTTTTTGTTATTTTTACCTACCCATTCTTTCATATCCATGACTTTGTGTTGAAGTCCTCCAGATTATATGGATTGAGGTACCAGTAGGTATTGGTACCACTAGGTGGAGCAAGTAGATTGGTTGGTTGATTACCTTTTTTGATGATTCTGACCTTATGCCCTCTTGAAGATTTCAAGATACAAATAAACTTTCCTCTTTCTCATACATTCTCCTGTTTCTGCTGACTTGTAATGTGGAAAGTTGCAAAAACGAATAATAGCATAACATATTTAACTATACAGTGTGTTATGTGATGAATTTTGGAATGTTTTGATTAGTCCATAAGTCAGAAAATTCCAAGTCTTCCCATTTACAAGAAATGAAGCCATGTTAGTTACTATCCTAGCCTAATGCTAACAGTACGTGGGCCATTTATGCATAGCTAGCTGTTTATGTATTTTACTGTTGCTGTACATTGTTAGCTGGGGCGGTTGTAAATTGTATTGCTCTAAGCAATGTGTTTATACTACTTTTGAGATAATGTTAGACTTAAAATGTATGTATTGACTACGACCATGATCAATTTACAATGAACAATATACTTAGAGAGTTTTAAAAGAAACAAGGCAAGTTTCTCTGCCCTATAATTTTTCTTTGAAGGAAGCATGAACACTTTACTTCAAATTAACATTACTTCAGAAAGTATATTCATTAATTCATGGTGAACCAACTTTGACCTGCTACCACTTTAGTGAAGGGGCTTGTTTTTACATTTTTTTTTCAGTTTCAGTCAAAAGCAAATAAATAATTCCAGAAAATGTCACATCCAAACCACATGTCCAACAGCGGCCCTACTGACCCGCTTTATAGTGTGGCCAGCAGATGTAGGGTCTGTTTTACTGGGAGCGATGGTGTTGGAGTGTGTCTCCGTGTGTTTGTTTTGGATGTATGTGTGTGTGTGTGTTTGAACGGGACTTCAGAGAGAATACACACAGTGTCTGTGCGCGTCTCGGCGTGTGCGGCGTGTAGCGTGTAACGTGTGCATGCGTTGGCTCCTCTGATATGTTTTAACCTTGATTCGTGTTGAAAGCCGCCCTGGTTCTGTGCACTCAGTAGTGGAGGCCGCAAAACGGTTCCATTTGTAGGGCGACTCGGAAAACGCAAGCCTGTCCACTTGCTGGTTTTGTTAATATGTAAATATAATCTCTCTGCAGTTTAAATTCAGCACCATGACAGACATTTAAATAGGAGAAAAGTGCTTTTCTTCTGATCAAAGATGATGGAAAACTAGAACTGATCCACAGGTAGGCAAAGTGTATTTTGCACAGCATTTTGGATGGCACGATTTCACTCTGACTTTGTTTCCCTCTTTCTCCTACAACCCTGTCTCCAGAAATGTTGGGACGCTGTGTAAAATGTAAGGAAAAACAGAATGCAATAATGTGCGAACCATTTAAACCCTATATTCAGTAGAAAATAGTACAAAGACAACATATCATATGTTGAATCTGAGAAATTATATTGTTTCTTGAAAAAGACACAGTATGGCCACTTTGAATTTGATGCCAGCAACACATTTAAAAGAAACTGGGACAGGGGCAACTAAAGAATGGAAAAGTTGTGTAATGCTAAAACAAGAAACCAGGCAAGCCTAGTTCAGCCGGCCTACAATAGAAAGCATTGCCGTCTCGAGATTCGACCCGGGGGGCCACATGAAAGGCTGTGTCATTAACCACTACACCACAGAGCTGTACATTTGCTGGATGTCAGTATAGCCTCTTTTCTCTATCCTGAACAAATCCTCTTTTGCCACTGGCTGTTTTAATAGTTAATTGGCCATTCATGAATGAAATTGATACAGTTAAACTGACTAACGTTTCTTAATAAGTTAACCTCCACCACAAATAGCGTCTATGTATGGCGTTTTAACAGTGTTTTAGCCAGTAATAAGCTTTAACGGTATGTATTAACTCACTGGAATAGTCATAAGAATTGAGCAATTGCTAGCAAGTCTGTCAAATCTATTTCGTTTCATGGCATAAAAACGTATTTCTTTCTTTCATGGCTAAACAATGTACTTTTTTCTTTCATTCATGAATAACATTTATACAATATACAAACTATCAACAAAGTTGACGATAACTAACTTTTTCATCAAGTGAAAACACGAGAGAATTGTGGAATCTACCAGAAATAATTAATAAATGTCGTTGCTCTCAATAGATTCAAACTTTGGTCTTCCACATGAGAAGCGCTGTCTTTAACCACTAGGCCACTACATGTTTCTGCAGTCGTTAGACTCCATTGAGGATTGTGTTAAACTGACTAACGTTTCTTATTAAGTTTACCTCCACCATGGCATCTATGAACTGTATTGCTTCTGCCATTAGCCGTTTTAAAAGCTTATTAGCCAGTATTAGGCTTACTAGTATCTACTAACTTACTAGGAATAATCATAAGAATTGAGCAATTGCTAGCGAAACTGAAGATTAACTTTTCCATGCTAGAAACAGTCGCAATATAACCGTATACTGTTTCAGTTAAGGCTTACAATAACGTAACTACTGTATATTGTAGCCAGCAAATGTGTTTGTCTATCCTGACCCAAAACACATTCATGGATGCGTACTTCGAAAATCCACCAGAAACAGTCGCAATACAACAGTCGCAATACAACTATAGTTAGCCTGAAATAAACTGTTTTATTTCAGGCTAACTATAATGTAGATACTAACAGTTTTAGCCAGCAAAGTTTTCGTCTATATGGAATAATTCATACTACGCTTCGCCTGCGAGGAGATACGAACACGGGACCTACAGTTCACAAGACTGCTTCTCTAACCACTACGCTATTTAACAAGAGGCAGTCAGAAAACCTGGTGGAACATCTCACAATTAATTGGGTTAACTGGCAACAGGTCAATATTACGAATGGTTATGAAAAGATCATTCCAGGGAGGATGGGTCTGCTTGAAGAGAGGATGGGGAGAGGTTCACCACTCTCTGAAAGATTTAATTTAAGACTAACGTTTTTCAATGTGAAATTGTAGAGCTTGGGGATCTCCTCATCTACGGTACATGGTATCATTGAAAGATTCAGAGAATCCGGAGAAATCTCTGTATGCAAGGGACAAGGCCGAAGAACAATATTGGATGGCCGTGATCTTCAGGCCCTCAGGCAGCACTGCATTGGAAACAGACAGGATTCTGTAGTGGACATCACTGCATGGGCTCAGGAACACTTCCAAAACCACTGTCTATGAACACATTATATCACTGCATCTACCTTCCATCTACCTACCTTCCTTTTTTAGAAAGGAAAGAAAAAGGTGCAGTGGTATTTGAATTTTTGCCGGAGCTGTACATATTAATCAATCAATCAATCAATCAAATGTATTTATAAAGCCCTTTTTACAACAGCAGTTGTCACAAAGTTCTTTTACAGAAACACCCGGCCTTAAACCCCAAGGAGCAAACAACAGTAGTGTTGAATTTCAGTGCCTCCCTAAGAAGGCCGAATTTTGAGAAGAAACCTAGAGAGGACCCAGGCTCAGAGGGGTGACCAGTCCTCTTCCGGCTGTGCCGGGTGAGATATTAAGAGTCCAATTGGAATAATTAATAAATGCATGTGGGCTAAATCCAGAGTCTATTTATATTTAGACTAGGTCAGAAGTGTGACCAAGGACAGGGACAGGGACAGCAACGGGCCCACCAAACCAGGTACTCCGCAGGTGTGGACCAGGACCTCATGTCAAGTTTAAAACGGGAGGAGACTGGGGAAAATTCAGAAAATGCACTCCTCATATCAACAACGATTTATAATGGAGAAGGAAATATAGGTTTTGGAGCAACATATGCTGCCTTCCAGAAAATGCCTTTTTCAAGGACGACCTTGCTTATTTCAGCAAGACAGTGCCAAACCACATTCTGCACGTATCACAACAGCATGGCTCCGTAGTAAAAGAGTCAGGGTGCTAAACTGGCCTGCCTGCAGTCCAGAGCTGTCACCCATTGAAAACATTTGGTGCATTATGAAATGAAAAATATGACAAAGGAGACCACAAACTGTTGAGTAGCTGAAATCCTATATCAAGCAAAGAATGGGACAACATTTCACTTTAAAAACTAGAGAAATTGGTCTCCTCAGTTCCCAAACGCTTACAGGGTATTAATAAAAGAAGAGGTGACACAACACAGTGGTAAACATGCCCCTGTCCCAACTTCTTTGAAAGGTGTTGCTGACATTAAATTCAAAATGGACATGTATTTTTCAAAAACCATAACATTTCTCAGTTTCAACATTTGTACTATTTCAGCAAAAATATAAGGATAAATGATTTGCACATCATTGCATTCTATTTTCATTTGCATTTTATGCAGCTTCCCAGCTTTTTTGGAAAATGGGTTGTATTGAGGTGAAATTGGATGAAGGTTGGTTTGTGCCATCTAGGAAATGTGAAAGGGTGGAAACAATGTGAAGGGGTTAAGAAACAAGCTACAAACGGGAAATGTGAGGAATTGAGAGACTTTGGGAGGGAGGGAGTGACAACGTGAGATGGAAAGTGGGAGAAAGGAGTTTAGTGAGATGGGTTGTTGAAGGAATGGTGAGAGTAAATTAGTGGAAAGGAAGGAGAAAAGGAGTGACAGGGAGAGATAGAGGGACGTAGGAAAAGAGGGAGCGTTAGGGAGTAAGAGAAAGGGCTTGTTGACACCCCAATACATTTTCCAAAACATTAAAGAAGGTTCAAAATGTTTTATTATTTGATTGTGTAAACTTGCAGATACTGATAGCTGGAGACACCACCTCCTGACGTTGGTGCGTGCTACGTCTTCAGTTTGATCCAACGTACACCACTTTGACTGGCATCTCAACGCACGAGAACATTTCACTTGTGGCTCGTTCAAAAAGCGTCCGCAATTCTATACAAAGCCTGTTGGACGTTTGACTATTCATCCTAAAGTTTGCATGACCGCGTCACGGCGTTTTCGCCACCAGTGATCACTGCGCTTCCTGGACCAAATCTAAAGCCTGACTGTGACCAGAACTCATCGCCTACTGCTAGTGTTTTTCAGTTGTCTTTTTCCCCTGAACATTTCTTCAGTTCGATGAAGCTCCAGCGTCGTGTTCAGCCAGACGTGCCTTGTTTTCCTCTCCTCAAACCTGTCTCCTTGCAACGATCCCAGCGTTGCTTGCACCTGTTCCATATAAAGAGGTCTGTTGCATCCGAAGTAAATAAACGAACAAGCTTTTTCACACGTGAATTCAAACACCTTCCAGGTTGATGGTCAGGTTTCTGAGCGGTGAACACGCTCGATTTGAAATGTCAACACAATGGAAAACACTATGCAAACCAAGACTAAGTCTATGGTTTTACTCTCTCTTTCGTGGTCTAAATAAGCCCTAGGAGAGGAAGAACAAGGGATTGAGGGAAAGATAGAATGAGAAGGAGTAAAAGCGAGAGGAAGGGACAAAAGGAAACAAGAGTGAAAGAGGGAGGGAGAAAAAAACCTAGTGACATTATTTCCCACAAAGGCAAATCTGTTTCTCATAACGTCTTGATTTGCAGAAGGAAAACTGGCAATCATCAACGGTCAAGAAAAAGTGACACCAGAGAGTTGACTTGTGTGGGTGGCGAATTGCACAGGGCCCCCAAAGAAAGTGACCTGGCCGTCATTCTCATTTCACCGAATGTACCGTCTCAGAGTGGTGTGTGCTTACGTGTGTCTTTGTGTACGCGTGTATTCGTGTGTTATGGCAAGTGTGCTACAGGAGGCTGGTGTGATGACCGGGAAAGAGAGAGATTTCAATCTTTTGATTAAGTATCAAGAGGTCCAGAAGGGTGCCCTCATTGGATGGACTGTGTAAGACATGCTTCCTATTTTTGCATCTCTTTGCACTTCATCAGCTGGTACCCGTGCAAAGACCTGGAGGCCTGTAGCTCTAATAAACTCTACTGATTCTGACAAGTTGTTATTAAAGTTTGCATGACGAAAAAGGCATTACTGGCACAGGAAACAATAATTTGTTTAACCCTCGAAATGTGAATTATTTCTCTGTATTTCAAGCGCAAATTGCAAATGTGCTGGTGGAAAAAAATACATTTTGGGAAATAAGACAATTAACCCTTGAAGAAGGTTCACAGACACGTCACTGAGTTTTGAGATAGTAGCCAGAAGTTACCATTTTTGCACAGGTTTTTTGGCTGTGACTCCAGCAGGCATATCAACAGATATGTTTGCTATTTTGATTATCTTCCTTTAGAATAGGAACTTTCAACACAATGTCATCTTCATATGATCACCATCTGGTAAGTATGTACGTATTATTCTTTTTTGTTTGTTTGCTGTTAGCTGTCTATGAAAACATTATCCAATGTGACCATGAGATCAGCAGTGTTGTATTCAGACTTTGTGTGTTGAATTTTATAAAATATGTTTAGAATGGGAAGTAATAGTTGTTCATTTCAATTTGGAAATGTTTGTATTGTCATGATTGGGGATTACTTAATTACATTCAGTGAATAGGACTGAAATGCTTTTTCTATTGGCTGATTATTCAGGATGTCTTTCCTTTTGGCCTCATAAATCGGGTTTATAAAATGTGCAGTTGAGTGAACACGGTCACTTTAGCTATCACATCATTTGTGTCCATGACTGTAAGTTTTGGCTATGTTGGCGGGTGTTAAGCTACCGTTCTCTGTCTGCCAGAAAACACAGGACTGAGTATGGCTGGACTCCATGCGCAAAGTAGACAGCCCCTAAGTACTCAACCTTAACCAGTTTCCCTCCGGGGGAATCCCTATCTGGAAAGAATGCAGTTTTGATTGCCATATCAAGTCCACATCCAATTAACACAAGCTGCCCCACTGGCTCTTGATTAAGTTTGAGGGGACTAGTGAACAACTTCACTCACTTGCAGGGTTGATATAACCTACAATTCAATGCAAACCGTAGTCCCGTATCCAACACTGCTGGTCAGCAACTGTCAAATCTAATCAGCACAACTACGTTTTTTGTCAGTTTCCCCGTGAAGCCCATAACTAGTTAGTGAACTCTGTTGTAAATTACCTGAAACATCACTATCACTTTCTTGGGCAAGATGTAGCGATGTAAAGATCCCGTTAAGATGTGGCCATGTAAAGATCCCGTTAAGATTTGGCAATGTAAAGATCCTGTTACGATGTGGCCATGTAAAGATCCTGTTACGATGTGGCGATGTAAATATCCCGTTACGATGTGGCCATGTAAAGATCCTGTTACGATGTGGCGATGTAAAGATCCTGTTACGATGTGGCGATGTAAATATCCCGTTACGATGTGGCCATGTAAAGATCCTGTTACGATGTGGCGATGTAAAGATCCTGTTACGATGTGGCGATGTAAATATCCCGTTACGATGTGGCCATGTAAAGATCCTGTTACGATGTGGCGATGTAAAGATCCTGTTACGATGTGGCGATGTAAATATCCCGTTACGATGTGGCCATGTAAAGATCCGGTTACGATGTGGCGATGTGAAGATCCTGTTAAGATGTGGCGATGTAAAGATCCTGTTATGATGTAAAGATCCGGTTACAATGTGGCGATGTAAAGATCCTGTTACAATGTGGCCATGTAAAGATCCTGTTAAGATGTGGCGATGTAAAGATCCTTTTACGATATAAACCATTAATCAAGGGCTGAAGGTTTTGGGTTTAGGGACTGTCTGTTTTGTGACTGGAGTTGAGGATGTGTGAGCAAAATGATCCAGTCTATTAGGCTACTGTTTCAAAATAATCCAGCTACTGAAGTATTCTTACATATCCTCTTGAAATTATAACTGTGTATATACGGGCTCTGTATAATTTCACACCTGAGACTAAAAGGGAGTAGTGGTAACAACTTAAGAAGCTGACATCTAAAAGCAAACAATTTCCTCATCTTTGGTGAGTGAAGTGTCATGAAAAACCTAGTCTCCCGCTCAAAAATGTTAACCCAGATACCTACACTGGCCAATAGTTAGGCCATGATCATTTAAATCTTTTACCTATGCTTCTTTTCATGAGAACATCTGTCTGGTGTAGTTTAGTATGACAAAAAATAATAACAACGGTAATTTCACACACAACCCCTCTTCCTTAAGTTAGGTCATTGAATCCCTTGAGTTGAAGAGAATTTTACGGGTGGTTCCCAGGATCCATTGTCATTTTTTGTTATCTTGGACCCTGTATTCATTGGCTTGTGTTACACCTGTGCCATAGGTGACTTATCCATTCGTAATGTACCTCCATTAAAACTAACCAGCATGGAAAATCCACTTTTGGTTTGTTAATTATTATATATATATATATATATATATATATATATATATATTTGCACTGACAGGGAAAGAGTTCAGCAGTGAGTTCACCTAATCAGGAGGACACACTGGTGATATCCGAATAATGTCTAATATACAGTGAGTAACTTTCCGGAAACTTTTTTTTTATCATCAACTTTCATTTTTTCCCCCTCCCTGAAAGAAAACATCAGTAATGTATTCCTCAGTGAGTTGGGAGGACCAAGAACGCCATGCTGTAATGCAGTGGCGAAGTGGAGCGTCTCTTGCGTAACTCCGACCAGGGGGTGGGGTGGGGTGGGGGGGGTGGGGCGGGGGCATGAAAGCACAGGGAGAGACGAAGAAGAAGAAAATGAAAAGAAACTTGGCACCTCAGCTCCACACTGTCATGTATTCTCACTGACATCATCATTGTAAAATTAGGAACCTGGTTTCTTCTTTCCTGCAGATGTGGAAGCTTGAAATTGCATTCCGTGGGCCTGTGCCACATTTCATCAGCGATTTTTCCCCTCGGTTGCTTCCAGAAAGAGAGCCTGGCCGCATGCGTCCCAGACCCGTTCTTCCAGCTCCTCTAACCCTACATCCCACTAGCACTTTCCCCCTTCGTCCCTGTGTCTCTCTGTCTCTACTTCCAGTTTCTCTCTCTCACCCCCTCCTTGCCAGACCACTATCCAGTATCCAGAGCAGGGGCTACCTAATCCCAGGCAGTTTCCCAGTAAGGCCCACACCTGTGGCTGATTGAATCCTTCTGGAGTACAAAGGCCCTAATTTATGGCCCTAGAGGAGCTCCGTGCCCTGTCCACAGCTGCGCACGGCCAGGAAAGGGAAGTTGTTCATCACGCCGCCTGTATTTCACCGGCAGTAGTCACAGCGTGGCTACATCTCCTCATGGTTATTTGACTGACAGGCGGGTGTCAAGATGACCACTCATTGGGTGAAAGGATGTGGGGTGGTGGTGGGGGGCAAGGGGTGCCGTGGGTCCTGGGGAGGGGCGGGAAGGGGCCTTGGGACTGGAGGGTGAAATCTGACCTCTGAGTTTTCTACTTGCGGTTGAAGGCTGTGACAGCGCTGGTCATCAGGTTGGGTTTTTGAAAGGTTGACGATGAGGACATTTCCCTGTACCTGATCCGACACACACACACAAACACACGCATACTCTCACATGCACAAAGACACACGTGTGTCCACACACAAGCGTGCGTGCATGGACTCACAGATGCGTACAGACACACACACACTCTTGTCATGTGGGGTAAAACGCATCACTGGGTGGCTTTCTTTTCTCTCTAAGTGAAAGTGCTTGTCTGTTGACATGCACCCTATTTTTCATGGGCTGCAACTAAAATTATGTTCCAATCGTTTGTTTTCACCAACGTTTATTTTCATTTTATTCCACAGTTCTATCTAGTAAAATAAAGAAAGGCTGTTTTATATAATTCCTTTTGGTATAATATTTTGATGTGAAATACACATTACGTTTAATAACAATAACAATTATACTAAATGGGAAAGATAACTGCTTGCTTCCATTCACGATTGACCAAGAAGTTTAGGACTTTTTTGGGGCAGGGAAAGAGCAAAAACAAAAGTATTTGGTTTGAAAGGCTTGTAGGGATTTATTAATTTCATAGTTATAACACACCTACTGTAGGTGGTGATTTGATGGAGTACTGTTTTTATTTGAATGTGTGAGAGTTAGCCCAAAGCTCTACATCAAAACTTCAGCCAACCTGCTCACTTGAACAGAGCGGCACCAGTGCCAGAGACTCCTTTGTCTAGAGAAAGTTGCGACTGAATCGGTCCAAAACAACCCTTAATTGCAAAAGCATCCACAACGAGCATTGGTGCAGTTACTAGTTAACCAATTGTGGAATAGCTGAATATCAATTACTTATCTCTATTCAAGAAAAAGAAAAAATTGAGCTCTTCTGCATGTGTTCTTGGGACAGAAGCCTGGGACACCAGAAGTCTACCAGAACCAATCAATGTGGTCGGGCCTTAAATTCATTTCCTCAGTGCGTATCGTGAAGGCCAAAAATGTGCCGATGCAGACATGTGGGTGAGGGTAATGTGCTTGTGTCTCTGTGAGCAAAGTAATGTACTTATATTTCATATAGGCTTGTGTGCCTCACTTTCACACATACTGTATGTTTTCGCCTGTGATGGGCAGGCAGCCTAATGCCAAGTTCATTTGTTGCTGTATTTAGTTGGTTATTTATAGGCATTGGATGGTATGGTTGCTGTATTCTGTATTTCCCCATGCTTGTGCTGTGGGTGCCTTTTCTTGGCCAGGACATTTTTAATCTCAATGAGTCCTTTTCCTGGTTAAACCAAAAAGTTGAAATGTGCTTGTGTGAGACAACAGGTGAGCACCAGTCAACCCTGTTGACAAACGCTACAGTTACTCATTCACTCACACAGGTACAGCCCCGTTTAGTTGTTGAATTAACGTCAATATCACATGATTTATATCGACTTGCCACAGGATTTGGATTCAGCCCATTTAATCCATCTGAGACAGACGTCAAGGAACGGCAGTTGTGAATGCTGCTTGGCGAGCCTAGAAAGTCCACGGGAAACACAGAGGCAGCCAGTTAGTCACCATGGTCACTCTCAACCATCTGTAGCCAACCTTCAATAACGCCGCTCCGCGTGAAGAAACACCATCCAGAAGTTTTCCTTCTCCCGTGTTGCTCGGCTCCGCCAAGGTATGCCATGGTCTCTTGCCCAGGCAAAGGCTCCTGGGACTCTGGGCTCTTTCGTCTGCAAATGCAGCTGGCCTGGAAGTGTTAGCGGTGTTTGCCATTTTCTCATGCATGCTCGGGGAGTTTTATTTGCAGATCCCTGAGCACGGCGATACACTCTTCGAGATGTACCACCTGCATCAATTAAAACTGCAACATTACATGCCGGCTCAGGGTGATCCAGATCAGCAGCGAATCCACGGATGTGAAAAACATGTTTTCGTAACGCAACACCCCAGAAAACAAGGATGGTGTCAGCAATGCCACCAGTGTGACGTAAACACCACGGCAGGGAATTTTAATTTAGAGCGTTCAGTTTAGTGTCTTCGACGCCTTGCAAAAGACCTTGAATCAAGTTGCTTCTGTTGATTTTTTTCCTAATGTACTTCAGTAATAAAATGTTGTCATTAAAGATTGACTCAGCAAAAGACTTTGCAGGTATAACTAGAAATCATTATACATGTAAAAATCTACATAAAATTCCCAATTCATACGACAAAGCCTCTTCATTACACTTGAAATATACATATATCTAATGTACTACATGTACATTTTCTGCCCTCTTCTATTTGCAATTCTGTTTAGATGCTAACTGCATTTCGTTGCACTGTGCTTGTGCGGGTCTTTAAAATAAGTGCTTTTTGACAGATAATATCTTGACGTACAGTAAGGTATTTTTGGCAGAATAAAATGATGCAGTTCAATCACAATGAATATAATTCAACCACATACATCTCGTTGGTTTGATCAATATGTTATGCCTTCTGCATTCAGAATTTCTGACAGCCAACTACAAGCTGAAATGGTAGTTAATCGTGTTCTAGCTGAAGCTGAGACAACCTACCTGTTTGTGATACTTTGAATAAGACTGGTATGCTCCTAAATGTAGAAGGAATCCTAGGGTATTTATATATACTGACAGTTCAGGCCAAAGTTACAGAGAAGGCATGTGTAGCAAATCAACTGTGTGTGTAAATAGGCAGACAAGTCAAAGGACTAAATGTTCAGTAGGATAGCAGTGCTATCAGGAAAAAGAAAAAAAACATGCTAGACAGCCATTTAATTATTATATAACAATAATTGAATTTTTATATTTCCCACCAATGTTCCAAAGAGACTCATATCAGACACTGGTGTATCAGGAGGTATGTGTGATGTTCGAGAATGAACTTTTGTCTGAACTTGAGTCTGAACTTGGTTGAGTATGGGCCATGTGGGTTGCTCTACAGCAACCCGAAACAATCTGTTATAAACAGTCTGTTATAAATCTAACCATTATTAACAACAGGCCTTAATATCTTTTGCAGCAATTTTTCTTTCAGTCTCTCTTCCCACCACAAATCCCATTTGCTTGTGTTTTTTTTTAAAAGGGGAGAGAAAAAAGCAAGATCAGTTGTTAAATTTTACACCTTTCTTTCCACGTTGCCTTCTCTCCTTTGTCACAGCGGAGAAAAGTTATTACCAAAGTATGCAATTGTGGACTCTTCCAAAACTTCACCTCTCCAAGGATGTTGGAGCCATAAAGGGGGAGGACATCGTAATTCATCTTAAAACAACAGGAGGTTGGGTCTGGAGTTTCTAATAATTTGTCTTCTGTGAACGTGCGTGTAACAGGTTTTCATAGCTTTTCATAGGTTACTAATGTACCTGCAGTTGACAGTGAAACACACAGCTAAGCTGTTTAAAGGAGCGATTTCTCCACAGAGAAGTCAGGCACCAAGGCACTCCATGCCGCTCCACTGTGGGGAGGAAAATAGACGATATGATGCTAAAGAGGACTTGTGATTGTTCACCATTTGAAACCTTGCGACATACATACATTTCTTTCCTGTTTCCAACTCTCGTCCACATGGTGGATCTTGTTCAAGTGCCGCGACTGAGAGTTGCGGCAGTTGCTAGTGGTTGAAATGTTATGTTTGAAGTTAAGATTTAACAGTGGTATCTTGGGTTACAAACCACAGTGCGGTAGATGGTGGCTTGGATGAGCGAAGCAAGTTGGGGTGTATGAGGTAATTTACTTCTGCTTAGTGCAGTCAATCTGGTCCATAAGTGGTTGTTCCAGGAGACTGTAAATGTTAAGCTCAAATATCGAAATGGGATTTATCGTGACACAGGATTAATATTAAGCCCAAAAAATTATTATTTCAAACCATTACATTGTCTACTATCGAATCAGTTGCCAAGAATATTACAAAAAAGCATCAAATGACTACTATACAGCACATTCAGAAAGTATTCAGCATATTTACGTGCTCCACATTTTTTTGTGTTATGGACAATATATATACAATGAATTATTGATTATGTGTACCATTATCTATACACAATACCCCATAATGACTAAGTGAAAACAAGCGATTGTGTGTTCATTTATTGAAAATGCAAAACTTAAATATCTCAGGCAAAAAATATTTAGACCCCTTTCCATGACACTCCAAAGTCACCTCAGATGCATCCTCTGTCCTATGATCATCCTTAAGATGTCTCTAGCACTTGACCGGAGTCCAGCTGTGGCAAATCCAATTGATTGGACGTGATTTGGAAAGTTACACACCTGTTGATTTAAGGTGCCCCACTAAACAGTTCACATCAAAGCAAAAAACCAACCTGTGAGGTCAAAGGAATGCTCCACGGATTTCAAGATAGAATTGTGTCGAGGCATAGAGCTGGGGAAGGTCATAAAAAATTATAAAACATTCAAAGTTCCCAGGAGCACGGTGGGCTCTATCATTGTGAAATGGAAGAAGCTGGGAACCACCTAGACTCTTCCTAGAGCTGGCCGTCCGGCCAAAGTAATCGGGCAAGAATGGATTTGGTCGGGGAGGTGACTAAGAACCCAATTATCTGTAGAGATGGAAGAACCTGCCAGGACAGCCATCTCTGCTTCACTTCATGAATCAAGCCTTTATGTTAGTGGCTAGAAGGAAGTCACTCCTGAGTAAAATGGATTTGACATACCATCGGGAGTTTGCCAAACAGCACTTAAAGGACCCTGAGAACAAGAGGAAAACAATTCTCTGGACTCATGAGACCAAAATCGAACTTTTAGGACTGCATGCCATGTACTGCTTCTGGCAAAAACAAGGTTCTACTAATCACCTGAGTAACACCATCCCTACGGTGAAGCATGATGGTGGACATCCTCTTGCTATGCGGTTGCTTCTCAGTGTCTGGCGCTGGCAGAGCGATCAGGATTGAAGGAAGGACGAATGAAGCAAAGTACAGAGAGGTCTTTGAAGAAAACCTGATCCAGAGCGCACAGGACCTCAGCCTGGGGCGAAAATTCATCTTTCGGCACGACAGCGACCTGAAGCACACAGCCAAGACAACGCTAGAGTGGCTTAGGGACAAGTCTGTGAATGTCCTTAAGTGGCCCAGCCAAAGAACCCCATTGAACATCTGTGGGGAGACCTGAAGTTTGCAGTTCACCGACACTCTCCATCCAATCTGAGAGAGCTTGGGAGGATCTGCAAGGAAGAATGGGAGAAACAGCTGCCAAAGGCACTTTTGCAAAGTACTGAATAAAGGGTCTGAATACATTTTCAGATTTTATTTTTCATAAATTGGTACACATTTTTAAAGCTGCGCTTTTGCATTATTGGGTATTGTGTTTAGATTCATGGCAAAAAGGTGTCAAGTATAAATTACACAACAGAGCTGTCAGTGTCAAGTATAGATTTTTCACTTAGTATTTGCATTTGTTCGAGTCGGTTGCTGGTGACTGAAAACACAAGGACCAAAGAAAGGTCAGTGCAAGTGTAATGTTGCCATTTAGGAGGCAGGACACAGGCCCAGGCAGAGCGTAAGATTTTTCGTAAAAAGAACTAAGACATAACCAAAGTTGTTCCAAAAGAGTGACGGACAAGATACACTAGGGAAGGAGGAGCATTAACAGGGATCAGGAACACAGGTGAGGGCAGTAACAATTAACAGGTGTCCTTTCTGCAAACGCGGGAGGCATTGGATATCACTGGCATGGCAGGCCTGCCAAGCTAGGGTGTGACAGCAAGTCAAGCTGGCAATCGTGGGGCAGATATAGGAAAATAAATAAATAATAAATATAGGCAATACTTTAGACAAGCCAAAATCAACAGTTTGGCACATTAAAATAAGAAAAATTAATGTTTAATAAATTGACCCGAATGTCTGAAAACCTGTTTTAGTTTTGTCATTATGGGTAATATTGTTTAGATTGATTGCAAAAAAGTCTCAATTATATCTAATTGATATCAACTGAATGGGTAAGTGTCTTCTAACTTTTGACAGGCCCTGTATATACAATAGTCCTTCCCTGGCATTTATTGTTTACTTAGTGATGTTCTATTTAAAGTATCAGTTTCATATTAATAAAACCTGAAGAGGGGAACTTACTCATATCCACCAGCTGTCAGATTGTCTGGTAAACTGTGATGATTCCGGGGAAGCTTCTTAGTTAAAAGTTTTTACAGCTTGGGGGGGAATAAAACGCTGAACATGTTTGGGTTTTGCCGTTCAGGAGGGAGTAGGCTATTGCAAACGTGTCATTGATTTATCGTGACCTAATTTGTATTTAAAAAATTACTTCTGACAGCAGTACACTTCCATGGGTTCGAACAAATTCGCAATTGGTCATGAAAGAAAACAAACCGGGAAATATTGGCTTTTCGGGCTGGAGGGAAGAAGCCAATGTGAGAGTTGACTGACACCCACCAACCTGAGTGGGAGCTACCGCAGACTGAGCTTATCCCCATCTGCCTCAACTTACGACAATTTCTCTAATTGCGCCAAATTGAGCCGCTGTCAGTGATTAAAGCCATTTGTAGGAGGAATGCATGTCTTTGCCCCCAGTCAATCATTAGCTCATTGATTACAATAATGCGGGAAATTGCCCATTGGAATCAAAACGTTCCCCTTGGACACCTGGCCCTCCCGCTAAACGCGTCCAAGATGGCATCCCAGGAGGGAGGATGGGGTCGGTCGGGCGCGAAACGCGGTGTGACAGTAACGCTACAGGCCCCGAGTGAGTGAACTGACGTCGGAGAAACGGAATCCGGCGTGAGACAACAAGGTTCTCACTAGTTCACTGATTCGCCAGCTCTCCTCTACACTCGGCCAGTGCCTCCATGGCATGCCGGTGCTGTGTGGAGGGCCCTTCTGCTTACCGGCACGGTGTACTCAAGCACCCGGACACGGGGTGTGGTGCAAGGCCCGGGTTGCATGGCTAGGTCCTGCTGAAAGGCACAAGGCCACACACAACTGCCTGGATATAACCCCCAGCCAGGCACACTCACCACATATCACAAACCCCACACACTGCCTTGTTACTACCACGAACTGGTTGCTAACTCAATTAGAATTGTCAGGATAAATGTCTCAGCACACCCGTGGTGGCTCCCTGGCCAAGCCTCCCTTCCCGTGGTGGCAGTGTGGCAAAGAGGTCAAACCAGACGTGCATTGTCTTTACGATACATGGGGTTTTGAAGCTAACATAACCGCACATACTCATGTTCAAATGGATTAGAACAGAGTCTCGTCTTGGGGTGGGGGTGGGGTGGGGGTGGGGGGGTGGGGTGATAAATCAATGTGTGGACAGACGAAAGATAACACGATTAACTTGAGTCACTCCCTACAACACTGACTCATTTCGGTGACTAAGCTCCTGGGGTTATAGAGGCTTTTGTGAAATCGTTTTTTTGGAAATACTTGTTTCCAACTCGGGACGTATCCCTTCCTAAACCTTCCCCTTGCTGTAATCAGTGAGCTCTCACAAACTAGGAGAAAGAAGCCTCTCAAGCACCAACCGTGCCACTGTAGAAACTAGCTAACCTGACGAAAAACATGGAGCCACACTCTGCGAATATACGCCCCAGCAGTTACCCGGGCAATGCATAACTACAGAGTTACTGTGTAAATCACTAGTTACTACAGGTATAAGCACGTTTCATAGAGATGGGC